>NC_084663.1:150146300-150793800 GCF_028389875.1 Rhea pennata
GCTCAGACAGGACAGAACTTGAAATTTTCCCTCTTAAGCACCAGAAGACCGTTTTTAATATACACAATTCATGTCTTTTGAACCTGCTAGAAGACCACTCACCTGCTTCAAATGCACAGGGCAACAGCACTCTCAGTTGTTTCTAGAAGACACCAGGAAGAGAATGGTAACTGAACCAGGAACCACTGAACGAGGTAAAAGCAATACAAAGACTTTAATAACCTGTCAGGCAATAGAGTCCATTGCTCAGGCCCTGTTGGGGGCACACCACATACTCACAAATGGGTTTTATCAGTACCAGCTATTTGTCCTCTGTCTGATTTGCTCCTTTTATGAAGGTCAGGCAGTGAAGTAATCTAAAAAGCCTTTAAATTTTTATCTTCAGTATCCAAACATTCAAATTTTCCCAAAGAGTTTTTTGAAAATGCACTTTTTGTGCTATAGTCTCTAGAAACATGCTTATTCCCATGCAATTCAAGTATTTTGCATTCAAGTTACTGGATTACACAAAAAAGTGTCTTGGAAGCAACAGCTGAAACCCTGAGTCCCCTGTTCTTGATGACAGCTCTAATTGCTAGACTCAGATTGCACCCCATGTGTGTTATCTCTTTGTAAAGAAAGGATTTTGAATCCCATGACACAATTTGGATGAGGAGAAAAGATGAGAAAGAGCACCATCCCCAAAACATAAAAAGTTAAAAGATTAGCGTTAAAACCACTGCATGTGGAGGTTGATAGTTATAGCCATAAACTCTTTTTTTTTTTTTTTTTTTTTTTGAGTATCCAGGTAGGCTGTGCTTTGTACCTCTATCAGTTAACGGTAAGCTGGACCAGACACATTTGGAGCGCACAGATAGGGGTATACTTTCAGGCACCTTCACACGCAAAAAGTGCCCATAATATCCAGAAGTATTATGCATTCAGAAAAAGGCCTTATGTGACCTCCCACAAGCTGCTAAGTTGTGGTAAGATGGAGGCAAGTGGCCATCTCTCAGTTGAGACAGGGAAATACTCCTTGGCTCTCCATTGCAGCTGCATGGCAGATTTCCACTGGCAGAAAACCTGAGCATGTGGGCAGAGAAGGCACTACTGTCCCTAAAAGGACCACTGCAGACTTGGTCCAGACTGGGAACACAATTGAGCACAGCAGCCGCATCGTTTCTGAAGTCCTAAGGAATTTCAGCAGATAAACCAAATGAGCCTCCAAGTCTTACAAGCATGCAGAGGTTAGGAATCTCCAGCTTTGGGAGGTGGTATGCTCAAAGGAGCCTAAATACCACACTGCGCACAGAGCCCTCCGTGGGTTTGGGTGTAAGCCTTCTCTACAGGTAACTCCTACTTTGTCAAACAACCTAAAGACACTCAAAAACTAATGAAACAAAGCTTTAACGAGATAAAGTCAACTCACTTCACTTGATAAGATTTTTCAATTTTGATTGATGAGGCTTTTCAATTTTGAGCGGCACTAAGATAAAATACCTTTTAAAAAAAAGTCTCTGTCAGTCCTTCCTCCAAGATATCCAAGCCTAGGTAGGTGTCATTGTTAAAAACAGGGGGAACTAAGTGTTCATAATTCTTTTAGAATGACAGGCATAATTATCAAAGTTAGAACATTTGCTGGCAATTCAATAAAATACTTAAAATAGAAGTATTTCCTCAATTGGGGAGGTTGACACCATAATCTACAGTTTGAAGAAAATCTTACACTTCGACATCATTATCAACTGCTTAGATTGGAATAAATCATGATTTGTTTTTGTCTAACCTATTTCAACAGACATCCTACAGTCCTTCCAATCTATCTACTAAGAGACAGAAAACACTGTTTATAGCTTTGAAACAACTATTTACAGATTGTTATTTTTCTAATCAACACACAACATATGTGAATATATGTGTAATGAGAGAAGTACCTACAGTGAAACACTGAAACTGGAAAATAGAAGTTTCAGTATTTTATTAAAATAGCATATTCAACCACTGTAACCAATAATACATTTACTTTATTCCCAGAGTACGCACAACACAGTAGTGATTCAAAATATCCTTATCCATGGTAATCAATGAAAATATCTCAAATTCAAGTGTACAACTAAAACTAAACCTTTGAAAAAAATCTCTCATTTAAAGAATACATAAAGCTCTCATACAGAATTCTTTTAAACTCCTATATACTAGATGTCAGAGTTTCTCTCACCTGACAATATCACTCACTTTTTTCTTATGCATAGTAGAACATCTCATATTTTATAGTACCCATTTTATAAATAAATTGGCATTTTCCATCCCATTTGTGTTCATCTTCAGCTTCACAAAGAAACCAGTAAATAAAACTGTCAAGGACAGTCACAACAAAATGATCTCACAGCAAGATATAAAACTTGAAGATACTAAAAGATGCTTCTACTCTATTTTACATAAAAAGACAGATTTAAAAAGTGCAAGGCAAGATTTGCAAGGGAAGGGGATTTCTGTTTTTTTTTTTTTGTTTGTTTTTTAGGCACATCCACTTCTTTAAAGCAAGCTTCAGAATGAAATTCCAGTTTGTTCTTCATGATACCTGTTCTAAAGTCTCTCTTAAAAAAGAAAAATATTACATCCCATCAAATGTCAAGTAGGGAATTTCCTGTCCAACTAACAGTCTTCAGTTATGTCTTGTTCTTCCTTTCTTCATCCTTGCGGGTTTTGGTTTGGGAATATACTGATTGTTCGCCTGATACTCAAGTTCTTTACGGAAGTAATGAATGGCTTTATTCAAACCTTCCTCCAGTGGGACCTGTTCCCAAAAACGAAGAGAGAATCACATCACCAAGTTCACATCAGCTCTTTTCACAATAGTATCTTTTTAACACAGCTACTACAATACTGCTCTGAAGTATTTTAATTCTTAGCCAGTATAAGTATTAACAGCACCACATACTGGTTACATCTCTGCACTGCTAATGTATGCTAGCTTTCAAGCATCAGATGTATCTTCTGATGTAGTAAGTTAAAAAAATAAAGTTCATATCAAAGAGTTGTAACTGGTCCGTTTTATGTCCTGACTTACAAAATTCTTTTAGTACACAATGGAATAAAAGATAAGCACAGAAATTTAAGCCCTTCCTGGTTTTAATTATTTATGATCATCTTCCACAAAATCTCTGTAAAGGTAAAAAAGTTTTTTTAAATTGCACCACTAATATACAAAAAATACACAAACTATCAACCAATACCTCATTTTTTTTAGTTTTAAATTCTATACAAATAATTGTAATTCTTCATATTCTGTGCCTGTGTTAAATATTGTAGTTTGCAGAAAGGAACAATAAGAATATTACACACTTTTCTAAGGTGCCATATGTTTTCCTTACTGACACCATCATTAATATAAAAGGATAAAATAGCAGCACAAAAAAAAAAAAAAAAAAAAAAAAAAAAAGACTTACCTACAACATCATGTGCCAACATAGTGCTGCAACTTAAGGGTAAATTCTGACCCCCAAAACAGAAGGTCAGAAGTATATCAAAATTAACTTTTAAATCTTTTGTGATACTTAACACTTTCCATCCTCCTTGTGCCTTGAGCTGCAGCAATCTCTGGTGTCTCTGAATCCTTTTGAAGTGGTCTAGTGGAGAGGGTGTCTAGGATTTCCCTGCTCTTAATAGGCTTACAGTTACTAGACAGGGTCCATACCTTTTCTGGAAAGGTTTTCATCTGCAAATTCCCAAAAGTCTACAAACCACCAGCCTAGCTAGAAAAGGGAGCTGGCTAAAAAAGTCTAAATCTTTCCAGGATTAAATAGGCCTCACCTTTCCCAAAGAAACCAACTCTTATCTTCAGATATGCTTAGAAAGAGCATAGCTATGTATGGTATACACTTCACAGCCTTATGAACAACTGTCTTATTAAACAGGTATTTTGATAACTTAGAAGATATTATTGCCATGTAACCTGGACAATACATTAGGTTACCCCCTCTCCCCATCATGTTTTTGAGCACAACAGCAATACAATTTTACATACCACAGGTTCCCAGCCAAGCAGTAACTTGGCTTTTCTGATGTCAGGTTTTCGTTTCTGAGGGTCATCCTGTGCTTCCGAGAGAAACTGGATTTCACTTCCACTGCCTAACAAACAGGATATCGTACATTACCATCCCCAATTCACTATACTTCGCATTTACATTTTTGCTTCTTCTTGAAGCATCAGGTCTCTCTGCAGCTCTCTCTTATGTAATTCCTACCATTGAAGCGCTTTCTGCAGGTGTAGCTGCACTGACTGCAACAGTCAGTGAACCAGCTGTCAATGAGCATTTTTGCACTGGGGAAGCACTTCACTTCCTCTTTGCTCACACTCTGCAGTCTGACTGTTAAAGATCCAATACAGTACTTGGCTTTCGTCATGACAATGTACGGAGACACCACAAGGTCTCTGAGAAAATCCAGCAAACTGTTTATGTGTCATCTGAGTGATGTAATGGATAAAGAACTAAATGACCTTTTCAGGCACCGTGAAAGAGACCAAGCTGTTTATGGGCACACAGGTAAAGGGAGGTAACAATTATTTTATCTGCTAGATGATTTTGGTGCTGCAGCTTTTAATATTCTTCCCCAATCTGTGGACTCACAGATACTTTCCAGTGGGAAGAGTCCCATGACAGAATCATCACATGCATCAGCTTCCGTACCATACATTTGAATCTCTCAGGTGCCTTTTGTAGACCCCTCAGAAGTACTGCTGGGATGTACAGACTGAAAATCCTTCCCTAATGGCATCAGTATCTTTCATCTCATGAGGAAACCACATTAGAAGACTGAGCAGCACTATTTACTTCCCTTCTTGGGAGCTCAATTTGCTATGGATCTTGGAGCAAGAAAGAAGGGAGAGCCACAGTGTTTTCTTCCTAGCCACACACAAGGAAGGTGCCAACAGCCCCCACCAGAATCATTTTCAGACCTTGGAAGAATCACCGGTAGATCAGTGAAAGGTAGAGAATGACTGTCACCACAGCATGAGCTTCTTTTAACGGTTATTAAAGGAGAACAGCTTGCAGAATTTTGAAGAAACATCTTGCTGAATCTACTCTAGAAGTATCCATATTTCAATTAGGAAGTTATACCAGATATTTTCATTCACGCATTCTCATTAAATTTATGTATTGTCCTTGTGCCAAGAAGAAGCTAAAAGAAATCCCTTTAAAATCACTATCACCATTTTGTATGTATGCAGCAATCATCATGTATTTTTTTGTTAAGAGACAAACACTCTACGTAAGACCACAATGACACTTACTTGTCATCTCTATTCTGATATAACCTAACAGACGTGGGGAAAGGATTGAAGAGGAAGGAGGTGGCCAATAACTTATACACCTTCCATGAAGTAAGTACAACATGTAGTGAGAAAGTCTCTTCAGTGGCCAGTAATAGCCTACTAACTTGCAGAAACAAAACTACTGAGCTAGACCACTCAAACACACACAAACAATGTATTCATTCTACAGGTCATACACAATTCTAGATATAATTGAAAGAGGATTTTGATCATCTGATTAATATTTAATTATATGATTAGGATAGTATTAAATGACTTTGATAAAGTTATTAAGAAATCCAAAGACTAGCTAAATTATCCTTATACTAAACACATTAATCAAGTAACAATCATCACACAATAATAAACACTTCATGAGCTTCATTGAAGAAAGATTTATCATACTCACCAACAAGTTTTTTAATTAATTGGGCAAATTCCAGGATAGTATGCTCTTCTGGGTTTCCCTAGAAATGGAAGAATATTCATTACAACAGCAGTTAAACACCTTAAGATATGCTAGTTTTCTGACTTGAGATAATTATAGAGTCATGCTCAGCTTTGTGAAAAAGCTAAACATTATGCTTCATTTCTACTTTGAGGAAAAAGAATCAGTATTAAAACAAAATACACAATCCAATATTAACCCATTTTCCTCCAACCAAGGCTAGTATAAAGTGATTTTTAATTACTGAAATCTGGGTATTCCTTTTGTGCCATTTAAAAAAATAAAGACTTAATCGTTTCCTCTGTGCATTTCCCTTCACTTTTGTTCTTCATATTATAATTACATTAATCTTACAGCTAAAACAAACAATAAAATCTAGTAAATTTCTCTTATTCTTGGAACTACCAGATCCCAACTCAGTACTTTTATTTATAAAGAGAATATAGGCCTTATTCTGATGGAAAGAACATTTTTGTTGTATTTATTTCTTCTAAAAGCAAGCATCAGTGACAAGGAAGAAAACAGAGGTGATGGTGATGTTGGCTATTGCAAAGCAATGTAGTAGAACTCTCATACTCACCAAGTTGACAGGACTACTGACATTGCTGTTCATCAAGGCCACTAACCCATTCACAAGATCACTATAAAAAAATAAGAATAGATTGAGGCAGTATCCCATTTCCCTACAGATAATCTTCTCATCTAAAAAGAGAGTTGCCTCTTCAGAACTCAGTAAAGCAAACCAGTCAGCTGAGGAATGCCAAAACCAGATTGACTGTGTGTATTTCAATAGCTCCACGTTTCCTCGGCTGTTTGCTCCATAGTCACCATTAGATAAGATTTCCTGAACTGAAAGTTAGTTTTAAATAGTGATTACGCTTGCGATACACTGGATACAATTCCTCTGAGCATATGAAAGATAAAATCAAAAAACAAAAAGTTCATGGAAGACAGTAGCTTTTCTTCTTTCCTCCAGTACCTAAAGTGCTTGCTTATTCAAAGGTCAATTTCCAATATGTTTCAGATGGACTACAGAAAGTTTTTTAAGCAGAGGCACACGACAACACTGCCTGCTTTGCAGTTTATTGTTTGTGTTTGTTCCTTCCAAAAAATTTTAAAAATAGCTTGTTAAAAACAGTATTTTAGTGTCATCTCCTTTCTCCCCAACAAAATAACCCAAAGTTTTTTTGGGGGGTTATTGCAACAGACTTATTAGCTTAACCCTGGACATACAAATCCAGATGCCTTTTATTATGGCTTATTACCAGGAAAGCAATGGCTACTTCAAACAGATATGTGTTGCACTATTACTCTACCATCACCATTATTGCATTTTTAGTGGAAAAGACCAATATTTAGAAGTGCAGCTTTTTTTTTTTTTTTTTTTTTTTTTTTTTTTTTAACAGCCTTCCCCCCTTCCTCTCCCCAAACCCAACAGCAGAAGCCTGGCACTGCAGTTTAGCTAGCACAATAGAGCAAAATGTACATCTTATTCAGCTGAAACAGACTTCAATACGGCAATCTGATCAGTGCAGATGGACTGCTGCAATTGAACAAATACTGCTAATTTCAAAGGAAATGTGTAGACATCAAGATCAAATTACAGGTTTGGCTTTCTTTTAAGTATCTTAAAGCCAAGAAAGAACATGATCAAGTGAAATGTTTGTAATTAATAAAGCAGCTAACATTGCTTTTATCAGCCATAATAAACCGTTTCAAAACTAACCGTATTGAATTTATTAGCTATTTTTCAATCTTAGTTAACTAGCTAGCAGAAACAACATAAGAACTCCTTCATCTCATGGCAGTCAAGACTTGACCATAATAGTAACATAATTCTCTTATTTCAAGTATTGCATTATTCTTGTGTATATCAATGTTTATTAATTCTAAACCAACAGCTACTATGATTTGTCGGCTGCTAATTATTATGTCACTTTGAAAATCTTTCAGAAGATGTTAATGATTATATTAAACCTCCTCACAAAAAGAATTTCTAGCGCTTGATATGTCATTTTGGACAATCTGAATTCTAATTCAAGGGTTTGAATTAGAATTCATGCAACCAATTGTTATTCATGCAACCAATCCTATTGAGGATAAACTTCAGCTTCTGAACAATGAGCTGTTATAGCCTAAGTTTGGGAATCTTGTACTTTCAAACTGGTTGTGGTCATGTATATAGGATAAAAAGTATATTTGGGAATTAGGAAAAAACTGTAAGACTTGACCTGTATGTAAAAAGAAAATACAAGATAAAAAAGGAAGTAGGACTTTCACTTGCTATGTGTTTTGAACTTTAAAATGGGAATTCAAGGTGTATTTTCAATTTATCTTTTTCTTTTTTTCCTCCCCATTAATGCTTTTCACAGGCAGAATGTTGCTTACTTGAAGGATCCTATTCCATCATCACTCTTTTCTCATATCTGTCTATTTTTAACGTGGCACAGTCATGTAGAATAGCTGAAATGGCACATTTTCTACTTTATGTTATGGCACAAAACCTTCCTTTATCTTTAAGCGTTGTAGAATAACAAATCAAAATGTACCAGACAGCTCTCCAAATTGTACCACTGGAGGGCAAACAGGATCAACTCTAAGAATGAGTTCAGTAAAGTCATGAGCTTGATGTAGGTTGCTAACCTCAGCCATTTTAACACATGCACGAAACCGTGAATGTCAATTTTCGGCCACCAGTTTGAGAAAGATTCCAAAACAAAACATTATAATTCCTTTTATCACTAGCACAAACTAGCACAAACTTGATAAAACTTCTCTAGGGAGCCTTACATTTATACTTGCCTGAATCACATAAAATGCTCAAAATTAACTCAATTAACCATCTGTGTTTATGGGTTATCATGTGCGAATGTAGTTATTTAAAACAAATACAATGCATGCAAATTTTTCATAGCACTATATATATTCAATGATATTGTTACAATGTCACTGAAATTCATTAGCAAGGCTTCCCTCAACACACAAAAATGGCTTGTTTCAGGCTTCTCCAAATCCCTACTATATAATTGTATTTCACGATTTTCAAATATCAAGCATGTATTTTAAGATTTTTCTTAGCTTCCGGTAAGAAAAAAAAGATACTAGTCTAAAAAAAATTTTTTTTTTGAATGGAAAGGGAAAACAAGTCAAAGTAGTCTTGAAGTCTGAAGTATTTGACTAAATGGACAATGTTAATTCTTTGTAAAAGCTGTTTTCCCTAAAATAGTAGCTGGAAATTAATGAGCAAAATTTAGGCAGTCTTGTGTTTAACACTGGGCAAAGAAAATACTGAAGTTATCCATTTTGGAGGATGCTGGCTTCTATCCATAAAAGGATATGTAGTAATAAAGTTAATGCCTAATGCTTACTGTCTGAATTTTGTATTTGCTTTCAGACTACGCTTTTACTTGAAATGTTCTGTTTTTCATGCTCAAAAGCCTTGGAAAGAAGGGTTATCAGAAAAGAAATCCAGTAACTCTAGGTACAACCCCTCTGTATCAACAACAACAAAAAAGCACTTCGAATTTGCAGAATCCTATGTTTACATTTTTATTAGGCAATTCCACCTTAACCATCTGAAAAAAAAAAAAAAAAAACTTAACGAAATCAAAATCAAGTCCCCTCATATTTCCAAGTGAATTCTAATCTTGAAATGTTTCTACTGTATACTAAGCTAGGTGAACTTTCAACAGATAGTTGAAAATAAAAAGCAGTTAGCATTCTTAATCACCTATAATCCACTCAGAGCCAGATATTTTTGAATGAATTCTGCAGAAATCAGTTGCAAAACAGAATCAAGTTGACCTAAACAATTTGTCATTGCAAATTTCTGTTAATACAGACTAACATAGAAATATGGCATTAAAAAAAAAACAATACACTGAAATAAAGGATTCTGGGCATGTCTTTCACTTTTTTTTTTTTTTTTTTAACTGAAAGAACATTCTTGTCTTGCCTACCCTGTAAATACTAACTAAAGCAATAACCCTTCAACCCCTTCCTTCTGACAGACACACACAAACTGATAGCATCTCGCAAAGACACAAGGTGGCAGTACCGCATCAAAGTGCAAGGACTTGCAACTGAGGCTTTAAGCAGCATGACAAACCTATTGGTTACTTGCTGTGCCTCCAGGGGAAGAGCACATTAATACCTTAATCCAAAGTTCTAAATCAAATGATATTTTGTTTCTTGGGTATTTTTAAAAAATCTTCAATGTTTCCTTTCTGAAAGCAAAGTTGTTCTAAGGATGAAAAAAAAAAATTCTTTGAATAAAATGGAAGTGCATACTTGTTTTATGTTAACGTAAACTGGCCATGCTCAAAGAGCTATCAGGCTAAGTAAACAATATCAGACAGCATAGACAAGACTTACCTGACATACTGGAAAGCTCTTGTCTGAGTTCCAGGTCCATAGACCTAAAAATAAACAAAAACTAGAAAAGTTAGAGGAACATGAAAGTCTACTTTTCCCCTAATTCCTCACAATGCTAGAAGTCCCGAGGAGAAACACCTGGGACATAAAGCCCATATTACAGGGATTGATAAAGATGTGCTTGCAGAGCCTCTGGCAAAACAGCAATTCTTTGATGGTCTTTGTTGGAAGCGTCTCCAGGAAATATACCCTTACGTATCACATTAATCTAGAATTCTGGATGTACGAAACATTTTGAGATGTGCAACAAAGCAATGTTTTGTCCTCTTCTGGAGCACTGAAAGAGGCTGCAGCATGAACTTAGACAGAAAAAAAAGCCAAATATTTAAATCAACCTCAGAATATTAAAATATCATTATGACAACCAATTTTTATTTGCTCATAAAAAAAAAAAAAAAAAGGCAGCTTAAAAGTAACCACTGAATGTTAGTGTCCTGTACAGATTTGTTTAGAAACCCTGAGGGGTTCCCTCCCTCCCCACTCTGGGGGGAGGAGGAGCGGTAGGGCACAAATTTTCCCTCACATTTTATGCTGACACTTTGGAACAACCAAATTGTTTAAGTCTAAAACAGACATTAAAACATAATTAAACTACATATAATGGCTTGAGATAATGTTAGTTATTTCACAGCTTAGTTGGAGGCAGTACTGAAATCCCTGGAATATAAACATATAAAATCTTAAAGCTACCATTAGGCATATTTAAACAGAAAAAACACTTAGGCTTAAACAGGGACAAATACATCTTCCTACAAGCTTGCTACATTAGAAATACTTTTCTGAAGGGAAATGTACCAGAAGAGGCCAGCAGACTGTCACTATGCTCTCAGAGCAAATAGGAAGCAGATTTTATGTAAGTATAGAGCTTCCCGCATACCCTTGATTAACTTGTGGAATAAGGTTTGGAGACAAAATTGCGTGCATGATTCCTGAAGAGTCATCCTTGTGGCTATACTTCTTAAACATAGGCAATGGCTGGAGAATACTCCGTGGTTTCCAAAATTCCCTTCTTCCTTCTGCACCCTCCCTCCCAGTTTGTCTTAATACAACCTTTACAGCAATAAAAAGCAACAATGGCCTCATCTACACAGGCTATGATTCCTTAAATGAGAATAATTAAAGGAACTGTTTTCACTTTGCAAGATTAATTTACTCCATTTGAACAATTACTTTGAACCAAAAAGAGACTGAATACATTTGATTCCAGAAAGGTTAACACTAGATATTCTTGTCAGTCAAACAAACTCTCTAGTAATACACGAGCAAAATATTTTTTGGGGTCTCAAGTACTGCTTCTTGCTGACAATTCATTTTATTTGACCTGGTCAGTGAGACAACTCCACCCTCAGTTCCCTTCTCATATCCAGTAATTTTCAATGTCAGATAATTACTTCCTAAGAACAATGATGTTGGGCAAAATGTTTAAAGCATTTTATCCTTTGTTACATTCCTGATAAGGTCTGGATGGCATGGCATTAGTTTAACAACAAGAACAAAAAAAAAAAAAAAAAAAACCCTTCAATATTCCCTCCCACATGCAGGCACTGACTCCAGATTTATCTTACTGACACTCCGAAATATCTCAAGGATTGCGTATTTAAAAACAAGATAATGTCTTCAGATTTAGTAAGGCTTCCCAGAACTTCCAGTGATTGTTCTCACTCAGTTCTACTTATAAAAGATACAAGGCTATTTTCAATAAAACTTGAGCCGCTAGGCATGAATGAGAGGAAAAAAAGAAAAAAAGATCCACACCCACATTTTCAACACCAAATACTCTACATGCACTACTAGGGGAACAAACAGGGAAGACAAAATACCTTCTGACCCTCTGTAGGCTAAATAAACTTTCTTGATGGTCCACTGTGAGCCTGTTTTGTTTGAACACGATAGATTTGGGCAATCTACTACAAAATATAACTGACTGCCTGCAACAGCAAAATGTCGTGTCAAGAAAGGGTTGGCATAGAGTAGATTCCTTCCATCCCATAACCCCAAAGCTCTGCCCATCAGTCCCAAGTGTAGGGCATCACTGAACAAATGGAAAGAATAAAGCAGTCTTTGGACAAACAATTACTCTGGCTGTTTAGAGACTGGCTCAACATTCACATTTGAAGAATATATCCATGCCAAAGCCTTGTGGTTTTCATCAGTAACTATTTGCTTCGGAGACAGAAGAAACAACACTTGGAACATTGTTAAGCAAGTATTAAAAAAAAGGAATGTTCCTATAGGTTCTTCCAGCCAGCCAGCCTTGGTAACAGGTCCTCGGTCCTCAAAGCTTGCTAGTGGACACCCCAAGGCTTAGATACCTTTGCTGTCTGCAAAACACTTCTTTGCAAATAAACTACAGTAGTTCTGTTAATGCATAGACAAGATAGGGATTATCATTTTCATGCAAATAATTCACTTCTTGCTATGATCTAAGAAAGGAGGAGGAAATCAGTTTATCGTTGAAGTGCATCCAGCACTCCCAAATCACTTCAGACTGTATTTCAATGCAAATTTTCCCTGTGGGAAGCCATGGTACGGTCTCTTGACATGAGCATACAGTAGTATAAAATTAAAAGTTTGCTTATTTTTGATCATTATTGGCAAATGATGATTCCTTCACCTCCTCCTCCCTCTAAATTGCTTAGTATCACTGCTCCAGAACAGAAACAGCAGAATTCCTGAGAAATCAGGTAGGCAAGTGCTTATTTCTGAATAGGTAGGGTGTGAGCTTTAACTGGCAGACTTATTTTCCCAGCACCAGCACTAAATATAAGTGGTCTCCCTGTTTTAGGGCATTTTACATATGTCCTTTATTTTACAATAGCTAACTAAACAGGAACAGGACATAGGCCAGGTACTGTCTGTATTGTTGAATTATCAAGCAGCGTCTTTGGCATCATTTTGGCCCGTTCCAGCTCTTGCTCTCCCAGACAATGTTGTGACACCATTTAAGCATTAGCAAGAGCCAAGGACCCTTCACAACAGCCTGGACCTGGCAATTTGTTTTAGAGACAGGAAAATTTAGCTGTATAGAGGCACGTTATGCCACATCAGTTTGTCTACAGTCACAAAAACTGGTCCTGACCTGCTTTATTTACTAATATACGATGTAGCCTGAGGGTCTTTAATGTTATTTTTCACATGGAAAATTTTGGCTGTTCTATCATCCTACAAAAAGGTATTTAGATCACTATCTTCCAAAAAGAGCTGAGGGAATAAAGTTCCTCAGCAGAAATACTAAAATAAGTTACTTGCTTAGTTGCTGTGGATCTTGCCATGACTTGTTCCCATGGAAGAGCTGTGACAGAGACTTAAGTTCAGGGTAACTTAAAACACTTTCTCACATTACAACCAGTAGCCTTATTTTTCTCTGGGAAAGGAAGACCAGTAGCATTGACAGAGTGCATCCTTGCTTATATAATTCTGTACACTTCAGCTTGATACACTGAGATTAGATTTTTGGAGGTGGAAAGCCTCAATGCTTACTAAAATCCAGCCTCTTTCACAGCACGTGAGGATAAGCCATACAGCAAACAGACTCATCACATCATTAAAAGGTCATTACTTACAGTTAGGGGTTCTCCCTGGAGAGCTTGAAGGATAAAATTACTGACAACTCTACCATCATTCATGTGCATCCGAGGACCAAAGGTATTAAATATTCTGGCAACTCTCACTTCAACCCCTTCCTGTGGGCAAAGACAAAGAAATGTTACTACTTTATTTCTCTTTCTTCCTAAAAGTGCAAATTAACCCCTCTCCCCCAAGCTTCCTTAAGAATATCTCTTACAGATTTAAAAACACATTATTTTCCTACCATGAAACAATTCTAACCTCTCATCAACCCTACTGCAAACTACAGTGCATACAGCATGATGATTTACACAAAGTCTCACTATTTGTAATGCAAAGTTTAAATCAGTGCTAGCACTGCTGCTGATTTCCGTACACGTTTTTCTTTACCAAGAACTTCAACATTTTCAATAGTACCCTTCCAGCAACAACAACTTCCATCTTGGGCTTATCTAGACATAGACAGACTAGATCAATTAGACTGTTGTTTGACATTTTCCAGGAAAGCAGGGGTGTGTACAGGAAGTGTATTAGTAGTACATCCACAGCTGATGGACACAGCTCACATACACTTCATTCAGGGAGACCCTATAAACTTTTTTTTTTTGGAAATAAACGTAGGTTCATGTAGAAGAGAATCTTGCAGGCAAACTTGATCTTCTCTCTTGGGTTTCCAAGTGACTCATCAAAAAATGAATCCTCAAAGGAGCTTTATGAAAGCAGTGGCATTAGTACTCCACAGATGGGACAATAAAAGAGAAAAAACACACTCTTAATATTTTAGATGTTAACTAGTGTTGACAAATAGGAAACACCAAGCAACTCTGCCCAGTGCTGTCACAAAATAACCTCACATTCTCTTTATACCACTGTGTTACCCTGGGAAGAGCAGAGGTCCCTGCTCATGCGAAACGCAGCAATTAGAAATGTACTCTTCATTTGCAGTTAGTTAAAAAAGCATTGTAGTGAAGATGTCTAATCTTTGCTTCCAGCATCATATCACTGACCCTTTACCAACGTCATCACTGTATCGTAGACTATACTCTGACAGAGTTTCTTGTTCTTTTGTTTTCCCCAGCACTCTGTCCTAAAAGGACATTAACTCCTCCAAGAAGAGGCTGTATTTCATGGGGACTTTCCAGATACATTCTTTATCAATAAGTGCTGAAAATATGGCACTTGGAAGCTAGGGCCCCAAGATAAAAGTAACTCATTAAACTATTGCCCAAAAAGTGACTCTCATACTGCACAAGCTGCAGCAGTGGCAGCCTTGTTTTCCTGTACTGGTTGGAAACTAGTGAGGCTCTAAGTAAGAAAAACAACACTCATAGTATAATAGTAAACTCAGCACTTCCCCTTCCACTATTCATTTTTTTTTCATTTTGTTTTGTCCAGTGTGGCAATTCTGTCCTTTAAAATGCTTAACTTTAAATAAAAAGTGTCATCAGATAAAGCCCTCCCCCGCAGCATACTGAAAATCATATTTGAAAATTATGTGAATTTTCACGTAAGCCTCTAAAACTGGAATCTATCCTCTCTCAAGAAGCATTTCCACAAACAAATATAATTTGGTGCCAGGAACTTAACATTTGACCTAAACATTCCCTTTTTCACATCAGAAAAACCTCTCTGTGATCCTTCGAGCACGTTCAGTAGTTCTCTACTCCTTTTTGCATTACCTGCCTACAAATATTGATAGGTAAGCTCCCATGCCTGGTTCTTTGAACATCTATATCACGTTAACTATAACCAACTCCTCCACAGAATTTCCACTAGCAAAGTCAATTATTTTCCCAGATTTGTGGGCAAACCTAGCATTAAGTCATGTACAATTTTTTATTACATCTTAAAGAAAGGAGGAAACCTTTCCAGCTCACACTGATGCTGCCAACAAAATAGAACCCAATCCCTGGCCCTGAGGCCAAACAGGATCAACTGGCTTTTGTCTACACTACTTAAGACTAGGCCTTCTTATAGCAGATTAACAGAGAAGAAAGTTCCTTGAGCAATCCAAAAAAGAGTCATGGAGCAAGCTAATAAAACACAGCAATGTGGGCTATCAAACCACTTGTATTCATTCCAACTCTCTTGTTTACCAGCAAGGACACATTCACAGAGGCTATGCCTGTGCAGAGGAAGAGGGAAGATAGAAAAATCTAACACTAATTTAACACTAATTAAGTGTTAAAACTTCCTTCTTTGGAAAGCCTGTGGATGTATCTAAACAGCAAGCATAAATCAGAACTCTCCACAGACAAAAAGAAAATCTTAAACAAAGCAGGGATTGATCTCTCAGGGAAAGCCTAGGCAGTTGGACAGGTATCAATGAGCTAAGTCTTGATCAACATTTTGGGTAAAACTATTAAGACTGCTGCCCACCTCCCTTGCTTTATTAGTCACTTTGCTAGTGACTACTATTCTTTCCCAAGTGTTTCAGACCTCACTAACTAACTCTCTTAAAATTACTTCCCATATTCTGAATTGTAATCACAGAAGAATTCCCAGCAGAGTTTACCAGGATTCATTGGTAGTATGTTTTTAAGCTACAAAACTAATACTAAGGTATTATATGTATATCTATCTATATATATTGCCTACTGTATAAGCAAAGTGAGATTCATTTCTGGTTACTAACAACTTTTAGAACTATTTTGCAAATACAGCAATGGTGAGATTGAATTTCATAAGTGATAAGCTCTTAAATAAGCTTGGAAGGACAATCATGATATCTGATTTCACTTTCTGCATAATGCAGGTTCCTGAACAGAGCCAAGGAATACCTGCAATTCTCCTGCCTCATGCTTACAGTTCAATAGTTCCCAGACTACAGAATTTACCATATCACTTCAAGGACTCTTTGTATCATTACTGACACCTCCCTGTTAGAAGTTTGTCTTATTTCTGGTGCGTGCATTTTGTTTGTATTGTATATGGCCAATGCAAACAGTAATAAGCCCATTCCAACAACATTTTTATGAGAGACATCATCGTTTGGAAGAGATATGCACTCATTTAAGTATGTCTATGCTAGGACATCCCCACCAAACATGGATTTTAACTTCAGTATTGTACTGCACAAGCCAGCTTCTGAACATGAGGAGGCAGCTTTTGTCTAGTCAGTGCAGCTAAAATCAGTGTAATGATACCCAGTGAATGAAAACTTTAACACAGTTTCCAGTAAGTTTCCAGCAGGGCCAGGAATATATGCAAACAATAACAATTTAGAGTCCAAACAATTTAATTCTAGATTTCATTGTGATGGAGAGTTCTGCAGAAAGTAATACTTATGAATTAGTGCAACAAGAGCAGTTATGGATGTAAGACAATGGCAATGGCTTTAGAGTCACAGCAGCCATCTTAAAGATGCTTATGAAATTGAGAAAGTGTCAAAAACAATATACTGTTTGTATCAGAAGACAAATACTACTATGTATATATTTTTATTAAAATACTGGCTAAACTTTCTGAAATGAATCAAAAAGAAGAAAAAAAAAGGCTTAGAGTCTTCCAGAATTCTGAATTCAACTTGCCAAACAGTAAAGCAACATCAAGAAGAAAGGACTAAGTTCCCTGATGACTACTTGAGGGGAAAAAAAAAAAAAAAAAAAAAAATCAGAAAATGGACCCAGAGCACACACAGATTACAGGAAGCATTCAAGCCTTTTTTGGGAAACTGCCTGTATTTGTTTAATCTATGGCTTTGACACTCACTACAAGTCAATTTTCTATCCTGGTCTACAGTACAATGTTTTTTTGCAATTGTTAACAGCACAGAGCATATAGAAACAGTAAAAGTACTACTGTGTTAGTAAAATTGTTTCTCAGAATATGGACAGGAAGACCGAAAGGCTTTTTCCTACTGTATACTCACATGTTCGCATTAGGAAACTCCAACAAGGCTGGCATACCAATCCAATTTAGAAACAGACAATCTAGTAAAGAAACCCTCCACTTCACAGAAAGGCTCCTACTACTAACAACCTGATGAAATGATAGATTGCATTTCTATGATATTGCCTTAGACATTACAAAGTTCTGCTTCTTCCCCTCCCTTTCTAACTGGATATAAACAGGTAACTTTGGAAGACGATATTCCACTCCTACATTTCACAGTGCCAAACATAATGATATTGTGGTTCACATGCAAAGTTCTAAAAACAGTAAAAGAAATTACAGATAGCTCTGACAATTCATTAGAAAATGTGCAAATCCATGAATCCAATAGTATGGAGCAGAAATACCAGGAGCTTTTAGAAAATGACAGCCTGCCAGAGAAATATGGTATCACAGCATAATAGTAACTAGAACAAACCAGTTTCAAAAGCTTGGAGGTATTTGATCTCCAAATTAATGCAGTTTGTAGGACTTAAGTTTACTGAACTATGGAGAAGCTGTGATTTTTATCTGATATTTCTTTTTTTCAAAGTATAAAAGCCTATTTGCGAGCCATACAGTTACTATGATTGAAATTAGCATCGCTTCCTGTCTCTGCAAAGTGAGGCCAATTTCTTAAAAAGATAAAAACACGACTAACAAACAATGCTTGATATCTTCAATGAAACCACTACATTTATTAAGAATATTGATACAACTGTGAGATCGCGTGACCTTTCAAACTTTGCAGAGGAAAGAAATTGTGTCCAATTATCATTTCTTTCTGAATTTCACTGACCTGACATACAACTCAGGTAACAGGAGAACACTAGCTGTGATGATGACACCTGCAGTTTAAGAGGTGTCAACGCCCTCTCACAATCAGCAGTGAGAGTATGTTAGCATTTTACAGACTCCTCTCTCCAACCTTTGCCTCAGACCTGCGATTCCTGGATGCAAACCTCTTCTGTATAGCTTCTAAAAAGCTAAAGGGACCCATGATATTTAACACTACTACTTAGTTTTGGCCTGATAAACCCAACAATAACCATCATCTCTGGCACTAAAGGACTGTTCTCTGCGCTTTAGACTACTGCCCTGATGAGATGCAGTGCTTTCTCTTCTTCTCCCCTATGCTGTCAGAAGCATAAGTACTTCAATTTTATTCTTCCACAAAGAGAATCAAGTCTGCATCTTGTCTTAAGCAATCTGCTAGCAAACTTAACATGACAGCACCAAAATAAAATTGCAGAATGCATGAATAAATCTATATTGACAATCAAGGGAAGAAAACAGCTAGCAATAACGAGAGAACGCTAGATAAACTCCCAGAAGACATTTAGGAGCAAACAGTTTTATTCCAACGTAAGTGTTTTCTATCTAATTACTTAACTACCTGGCTATTCATATTCAAGATCTTTGCAGTTGCAATTCAATCAACAGTTTTCATTATTCTTACAGTTTGCATCAAGGCTTTTTATGATTACTGAAATCAGTTTGTGAATTAAAGATTAGAGAAAAAAGTACAACTCATAACACAAACTTCTGAACAAAGCACAAAATTACAATATAATATTATGTGCTGAACTTCCATCCCCATTGCAGGCACTTTTTTCCCCACCTACGTGACCACAAGAACTTATTTACCATTTATTTTAGAAAATGCTGGTTTCATCTTATCTGGTAAGTTATTTTTATATATATCTCTCCATATATCTTTCCATATATATTTTAAGCTGTGTTTCTGAAGGAGCAAACTACTAGTTAGGCAATCCTATCACATATACAACAAGTACACACCACAGATGAGTGTGAGAAAAAGCCCAGGAAGTATTAAGAAGGATAGGCAGAATAGTGCCAAAGACAGGAGTCTAGAATGAAAAAAGCATATAGATAGATAAGCTGTTGTTATAAGCAATGACAAAGAGTTTCAAAGCTAAGCCTTGCACCTTGTTAGGGAAATGGAGTGAACTGCAAAAGGCTTTCCAGGAGGGGTGCTAATAAACACTGAATGAGAGATCAAGAAAATAGTATTGAAGTCTAAATCAGAGGATGCAGCTTGGTTATGAAATGAACAGAGCAAGGAATTAAAGCTCCTGCTGACTTCAGAAGAGGTCCAGCAGTAGGGAGGGTAACACCTCCTGAATTTATTCTACTCAGTTGCATGTGACTGACAGGTACATTGAGCAGGACAGCTGACCTATATTCCTACAATAATTTAAGGAAGGAGAGCTGCTCCCAAAAGCTTTTAGCAAATAGGGTACTCTCAAATCAAAGTCAAGTGCTTCATAGAATCACAGAATCAGTAAGGTTGGAAGGGACCTCTGGAGATCATCTAGTCCAACCTCCTTGCTCAGCAGGGTCACCTAGAGCATGGGAGACAGGGTTGCGTCCAGGCGGGCCTTGAAGATCTCCACAGGAGACTCCGTAACCTCTCTGGGCAACCTGTGCCAGTGCTCTGTCACTCTCACAGTGAAGAAATTCCCCCTCATAGTCAGGCTTCACACGAGATGAGATGGGCTTGTATACATGCTTTGAAATTGCAAACTCTACAATACTCCAGAAAATAGTTCAATTCCCCTCCTCTCCTTTTAAGAAAAGGCTACTGCTGCCCTTGGACTCCTTGAAAAATAAATACTGCTGGTGACAAGCCTGCTGGGCTTGTCAAAGGAAGGCCATTGTAAACAGGAGGCCAAAGTTAAATGTTTAATTCATAGGGTTGAAATAGTGAAAGAATAACCTTGCCAGCAAAAGGGAGTGCACAGAGGTGGTCTTCGTCAGGACATGCTATTGAAAAACTGCAACAACGGTGTATATACAACCAGCTTTGAATATAACCAAAAATTGTTCCAATTTTGAACAGCCCATTTGGAAGGATAATTTGCAAGTATATTTCTATTTTATATTTTTAAAAGTATGACTAGTTATCTAAGATATCTAAGAATGTGCATGATGATGGAAAACTCTGAAAGAAATGAGAAAAAATAGAAATAAGTTTGCTTGTTACTTCTTTTTACTGAAGTTTAAAAAATTCTGGAAATACTTTAGTCTGAAATCCTGCACATTCAGTTCTTTTGGGCCAGGTCACTCCTGTCAGAGTGCCCTTTAAAGTAAAATACTCATTTTCATAACGGAAACCAGATACTAGCTAGCAACACTAGCAAAAGCTCATGTTTCCTCCCCTTGTAAAAGTGTAACATCTAAACTCTTAAAAAAAAAAAAAAAAAAAAACAAAACTCAGCAGTGTTTCAGAATATAGAAGAATGCAGGACAAGCTTGGGCAGACTTCACTAATCTGTAATAAAGTACAGGAAGGATCTCACAGGGCTGCCTTTAGGCAGAGTTCATTTACATCACAAGTTTTTATTTAATGCGTGTGTGCACCACAGTTCCATTTTACAAGCCTTTATTATTCTTTGTAAAACCTTCATAAGGCTTATGACTCATACTAGGGCCTTAAGACACAGTCCATGATTTCCAAAACGACCTAAAATCTTCCCAGCTAAAAGAACAGTGCAGTGTGCACCCCAGACTCAGAAAAAAATACAACTCTACAGCACAAGGATTTCTCATAAAACTGTAATATTTAATGGTGAACAAATTTCCAAACCTATGAGGAATGCTATGCTACAACAGCCTGATCTCTTTCAGTAACGTCATTGTATTATACCTTAAATGGTTTGAAGTAGAGCAAAGGAGATAAGAAAGTTGAGATTTTTCTTCTCTATCTGGCAGAAGAGATGGGCTAAAATTATTACATCCTCTGTGCTAAAATACTTCCCCTCAAATTATTATCTTTTGGAGTTAATTTTGTTTTCAAGTTTTTTAAAAGCATTTAATATTCTATCATTTAAAGGCTTAAAATTCTGTAGAACATACTACATTTGATGGTATTTGCAGCCATAAAATACAAAGGTGAAATAAGAGAAGCTGTGATATGGTTTTCTTTAACGTGTCACATTTTCCAGTAGAATATAATCTCCCAGAGACTAACTAAGCAGTGATTAAGTAAGAAGAGATTCACATGCAGGTAAAAAGTCAATACTGGGTCCCTGTCGATTATTAAACCAGGAAAAATAGGAAAAATTCATATCTTTTACTAAGGGCTATATATTTATACTTACATAATTTGAAGACATTCTAAAGTGATTTAAAGTAGTCTGCTCTTATATGAAGACTCATTGAAGAACTTCTTCATCTTTACCTGTGTGTTTGGATTTCAAGTACACTCACTAAACATACCACTTTTATCTGTAATGGCCCAATTCTGTAAAGCACTTAAGCAAAAGACCAAATTTAAGCAACTTTTATCTGGCTCCCAAATTAGTAAGGTCACTTCAGTTTAATCCTTCTAAAAACTATTTTACGGTACTGAAAGACATAACAAGTTTGAGAAGACTAAAGCATATTTTCTTGGAGAATGCTACTCGACAGAAATATCACAACAGATGGGAGCAATGAAACTTCTGCACTAAAGAAACAGATTTTGTTATTGCAGTACAAATGCTCCTATTCAAGATGATCTCTTTCTCTCTTATATTCCTAAATACATGCAACACTTGGGCTTTGCTGTATATTTGGCCCTCATAATTATAGTTAATCCACTCTATCTGATAGAACTTTAATACCTGTTTCATATATGCATAGCACATGGTCTCTGCAACCCGCTTTCCTTCATCGTAGCAGGCTCTGGGGCCTATTGGATTTACATGGCCCCAGTAATCCTCATTTTGAGGGTGAACTTCAGGATCTGTGGAGGAAAAACAAAACTTAAATGATTGTTATCAACAGAAAAGGTGATTATATGTAATGAAGTGACTATAGGTGACTATATGTAATGAATCTTTTGGTAGACAATTTGGTCACTTGTGTTACGTACTTTAACTCTCTGGTCTATGTATTTAAAAAAAATACTACATTTCAACATCACTCACTAAAAGAGTATTCACTGTAACTATAATACTTCATTCTAGATTCTAATCAGAGTTCAACATTCAAAATTCCTCCCCCATCAAAGCCTTTATGAAAAAGTCATAAACCAAGATGTAGGAATGTTACAGATAACAGTCAGAGCCTGTTTCCACCACTCTGATAAAAGACTTAAAGCAAGTACTAATGGCCAGATTTTAAACTGTGAGAAGTAGATCTGACGAAGAAATGAAGGTAAAACCATGATGAAAATATACTATCTTGACCATATCATCCATCAGAAGGTGTGTAAATACCCTTTGGTTAGTGACACCTCAAGACCTCTAACAATGCTTTTATCCTTCTTACCTCCATATACCTCTGACGTAGAGGCCAGTAGCAGCCGTGCTCCAACACGTTTAGCTAATCCTAAATTTTGGAAAATAAGGGGAAAAAAAACAAAATTTGAGCAAATGAAAGAATCTTTAGGTTGTGTTCGCTGTTTTACTCTGATTGTGCTTGAATATGTTTTTAAAGGGAGCTCATTTTCCCCCAATTATGGAACCAACATCTCAAAGTAACATACTGTGTTGTGATCATCAAAATCAAAGATGACTACTTAAGAAAAAGAAATCACCTACTGTAAGACAAAAGTTAGTGTTTTTCATCATTTATAAATATGCACCTTTAAACAGTCTGGATAATCTACCCATCACTTGGGATTACTCTGCACTCCATTCCAGTAACTTTGTGACCTTAAAGTTAGCACAGCCAAGCATACAAAACTTTTCCAGGCTGTGCAACTGTCTGGTGGCATACTAGCTTCTGAATCACTTAATTCTCTGAATTGTACCCTATGTCTCATATGAGAAACTCAGCAGGGGTAGGATCCAGAAGGTTTTTTGCCTTGTAGCAACTTCTATGGTTACAGACAGCCAGTTTAAGCTGCTGCACATGTCAAATAGATTGAAGGTGTGAATAAAATGTAGTAAAGGCTTCAGGCCCTCTATTTACATGCCTCAACAACATTAGAACTAATAGCTAAAGCTGAGAACCTTGCCTTGTAATTATCAACTATAACGTTAGACATTAAACGTCTTTGCAGAATTGTTAGCTAAGACATGCACAAGAGGGAGTAGTGCTATTAATGTTTGGGGTTGACAAGATCCAATGGAGTTCCACCTAGTTCAACATTTGCTGTGATGGAAAGGAACAGCCACTCACAGTAAACATGACAGTGTTTCACAGCCATCAAGGTAAGAACGGCAGTCAGTGCCACCACATCACAATAAAAATAATCCCCATGCTCCTAATTGTTCCTATGATTTCTATAATTACTGCACAGGTTTTACTCCATAGCCAAGTAACAGACATGAAAACTCTGGTGCTTTGACACTTGAGCTTGCATGCTGTCAAGAGTTCATTTGTAGATATGTTTAAAGAAAAAGCACAAAAATCTTCAGAGGTAAAAAGCCCTATTTTTCTTCAAGAATCTTTATCTCTATCTATATTTACACATACATAAATAAATATATGTATATATGTATGTGTGTGTATATGTATGTTTGTATGTATACACACACAAACACGACTCAGCTGCCTTCCTGCCAAACTCTGTCCAGGTGATATTAGGTCTAACAATGTCAAGTAAGAAGAAAGAAGACTTCAACTCACCCAGCATGTTTAATGTCCCAATAGTGTTGGTTTTTAATGTTTTTATAGGATTATACATGTAATTTGGAGGAGAAGCAGGAGATGCTAGATGATAGATCTGGTCCACTACAGAACAGGTTTGGGGGAAGGGGGAGGAGAGTGGAGAAAAAATAAAAAAAGCACCATTATTTTTCTGTGTAGCATAAACATTAAATGAGAAAGCCTTATAAAGTCAAGAAATAAGTACACATTTTTGCCTATCTTAACACTGGAACTCAGCTCTTACTATATTCCTACCTACAGACGGCACAGGCAAAGCTACTGTAACTCATCGCAAGTCCTAATTTTCAGTAAAACAAAAACTAAAGTTTAGTGTATAACAACATTGTTGAGAGAGACATAGAAATCTGGGGTGCTGAGATTTTTCCATTTGTAAAAATTTTACTTATGAGTACTTCAGGGTCAACACCAGAAGCTGCAAGAAGACACATAATATTTTATTCCTCTCATGTTTAAGTGACTACCAGCTTCAGAGCATTTTTCTCAAGTGGAATCCCAAGGAAAACGGCAGACAATTTTTCCCACGAGGACAAACCTTTCAGGAAAATAAATACTGTATTTTTATTTGTAAGCCACTTACCAGTGAAGTATTAATGGCACTGGTATCATATTTATATTTTAATAGTTATGTCTTGAGGACATGCCTAGATACGGGATTTAACTTTTGTCCATGTTCCACTGGTGTTCTATATTGTACTTTGGATTATTCAGCATTTCAGCTTTAAAAAATGCAATCCTCAATACAAAGATTTTACCCCCTCTGAGTTATGAAATGTATTTCATGAACACACTAGACAGCACCCTACAATCAGTGAAGGTATACTGATGCCTAAGCTAACTTAAAGTACGCTAACCAGCCTAGGTAGCACAAGGCCTCCATTCTTAACTAGTTTACCTTGCCGCACTTTTGTGATCAGTGTTGGCACACCCAAAGATTCAAAACATCCACAGGAAACATATATTTCATGTAATAGCAAAATAGAGCCTGGTGTAGCAAAGCTCCATGGATACACCATGTATCAGGAGTATAGACAATCAGAAACTAGCATTCTTAATTTAACAATCATTCCTAGTACAAGAGAGCAGAGAGAAGAGACAGTCAAGGCTGTATCAGATTTTAAGTTCAAAGGACAGGCACACGACATCTTTCTCTCCCCTCTTCTACTTTTGTTTGCTGTTATCTTAAGCTATACGAATCCTGCTTTGTTCTCTGTTGATTCAACAGTTGAGCAAGCTTATTTATTTTTATCTGTTTACTCACATTTTCATAAAACACTATTTTCAGAAAAAGGTATGGCAGACATTTCTATCAAGGAAGACAGGTATAGATTTCCCAAATAGAACCTGATACAAAGAAACAAGCATGTAGGACTTTACTCAACTTTGGTTTTGTAACAGTCAGGCAAGTTGGTATCTTCATTTCAGAACTCCAGAGAAAATAGCCTGCCCCAGTAAATTCAAGGAACTTAAAAAACCCTCAGTGAGCTGTGCAGCACACCACAATCAAGTCTTAAACACAAAGCCTGAAAGAATCCTGAGATACTAGTTGATTAATACCAGTAACAATCGAAGTCATAGGCAAATCCTAACCTAAGCCTAACCAGCTTCAGCATAACAGAGTTGCTAATTTTGCTGCATGAGACAAGAACACAAGGATTTGAGCTACTACCTCGAAAGCTTCTTTTTTTAAAAAAAAAAAAAAAAAAAAAAAAAAAAACTCTAATAGAAATCAATAAAAACTGGACACATTCTTACAAGCAGCGTCAGAGTTTTAACAAACCTCAACCCACAAGCCTTTCATATAACTCCTAGAAACGTGTCTTTCTTGTCTTCTATGTAACATCAATCACCACCGTTAGTCAATACAACTTAAAAAAGAGAGAACACGGATAAGAATGTCCAAAAAAGTTAAACATAACACAATCAGTTGAGACATAGAAAGCTATGCTTAAGAAAAAGAACAAATCTTCTACCAAGGTCATCCAAGAGAAGTAATTAAAATGTTATATCAGAACTAAAAACAAGGTGAAAGGATGGAAAAAAGAGAAAAAAAACATTCTTTCTTTGTGCTGCGAAAGGAAAGTTTGCTTTTTTAAGAACAGCTGGCACTGAAATCCCAAGGAATTTGGAAAAAATCAAAGCCAGCTGCTATTCTGACAGAAGACATTGCTGCAGAAGGCATGGTAAAAAGTTGTCTTGCCCTATAACAGAACATTACTTGTTTGGTGATACACTCAAAACACTATATATTTTTAAGTATCTTCCCAGGTGTTTTATAATTAACAAGTAATAGGAAATGACAACAATACAAAATATAATGCCAATCTTGGACAGCAAACTGATTACCAGGAGCCCTCTACTGGGTTCAACTTTCACAATATCCGTGAAATAATGAACTCTGCTCTCCATTTTTACAATAAGCACTCTGCCCAAAATGTGACAGAAGCACCCTTGACTGTTAAATACAAAAGCCAAAATCTTCGCAAACTTCTCTTTTTCCTATTTAAATCTAATTACACTTGCTTAAACAGTGCTGCATATAAGCTACATATAAGCTACAACTAACAGGAAAAATAATCAAATATCAAGTTTCCACCTGCTCTCAACTAGCTGAGACAACACTGAAATGTTAGAGTAATACGTGTTTTCTGTTAAAGTCTTCACCTATTCCCTGATTTCCCAGTTTCGTTTAACAAAGCAAGCACACATCCTTATCTCTCTCCACTATCAGAAGACAGACTGGTTAGTTTGACAGTGTATACAAGCAGCTTGTTTTATCCACGTAGGATGTATTTACTACTTTTCAGTAATTCTTTAAGCAATCAAAAATTTTAAAGTAGATGAAAGCATCCAAAACACAAGCATATCTTTCATATCAAAACATCATATCCTCTTTAAGATAAATGTTCTCTAGCAAAATTTTTTTTTTAATGGCAAAGTTGGCAAGGTGTGGTATTTAATCTACCTTCTCTCCAAATCTTTACACCAAATCCAAGTGTATTTGCACATATATTCACATTTCTCTGAATTGACTGATATTTTAAAATCCACTGGGTATGCTCACAGTACCTGTGACTGCAGTGGCTCATCTGTAGGAGGCATGTTAAGTTCAACACACCAGTTAAACTTCACCCTACCCTATATCTTCATATTATTTGTGACACTGAGTTATCCACCTTAATTTCATGCCCCCCATGATACCTACAAGACTATGACTGCACAGTTAAGTAACCGAAACTGTCCTCCTTTTATCTCCTTTACTTTTACCTGATTCTTCATTCATGTTTTCTGCCTCACCCCATCTTTTTCTGCTTCCCAATACTGAAAGCCATTTGCAGATAAACATGTGATGGTGACCTTCAGCAACAATTTTTTACACAATAACAAGTTGACCCACATTTGTTTCCCCTGTTTCCACACTGGTGGAGTGTGAAGACCAGTCCAAATTGGGATTCTCTCTCATTTCCACATGAGCAGAAAGTGTCCGCAGGTCCAACTGCAGTATCAAAGCTACAAGAGTAAATCTCTACTAACCACTCTAAATATTAAAGAAGAGGGAAAAATTGTCCCAACACAATAGAAGAAATCCTACAGAACAATGAATGTTTCCATAATACAAAAGAGCGAGGCAAGGTTTATATTTTCAGGTTTAAATTTTATTCACTACTTAAAATCAAAATGTCAACAGTGACCAACATACATAAAAATTATTTCAAGTCAAATTTCATGCAGTAGAACAATTAACTGTCAGCATAAACACACAATCAGCTTTAAGATGATCTGCATGACTCCATCACCTTTAAGTCTTACTATCTTGACAAAGTAATGACATTTGATAGTTTGTATTCCCAAGTAGGTGCCACAAAACACATTCAGTTCTTACATCTTGCGATGGTTTCTTTGGTCTTCAGCATTTAACCTCAATAGCATAGAGGACTGGCGGCCTAGAAGATTTTTAAATAGCCCAGAGAGCTAGAGCGATGAAATTTAAACAGATATTTCGCTCTGGTGAAGACCTGTTCTCAAGCAAAAGGTGCAGAGAAATTTGATAGCAAGTAGCAGAGCAGTCTGCTCCATGAAATCTTATCAACATAAATTAAGCATTTCCATGCAGTACCAAATCCACTGCAGTATCAGAGAGCTTTTCACAGTATGCAATCTGTATTAACTTGACTAACTAGAACAATATCCAAAGATGATCTGAGACTACAAGTGCTGCAGGAAGCCAGCTCCCAGATCAGCCTTAATTCAAAGACTGCCTACACTCCTAAAACAAACTCAGTTGCATTAGCATTCTGTCTGCCACATGAAGTATACCATGAATATACATGAAACTTACGAAAATTTCAGGATATGTCTTTGCATGAAAGCATCCCTGCACCACAGCACAGTGCTGTCATGATACCAAACAATACAGGTAGATTGAAAGTTGACCGAAGAAATACTTGGGGGATGCATTTACTGCTGCTTATGGGCAGAATGTGCACTTCAAGAAAGGTAGCTCAAAGGAATGAAATAATGACAGCTAAAGCCACCTGCGGCCACCCCAGAGGTGAACTCTGACCTTAGTCTTTGGCTGGCTGTCTCTACCTGCTCCCTCTCAGCCCTTTCTGAAACCGCTTTTTGATAGGCTTTGGCGATCTTTTGCAGAGATAGAGTGTCATTTCAAAAGCACTTATGTCTGTCAGATAACTTACTGCCTGAACCTATTCTGTCAAAGCAGCAGCAAATACTTCTCTGCCTCCCCTCGCCCCTTCCTCAAGACCTGCTGTAATTTTCTGACACAAGCAGGTACTATAGGAACAGTTCCTATAACGGCACATGGCAATTCAGATGAACTGGGCCAAAATCTATCTTATCTCATGAATATATAGTTAAGTCTATTATTATCCAAATGGACATATAATTACTATCAAGAAACAAGTGCAAACCTGAAAAAAAAATCCAAAGATTCCTTATCATTTTCAAATTTCATTTTTGATGCAAAGGTAAGTTTAAAACATCATAACAAAAAAGAGAAAGCACTCTCCTTCTAGTTCTCCTTCCTCCCTTTGTTTCCCAGCTCTCAATTGCTTTAGAGCACAGATGCTGGGAGGAAAAATGAAAGAGAAAAAAAGGGCTTTACTTGCCCATGATATGGACATCTCCACAGTTTGCCTCAACATGCTTCCTCCTCTACACACAATGGCAAAAATAGACCTCTTCCCTACGAAAAATCTTCAGCAAAAGCAGAACTGGCATATGGAAGGAAGATGGAGCACTTGCCAAGGGGCACATGTCCATCTGTTAGACCAAACTGGCAGGGAGCCAGCCAGCTCCAGGACCTTTCTCCCTTGCCCAGAAAGAAATCTTTAGTATCTAGCTTTAGACCAGCTCAAAACATTGCTTGTTTTCCATAACATTTAAAGAGCACTGGACCTTTCAAGAAGGTGGAAAGGCAAGCTTCTACTCAATGGTGCTATCAAGCTCAGGATCTCGAGACAAGTGCAATCATTTCTAGTTCTACTTTCCTTTCTGCCAAGTCTGAAGAACACACAGTGTAGAGAAGTCAGACAAACCCTCTCTACTTTTCCCTCAGAATTTCATCGGGTAAGCCAAACTTCCCAGACAAAAAAAAGCCACATACCTAGCCTGGCTGACAACCTCCTATCCTTTAGCACAGACAAAATAGGAAGCTGTTTAAGCCAGCAGGCAACTTAAATTCTACTCAAGCCAGAATTGTGGAAAGCTAGCTAGCTACTGTTTTTCAGAGGATTAACAGTTTGGGGCATCTGGGAGGAGCATCTACAGGAGGATGCAATGCAAATATATCTGGCAGTTGGCCTCCAATCATATTCCTTTTTTATGAAGAGGAAAAAAGATTTCACAACTCTTAATTGCGCCTGCTAAGCCTTGAGCTTGCTTTGCAATTAAGCCACAGTGGAAATTGAAAATAGACTGTGCGCAGGGACGTGTAAAGCCTTAAGTGTATAAATAGGGACCATAACAGAAGAACAAGAGCAAAACTTGTAGAATTTTGACTCATACTGGAGGCAAGATCCTGTAAGTGACTGTGAACATGACAAGAAGCAGCTTACCAAGCAGGGGAAGCAGGTTTAGTCATAAAATAAAGAAATGTTATCTAAGAAAGTTTTAAATTTGAGCAAATACATTTACTATGTTCTAGTTAGCCTGACACCAAAAACCTAAAGGCAAGTTACTTTTTGGCACAAAAAAAAAAAAAAAAAAAAAAAAAAAAAATCTAAAGGCAAGTTTAATACTTGCAAAAAAGATTTTTTTCAAGCAGAGCCAGACGTTGCAGATGGAAATGACTCAGCTCCAAGTGTGTCGGCTGAACAGGACTGCAACAAAGCATATTTCTCACACAGAAGCAGCACTTACTCTAACCAAAGTCTTTAGCCAAACTGAGACACAGCTCAAGTTTTTATGTTTTCATTTGTGTTTATTCAGCTATTTACAGATTAGAATTGAGAATCTGTATAACATCTACTGTGGGAAAACATTAAGTTGCCACTCAGAAGTGATCATTTCTCAAAAAAACCTGTGAATTTTGCAAGTTACAGCTTATGCTGAAAAAAGCAATAAAATAAATTCATTTCAAAAAGCAGAGATAGAAGCTGGCATTAATACCCAAGCCACAGATTACACTGTGAAAATGACAATGTCATGTCATGAGATGAAAAACAAGCAAAAAAGAAAACCCCACTGTCCAAAAATGTATATGAAGGTACCCACATTACAAGTTAAAAGCTGTATTTGAGAAGAATCAACTCAGACCCAAAAATCAACAAAGTCCTTAAGAATAAAAGCACTGATAGTCACAGCCAAGTGAATGACCTATTACAGTTTTGTAAATAATTTTATTTCATACACATATGTGCATGTTAATAACACCATACAGTCTGAAAACTCTAAATCCAATCTCCTTACCATAATGCATGTCACGTGCTCACTTTTAACACTTTTCAGCCCGTAAAATGTATTCTTATCTCATCATCTGGAAACCTCTTAATTGAAAGTTGTAAGAGCCCAATATAAAACCTAAATCACCTTTGTAGTCGAAAAAGTTACTGAAAATAGAGCTGACATTTAAGAACTACCTTGCAAGAAACTGGACTGCTGGGATCAAGAAATAAAGAACAGTACAGATCAGCTTTCTATAACTTTCTTACCAATTCTTATAAATCTTCTCAGAAAACAAGCGATAAAGTAGCTCCTCCTTACCACATATGAAAATTGTTCTTCTCACTTGATTCATGTTATGTAATATAGGCAGTGCATTCACATGTGTTTTAAAGCCTATCTTTGAATGTCCGAATGAAATTATTCATTACCCTCAGCAAAATGTAATGGGCTAATTTCCACTCAGCTGACAGAGACAGCAATTTTAGCAATGTCTTACTGATATTTTACTGAAAGCTCTGTGTTAAACAGTGAAACACTGGAAGCCATCAACAAAATTTCTACTCTGCAACTGTGCTCCTATGGTTCAAAACCAAAGTGGCTAGCATGATATACCTAGAGAAAGAAAAAATCTCTAAATGAAACTTATGATTAAAAACATAATCCTTAAGGACTATAGTGAACATCTTTTCAAAGGGAAGAGTCTTTCTGAGTTTTATCATTTGCTTGATGTAACGATGAAGCACTCAAAACATACTGCACATTCGTGATCAGCAGAATGAAATCAGTTTAGTTGAGTCACTGTTGATAAAGCACTGGAACTCCTGTAGCATCTTCAGGCCAGCTTTTGTTTCAGATTTGTGAAGAGGGTAGTATAAACGAGCAAATAACCCAAAACACTAAGTGTGTCTGTAATACACATATCTATACGGCCAAAGGGACTGCAAAAGCAAATTTTTGCATATTATTCCTTGATTCCAAGTAGGAGGGAAACGCTTCCCAAATGTTAAGGGACTGCTAATTGATTTCAACTACTCTATTATTATTGTAACACTACTCTCACTCAAAAAATTGTAATGCAGTGCTTGTTTACAGAGTCCTTCCAGTCTTTGACAAAGGTTTACTACTCTAAAAATACTATAAGGTCTAAGTATTTCACATCATTCATTTCAATAGTTTCTTTGTGGTCACAACATTTATCATAAGACGCTGCGTACATTCAAAATCACATTTCCCTGTTTAGCCCATTGCCCAGCTGTGGGGGACCTCTTTCAATCCAAGAAACACCAAGAGGTAAAGGGAATGTGCATATATCACCTTATAAAAGACTGTTTGTAAGGCTTACAAATACTGCTAAAGAAGCAAGAAGAAAAGGCAGAAGTGGCAGCATATGGGTAGCGCTTTCTCGAAAATTTCTGGCCGAGTTACTCAACTGTTGTAGCTATTGTGGACAAAAAGGTGCATGTACCTAGTTGTAGTTGATAAGCAGCCACCAAGCTTAAGACTGAGAAGTATTAATTGATTTTAAGAGTCCATTTTGTGGTATGACTGCCATCTTATGGCTTCATCTTGAAATTGGCCAATATTTTTCCTCTTATTTTGCATAAGTTTAGTATGCAAGTAAAATGACATTTTAGCATAGAAGCACAGACACGGCTGCTGAGTGAAATAGCTAATAATATTAAATAGAACAAAAAGGGACAGAACGGGACAGATCCCCACAGGCACACAGTCAACTCTCACGTGGTCAAAACTAACAAAGACAGCACCTCAGTGACTAGGCAAACTAAAGATGTAAACATTTTCTTTTCTACATAATCTAAAATTTCATTTGGTGGTTTTTAATGCAATTCTATTACCATCAAGTCTGTAGATCACAGTGACACAGGTGCAGGCATTTATACTCATCTGTTTTCTGAGTACTATCTGTGGGTCTGTATGCTAAAGTTTACAGGGATGCTAGCAACAGCTTTCTCAAGTAAACATCTTTTTGGATTTCTAATCTTAAAAGAAGGTAAAAAATGAGAGTAGAAAATAAGAATAGAAAGATGGATGCTCCATACCTTTTGCCAGGTAATTCAGAAAACAGTCTTAAGAAATCCTTTTCTTTACAGATCACCCTTTGGAAAAAAAAAGTCTTTCCAGAACAAAACTCCTCATTTGTAGTGTACAAGAAGTCAACACGAAGGTTAAGCTAAAATGTAAGTATCTTTAAAAATCCCAGGTACTTTAAGAAGTAGGTTAAGAAGTTAGAAGTTTAACTTAAGAAGTTAAAACAGGGCTTTTAAGTAAAAATAAAACAAGCTTTATACAAAAGTTTTGAGAAGTTGTGCAAATTTTCTTTTCAGACAACATTTTTGACTATTTGCTGCCTTCCAAGATTCCCCAAAGCTACTTTCATTCAAAAACATCAGAGACCTTGTTTTTCTTCTTGAAAAAAGCCTCAGTGAAAGCTATGTGTTCTTGTGAGTTTTCTACTGACATCATCTTCCCCAAACGCTAAACTAAAGGAAATGCTACTGGAGGAAGAGGAAGTCACTCAGCACTACAATTATCACAGGATCAAGAAACAGAAATGTGTGTGTTTAGGTGATTTACCACTGTTTCTGGCCAATCAGATCTAGATTCAAGAATGTAGTTTATCACTTCATGGCATGAATCAAAGAAAGATTTAAACAAGGCAGACTGTGCACAGCATCACTGTGAAGCTAAAAAGAATGAATCAAGAGATTTAGTGAAAGATCTGCATCTTGAGACTAAATTCACTTTCAATATCAAAAGTGCATACATTTTTCCGTCTAGATTAGAAATGAGGTTTCTTACTAAATAAACCATCCATTACTGTCTCTGAAATTTAAGCATTAAACACTCTGATATGACCTTGTTCAAATATGACAGCAAATAAATGGAAATTCTTCAGATACAAACTGTTTTCTTAACATCTTTTTGTCATGACCCCAGTTACTCAAAGTCCTATTTACAACCAAAAAGATTTTAGAAGTTAGAACTAACTGTGACTAAGAGAAGAGGTAATGATCCATAGGTCAAAAGGGGAGGGGGGAATATGACTTGTGAATCTGTTAAAATTACCATCCTCATTCCACTTTTTTTTCCCCCTTTAAGCCTGTCCTTCTAGCCTTTTTTCTATGTTAGTCTATAAACTCACCACTGTTTTTATAACCTATACAAAATTTTATCACCCCCCCCTATATCAGAGTATCAAAGTTAATTTTATTTCAATATTTAACCATACCATCTTTAATTTACACTGTCATAGGACAAGAAGAAATTCAGTAAACTGCCCGCTGAATCTCACAGTGTAATTCATAATCAGCACAAAATGTGGAATTGGTATCTTAATTACATACAGCATAGGAGTTAGCATAAGCATCTTGGAATTCCTGTTAATTAGTGCCCAGTATTTGGACAGCAGCATTAGCATTAACTGGTAATTCCTTGAACAAGCCCCAAATACAATCAGTTAGAATGAAGGTGTTTCAGGGGAAAGATTAGGAAAGGTGATGGAAAGAACTGGCTGAGGTATAAGCTACAGCACCTGCAGTGAACAGAAAGCCAATTACTCAGATCCTAGTCCCATTATACCATCAGTGGAAGCAGAAGTTTGTAACAGACAGTAACTGAAGCAATGCATTGCCAGAACAGACGAGGAGCATGTCTGCAGAACTGTTTCAGTGATACTGTCAAGACTCATCACAAGCAATACCACAAGAGATAAAATTGATAGAGATTTTTTCCTCTAAAATTCAATCCATTAGAATACAGTAAGAAGGAAAAAAAAATACAGCCTGAGATTTAGTTTTTCTTTCAAAAATGAAACAACATTTCTGCAAAATTTTAAAGGAATGAGGCAAAACCATCACAACTTTAGTGAGACTAGAATAACATTTTCATTGATCTAGTACAGGTTTATTTATTTCAGAAGTCTATAAATACATATATATCTTGTAAATACATCTTTATTAATGCTGTCTTGCAATTCAGCATAATATTCGGAGGTTTATGGTAGATTATACATTGAGTTATTTCTACTTTTTCCAATTAGGATGGTTTACCTTTCTTTTTCTGAAAACTGTGTGAATTCAACACTGTTGTATTCCTGTTTTACAGGCTGCTGTAGAATGCCTGTACCTATAATAGGAGCATTGTTTTTGATAGAAGAAAAATAAGCCTGTTAAGAAAAGTGATTTGACCTGCCCTCTCAAACAGCTTATTTTCCTCTCAGCTGACTACACAGAGCTCCAGGAGGTATGCAAGCTAGTCCAACTACACTCATGAATTAAGATTCTCAGTCCGTTATGTATCTAGGCTGCATAATGAGTGAGTGTGCACACAGGGACACGAGACATTGGATGGAGACAGACAGACAACCTACCTTCACCTGTTTTCTCACAAAAATCATTGTCACATTACAAAGTTTTTAATATTTCCTTCTTCCTATCTGACTAACCACAAAGAAAGAATTGTTTCAAAGACAAAATCCCTCAGAACCTTTCACCTCATGATGGTGAGAAGTCAGGCTAATAATAAACAAAGCATACAAGTACTGGATGGATCAATCCACACATCTGTGCATAGATTGGATTTCTTTACAAAGATACTTAGAAGGCAAAGCATAGACTACTCACCTTCAATATACAGGGGCTCAACGACATCATGATTTATCAGTTCGAAGTTCTCATGACCAATCCAGTGCTCCACATTTCTTTTCCTGCCCGTAAAGAAGTTGTCCACAACTGTAACCTCATGGCCATCCATCATTAGTTTGTCAGTAAGATGAGAACCCACAAACCCTGCTCCTCCAGTTATCTGCATTAGGACAGTTGGTATAAATTTTTTTTCTTTTTACAGAAACACCAGACAAAGTCCACAAACATGAAGACAGAAGAACAGTAGCTTTCAGATCTTTGCTTACCCCAGGGGAAACAACTCCATTTCCATGTTTGCATTTCTTACCCATTTTTAGAGGATTTAAAATTTCAAGAGAGATGTTTGACATGTTTCATCACTGTCAGCCTAGAGCTTCAACTAATTATTCCCATCAACAAGTTTTTTAAAATTACATTATTTCCTTTTTTCCTTCAAATTGGATTGTGCCTGTTTATGTCACAGCAAAGCACAAAAAGACTCAAAAAGGATTCTCTTCCATTCCTATTTCTCAGAAAGATGACGACAAAATGTCAGGTTATTTTTGTATAAGCTCTATAATATCAAGGATATAAAATCCAGCCTTTCTCTGGTTTTAATGGAAAGTATCTTTAGTGTTCTAAGTAAACACTATGAATTCTTTCATTCTCCATGGAAGGAAGGAAGGAAGGAATGGTATTCTTAAACAAAAGCAAGTATTTGAAGAACTCCCATTTTAAATATTTGCTAAAGCCAAAACTATTTCTTCTCTGTTTTACTGTATCCATAACCCACATCCTAAATTTCAGCCTCTGACACCATTAGCTCCAACACCCACTATCTGCCCGTTTTAAAACTTTATGTTTTATTATACAGAAGTAAGTAGAAATCAAATATTTAAAGACTCATACTCTTGTTCCATAGTAGATGCAAGAGAACAGAGTAAATTCTTTGTTTTTTCCCTTTCTGCAGCTCAGTTTTAAGAATGAAAAAAAAAAGAAGTATCACTGAACTCAGCACTGGAACAGTCAACACAGCAGTGGAACTGCAAGTTGTGTGACATCCTAAAAGACACATCTCCGCAGTTAATTAGCTGTTTTCAAGAATACACAAAGAAATAACAGGTAACTACTCTCAGAAAATGAATGAGCTTGTTAAAGCCCGGTGCGGTACCAGCTATTATGTGACTGCATTATCAAATCCACATTTTGAAAAACTGATTCAACTATTATCTCCGTTCTTCATTTTCAATCAGAAACAAACAAACAGATTTGGTGAATTTGTCAAAAAAGAATCTAACAAATGGATTGTATGCCATGATGACAAAATGCTGTGTGCAGAATGATGCAGATGGCTGAAATCCTTTCACTTTGGACTTGTCAAAGCCTATCCTGCCCACTCCCTCAACCCACTACTGAAAAAAAAAAAGAGATTAACACATTAGGAAATCTATTAAAGTGGTAATCTGAAAAGGAAAAGTAGATAGCTACATCTACTTTCTTCTGAAACAAAAAAGAAATCCATGTCATACTTCCCCTTCTTGTTCTGCGTGTTAGTAAATAAAAAAAAAAAAAACTTGGGCTATTTAGCATTCTTTTGGATTTGTCAGTTCTTCATTGTAGCAGATTCAATATATGATTTACTTCCTTGACAAACCTGAAGAGGAAATAGCACTTACGGGAAGTGCTCTTTAAAAGGAAGTAATAGTCTTAGTGCTCCTACTGTCCTGCTACAGGCAGGAGGGAAGAACAGCAAAGTACCTGACAGAATGCTGAGAATGGGCAAGGAGAAGGGCACTAACTGAGGGAGGATAGTCCTTTGCCAGGTACAACCACTCTACAAAAGGGAAAAAATAATCTGCATGGAAAATTGATTGCCAGAAGTTCATCCCAACTCCGAAGAGAACTGTAGCCTTGTTAACCTTTCTCAAGGTCTTTTTTGTGGTGACCAAGACAAAAGTTACCAGTAGATAACTTCGATTTATTCCTTCAACTGAGGGCCAATAAAATTCCCTGCTTCTATTTCTATTTCCAGAGAAGACAAACTGCATGTACCCAATAGGTCTTTGGCATAATAAAACATGTTGAAGGTGTCTTGATCCTCAATCCTCCAATTTTTTGGAGAAAAAGAAGAACAAAAAAACCTCACCCCAAAAAGCAATTCCCCAGCAGTGCTTGAAGCATTTGTCTATGTTCTATTTAAGAAAAAGCACAAACCAATTTTGTTTGGGAAAAAAGTTTCCAATTGCTTTACTGATATTTTAATGATAAAAATCTATGTTGGCTTTATTAATGCATCACTTTCACAGGTATTAGAAAAAGAACTACTTGGAAAAGGAGCTGAATTTCCCGTGGAAAAGCAAACAATTGCGTAATTTTTAAAAAAAATCATTACTCAAAGCTTCATTAAAAAGGGAGAGATGATTATCACTGAAACTTTCTATATAACCTTCCTGTAATCACTCATAAAGGCAAAGTTAACACACTTTATTTCTAAATACAACTTTCTGTAAATCACAATGACATATTAATCTCCAAAATCATACACAATACACAAACCATTTCCATATTAGAATTGGAAAGCTGCACTTGCAGCTTAGACAGATGCACTTGGAGCTTAGACAGATATTCTTTTAAAAGCCCTCATTAATACAAAACATTTAATTATGTAACAGAGTCAAAGCGCTTGGTAACTTCAGCAATACTGAAAGTCATAAACATTACTGAATAATTTCCTCTATCTGAGGCATTTGAGAATTTTTGTATCTGCCAGACGTGTTCATTTCTACAATCTGACTGCAGATAGGAGACATCTAGTGTCCTATACAGAAATTATATTAATTTTTCATTTTATGCTTTCATTGGTTTAGTGTATTCAAGTCAGGGAAAACACACAACAGACCAATCCTATGTCAAAACTATTATCCATAATTACAACATAACCTTGCATAAAAAAAAAAAAAAATGTTGCCTAGTCACTTCAGAGAAGTGAGCAATCATGCTCCATAGCATGGAATTCAACAGACTTGAGCTCTTTCGGATGAATGTGCCAGAGAATCTAGTCTTAGCTGAAATACCTCCCCTCCTGGTAAACATCTGCAAATAGAGGAGCTATAAGCAAAGGTAATGATTAGAACTGCTGTCTGCTCAGGTCATTGATGTGGGCACCTTCAGGTTGTAATAAACCAAAAAACTGCACTCAGAGAAAAATAGAAATTAGAACAGATTCCAGGAAAACACACACCATCAGCAAAAAAAAACCCAAAGGAAATCATCTGCAAAAGTTCACTTGCCTTGCTGATTCCTATGTTTACTCCTGACATATTTCCAAGTGTCATGCAAGCCCTCCAAATGCTATCTTCTACTACTCAAAAGAACATTTTTCCCCACATAATGATGACTGTGATGATATAACAGTCTGCAACTGCCCACTTGGGCTGGAAACTTTTGAAGACCAATCTGAGTTCACACTGAACTGGTTACCAACCGTAATATATAAGAAATGACAATATAACTCACACATCCTTTTGGCCAACTTTCACTTTGGTAACTTCACCTCTCTGAATTATGCAGATGTCAAAGTTGTTCATCCCCAGGCCAGCAGGAAACATTCCAACTGCTTGCAACTAAAGCTGAAGCAATATATTTTGCTGGTATAGTTAGGAATATCCAAAATCTTTAAGTGGAGAGTTTTAGTATTAAGAGCTCCATAACTCATGGACAGCTTGCACTGATGTTTTTCTTGTAAATGACTTCTAATTTTTAAATAGAAATCATGACATTAAGGTAATATTATTACATTTGCATGTGTGAGCACACTATTTAGAAATTTTCAGCTAAGCCTGTCTATGCTTTTTCTTAAAAAAAAAAAAAAAAAAAAAAAATTTCTGCATACCTTCCAATTTCAACAAGGGAGGAAGCAGTGTAGCAGTGTACAAGTTTGTATCCTTCACACTATCATAAAAATGATGATAGAATAACACTGCAAAACTAGTGAAATTTGATAACTTATTTTTTATATAGCACTGAAGACAAATCTGCTTGTATTTGCAATTCACTTGGCCTGTGGAAATATAAAAGGGAAATTGTATGCTATCTGCAACTTTACAGTGTTTTTCTTCTAAATTGTGAAGTGTCAAGTCAAAAGAGAACACCAGACAAGTTAAAGCTACGGGCACGTTAGCAGGGATTTGCCCTAGCCTTCACTGTCTACTGAAGAGGTAGAAATTTAAACTATACGTTTACACATCTTAAGTGGCTTCACTTTCTTCTACCTCTTGAAAGCCTGGGGACAATACTGTCCCCAAGATAGAGAGAGCAAGTACAATCTGAGCACTCAGCTAACTTGAAAAGTGTTTGTAGATGCAAATTAAAAGCTGTCATAGCATCACAGCTAAGCCTAAGAACGCTCTGGACCAGTCCTTCTGACCTAACCTGCTGTATTCTCCCACCCTAAAACATCCACGGTGCTTGAAAATCCCACAGAAGCAGCACAGAAGATGACAGATGCAGGAAAACTCCCTCAGTCTGACTTACAGCTCCGCCTTAACATTGCTGCAGGGCAGCTGCTTTTTCAGCCTCATGATTAGATTTTGTCCAGATCAGTCATACAAGCTCTGCACTTTCAAGATGTGCCTAAAGAACTTCCCAGTCTCAGCAAGTTTAGTTCAGCAGGAAGCACAGACACACACCTTCGGCAATACAATTTAAGGATATTACAAGCAAAACAGTAGCTCAATCAGCGAGTCACACCTCCAATCCAGAGCCCAAGTCCATTCCTATATGCTGTATTTTCAGCACATCAACACAGCATAAAATAAGAGGATCACCTCTCCTGAGCCAGGGTAGCCCATACAAGGTCCATGGTAGTTTACTTTATTCCTGCCCATGCCTTTATTTAATTCTCTATCCCCAATTGCACTCCACATAGTTCTTTACTTCCCAAGCACAAGCCCTGATTAAATATCAACTTACCAATATTCTTTTGCGATCCTTTTCTGATAAAAACTTCACTGGTGGATATTTCTGGGTGAAACTACAGAATATTCCAAAACAAAGAAGAAAAAAATACATTAAGTTTCAACTTTGCTTTTTCTTAAGAATGCTTTTTCTTTCATATATCTATCTTTGAAGTGTCAAAAACTACTCCAATTCTGAATGTTCTTTTAAGGACAGGTTTACTTCATTTTTTTTTTCAAAGAAGAATCTGGGTCAGCGTAAGAAATTGTTTATGCTTAGCCAAAGCACCTCCCTCGATAATAACAAAAAGTTTTAAAAAATTTTGCCTAATAGATTTTCTAGTAAAAATCACTGGGCTTCTGTCTTTTGAGACAGAAGTAATGTTGTTAGGTATGGTATCACAAGAGAAAAAAACTTAAGCAATAGAAGGATTTAAAAAAAATGTTTTAAAGATCAAACAACTTTCTTAGAAGAGCTGGAAGAGCAAATAAAATGGGTTAACTTATACCACTGATTTCAAACAAATCTCCTTGAAGTTTCACCAGTGTAAAGTTTAAAACGAGAAAGTTGAAGAAACTATTTTTAAGCTAGTTCAACCATCTTACCAGAGAGTTTGTTCAGTATGAGCGCTAACCATAACTTGCTTCTCAGAAGTGACTAGACTATCATTGTTTTGATGGTCTTCAAGCTACTTTCACCTTAATTTTTTGCATCTTCTTGTTTATGAGAGCTTAGTCAGAAAAAAAATATCCTAAAATGAAGTGACAAATGAAACTTAGGTGCTCTCTTAAGTCAAATTAATGCTCAGGAGCTTCAATGCTTTTATGCACATAAATTATATCACTTTTTCTCCCTCCCCCCACCACGCCTGCTGTATATGGCAATAACCACCTCCAGAGGGAGGGAGGACAGCATAATTTTTTTTTTTTTTTTTTTTTTTTTTTTTTTTTTTTGTAAACAGCATTTTAGAGTTGACAATATTTCCATCTCAGGTGATTGTTAATAGCAACAGATTTTAAAACACTTTGAAATTTTAAGTTTATGAAGAGTAAAAGAATTAATGCCAAATGACTAGATGCAAGATAAAAGTCAATCTCCTCTGTTTTTAATGCCATACTTATATGGGCACATTAATCCAGCATGAAATCCAACCACTGCCAAAAGGACTCCCAACCATTCCTGCCCCTTTCTTACACTTAGGCTAACTTAGAGGGAATGGGCAGGATTCTAAAACTGATCCAGCTGAACGCTCAGCTGTTGGCAACAATCTAACTTAATCTTGGCTTAATACTCGCTTTGATCCAACTTCCAACTTTAGCTCGAGTTAAATAAGGAATTCTTTTCTTTCCTCCTTCTTGAAAGCATGGGTATGGCTTGCTTTCAGATTTTATCAGCTTATGAGGTTAAAAAAAAAGCCATTAGAGAAGTTTCCTTTTTTTAAAAAAAGGAGGATCACTCACACTATTGTATTTACTGTCATTTTACACAGTTATAAAATTTAAAATTCACTACCACCAAACATCTTGCACATGATCAGACCACCAAAGGTAAACAACTACACTGTTTAGGAAAAAAACAACAACCATATGTAATGCCCACTCTTTTGAGAAATTATAATTCCATATTTTACTTCTGTATGAGCTAATGTATTTCTTTCATTACTAGGGACTTGCTACAGACATTTGAAATAACTCATTAATATATGGCGCACTACTCAAAACCAAAAGAGCGTTTAGGTACCTCCTGAGAAGAGTTTAAATTAACAGATCCAACCCAACAACTTAATGCTCATTTGAAAAAAAATGCAGTAACAATAATGATAATAAAAAAGCCAATCAGGATACCCTAACAGAAAGGTTCCCTGTAACTGGCAGAAAGAAGTATTTGAACTACTGGGCTATCAGTAAAGATTAAATAAGTTAACTGAACAGAGACAAGGCATCAACAATTTCACCTGAACACAAAGTCATTAACTCTACAGTTTCTCCATTATAATTGACATGTAACCAATAGAGGTGATACAACATTGTTTAATGTTACCAATAAATTGCATAGTTCAATCCATGAAGTCCATGCTTGCATCAAAAGATAAGCAAAGGTATCAGTATTTTTCCTAAAATAAACTGCGTGTGTCAGGTCAGTGACTCTTCCAGGTCAACTGTGAAAAATCAAAACGGACTCGAACAGAAAAAAGAGTATAGGGAGAGTTGGGAAGGCAACTGCTCACTGATAAATTGGCAAGACAAAATTCAAAACTGTGAGAGTTGAGCTTTCCTCTGGCTGATAGGAATGAGATTCTGCCCCCTTAAGAGGAACAGCACATTAACCACCAATATGCCATATGTAACCACACACACCTATAGGCACTGCTTGGATAAGGCAAGATTCAGCCCTTTGCAAAACAGCACTCTCCACTAGCTGTTTGTCTGGCACATCAACAGTGTTATCTATGAACGAGCATCACTGTCAAAAGTAGCCACGTCCTTGTCACAGTTGCCAATTCCCACTCCTATTCCAGCCCCTTCTTCGTGATAGAAAACATCTGTCCAAGTGAAAACTGAAACTGGAGAACTGATATAGCTGCAAGGCAGTCAGGCTGGGGTGGGAAGGACCTGTTTATGAAGGAAGACTGAAATGCCTTAGCTTCTTCATCAATATACTATCAGCTACACAAATGGGTCTGCTGGTATAAACGTGAGAAAAGGATGTTGCAGGGCAGACGCAAGCAGAGGAGTCAGTATCCCCTTTCGCCTCGCCTTTTTTTTTTTTTTTTAAACAACTATGCCAACTTAAAGTGCTCAAGGAACTATGGCGCAGAAGCTCTCCATATTTAAGATTTGTGTTTAACTTAGGATTTGCTGTTCACTCAAAAGCTTGTCTGCTTTTCTCAGTCATATAATCTAGTTTAATTCAAGATCATCACCTTCCCTTACAAACTTTGAGAGAAGAGTCTGTTACTTGTACTCATGCAGAGCACATGTATAGACTAAGATTCACAATCATATCACTCTGCATTAGCTGAACCATGGTAACAGACCACAAACACGGGGAATACAATACTTTACTTTCAGTCTCTTGAGGCTGAAACCAATACATTTTAGTACACACCTATGCTGGACTTATTACACGATGGTAATCTGTGCACCAACAGGACTTAACCCAGCTAATTCCTCCACAGTATTTGAACTTCACAAAAATCAAGTGATCCCCGTTACTTCAATGGGACTATTCAGTCTGAATGTTTTAGACATGCATTAATGTATCTTGGCATTCAAGGCCCCAGTTTTCAAAGGTATCGAGGGCATACGCAAAACATGCAAACATCTCAATCCCAAAGCTACAAGACTGTCTGCTACAAAACAGAAACTGCTTTTTGATCAGTTTCCAAACTTAGTAGATGACTTACCTTTTCTCTAGATCTTTGATTTTCTCCCTTAGAGGTGCAACAGCCTAAAATAAAGGAATAATATTTAATCTTTGAAGAGCAAGATTTGCATCACAGAATATCCATAAAAGTTACTTTAGAGCAAGAATTGTGCAAATAGTCATACTTTTCATCTGAACAGCTTCACTGAAGACACTCAAGCTTACACCTTCAATGTTCTAGGTCAAAAAAAAAATCCTTTAACTTAAAAAAAAAAAAAAAAAAAAAAACAAAAAATAGATCAGCTATTTTACCAAAAGCAAATCAGCTACAGTGTGAATTCCCTTAGCTTACCAGGGAAGAAAAAGCACCTCCAAAGCTAATGCAGTTGCTCAAAACGCAAATAAGAACACCTAAGGACATAATTTCTATCTACCAAAATGCAGGCATGAATGACTTGCCCAAGGTGGTTCAAGACAGCCTATACAGCGAGCTACAGCACAACAGACAATCAGTAAAACCTCAGCTACTTAAATGGACAACATACATACATACTTCAGTGGGTACAGAGAAAGAGGCATTAGTTCCAGTGCAATAGCTATAATTCTCTCAAAACATGGTATGAGAATTTAAAGAAACATTTTTAAAAAACTAAAACATACCCTCAAATTATGTTATAAAACACATTTTGGCTTTTAGAAATTATTATTAAAAGATTTCCTAGACAATAGTTCACCTACCAATATTTCTATTTGCATTTTTGTAGTTTTGGAAGAGAGAACCAGTGAAGTTGGCATCAATTTCAAGTTCTTTATCACAGGACCCAAAATTCTAGCACCAGAAACAAGTTCCCAAGCTCTTGTTAAGTTCACCAAAAGTCAGTCATACATAAGTTTAAAATTATCAGCAGGTATCACCTGAGATGTTACTAACTAGCAACACATTACCAACCACCATTCATCTCTTTTGTACAAATACTACTGGTAAGAGCTAGACAATTCAGAACTTCATGAACTGAAATAAGCTGCATATTTATGTTAAGAGAAAATATAGTATTGTTATTTATGTTCATTAAAGATCTATCTCTGTGGACCAGCAAGTAGTCCTTCAAACAGTCCTACTGGTTCTGATTGTTCAATATACTGCACAACTAAAGCTTTAGAAGGAAGGACTTGAATCACTTGGGGCAGTGATATTGAGGCTCTATATCCTATTATTGTAGTTTCTTTCTTTCTCACTCATTTGTACTGAAGCATACTTGAGGCTTAGCACACTTGAATGTGTCTGCTGCACTTGGGTCATCACTATATCTCATTCTGCTTTTTATTACCAAGCAAGGAAATAGCCAGGGATCTTGAGACCCAGTAATGAGATTTGTTTTCTGTTTTTCTGGTCACAGAATCAGTAAGGTTGGAAGGGACCTCTGGAGATCATCTAGTCCAACCTCCCAAAGATTTCCTGGTGCTGGTTCCACTGGGGCTTGAACTCAGGACCTTCAGCATGTAAAGCAGAAATGATAACCACTACACTATCTCTCTACCCCAAGATCCAAAAAAGCTTGACCTCTCAAGAGATCTTAGAGTAACTCTCAGTTATCCATCGAATTTGAAGCATTTCACCACTCTTAAACAAGCAGAATTTTCAGAATGCCTATTGCAGTTATTTACCAGAATTAAAAGGAACGTAAAGACAAGAACTAAGAATACAGTCTTCCCATTGCTGTCAGTGGGTTTCTGACTGTGCTCAGAGAAATGGTTGCTATACAAACCTGTTAGAATACAAACTCCAGGTAGGCTAGACACATCTCGGAATGAATATGGTCACATATACACACACAAGGAAGGAAGACCTGATCTCAAAGACAGATCTTAAATTCTTCCTTTCCTTGTTGTTAGACTGGAATTCTGTAAGCACCTGGAGAAAGTCCCATTTGCAGAACACTTGTAACATTTCATAAGAAACAGAGGTTGAAATAGAAATAGGAACTGGTATAGAAATTCAGAACCACCAGTGAGTTCAATATCCATGTCTACTTTAGAAATTGCGAGCACTTGTGCATTGGTGGTGCAAACCAGCCCCAATCTACAAACACAGCTAATATATTAGTTCAAGAGTTAATAAAAAGGAAAACGTGTTTGGGGAGTTTAAAATTTCTACTGAAGCTGATGCCTACTTAACATTTCGGAAAGATAACAGAGGAAATAATTTGTGTGAAGAACTGTAAGAATTCCTACATTCAGTAACAAAGGTCAACTCTCAGGAGGACTATGACTACTACAAAGTCTGCAGCAAGAGAGTACCTCTAGAGTTACAGCTTCTAAGAAAGGTTTAGAGGAAAAAACATAGAAGAAGGAGAGTCACCGATCGATATTAGAAACATCACTATAGTGAAAAACAGTATTGACATGAATCTAATGCTTTGTATAGTTTTAGTAAAATGAACAGTAATGAAAAGGGTTAAATAATCTATTTCAATATGAAATGGAGATTTCAAAACAACAGACTGCAACAACCGGCAAACTAACCTCCTCTATTTTACTTTCCACCTTCTGATCCCCAATGTCTTGAAGAGACCTGTTAGACAGAAAAGAAAAAAAATAGCAAGAATAAATCAAAGTGGATGACCAGTCTCCACCGAAATCAATGAGACAATCGTCACAGTTTGGCAGACACTGAACCAAGCTCACAGGAGAAAGTAGGAACACTCAAGACGGCGTTCATTTTACAGAGAAAACTCACTTAAGTGTAGAAAAGTGTTTAATTACCACACCAAGAACAGGGTTAGCAGGCACATTTTTCAGTGTAACTTTACCATGAAAGTGTTTAAGATATCTTTTTGAGGGTCTGTTTCTATTGTATGCTACAAGTACGCTAATAAGATATTTTTCCTTATTGCCAAATTGTAATTTCAATCTAAAAGAGAGAAGTACAAATCTGTTTAGCTTTGATTTTGAACTTTTATAAAAACAAGAACAAAAAATATTGAAGCTTTTCTTAAGTGACCATCTGAAGGGCAACAGTGACTTCTCACATGAATACTTCTCCTATGAAGTGAAGCCAAGCCTATACTCTGAAGAATGAAGGATGTCAAGGTGACCTATGAAAAAAGTCTTGCACAAATCTGCTCGGTCTTATTTAGCACGCAATTGTGTAAAATATCTTAAGCAATTAGCATTTTCCATCCTCTGAGTAAACTTCTACAAATGTAGAGTATGCATTTTTTGATTTTAACTATTGCATCTATGGGATTTTCCTCAAGTTTCCATAATTCTTTTTGTTTTTTCCTCCAATTATACCCCCCTCAGAAAGGAGAATTCTTTATCAATCCTTATAGTAGTAAGTTTCTGCATACTAGAGGATTCATAGGTATTCAGCTCTGTCAAATAAAACAGAGCTCCTTTACTTGGGACCAGAAGTCATTACACCTAAAGAAACAGAAGGCCCTTTGTTAAATAGATATATGTATATACATATACCACCACACTTAGAAGTTACAGCAATGATTCCCTTCATATCCCTCTGTGAAACTCTCTTACTAAAGTTAATCCAGTCTACATTACTGAGGCAAAAAGCTCCTTGAGGAGATTCATTTTGTCTCATCAGTAAGGAGTGCAGTGAACTCCTACGCTGAGCCACACAGGCCCAGACAACCTTTTCATAACCAACTGTCATTTATTATAACAGTAGCAAATAAAAACAAAATCCAGTTAACACAGTATGAATTTATTATGAGGAAACTGTATTACATAATTCTTGTAAATTCTTCACATTTCCCCCCAAAATTGAAAGCTTCAAAAAGCTTTCAGGAAATTATCTGTGGAATACATATTCCTTAATCATACAGCAAGGAGGAAAGGCTACTTAGAAAACCCTTCAAATTATTAAAAGGTGTTCTCAGAAATGGTTCCTACAATTATTTATTCATAAATCCTAGAGTTTAAGCACTAGCACTAGACAGTTTAGATTTTAATAACCTTTTGATCCTAACAGAAAGAAAGAAAACACACACTCCACAGCCTCTTAACATACTCCTCAAATAACAAGGCAGATGTAACTAATGCTAAAATCTCTGAGTAAGGAGAGCTTATCAGAGAACCAACATACTGGAGCCCATCACCACCTGCCCCACTCAGACCACTCTCTGAGGTTCTTGCCCTTCCTTTGGAAATGCTCAGCTGCTCATGTAACAGCTGCTGAACTGCCATAGTTTGCTGGTCACTATACCATGGTAATCCAAATGATATCTCCATCTGTAAACTGCAGCAGTTCAACAGCTGTTTTGTTAACAGCTGATCACTCTTTGCAGCAAGCGTGGGAAACTGAGAGGAATGAAGTAGAGAGCTAAGGGTAAGAACAGATTCCAAGATAAACTGTCCTGGGTGAATCAGAATGCCCAGAAAATTCACTGATTTTCTCGCTTTGCTTCAGTTTTCCCCCAACTCTGTGCAACTAAGCATGGCAGCAGAACAACTAAATTCTTTTCTAGCAAAACAACATGCTGGAATAGTTTGTCCTCTATGGGCAAAGACTTTGTTGTAGGGAACAGACTCTCTCTATATTCTCCTCACCTTCTATTTTAATCACTTCTTCCCTGAATTTTCCAAGACGATGAACAGTTCTGCGAGCAGCAATACTGTTAAAACCTTTACAAGTTGCTTGTATGTCAGGCCTTCCTATTTCTAAGGGCAAAAATTCTGGGGGAGCATACTGCAAGATTTTTTAATTTTCAGCAGTTAAACCACTGGATTCTTTCCCAGCTAACTATGGAAACAAAAAACCTTGTAAGCACACCACAGGTTTCTAGGCATAGAAGTGTAATTATGGTAAGGAGTGAAGAACCCGCTGCTCTTGAATGTTTAAGCCTATATTGTCACTGAGAAATGGTCAGGTCTGTCCATGTGCCAACAACAGTTATCAGCTGCTGTCCTGTTTTTTCCCTTCTTGGTATACGATGACACATAGTGATGAGAAAGGTAACAGTTAACTGTATTTCAGCTCAAGATTTTCAATACCAAAAATAATATACAATACCTCATATTGACAAAGTTTCCCCATACAGCTGTGAAATAAGAAGAAAGAGAACATTTTAGTGTCATATAATAATACAGAAAGTCATTTTTCTATTATCATCTGAAGGAATATAAAATAGTATCAATTTTGTTCATCACAAATTATCTAAAAAAACTGCATGCATTATGTACATATAAACCAAGTAATCAGAACACAGTTTAAAAGTATGGAAGGACCTCCCATGAAATTGCATGATACTATCAAAAAAGGAGGAAAATAGAATCATTCAGTTAAAATGGACTTAATTCCAGGTGTAACTTGGAATGGTTATCTGAGCAAACAAGTCAGTGGATACATTTACCTGATCATTATTCCCACACTATATTGCATAACACAAAACATAAGAATTCTCAATCATAATTTGTCACAGCACACAGATTAACCAAAATAGAGTTCTTGACTTGTTTATTAGGGATATCAGAAAAAAAAAAAAAAAAGTTGTGTAGACTTGAATGACAAGAACTGGAGACTGCAGAAGGACGAGCATAAAATGACTGGCCACTACTTGCTGCAACTGAACAAATGCGAAGAGGTGACACAACAGTCCTGCATTAAAAGTTTCAAGCTCTCTCACTTAATATTGTGATGCAGACTCAAAAAGGATCTAAGTAGTACAACCAAATGCCTCATTAAACAAACAAAGCTCATTTATTTTTGTACAGAAAATAGTTTTTAGGAAGATAAAGTGATTTATAACAGCACAGCAAACAAGTATCAGCTGTTTCTGAAAAGACTTATTTGCTGAATCTACTCTTTATCAAAAAAACTTTTGAAGCTATTCAGGATTTAAAAGATTACACTAAGACTATCAGAACACTACTTTTGCTTTTAACTAGGAGATGGAATGTAGTCTAAAGCAAATGGATGAGAAGGCTCAAAGTCATAAGGCAGGCTATGCTAGAGAGCTGACAATTTCCAATCTTCGGAATGAGTAAGTTTAATACAGAATGTTTATGTAAAGGACTCTTCAACAATAAACAATACAGAAAGAAAATGCACCCACAATATTTCCAGATCATTCTATAACTGCTCTTAAAGAAAAAAGGCTCAGCCTAAGCATATAAATTCCACCAGGTCTTAAGGAAGAGTAGCAGTCTGTACGCAGTTATCATATTAACATACATACAGAACAAAGCTTCTGAAGTGATCTCAGTTTTCATAAGCACTTTTCAGCCCTCATGCAGCAGATATTTAAGCAGTTCAAAAAATTAATATCTCACTTTACCTAGATTCAGGTGCTGTGTACGTATTTTTAGGATTATTATTTATTGATATCAAGTATATGATGAGTTATCAGTGAAACAAGAAAGCAAAAAACAGCAACAGTCACAAGCACGTTCTTGGCAACAGAATAAACAAAGCAAGAGAAATGTGGGGGACACAGGTGAGAATGCAATAATGCAGTTACTGTTCTATCCATTTGGGGATGGAAAAGTAACTAAACTGCTTTTAACTACAAATACTGCTGAATAATTCAAAGAGTAACTTGAATTCATGACAGACTATCAAACAAACTGCAGGAGGGCACCAGATCAATGATGGTATCAGAAAACCTCTGTTGTCTTTCAGGGATACAAAGGGAAGTTTTATATCAAGAACAGCTGATCAATAAAATCTAAATTAATATAAGACACTGGATTTTACATTTATTAGAACCCCTGAAGGTAATTCTCAGTGGGGAAAAGGGGCAGTGTTGAGCGCTAGGTTAAAGGAATTTACTGATTGACTAGGATTTTATAATTTTTATATTTATGAAAAGGTTAACAAAAAAAATCCTGCTTTTTATAGCGATTTACAACCTTTTAAGTGACAACCATGGGTACAGAATTACCAGGTTATACATTAGTCAGACATACTGATAACAGGTTATTTTCCTGTGCTATAGAAACCTGCACCATATTGCTTATGCAGTGACAGGAAACATCTGGTCATAGCTGGTGAAGCAGGAATTGACAAAACAGGAGTGTCACCAGCTGCACCTGGCTGTGCCCACTGTCTTACAGCAAAGACAGTGCAACTACATTGCATACAAGAAACTGGCTTCCTAAAGAAAAAACATTATTTGTGTATTCAGCATCCCCAGAAAGGAAGGGGAACTCAGAAAACCACCTGTATGCTTCCAAAAACACTAAAATATGCTTGGTATCACAGTTCCATAGCTAAATATATCTAAGTAAAAGACCTTCTATTAAATTTCTTGAAAGCTTGAGTATTTTTGTAACCCTGCAAAAAAGAATGAAACTGCAAAATGAACTACATACAGGAAATTCCACATGGAGGGATCTGAAGAACTGTGAAGTATTTTACACATGGAGAGAGGTGCTGCAAAAGCTTCCTTGAACATAAGGCCCTCAGCAAAGAAGTCCAAACGCATGTTTCTAAGGAAGTTCTCTTTGGCTTGGGTGCATTCATATATAGTTTATATAAAGGTTGAGGGGATCAGAGGTACGGTTTTGTACTACAGTGCACACTGCAATTGTTACATAAAGGTCACAGCAAGGTAGGTCTGACATTCAGACAAGGAAGTTTTTCTGAATGAAGGAAATATTATCATATTAAAATATTTGAGCCCAAATCCACAAGCAGAATGATGCAGGATTATAAGCCTAAATCCATGTCAAAAATCTTCAAAGGCATCATAAAACTCTTTAATGCATACCAAATTCAATCACCAAAAGCAATAGGAATATGGATGGTCAAAAACACCTCCTCACTAGCAACATCATGAATCCGGTGCGATACACAAACACAGCTTTCCAAAGCCTCAAACTCCTGATGGACTCTATTTGAGCAAGCCTTAACATAACTGAGCACCCCACAAAATTTAAAAGCTGGTCTTTAAATAAAGAGAAATCCCCACACAATACCTTTTAACCCAGAAGGTATTCATCAAGAACAAGAATCCTATACCAATTCCCAAGCCTTAGAGACACCTCCACAACCACACATATGCAAACTACATACTCCCTGGAGTACTTCCTACCCATCCAATTAGTGGGCATTCGTAAACAAAGTCTCCCTGCCATCTACTGAAACTGTCAGAGTGAAGAAAAGAAGAAATGATTAATTGGACTAGACAGGGAGAAGCATGACATTGTAACCAAACATCCACCTACAAGAGAGAGGAAATAAAAGTTGTTCTTATTCTCTAAAAGGACTATTTGTAAACTTCATCCAATGACCGATTAAGGTAAAACATATTAAGTTGCCATTAGAGAAGAGATCAGAACATCTGGATTGTTCTGAAACACACAAAAGCCTAGTTTAATGGCCTGTAGGAGGAAGATGCAGTCCTTTACTTTGGTTCTATCTGATCTGGAATTTTTCTCTCTTTTCCTTCTGCTTCACTTCCATAAAACAATGACAATCACGTTTTTGGTAGGAATTCTGCAAGACTTAATTACGAGTATTGTGAAGGTTAAAATACACCAGAGGCATTAATCACTCTCACAGATACTACACTTTAAAATGACAGTTTCCAAAGAAGAAGAATGACATTACTTGGAGGAAGTGATAACTATACTTTTAGAAAAGAAGATATTTGCTTCTTAAAGCCTTAATCACAGTTTTGTTATTAAAGAGGTATTTAAATTTTTACAGCTAAACATTAGTGCCTCATGGTTTTCAGCAAACCCCAATTCCTCTTCCTTCCTCTCCTGCCCCTGAGAAATAAAACTATAACCATTAGGCAAGCACAATCTTATAGTAAAATTGTTGCAGATTTCCCCAAGGCTTCTTGAAACTGCCCTCAACAAGAGGGCCACATTTGAGTAAAGATTGGTTTTCTTTCTATTGAATAAACTTGCATTGCTGATAATTTGAGTTCTTGTTTACTTTTCCAAGAGAAAACCACTTCTGAAATTAAGATGGACACAGAACAGTATAACAATCAGTCTACATTCAACAAAATGCCACGGAATATTCCAATATCCAAGTATTCTTTGGATATTCCATTAAGGCAGGGTCTGGCCTGAATTAAAAACAAAATATATTAGTCTCACATATAAGAAGGAAAAATAGAAATCCACTGTTAGATGGACATCTCCTTATCCATCATAGTCAGAGTTTTGGTTCCGACCTGTTGCACTTCATGGCAAGAAAAAGTTATTCTTTTAGATCTCGAGAATACAGAAACAGAATATATGTTTCCTTTGAGTCTGTCGTCTGCCATAATACTTACTGTGCAGATTTTTACAGAACATAGATTACTACACTACTCAAGAACGTGACAAGTCTTAACACATCCACAGCAGCCTGGAGAATCGAAAACATAATGCTATCAGCATCTGACAGCTGGGGGAGAGGGGAACAAAAACCCCAGAATTTCAAAATAAATCTGTTACCCCAGGATGATCCCTCTTCTCTAGATTTCATCAAACAACATTAAAATCAAGTCATGGTCTATCACAAGGCACATATGGTAATAACCACTCAATCTCACATCTTCACTGAAAATACTGTTTTCAGTATCACATGCTTTTTAAAACAGATGTGATGCCTGTGGAGATCCAATTGTGCTACATGTAACAATAGAAGCAAACTCTTTCAAAACCATTTTCTTTCCCAATGGCTGTGTTGTGTGCCTTTTCAAGATATTTAACTTTGAAACTTCTTTACAAAATTTTGCTCAAATAATTTCAGCTGAAAATGCAGGATTTTTTTTCTCTATATTGCTCTCCTTATATTTTCCAGACCTCCAAACAGGAGAGTACAAGATGATATTGACTAGAAAGGGATTTCACCATCAATGGCAAAAACAAGCAGAAACAAATGAAATTCAAGAGCAGAACCTTAGTATCTGAATACTCAGAGTGAATCACTACAGTCAAATCTCTTATTTCAGAGAGATGCAAAGACATTCAAAGAGATTTTTTCTTAAATCAGACTCAGCAGCATCAGTCTCTTGATAAAAATAAGCTTTTCCTTTTCCGAGAAAAACTTGGCAGAATGGAAAAGCATGCAAGAGGAGTTCATAAAATGTTGATTACTACTACAGATGCATAAAACAAGCATTTAATTCTTTTGCGTATCTCAATTAGATACATAACAAAAAAAGTGATTAAATGGTCAGTGCATTTGGAACTGTATTTTATAGTCTGCATTCCAGAACAACAACACCTCAACTGCATCCTAACTGTAATCTCAGGGCTTTTTAATTTGCTTTAGGAAAGTATTATATTGATGAGAGTATATTGCAATATTATTGGATAGAACAACATACAATTATTAATAGTAACTTTGTATAATGGAAAAGCCTCTTCCTAGGTGAAATTTAGGAATTTTGTACTCCTTTTGTATTCCTACATTTCTATTTCCTAAAAAGGTGTTAAAGGCTCTGTTCAACACGCTTTTTGATTTGAAAAGATGCTGCCCAAAATTGTAGTAGTATTTTTATGAAATGCACTGAAGTAGAAATCATGACACTGAATTCCTTGGTAAAAGCATGGTAGATTTAGAGGCCAAGTGTTAAATACGACTGAAATATGGCTAAATAAATGCAATCATGGTATATCTAGTAAAGATACATGCACATGTATCTAGTATGATTCAAATGCTTGGAAGGCTGTTTTAAATATTTATTTAAACATCAGTAACATTATCTAAGCCAGACATCACCAAGTGAAAAGAAAAAAAAAAGAAAAAAAAAAAAGAAAAAAAAAAAGAAAAAAAAAAAAGAAAAAAAAACAGTTTCCTGGTTGCTGTAAAATTATACAATGCAGGCTAAAGGAGGCAAAAGGATTTGCAACAGTTGAGTATTTTGAGCTCACAACCCTGCCTCAGGTATCAATAATATAATGTTAGTCACCTAGGCTTCCTGCACTTTCTAAGCAAACAGGCCTGTACCCGCTGTTGGGCACAAATCTCCCTATTTTAAGTGAAGGAAAGAGAAAGCAGTACTATTATCTCCAACCAAAACGTATTATATTCAGTTTTACATAAACCATGACAGACAAAACCCAGTCTACACAGCATCCCTGCTTTCTCAAAGGTATTTCCATTTTTTTCAAAGGAATTTCCATTTTTAAAAGCACTGTCTGCTTAATTTAGCTCTCCATCTTCCCTCTCCGTTTCTCTGACCTTCATAGAAAAGTTCAGGGACATTTTTCCAGAAACTCAAGAGAGGCATAGGAATATTCCACATGCCCAAGATGACGACGATACACCAGCACACACGTCAAACCTCAGAATCTGAGCAGTTAACTGAAGTGGCATGACTCAAATAAGAGGCAGCAATCAAATACGAGGTCATGACTCCAGTCAATTATTTTCTATATTTTTTAGTTTGTTGACTGCTAAGGTTTTCTCAGTTACAGTACAGACTGGTGCAGTATACACTTAAATCTACTGAAAAAAACCTCACTTCTCCCAGTTAACTTTCACAAATCCCCTCAGGTAAGTTCACAGTGATGCCTACCTCCCCTGACCTGGGATCCAAGGATGTGAGGTTGAAAACAACCAGTTCAAACTAAGTTCTACTTGGTCAGTCAACCTTCAAGAAAGGAAATAAGCAGTAAAAGCAGGAAAATGAAGGGACAAACATTTTCCCTTTGCATAATGGCAGGGAAGAAAGATGATGAAAGCTCTAACAGTATTTGTCCTGGAACAGAAAAATGACAGCACCATGTTCTGCACATGCCACAGTGAAGACAAATACTAAGCAGAGATATACTGTAAACTGTGAGGGTGAATTTGTCTAGTAAGTAAGAAAAAAAAAGTTGTGGCAAGCAAGGCACAGTCAAAGCCCATTTATTCCTGACTTAAACATTTGTTAGACCTCCAGTAGCAGTTCTGAGTTTATGAGCTACACGGCCATAGCTAGTTGGAAGCCTGATGAGCAAGGGAACTGGAAGCAAGGGAGCTGAAGACAGTAAACTGATTTACATAAACCCACAAATGAAAAGCAACTCTGCAAGACATGAAGCCAGCAAGCAAATGTTTTTTTTTTTTTTTTTGTTTTTTGTTTTTTTTGTTTTTTGTTTTTGTTTTTTTTTTTTTCTTTTTTTTTTTTTGGTGGAGAATCCCTGGCACGCTGACACAAAAAGCAGCCAAGCATGATGTCACATCAGACCATTCCTACCTCTTCCCTGGCCAATCCTGCTAGCTAGTTGTAAAGCAGCTGACGAAGGAAGAATGGCTCTGCTATTCTCAAAAGCAGTGCTAAATGACTTTCAGACAGTTAATCTGAAGCAAAAGAAGAGGGTCAAACTCACAGCTACTTTTACTAGAAAAAGTTTTGAATTATCAAAAACCACAATAGTAAGTAGCATTTAACTTTCACTGTGAACACATAGATGACATTCAAAATGCAAGAAGCTGGTGAGATTCAAATCTAAAAGCTTACTGCCACTTTGATATTTTTAAAAGTGTACATTGCATTTTTTGGCCAACTTTACAGTTCACAGGATAACAACTGGGGAAACTAACGATGCTGGGAGAAGTCAAGTCACTAGGCTCCAGATGGACTTTACTCGCACTATTCTGACATGGTTTTAAGTTGTATTAATAACTGTGCTGTAATTTATTTTGTAAAAGTAACAAGGTCTTAATCCTAGATCTCATGACAGCATCCTTCCACTCATTCTTTTTCATCTTGGAGAAAAAACAAGATATTGACACATTTCCAGAGAATTATCTGATCCACAAATGAGGAGAGAGAACTATTCTACTTTACCAGAAATAGAGCTCTTATTTTATTTTCATTATGAGCACACAACTCCCTTATTACATCAAGGCATCATTAGATTATTTAAAGCAGCATCCAGATTAAAGCAAACCATGCAGATTGACAAAATCTGGTCTTTAAATCCCAGCTACAACATTTTACAGATATATTTCCAAGAACTTAAATAAGGTCCTGACTCTACAGTCTTGCTAAAGCACCTCAGTATGCCTGTATGAAGGCAAATAAAAATTTACAACTTTGCAAAAGAAAGGATTTTAAAGCACCTATATATTGACATGTCATCTTACAAACAGGCAGATGCTTTTAAGTCTCAGCCTGCATGTAAATAAGTTAATCAGGTTGTGATCACACTAAATCTTTTCCAATGCATACTGGTTACGGTTTCATGGTCTGTCTACATTTCTCTTCCTATGAAGAACAAAAAACAATTAAAATCCATTTCACTTGTGTTTACAGTCACCTCGTGTTCTTAAGTTGTGGTTTCACAATGGCTTCAAGATGACGCAAACAAAGTCTGTGACAGAAATGATTGGCTCCAGGCCACCTCAAAGTCCTCAATCTCTCCTTCACTTAGCACAAGCACTCCTGCTTGTAGGGAGTCAATTCAGAAAAAGATCTAGCACAAGATTTTCTGCCTTTAAAAGAGCAATGAAAATTCAACTTTTGGCACGGCTTCCCATTTTATCTAACACAGTAGAGCTATACATAGAGCCGTGATCATAGATGGAGACAGTAAGTCAAGCAATCTAATGCAGCTTCTCTACCCTTTGCCCCTCATCCAAATGAATAATATTATACTGAATAGCTCCCTAGATATATGAGCTCCAGATTCATCACTAGACTGATGAAAGAACAAAATCACCTCTTCTGTCAAAGATGAACAGATTAGGTAAATACAACTGCATCCTTCATTAAACTGTTCAGTTTTGCAGGGGAACATTTATGTAAGTTATAGCAGCTTTTAACTGTCTGCTAAAGAGAAGTGTTACTTTTGGATTCTTTGTTCTTACAAACTGTGCATAGCAGTTTGTTTCAAGTGGGCAATGATTTTTTTTTAATTAATAGAAATAAACTTTATAAAAATGAGGCATCAAATATTTCAAAGCAAGGAGCCTTCTTACTATAAGTGGGACCAGGAAAATCAATGAAGTCCACAAAAAGAGTTCCTGACATCCTTAGTATATGCCTGAATATGTTAAGAGTAGCACTTTACCTAAAATCAGCAAGATTCCTTGGATAAGACAAGTTGTAGCACCTGTAAACTACGTGATGACAATACTGCTTATCAGTGGGCCCAGCTGCTCATTTTCCCACTGCCCCATCTCCTCTGCTCGGCCAGAACAGCTTTCTGAACACCCATACTGTGAACCGGTTTTACTATCTAAGAAGGACCCCAACACCTTTGTGCTAGATGATTTTAATCCAGACCAGTCCCTTTACCTAGTGTACAGCATAGCCACCTAAGTGCTTGAAAAGGTGGTGGAGGGATGGACAGGCAGTGCAGGGATACCAAAGCCAGACTAGCCATACATCACTTTGTGCTGTGAAACTACTAAGAGAGCCACTCAATGACTCTTGGAAGTGAGATAGCAGAGAGCCTTTCAGTTGCCTTTAGTAAGCTCTAGGAGAACCAGCAAACTAGAGGAACAGAAGTTCTTCGGGCATGTTTGTGTCAACTTTGCATTCCAAGGCAGAAGCTTTTATGAAGTAAGACACTTGCTGAAAAGACTAGATGCTCTAAACATTTAGGCTATGCTCACAAAATGGCACTATCAAAAAGCGCTATCTCCTAACTCATAAAAATCAACATGGAATACTTTACTAAGCATTTCGTTCCTTATAACATAAGTGCCAGCACATACACCTACACCAGCAGCTTGGTTTTCTCAAATTCTGTGCTATTTTAGTCTGGTATTATCTGACTGCAGAGCAGAGTGATGATTCAGTAATATTGCAAGGAGCACAGTTTCAGGATAAGGGGATGAGATCATAATCACTTCCATAGAAAATGTAAGAAAAAATAGTTTCTTTAGAATCTATTAGAGCAGTGCCATCTGCCACCATGTCATACTATACTGAAGACAGCAGAGCTATAATTGATGATTCCACTACACAACTAGCCAAAAGATTGAAAAGTACATCTAGACATGACAGATGTACAAAAAACATACTTCTATGAAATACAAACTTTTTCTCTTTTTAGGCTATTCTTTGCCACATTAAACTGCAGTCCCTCTTTTCCTCCCATTTTTCTGAATCTCAAAGAGCTGTCCGAAACAAACAGTGAGAAGATTTCTAATACTTACAGATTAGACAGCAAAAGATCTTATAACATTTTTTCCTCCAAAAAGGCTAATCTCCATTCATAAGATTAGAAACCCAACACCAACTGCTGTCTATAGAATCTAATCAATAACTAGGTCTCCATGGCCATGTCAATTGCCACTCAGTTTTTATATCTGCACACTATCCCAGTAACAGTGTTTTTAATACTGTTTCTTTTCTAGCAAAATATAAAACCCTTTCAAAACAAGAATAGACATTAAGCTATCCCTGTTTTATTATGCATGAAGCCTGAAGCCACTTGGACAAATCTAAGATTGTACAAGGAGTCACAGCTGGCATTTAATTTCAACAGCGGCAATATCTAAATAATGAGGTTTTACACAGTAACACACGGTTGTAAAAAGAATTCCTGTGCTGTATTCCTAGGATAGGAAATGCCACCCTTCTTCCAAAAATCAGTACTGGAGTAACACCTTTTTTTCCCCACCCAAATGGAAAGGGAAGATTCTAAATATGCACCCCCTCAAAGCCAGCTCACTTATATGTCTTTCTGAGCATCCAAAGAGTTATCTGTCTTCAGCTAAGCTGACAACCTTCAAAGCTCCCTTCTGCTGATGTACTCACTACCTCTGTAAAACCTATGTAAGTCTGAACAGGCTAGCATAAACTATTATATAAAAAAAAGTACAACAGAATGAATCTGGGCAAAAAAGGGAAGAGGACTGACAACACTAAGTCTGAAACTCCCCCTATTTGATTCATATCTAAAAAGTCACACAACAAACATCCTTGTCAATGGTTATTTTAAGACGTGCCCAAGTACCTTTAACTCTGTCCTCAGGCTCTTAGATTCCAACTGTGTTCAGTAAATTAAAAAAAAAATCATCCCCCAAAGGAAATCAGAAAGCTCTACAAAAACAAGACATTAGGTCTGTCCTGAAAAACTTCTTTTCAGTCTTTGCCTCACACAGCTACTAGGTTAAGACTAGTGTAGACAAAGAGTGGTCTAAGGAGCAGCTATGGAAATACTTCTTGAGCCACCTCTCATTCAAACAGCTCCCCCTCAGACTATTTGCCCAGGCAGTATACTCAACCACCAGACACATTCACAGTACACGCGCCTCACAGAGCAGCCCTTACTCAGCCCTGTGGCTCTACTTGGAGACTTGCCTGCAGCAGTCTCAGCAAGTCCTCAAAAGTCTCTTTCTGCAGCATGTCCTTTCATTCACATGTAATACTTCTGCACAATACTGCGCACGCACAGAGCTCAGTACACAAGCTGAAGAAATGGGAAATATAACTGTACGTCTCTGGTCTGGCACAAAGCTGTCAGAGGCCGCATGTGCAACGGGAGCCAGCCCTCCTGCACGGGGCACCATCACCCGCTATCTGATCGCCCCTTCACTCTGGTGCCACCTAACTTCTCGCTATTTTTGGAAGTCTGCCTCGTTTGAGGGAGCTGCAACCACTGCCATGGGGAGAGGCCGCGACGCGTGCTGCTCTCACACCGGCAGGCGCCTGCACGCAGAGGCTTCCCTCCCCACCGCACATCAAATCCCGGTCACCGCCAAGCCCCACCACGTTTGCAGCCTGCCCGGGCGCCCAGATGCTGAGTAACCCGCCCGCAGCGCAAACACGGCGCGCTTCGCCGCCCCTGCCCGCCAGCGGCCGCGCCCAGCTCCCCTAACGGTCGCCCCAACGGTCGCCACTGCGTGGAGCGGGGGGAGGGGGGGGAAGGTCAGGGCCCCGTCCGTCCTCCCCCTCGCCAGCCCTCAAGGAGGGGGGGGATCGGGGCACACAGGGGTGGCGGGGACCAGCGCACCGCCCGCAGCCACGGCCTACCCGCCGGCCCGCCGGACTTGAGGAAGTTTTGGCGGGGCGCAGAGGCGGGGGATTAGGGGGGAATCCCTCAGCCCCGCCGGCGGCGCCCAGAGAAGCGCGGAGGGGGAGGGCGGAGGGCGTTCCGGGGCACCCAACCGCCCTCCCCTCCAAGCCCCCTTCCCCGCGGGGGCCGGAGCAGCCGCTCCGCGGCGCTTCGCAACTGGGAGCAGGAGCCGCCCCACCGCTTCCTCTCGCCGAAAGGGGCCGGGTGCCCCCCCAGCGCGGAATGAATGCCCGCCGCCGCCCGCTCGCTCACTCACACGCGACATAGGCGATGAAGGCGAGCCCCATGAGCAGCTTCATCCTCCTCCGGTTGATGGCGGTCAACAGGCGCAGCAGCGGCCCCTTGCTCACCATGCCCAGCGGGAGCGGCACGCAGCGCCGGGCGCCTGCACAGACGGGCTCGCCCGCCCGCGCGCGGCCACCCACGGCGCGGCACGACACGGCGCGGCACGGCGCGGCTCCCCCCACCCCAGCCCAGGAACCGCCCGCGCACGCGCAGCGCCGCCTCCCTGCCTTCCCCCCGCGCTGGATGCGGTCGGCGGCCGGAGCGGTGGCGGCGCGGCGCGGCCGGGCAGGGCGCATGCGCGCACCGGTGCCGTTGGCGCGGCGCGGCGGCGGCGGCGTTGCTGAGCGGGCGCTGTGCCCTCCCGTCCTGCCTCTCCGCGAAGGGGAAAGCGAGGGGCGCCTGGCTAGAGGCCACTTGGCTTCCCCAGAGTTTGCCCTGAGGAAAAGATGGGCGTTTTCACCCTCTTTCCCCCTCAGCCTTTCAGGGCTTTGAAAGCCGGCGGCCGTGGCCTGCCCTGGCAGCTGCGTGCCTGCCTAACGCTCGTGCCTGCTGTTGGCTAATCTGCATGTGCCTCTGAAATGTTCACTTTCCAGCTTTCCACACACCTCCCTATTAAGGTTATTTGAACTATATTCAATATACATAAAATCTGAAGGATTTTTTTTTTGCCCAAGGAACTTTCTTAATCATTTATTAATTGTTCAGGCTTCAGTTACTTCAGAATGGCTTATGTTTCTACTGCAATTTCCATCTGAAGTTCCTGTGGCTTGTTAAAAGCTGCAGGCTTGCATTTGTCTAGATAGGCACCTTTCCTGCATGTCAAAACATGTTTGTTTTTTTTTCTTCCTTCGGTAAAGTACAACTACTTAAGCTGAACAGAAGGCTTCCTACGTAACCCAGCCTTCCCAATCAGTAGTATGACCTTCATGCAGTTGCTGAATCGGGATGTTCTTTCTCACATTCGTCTCCCTCGGGAGAAGCCTGCAGGAACAAGTGTTCCTGAATTAAATGACTCGTTTTAATCATTTCATTTCAAGGCAGAGATAGAGCTGTTTACACTGAAGAAACTATGACCTCAGTCAAGTAGAGACCCGCATAGTTAACTCCTCCTTGTAAGGAGGAGTCAAACACATGAAAAGTTGGGCAAATATGTAAGCCTTCAAAGGGAATTTGCAGTGAGGTCCAGTTCAGTATCACACTATGGCACAGAGAGGTTATCTAACTTTATACAGGAAGCCTTGAAAATTGAGGTTTCCTGATGCCTAATCCTGTGCTTTAATGAAAAGGCCACTCCTTTCCTCTTGACTTCTGTTTTCTTTAATTTGTACTTGACATATGTTTATTTCACTGCTTATGTCTCTGTAGAGAAAAATTTAAATATATCTGTAAATACATAGTTATTTGGAACACAATCAAACATGAAATTTATCTGAGAAGTATTAACTTGGATAGTAACAATTTTAAACCTGGAGAGATTTTGGCCACCAAAAAGCTGCACATGAACAATGCTGTATGAAAGCTAGATAGTATTACTGGAATATCACTCCATCTATTTGTGAGGTGAGCCCTGTGGCTTAAACTCCAGTAGTTTTCGGTTTGAATTTTGCTTAAACGGGAGAACATGTTGGTATATAATTGCGTCCACAAGTACAATGGTCTTTAGGGGTAGGCAAGACTTTTTTGAGAGTTGCTCTACCCTAAATTATGCTGCACAATCCACAGCTCTGGCAAGCTGCCTTCGTGAGGCACCTTGGTTGGTACGATGTTCAGCAATCAGACTAATCTTTCTGCAGAAACGGGTTGAGGCAGGCTGCAATGCATGAATGTGGGAAAAGGAGGAAAAGGGAGCAAGAAGCACCAGGGAGCTTCATGGTAGAGGAGAGTCAGACCCTGTGGGAGGCAGCATGACTGGTGACCTCTACATGGCTGGCTGTTTGTCATCCTTGATGCCATGGCCAGCTGCTGTGTCCCTGTCTCTCTCCAGTGTACCCAGAGCATGTCTAAATTAACAGAGGCTGCAGAAGGGTGAGCTTGTCTATCATATCTTAATAACTATAGGCATGTACATTATAAGTACTACAGAGTTCTCTAGACACATGTTGGCCAGCAGTGGGGTTATTTATTTCAGGATACAGCTGGTCACATTCACAATCTCGAGCCAAGGACTGGCATCAGTAACAGAAGTGCTGGTTTATAGTGGCTACCTCATGTGCTGGAAGAAAGACTGATGGATCATATGGTCTCGAGCGCTGACTCTTAGGAGTGTGTTACACATCAAGAAGCAGGTATCTTTCTGCCTTCAGGTTATTATCTTATCTGGGCCGATGAGTGAACTTTGTTAATGGCAATCCTCTTGGGGCTGCTTTGCAGGCAATATGCTCTGCCTCCCATATTGCACTTTCCATCATTAGTTCTCAAGATGCTTTATGAGAGCATTTTGATTTTTTAGTAAGCCACAGCCTATAAATCTAGTGCATTATTTGCACATGATCTCCACATTATGCATGAGGGAGACTTCTGCCATGTGGAAATACAGATAAGATCACGTCTTTCTGTCTCTGGCATTCCACAATGTGATCTGGGAAAGAGAAATGGACCCTGAGATCTGAGACCTAAGCAGAAAGGACTGCTGTGTATGAGATGAGGAAATGATATGCAAAGCACTGAAAACTGCACAAAGAAAAAACAGCCGTATCAACAGACCTGTTACCACACTACTGTCATCTCTTGTAACTTTGGTCTCTGAGTTGGTCAAGGCTGAATGTAGCCAAGATGTACAGTCACACATGCCTTCCCTCATAATTCTGTTGCATGCTACAGCTAGTGATATTTATGTGAAAGGAATTTGCTGGTACCTTTATCCTCCTCTAGTAAATGTACAATTGATTCTATGAAGTAACATATGCCTACTGCATAGGCACAACAATACGAAGCCTTAGATAATCTTGGAAAATTAATAACATTAGTATATGCACAGATAGTAAAAAATGGAAAATAATTGTTTCAAAAAGTTTAAAATATGAATTTTTGGACCAGCTGTACTTTTAGCAACAGATCCTGGTTAGGAGGGAAAGTGTGAGTTAAAACTGGCAGTTTCTTTTCAGGGAAAGTTAGAAGGGTTTTTTTTGTTGTTGTTTTGTTTTTTTGTTTTCTAAGACTAATGAGAACATGCAGTTCTGGGAACAGAGTCAATTCTTTCAACATTAGCATCTCAAAGGGAAAAAAAGACCCTGCTAAGTTCAAAGAGTTATTATTTATCATTTGGATGGTGATGATGGTAAACAATTTCAAATAGGATTGGATCAGATCACAACTGTCCTAGGTACTGGATGAATGCAGAATTGAGACAATCCAAGACCTTGAAAGCATACAAAGTAAGAGACAGATCTTCCAGTGAATGTGCGCGAACAAACAGATGTCAAGGATAATATGAGAATGACTACTTAAATACATGTTTGCAGGCATTAGGCACATCTAGTGTATTATTTAATGATTTAGTCAGCTATTTGCAAAGAATACATGATGATACATAAGCCAAAAGCCAATAATTTTATTTCAAAAATCTCTACAGTCCTTACAGTAGTCAGTTTCCTATAGGCATCATGTGTGAATAGTCCAAGATTACTTCATTCTGTAGGAGCTGATACTCCTTTTTACATCAAGAACATAGAAACCCAAACGACAAAACTACTTGGAAAATTTGCTTTATACTCCAGTTTTGAAACTTATTTATTGACTAAAAAAAAAAAAAAAAAACTTTCATAGATTGGCTGGTAACATCATCTACACAAAGTACTTATTCTTCATAATGCATTTTTCCTCTGAGGTAACAGAAGATAACCTTCTGTATTTTCAAAGTTGGAAAGAGATGTAGAGATGCTATTTCTATTCTGAAAGTGTAGAAGCTGACATAAAAGATTATCTGGTAGTTGGGCCAGAATGAAGTAGCAAAGATTGTGGCTAAGTTACTGATTATAGAAATTTTAAGCTGGAAATAGTTGAAACGACAGGTGCCCTCTCCCTCTCCCTCTCCCTCTCCCTCTCCCTCTCCCTCTCCCTCTCCCTCTCCCTCTCCCTCTCCCTCTCCCCCAAGTTCTTGTATCATCCATCAAAGAAGCAATTTATTAGGGTAGGTCAAGTAGCAAGTTAATCATTCACTGCTGTTTTACATTTAATAATTTCCCAAGTCCTTTGGAGGTTTTTAATTGGCATGGTTCCACCCTACAACATTTGGGAAATCAGTGACTTTGAATAGCTTTATTTAGGGTTGGATTCAGCCCAGATCATGTTGGAGTTAATAGCTGGCTTGTGCTTTCTTTGTATGGTGGTTCAGAGTCGTCATAAATACATGCCTCTATTCTCCAGGATATCACTGTCCTAGAAAGTGAACAAGAATAAACCTATTTTGGGATGGGCTAACCCAAGGATATGCATGTAACATATATGTGAGTTGGCATCTGAGGAATCTTAGTAAAAAAGAGCATTTCTTATGCTGGAAGCCTGTGTTGGCTACTGCAGCACTGGGAACAGGGAAACCATTTTTATTCTGCATCTTTGCTTGTGATAATGCTAGCTGAATGTGACTTTAACATTTTTAGCGGCATTTTATATAAAAGATCTGCTTCTCCATTGTTCATGCCAGCCTCAGGTGTGTGGTTTACAAGATACTTCAGTGATAGTGTTTCTGTGTAATAACAATGTGAGAATTATCAACTTAATTGTGAATAAAGGTCTCATGTTGGACAAGTAGAGTATCAAGACTGCAAGATGCTAGAGAGCACATATGCTCTGCAGTGGCTATTGCTATTTTTTTATCTGAGGTGAAAGATTCTTAGTGCTATTCAACTACTAACTGCTGTCAATAAAGGAGAAAATAAAGTCATTAAAGGTGTTAGAGAACTTTTAAGGTTGAATTTACAGACAGACATTAGTCAGAAGAGTCAGTATCACAGCCCAGTTGAAATATATTTGGAGTCCACATAATCTCTAAGAATAAAGTCTTGCTGATGTTTCATGTTATTCCTCTTCCACAAGTCTCCCTAGCTCTACTGTGAATAACAGAGGTAAGATGATTGACAGAGGGAAGAACACACACACTCACATGTATCTGGACATGTAATATAAAAACTTTGTTAAGTTTATGTGGTCTATGGCTATGGACCGTGGCCTTAGGAAGAAGGATATGGAACACTTACAAGGAGAAGACCCTCTTGCTGAATAGCTCAGAGTGTCCAGGCTCATCGGAGTATAGGGCCAGAACTGCAAAGGGCCAAATGAGTCATGGAAGTATAGGGCCTAAGCACGGATGTGCCTGTGTATTTCTTCAGAGCTAGGACTTCACCAGTACCAGATACTTCTTTTCTCCCCTACAGGAAAGTATTTTTCCTCCTGAATGGAATGACATCGAAGAGATGTATGCAAAGGGAGTCTCACAGAGGTTCCTGCCTCATCTATCATGTGAGAGTATAGCCAGCACAAAGGTTATGTTTCAATACAGCATGATGCATTGCCATGGAGAAATAACCAAGCTAACGAACATCCTAATGTAAGTCCTGAAAGTAGAATAGACATGTTAGTGGAGTGCACCACCAAGATTAATTAGCTCTGTTCAAAAACATAGTTACTGCTACACAGTACTGGCATTAAATTTGGCGTAGCCATACAAATAAATATAGCATTCAATCAGACTGCCAGATGTGCCTTTGTCTCTCATTCTGCAAGTTTCACCTCTTTGATCTTTATAATGTTATAATTGCTTCAATTCACCATTCACTGGGAGTGTCTTTTAGGAAAATTTCACAAAATAAAGTTAACACCTTAACTTCTAATGCAAAATGAACTGGAGACATTTGTATATCACAAAACAAACAAAAGCACAGACCCGAATATTTTCCTTTGCTGATGGTCCTTGTGTTATACCTTTGTTTTGATCTTAGATACAGCTCGATAGCTACAAAACCATACAAATAGAAGTACCTTTACATGAGTTGGCTTTAGTCATCTCAGCAGAAATATTCATGTGAATAAAGATACTAATGAACATGCTTCTGTGTAATCTTACTCTCTTCTGCAATTACAAGCCTTAGAATTATAGCCTATGGTCTCAATAATGTTACAGTATCAAATTTCTATTTTGAAGTAAGGAGAATTAGGAATTTCCAGATAGGATTTCCAGAACGTAATGAGATTTAACCGAATGAACTTTCCTTCCTGTCTTCCAAATTTTATTTATGGTCTTATATAAACAATAAATTTCCCCAGTGAATACTTGTTAAGTGAATTTGCAAATTGTGTTGTAGCTCAGCAAGCAAGCAAACAAACCTAATAAAAACAACTTTTTTTTTGTTATACAGAATATAAATTAGTTGCTAGTATTCATAGATTTCCAGATCATGTAAAAGCAGTGTGAACTTTGCAGTATAAACCTATTCATTAAAAAAATTCTGATAATTCTTAGACGCCAATTTATACCCTTTGCTTGTCATTGGAACTGAAGATTTAATAGTAATTGTTGCAGTGCTCATTGAAAGCAACAAATGAAAGACAGTGAAGGTCTAATGCATACAGCATTTGTACTATTAGCATGAAAATAATTATCAGAAAGTTATCTTGTTCTTTTATTCCAAAGCCTCCATGAGAATGTTTTATAAATGAATAAGCTTACATTATCATGGGCTTCATACTTGACAGTTAAGCCAAGCTAGTTAGGCCAGCCCTGGAAAGTACCGTATGTTCTTACTAGCTTATTCAATCATGTCTGTTTCCTATATAAGCAATAGTTGGGGCAAGTGTTGAATTAAGGTAAGACCTGGCTGAAGGCAGAGCTAGAACATACACCTGAAACACATCTGAGAAGTACTGTTAGATCCCAAAGTTTCAATGTGTGGATTGCTTTGAAGGATTCTGCAAAAAGTACAGAAAAAAAGTAAGCTTATTATCAGTAAACTTGTATCTGAGGTATGGGGAGGGAGAGATACAGATGAAAAAAGTCTAGAAACCTCTCTCTCTGCGATATGGTGACTAAGTATGAACAGGATCTCAAACCTGTTAAAAGGAAAATTGAAATTGATTGAAGGTACTGGCAGTTTCAACAGATGCTTGTGTTTGTCCACCATACACACAAAATGACTTCCCATGCTACCTATACTAGATTCACTCCCAACAGGTTACATAGAGTATATTAGCAAAACAAGTCTCTTGCCAGGATAGCTTAAACTAGATCCCAGAATAGAATTAGCAATATCAGAGGGATGAGTCGTTAGACATTTTGCTCTAATCTCTGTGCTGGTGAAGTCTGTGATTTTTTAGCCTGTATACATGCCTGTATGCATATATGTACACGTGCTTGTGTATGTCTCTCTGTCTTCCTACTCCCCTGTCTATCTGGTCCCTCAGTAATTTTTTAATCACTGGCTTGTTTCGTCTGAAATAGCATAGGTTTCAGGAGGTTAGGTTGCCTATACATTTACTGGAAGTAGGTGCATGAAAAAGGCATAGGTTATGCGCAAGTCTTATTGAGCAACAAAGAATCTATACAGGAGAAAGATATATGAACACTGTGACTGTGAGAAAAAATTTAATCATAGCTCACAATTTGTTGGATATGAAACAATCTAACAATAAGACAAAAAATCTTTGAAAAGAAGGCTATTTCTGTTGTTCCTGAAGTTACTAATGGTTCTGGCAAAACTTCAGAGGAAAGCCGGCAGTGCCTGGGAGAGAGAGCTTCTTGGGAGAACTAAATGTGGCCACAGAAGCAGAGAAATGTACAGGAAAAAATGGAGAGTTATATGGTAAGGGGAAAGGAAAAGAACCCAGTGCGTTGAAACTAGAAAGCTATGCCCAAATATCTTAAAGTAAAAGCTTTAATTATCCATTTTTCTCTCAAAAGTGTGAGAACAATGCCAGGTGATAGAGATCTAAAGCAAAGTTGAGAACCACTTTTCTGCACACACCCAGTTCTCTGTGTAAGAGCAGGGAAGGAAGGGTGTCATCCACATGAATGACATTTTGGTAGCATTTGTTGGCTCAGTGAGCCTGATTGCACAGCACCCACTCTCACACAAAATGAACTTGTCTGTAGAGACTCGATTACACATACATATCATACCATCTTCATTTTCAAAACCCAGCCAACTAGAGGGCAAGTGCAAGTGAAAAACAGTTTTGTATTTCATCTGTCAGGCCATTCATTTGACTTCTGTATGGCTTTACTGCATGTCAATGGACATTCCAAAACAAAACAGTGCATCTGAAAAGAGTTACTTCCCATTTTCATTTTTTAAAAGAACAAAATGACCATATCTATAGACTACACCAGAAAGCTCTGTCTAGAAATTAGTGTCCTATTCTAAGGAAATTTCTGAACATCTTTTTTATTTATTTCAATCTCTAAAGCTATGTAAAGTAGGATTTTTAACACCTGAATTAATCTTGAGACACTATAAAATCTATAATACATTTACAGTCTATGCTGTAAACCCTCTTCATATTAGTCTAGCTTTCGTGTAGACTGTGTTTATACATTTATGATCTGAAGTACTCTGTGTGGTGTCTGAATAGAAATAGCTATGGCTGAACAAAAACTGTATTCAAAGTCCGACTGTTAAGGACTTCTAAAATGATGTCCTTTAACACAGTCGTGCAGTTTGAGAGAAAATTATGATTTGCTACCAGAGACAAAGAAATATCTCTTTTTAGAAGTAATTGCTGTCTCTTCTGCATTCTACATTTACTTAAGATGCTATAGGACAGTTGTTCTTCATTGGGAATTCTTGTTTGGACAACAAGAACAAGAACCCCTAAAAGTAAACTCCTGACCTTCCTGACTATTTTGATGTCAGACCACACAAAAAATTACTGTTCGAGTGAAATAACTGATAAAACAGCACAAAAACTTTGCTATTTTCCAGTTTTCACGTGCCATCTAGTATATCCATAAACAGTCTTGATAAATCCTATAGGTTCAAGTGCTCAAAGCTCCAGCTGGGCCTGGGTGCAGGTTCTGTGGATGGCATAGAGAAGCAGTCAGAAAGACCAATAGCCTAGAGATTTGTATTTGACAGCTGATTCAGGTTTTCTTCCTCTCCCCACATTGCTAAGCTAAGGTGTTGGGCAAATGTGAGAAAAAAGCAGGACTGTCTGTGTAAAGGGTGAGATACAAAGATTTGGGATATAGATTGGGTTTCTAGGGTAGACATTACACCCCAGCACATTCTGTGCTGTAGGTGGAGTAGATATAACACAACCACTTAGAGGAGCTGGTAAAGCATGCACTGTGGTCTTGGTAAGGCATTCCAGCTAGAGGTTATATGCAGACATGCCTTGTGGACATAGCTACAATATGTGGCTGGAGAAAGGGGTCTGGTTAGCCTTTCTGTGTATTTATGAGACAAGGCTCAATGCTCTTGTAAATGCTTCTTTCCTATTTATTGGCCTACTTGGCTTGGAAACTCACAAGGGCATGGATATTCGTTAGTTAAGTGGGGAAAAGAAAGGCAGCCTAAAAGGAAAATGGGAAAATGTGTTTTGGTGTAATGGTCTTTGTACTGTATAGTTTATGTTTTCAATGACTTAGTACACAGCTTTCTATTTTCAGAACTGAGCCTGTCCTAGGGTATTGCTTCTGCTTGAGATGCTTTTAATTTTTTTTTATGGCTTTTACTTTATTCTTCAGCTTTTCAGGAGTTCATTTTCCCCAGAGACATAGCTACTCCCTACAGATAGCATGGGAGTGTAGAGTTCTGAATATAGTGAAGTAACCAGTACAGAATGAAGTAGTCAGTGCAGAATTTATTCATCTCTGAAGCAAAGCCAGAGTTAGCACTCACTCTGCAACTCAGATCTTCAACTTACCTATTTAAATATTTCACTTTTAACCTGTTCAGTTTTATCATTTGAAATTAATCACTAGAAATAAGGCAGTTAGTTGTGGGCTTTTTAAAATCATTTTGGTGCATATGGTGTTTCTATTAGCTTTGTGGAAAAGAGTATCTTCCCAATTTACAATTTCAAGAAGATGAATAAAGCGTGTAGAACAATTAATACAAGTCACTGAAAAAGTGTTCACACCTGAGTTTTTTTAGACTCCACTAGTTTAATTTCCTTTTGAGTCTGATGAGGTGTTGATCTCTACTAGATTGTAATAGCTGAGCCTCCTCTGGCAATAACTTGGAGATTTTAAATAACATTACACTAGGTCTTATTTGGAAAACCGGATGGCGAGATGATATTTACCCTATTTTCATTTCTAAGTTATTGCCAGAGGACACTCAGCCAGCAGAAGTGATCATATAGTTTATATAATTCTACTTCAACCTAGTAATGTTAAGAAAGTTACAAAGTGGCTACTCACTGGTTATTTTGGATACAGGAGTCATTTTTATTTAAGTTAGCAGTTTCCACTGTCTCCATCCAATTCTGAAGGGAGAAGGAAGGCAGGAGCTAACGAGCTGCAATCCAGAGTCAGATGTTTTAATATTTAAAATGTTGTACCTCTTCCAGAATACAGTTTTTAACAGTCTTTCTACTCCTCATGAGGTTAGTAGGAGCTGCACATACAAAACATACCTTTTTTGAGTGCGAGCCATTGCCAAGGCAGTAAGAAGCCTTACATGAGAAATCAGGTGAATACCTTGAGGTACATGTTAAAAGCAAGGACAGTGAATTTCAAAAGAATAAATTCGTAAGAATAAAATTCTTATATAAGGATAAATTTGTTATCCCACAGTGCTAATCCACATGTTATTGATCAGATGAACAGGTGTCAGTGTCACACTCTAATCTGAATTAGGGGTTGGGAACAGAGGATCCATGAATGTCAAAGCAGATTCTTGTCTGGCTTTTCTGAGTGAAACTGCATCACTTCTGTGCAGGACTTTCTCCTGTTGTTCAAAACAAGCATTAAAAAAAATAAACCCACTAAATCCAGAATTTCGTAGTCTCGTGGACATTCAACTGAGAATTATATAAGCTGAATGCTATTTGCTCACAGTTTTATCTAGAATTGGTACATAAACATGTCTTGGGATCCTCTTGCATTCCTTGTGACTTTTACTTTAGCTGTAATTGTCTTGCAAGATTGAACAAGACCTAATGAGTTGAAAATTGTGAGTGGAGCCTTCCTCCACCCAATAGCTTTAAAGTAAATGAGTCAGTGTAATGTAAGGGAGATCCTTGAGGGTCCTGAATATGCTGCTACAAAGACTAGAGGAAACAGCTAACAGTTCATGGTTCAAATGGATTTTACACTGAATTAGCTGATTCTCCTTGTACATTACAAAAAGTACTCTAGGCACAGAAGTATAGATTCAGCTTTGGAGGTCAGATGTCTATTAGTCTCAGTGGAATTGAACTTTTAGGCAATTTTATGGCCCTCACCAGCTCTAGTTCAAAATGCCTACCAGGTTCCCAGAAGAACTGGGTCTCTTCTGAACATCTTTCGTTCTGCCTGGCCCTTCAGTCTCTTGCACCGGTCATTGTCATGGGATTAGATCAAGAGCATCTTCCCTCTTGTTTCATGAAGCAAAGGAAAACAAAGGAGCAAACTAAAATACCCTGGTGCTGCAGGTTGGAGCCTTAGTGAATTCTATGAGGTATGGACTATTTTTATATGTTGTGTTGTGGTTGTACAACAGCTAGCAAAATCAGCATGACATAATTTAAATAGTAGAAGTGGTCTCTATAAGCCTGAAGTGTTGGCTCCTTTACAGGACTATACAGACTCTCTAACAAACTTCCTAACAAGGCTATTACCTCAGTCTTTCATGAATTATTGCATCTGAATTAATTTGCTAGCTCAGCTGTTACTCTCTTCGCAAAACGTATCTATCTGTCTGTATATCTGTCTCTCTCATACTCTGATTCAACATTTTTCATTTACAAGGAATCTGCTTGGTTTCAAAACTAGGAATAAAGGCTTGTCTCATTTTGATTGTGTGAACGAATATTCTTTTTCTATCTATCGTTGAGAAATAGGATGGACATAACTTTCAAATGTTACCTGAGCTGCAACAATCTCCATTCATTTTAAACCAGATGGCAATTTATTTTCACGTTTTTTTTAGATGGAGTATCCTGTGTGGTTTATAAGGCTCCTTACAGCTACATGCTTTTTCTTTTTCTTTTTTTTTCACCGTAGAGCAAATGAAATGCTCAGATTTGTCATTAATGTTAAAGTATATTACAACCTTGTTTCTAAGCACAGCTCTGTTCTTATTTCTTCAGAGAGTTCATCACCATTTGGAAGAACACATGTTGAATGCTGATGTTGGAAGTCTGAAGGAATGTTGGGATCCTAAGCATATTCCCCCTGCCAGCCTCCTGGGAGTTTGCCTCCTTGGGCTTAGGGCCAAGAGTGCATTCAAGGCCATCTCACTGAGAAGAGCTCTTATGAAGAAAGGCTACAGGTAAGGCTTCCCGCTCCTTCTCTGCTTTTAAGCAGAGCTGCTTTTAAGCAGAGGCTTGTCCTTGTTCCCTGCCTGAGCTGCACTGCAGCTGCACTGCAGCCTACCTGTCCCTGGCTATGGACCCCATTGATCCATACCCTGATCCTGTCTCATGAACTTGACTTCCTTACTTAATCTCAGTCCTGCCTGTGGACTTGACTGATGATCTAGGCTCTCAGCCTAAGCTGACTACCATCACCAGACTTGCTCTGCTCACCTCACCTGAGTACTGTGAGACTCAATCCTTGCTGGCTAGGTCTTTGTACCTGCTTGTTGTGTTATTATGCTTGGCTTCCTGCTTCCTTTTCCTTAGGGTGCAGATGGATCTTGCAGCTCCCTGACAAGGAGATTCATCACAGGCATGGTTTCGTAGTATTAGCCTGGTTATTACACTATACAGTAATTCCTTGAAGAAAAAAGGTAATTTGAGAGGTGAATAAGGCCTTCTTGCAGGTTGAAGAACAGTCATCCTAAATCTTTGTCTATACTTGACAAAATTTCCTGTTGTAATTGTGCCAGAAAAAGAGGTATCTGTCCCCCATAGTCATCTACCCACTAAGATATAATAGTAGAATGATATTTATTATTGAGGTTATTATAAAAAGCTGAAAGGTGTATTCTGAACTGTGTGAAATATCGGACACAGGTACCAAAAAGAATCACACATATTCTCACCACCATAATTAAAAGTGGTAAAATGTATTATATTTAATATATTTAATAAATATATTAAATGTATTTTAGGCTTCAATTTGTAATTTTGATGTAATTTTTCTGCTATTTTAGTTACCAAAGCTGTATGATTGTGCTTCTTTTCAGTAAAGTCGAATCCTAGGAAGGGTGCATATTTGCTCTATCTACACTATGAAAAGATGTTTGGAGGTACATGCAGGAGTTCTTCATTTTGTCCGTACCTTTTTCTAAACAGCTTTCGATCACACTTGTCTCTATGCTGCAAAAATACAACTAGCTAACATGCAGGTAACACAAGCACATTCTAGCCAATGTGCCAGAGAGACTTAAGTGTGGTTACATAGCTGGGCATAAGTAAGTACTAGTGGCTTTATTTCAGCAAGCCTCTAGTCTACCCTTTTACACTTCTGCTTTATAGTCTTCACAATCACATGACAGGATTGACATTTTCTCCCTTTTTTGGTTTGTAGGTCTTTCCTTTAGCTTCTCTCCCTTTCCAATGCTAATTATAATTTTGCATTCTTTTTTTACTCTTTTAAACTTCTATCTTCATAAATATCTTACTACAGTTGAGAAGGACTATAGCCATGTGATGTACTGCTCAGCTTTCATAAGACCTTGATTGCTGTTTTCAAGAGCAATTTTGCCACCTAGAGCTAAATCTGCATCTGATTGTATCTGGGTTAGATGTATTAGTGATTCACAGTTACTGGATTACACCTCCATGAAAGAGTATTCACCAATAGAGAGTTTTAATTATAGCAACTTTTCAATATTAACCAAAACCCACAAAGACCAAATTGTCAGAGTAACAGACCTCTGCAAGCAGATCAGCTCCGTGGGCAGAAATTTCCTTCTCATACATTCAGTCTAAATTACGTATGTATGTTCTGCCTATACAGCTGGTATTGACGAGAGGAAATAAAAGCAGTAATACATTTGAGACAAAAGCAGAAAGACAAAAACTGCAGTGCACAAAAAGAGAGAGAGATTTTCCTTTGTTTTATTTGTGCTACTAATAGTGTTTTTTTTTACAAGACTACTCAGAAACCTCACTTCATGTGTTGCAAGCCTTTCCCATTTGCTAAGAAGCTTTTACCTCAGGGACCATATTATAGTAGCTCATTGGCTTACTCAGCATGTTTTCATTTGTCTGGAAGGTCTCCCATGACTACCTCAGCTCACTTCTCTCATAAGTACTGTTAATAGACTATCTTCACAGCAGAGTTAATTCAATTGCAAACATAGTGAAATATAATATGAGACAACTCAGATGAAAAGTGCGTTAGGTCTAGAAGCCTTTGTCCTGGAAACACTGTAGGCCAAACCAATGTGACTGTGTCCATAGAGACATCGTCTTAGCCTAAGTGCATTAAGAAGAATTGTTCCATGAATTCATTCATAATGAATCCTGCCACAGACAGGAGATGCTGTCTGTGGTAGTGATATGAAAACAATGCTTTACATAAGTAGCTTCCAAGTAGTTACTCATTATTAATGCAGACAATTCTGACAGCAAAAGCAAACAGCATTTGGCAGCAAGAACTTAATAGGAATATCATTAAGGAATTCAGTCTGCCAACCAGCAAGTACTCTGTTGTGCAGTGAACTGAATTCTCTGCCACTCTTTCTTTGGCTGCTAAACATAAAAGTGTCATTGTAAATTTATTTCTCCTCTTGATGTGTCTTACTGGTACCACACCTCAGCTTATCAGAAGATTGATGTCAGCCTCTGGCAATCTATTTTCTATGTCAATACCATAGAGATGGAACAGAAAAACATGAAAAATGTAGCATTCAAGAGAAGTTAAGCAAAGAAATACAAGACTGGTAATACATGGGTTTAAAATGGAAGATCAGCTATACCAGCATTTAGTTTGTCTGCATCTTCACTCAGTATACATTGATTGCTAGTAACAGCAGGAGGACCCACATGATCAAAGCTTCTCAGCTTTGATACAGAAAAGCCCAACTTTGTGAACTTACTTTAGCCCAGAGACCTGTAACACTGAAAAACACTTGGTTTTGTTCTAGAAATTGTTCATGTTGAATCCATTATAAGCTTTTATAATAAAAACCACTGTTCTCATGAACCACTCTGAAGTGAGTAGAGGTTAATTGTATCCATGTCGCACACTGTATCACAACTGCCACAAATAATAGTTTCTTCCTGTATTTGTAAACAGTTACTCGTGTATGTGCTTTGCAGGGTATTAGCAGATGGCAAAGGATAGTTTAAACACGGTCCCTGAATTTCCTGTTATTTCCTTCACTCACAGTTATGTGAGTATATTCACTCTGTTTTGTGTCACCAAACTGAAATGTATTTGAGCCCCATAGTTTTAGCTTGACCCTGAGACAGTAAAACAGTTTTATAAAATATCTGAACATAATTTCTGTATCTATTGCTTTAGAAGAGTTAATTGACAAAATAGGATTGGCATGTAGCACTCAGACCAGCAAGGCAGAATACCATCCTGTGTGGCTGTGCAGAGATGTAAAACAATGTAGTGCCCTGGTCTCAATCCAGACTCAGCTGGCTTTGGATTAGCAAGTCAGCATGTACCTACTGTTTCACTAGAGGTGATCTGCAAAGGATAATAATGTTTATCAGGCCTCTTCCAAAAAAAAAAAAAAAAAAAAATAAAAAGAAGAAGAAGAAGAAGTGCATACTGTTCAAAAGAACAAAGAGCTATAAAAAGCCTCATGGCTGGAGAATGACGAGCACTGAGCTTTTTTTCCTGCTTCACTTTTGATCTTATCAGGAAATATCAGGAAGAGAAATCTTGTCTTTTATAGCTTTGGTGAAAAAATTATCGAGCATTTGGTACCTTACCGTTTTATTCAGCTTTCCATTGAGACTCTAAGGGAAAACAACACCTAAAAGTGTTTCTTTTTTACAACCTGAATAGTTGAAAATTCTTTTTGTAGTAAAAGTCTTTCAGGCCATCATCCTCACCATAATTTAACCATCACCTCCAATTTTTCAGTTCTCTGCAGGTCACTTCCATATGTATATAAATACATTTTTTTCTAGGACTCCAATAAAATTAATAAAAGGCCAGTCAGAGTATTACTATGAACTTAAAATTTGTGTTCATAGGTTCATCATCAACTACCCTTATTTGAAGTATGTAAAGATAATTTGCAAGAGTAACTTTTCTCGTAACTACTCTTTTTGGTCAATACACAGACACCAATATGTATCAAGGTAAAGGAACTAGGATGAGTAAATATGATAGAAAAAAAGTAGGGAGCAGCTATATCTAGAGCTTGAGTGTCTCTGAGAGTATTCTTGAACAATGCATAGGTAATTGCTGCTATTATGTCTGATCTCTTGAGAGTGTTTTTTTCCCCTTGTATTTAAGAAAGAAAAGCCAGTAATATTTTAATCCTGAGATAATTCTGTTTTTAGTGGTGGTGTGTGTGTGCACCTATATGTGTTCATAGGATTTTAGTAGACAGGGGAGTCAACTTCCATACTTACACCACAGGAAGTATATTTTGGAAGGTGATTTGTCCTGGCTAAAGATATTTTCCAACAAGCATAAAATCTGCTTTTTTTTCAGGCTGATGCCATCTGTAAAGATCCTTACCTAGGTCTAGAATGCACAGGAATCCTATTAGTTGGTGTCTACTTTGATCTGATTGTGGTTATCAGTTACTCTTAAAACAATATCCAAACCTCCATTCAGGTTTGTCCTACGTATTTCACTTTATTAAGCCATCAGGTTTGACTGCACTCATTTTGCACTAGGACTGATGATTTCATTAACTTTTTTTTCACTTTTTTGATTATTTCACTAGTTTTTCTCTACTTTTCCAGGGATAACTACAACCAGCTTAGTATAATTTGATAATTCATCTGCTTTCTATTTTTATTCTTCTATAGAATATTTCAGCAAATGGTCTATGCTTACAGAATATCTTGTTTAAAACTCATGGGCACACCAGAGTTGTGAACTTCCACAGTTCCATATTTTTAGTTCTATATATTCTCTTATGTCTATATGTTGAATAATTAGGGTTAATAAATCAGCAGTTAACCATGCAAAACCTCATTTTAGAGGACCAATGTCCAACTGGTCCAGAGAAAATGATGAATGCTTTCTTCTAGATTAATCTTGTCTATACTGTTGCTTTAGATGTTCTAATTTAGCAAAGCGGTTTATTTTGTAATTCTTTCAAGCATTTCTTATGGGGAACCGAATTAGAACAATGCTAATCAGAAGCTTCAAAAGTGACTGTTATCAATACCTTTGAGATTTTGGAGATTCATGCATATTCCCAGACTTTTTTCTGTTGCTATGGAAGAAAGCTACATATTACTAAACCCCCTACTTTTTGTTTGTCTATAGTCTTTCCTCCACTGAATTTCTCGTCGTTGGGATTATAGTAGTGTGAACAATTGTCATTTACTAACCCAGTTCCAATCCCGCCAAAGGGCAGAGTGACTTTGCAGGGAAGCAATGCTATCTATACTAATAAGCATTAGTGGCAGTCAGGAAATTGGGTCTTTTGAGTAGACTCTGCATGTTGCCAGCTCTCTCTGCCATTCAGCATTAATGAAGGAGCTGATGAACTTGCTGGAGCTAACGACTGCTTCAGGAAAGGTTGCAAGGCTATTAAATTAGGAAAGCAAATACAGCACATTAAGACTAATTGAGCAAGTTGATTCCTGTTGTGACTGTGATGTTGCTGGTTATGATAATGACACCTCTTCAGTTTCTGAAGCATTCCAGGGTTCTCGTGTAGGAGTAGAGGAAAATTTTGGAATAGCAGCAATTTTTGAAGTAGTGTTAATGTCAGCAGTGACAGTACTGGTGACAATCAATTTTGGAGGAGTAGTCTACCAAGGGTGGCCAAAATCTTCAGGTCTGCTCTGTCGTGGAGAAGGATAGATTGCCATCATAGTGACATAGCAAAAGGGATTGGAAGGAGCCTTGAGGGTTTACCAACTTTCTTCCTCTACTGTGTATTCCTGAGAGTTATTTGCCTAATAACTGATGGAGATTCTCTGAGCTCCTAGGCAATCTGTTCAGGTGTTCCATCAGTCTTGCTGTTAATCATTCTTTTCTATTGTTTCAATTAATCTTCCTTGCTGAATCCCATTAATTCTTTCCTTATTCACTAGAAATGGGGAGCGCAGATTATTCTTTTTGTTTTTGTAATGGGCTTCCACATATTTGTAGACAATTGCCATGCTCTCGGTCTTCTCTTCTGTAGACTAAAAATTCTCAGTTCTTTCTTTTGTGACAAAAAGCCTTAAAGAAAGTCTTTTCCTAAAAATAGGCCTATTTAATTTGTTTGATTGTTCTTATGACTACTCACTGTGACCAGATTCTTATTAGGGAAGACAGCATGATTTCCAAACAAGATGAAGATGAAAGAGAAGAATTTTAGAGATGAGTGCCATTCTCAGATTGATCCGTAGTGAGGCATGTAATATTTTACACTTAGGTTATAAAGACAGTGCATCATCAATGGAAAGTGAAAATTATATTCAGTGTATGCATTTAGTTCTGCAGAACACTTTTTTTTTCTAGACTGGATCACCTCAGTCTTGCTTTGGTTTCCTTTGAACCAACTCCTTTCCGTCTGAGATGACTTTTGGGGAGAAGGGATGCAGAAACTTCAGTGAGGACAGTGATTCCATCACCACAGTATGGGATACAATACTGAGTTCATGATATCATGATATTGGATTGAGGAAGGGAAAATATCAATCCCTAGTTGCAAAAAAATCAGAGTGGAGGAACAGCCCCTCTGAGACTTCCCGTTGAGTTCTTCTGCAGAGAAAGCAGAACTTCTGCCTTCTGGGTCCTATGTTCTTGCTCTGTTTTGTAGCTAACTTAGGGGTACCCAAATGCTGAGATAAAAGGTGCTGAGAAGCCTAGCAACGTGGACATAGAGATCTCCATGACCATGAAAAATTTACTTTTTAGAGCACCATGAGTCCTGCAAACTCTACTTACAATTAGATATTTATTATTTTATTCATTATCTTAATAACACACAACAGCTCCATTGAAGTGTTCCAGAAGAAGTGAAGCAAAACCTGCCCTGTGGACTCAGTGCCAGGAGGAATGGATCACAGTCTGAATTTTGTTTCCAAGCTAAGAACACTTTGTAGAGACAGAAAGTTCAGCCTAGAGAAAGTTCACATGTGGCTGAAAAGTGATTTATTTCTTTTTTTAATGTGACAGACAAAATCAATGACATGAACAGGGAATAACCATTAAATCTTCTTACCAAGGGGAACAATGACTACAGAATTATGCAGTCCTTGCAGATTCCATTTATTCTGCTTTTAAAGAAACTTTCTTGTAGGTCAAGTTTTTACTCAGAATGACTTCTGTCTGCAAATCAGTGTGAAATCATAGAGTTTAATTGGTTTTATTGTGAATTTTAATTGAATGAGGTAGTAGCAGAAATAGAAAGTAGCATTTCCACAGTTCCCCAGCCAAACTCCTCATTCTCACATGAATATTTTCCACTCCCACAAAATATGAAGAAAGACTGATGCTCACACCAGAAAGTTATGTTTCAATATACAATTAATCAACAGATTCCATACTAATTCTCCTGATCTAAAGACAAGCAGGTTATATGAGATATTACTTGACATTTGGTGGAGCAAGTTACGAGGATCTATGGCTGCATCTACATTATGTTCTGCTTTGATATAAAGTGAGGTTTTGTAGCAAATTCTCACATCTGTACCTAGCTGTGTTTTGGTTGATTTGGCCTATAAGGTGATTGGGTGTGTGCAAACTTCCGGTTGAAGAAAATTAAACCTGAAGCTGTTTTCCAGGTGTGCAAGTACACTCCAACCCTTAACAAGGACTTAAGAGCTTGGATCAATGACTGGTCCTTTGGAGAACTTGAGTCCAAAGCCAGGGTCCAGAGAAAAGCTGATCTGAAGTAGAAGCCTGGCACCACCTGATGTAGATACAGAAGACAAGCATTAATTGCTTCTTTGCACTGAGCCACTCCTCTTACACCAAAGAACTTGCAAAAGTTGACATTGCCATTGAGTCTTCAATATCTGTTTTAATCTCCTTCCTTTGTTCATACTTTTTTTTTTTTTTTTTTTTTAATAGAGACACTAGGCCCTTGCCATAATAGGACTTTTCTGATTTCTGATTTGTTCTTGGGAACAAACCAGTGGCCTGAACAAGTTCTCCTGTTTCCAGTTTGTATATCTAAATGTAAGTTATGACCTTTCATTTTTCCTTTTTTTCTTTCCTGGAACATTTTCCATATAATTTTCTTATCTTTGAGATGCCCATTCCACTGTTAAATGGAGTAGCATGGAGATGGAGAAGCTGCTTTTGTATAAATTAGCTTCCTCCCTTGTCTTACTTTTCTAATTAATTTTGCAGTAGCTGTTTTTCAGAAGGTCTTTAGAAACATTGTCACAGGGGACTCTCATTGGATTGCTCATGGAGTTTTAGCACAGTATATATTACAGTATAGCAAAGGCATAATGCAGTAAATGTTATTAAATGTTAGTATGCTTGAAGTAGAATTGCAGCATGCCTTCGTCTATGACCCTGACTGTTTTATGATTTTACGTCATCCATATTTGGCTACAGTTTGCGTACGCAGTTTGTTCTTAGGCCTGTTGTACTGGAATTGCTTCAGTCTCCTTCTCATACAATTTTTTTAGATTATTAGACGGTGTAGTTATGTGTTAAAATTCACATGGGTTCAAGGGAAGGCTGGACAAATAACCAGAGGAAAAATGCAAAATGCTAGATATAGGGTAATAATAATACCTCTTGAGAGAGGTATTATATCTGTTCAACCTCTTCTTACACACTTTCAGGCATCTGCTTCCAGTCGCTCAGGACCACTTCAGCCACCTTTTCCTTTTTGTGGATGTACTTATTCTCTTGACAGTAGCAAGTTCTGCCAGTGGTTATCAGCTGTGGATCTGCCCCTTTAAGCTTGATCTTCCTCACAAAACCAGCTAGTGACGCTTTACTCATCTTCCATTCTTCAGAGTATCTGTAGAAAAAGCTTCCTACTTCTTTCCTCATTTCTTTAGAAGCAAGAAAGTGCTTTTTCAGGGAAGAGATGTTCCCTCGGTAGGAGGAGGTGGCTTTCATTTAGCAGTGGATACCAGAATTATTAATTTCCATGCTGTGTGGCTACTTTTTATCTCTTACGACCATTTTTCCCTCAGATGCTCTGGAGCCTTTTTATTTTGTGAAGTTGTGCCGATACCAGACACAGCACATGCAGGTACTGATGCAGCCTAATGACTGATGGGTTGTTGCACCTGATATTAAACTTGCTTTGCAAATTTGATATTGCTCTTGCAGCAATAGCTGAAAAGGGAGCAGAGTATTTTCAGACGTGATGGAGCTTCCCTGTTTTAGAAATTTGGAAGTATGCTGAAATTAGAAGAAAACTCTTCCTTGTCACTGTAGTGAAATGCAGCAAAATCTGAAAAAAAAAACAAAAAACAAAACAAAACACCTCAGTATTTTTAATGTGTGACCTGTCTAAAAATGCCTGCTAAACATCCATACAGAACATACTATATGCAGGATATTTTGAGTGCAGATGTTGAGACTGCAGCAGCAACCAGTCAGTTGCTTTATTATTTAGCTGCTGTCTGACTGAAGGCCATCAAGGAACAACAGGACTCCCCTGAGTGTACTGGGCTGCCTCCAGTGATACTGCTCAATGCAGGGAGCTTATCTGATGCTCATCTCATAATATGAATTAAAAGACTCATGTTATGGAGTCAATGTGGTGGGCAAGGGCTGTTTTCAGACCCTCCAGTATGGATGCCTGATTTGGGTATTTGTGTAGTGCAGTCTCTATTCAAGAGAAGTGTGCCATTCAGATTGTCTACCACCCTTTGCTTTGCTTCTTCTGAAATCACCATACAGCCTAAGTTAGACCCATGAACAAGGGTTCTTCTCAGCTAACTTTAGCAATTCACAAGAGAAATGTCTAGTCTTTTTTCTAAGTTCCCCTTGTAGTCTAGGGAATGAGACACTGCACTGCAGCTGATGATATAGTCCACATTCTCACAAACCTCCACAACTACCTATTGCCCCCTGTGAGCTATTTTGGTGCCCATTCAAAAGCTCAAGACCCATTCAGGTCCCCACTGCCCATTACTGCCAGGCCCTGGATCTGCCTGAAGAGAAATAGCAGCTAATGTGAGCATCTAGAAACACAGCAACTTCTGTCATCTCAGTAGCATCGGAGATAATTCCAAGATTTCTTTGGAGAAATAATTGAGTTCAGTATTAAAAAACCCATGTCCCAGTTAGGCATGTTTGAGAGTTCTGGAGATCAGCCCTGCAAAGGATTGAGTAACTTGTTCCCATGTAGGCAAAATGGTTGAGAATGAACTTAACTCAAAGCTCATGCAATTTCCCAACCTAGCAAGTGCTTTGCTGAATCAGCACAGCACCTTCATTTATTGATAGCTTGCTTGGAGTTAGTATTCCAATTATCTAGAGCAATATGACCATTATCTCTGGAACAGAAGTGGATAATTTCATCCTAGAAGGTGTTTAAACAACTACTTTCAGAAAACAGCTGGTTTAGAGTTACTGCAGTAGTTCAGGATTTATTTAGTGGGTTGATGCTGAGCAAAGTTCAACATGACGTATTTATTCCTTTTAATCATGTCAATGTTATCTTGACAATAAACCTTTAATGATTCAAAATCCATTTGAAATAACCAGGATTCAATATAATTCTGTTTGTAAATCTAATTAAAACTTTTGTTCTGAACATGATTTTCCCTTTAATGTCAACTGCATTACTATATATTTTAAAAATTCAGTCATATGACTGAATAGATTTAAAGTAGTAGGTTATAAAGAAGGAATGGACAATCTGAGTGAGAAAAGACTTTAGGAAAAACCTGAATAATAACTAGCTGGTTAGCAAAGGTTTTTTTACTATTTTATGAAAGGCAAATTGTTGCCACATTTTCTATATTGTTTTTATCATAATACCTCTGGATTTTCTTGTGTGCACAGCTTTGCTCCTTGGGCTAATCTAAATCTAAATCTTAATTTATTTTTTTCTGGAAAAGGAGATTTTTGTATGCATTCAACTGCTAATCTCCTTGGAGTGCAAGGGACCAGAGATTTTGAGCCAGTCTTAATAGAAGGCAATGAAATGCTTACTTTGGCTTCAGCTTTTTTAAGATATGGAGAATACTTAGCTATTATTTTGAACTGCTACTATTGTTAGTTGTTTCTTGTTTTCAAATCTTATGAACTCTCATTCTTTTCAAAATAAAACAAATTCAATGAATATGACTAAAATGCACAATGGGATTCATTTGCATATTTTATTTACTTGTACACATATAAAAAAGCACACACGTACCCATGCATACACCCTCAGACATTTCTACATCATGAACAAATAAGTGCTTTCTCTGATAACTGTAATTTAACAGTGGCTGCTGGGATCTGCTAAATCCTGCTGAGGGTAATTTTTGACTGTACATTCACTAGCAAATATTAACATCCACATTTCAATTAACAGAACCAGGATAACAAGAAATTAATGAACCAGTCACTTAAAATTAATTGCTTCTGTCTCTCACACTGTCTTACACAGTCAGTCTGTAAGAAAGATGTTTATTCATTATAATGCAATACATATAACTAAATGTATTTTCTCCCTCACGTCTGCAAACTGCTGTGGCTCAGAGCTCCAGCAACTTTAGCTGTGAGCTCGAGTGGCGTTGTGGCAGCTATGAGTGAGACCATTTTCCTTCAGAAATTCAATGTCTTGATTTCAAGTGTGACAGAAACGGGGCGCAACTGCAACCAGAAAGGCTGCAGCTTGATCCTGAGTTAATTCTGCCTTGGAAAAAAAATACGGACCAGCAAGCTGCTGCGCAGGGAAGGGGCTCTCTGCCACCATCTCCTGGTGGACAGGGGACGGTACATCCAGGGAAGGGATCGTTTGTGGAAGTGTTCCCCTTCCTTGCAGCGATTTGCCAAAACGTCTCTTGGCTCAAAGAGGTGCACAAAGGAGAATTTTTTCATCCTGATGGGCAGAGAAGAGAAGAGAGCATCTCTCGAGCTGGGATGCCTGTAGCTAGAGGGTGCAAGCCCAGGCAGTGCTTTGAAGCTGGAGACAGCTTACTGACTCATGCCACCCAAGTAAAAAGAGCAGACAAGTGAGAAAGAAAATGGACATAAGTGATTCATTTAAAGAATGTTTTCTTTCATTGCAATGGGCAAGGAACTGATTTAAAGTTACCAGAAAGGGTGGAGTGTTATTTATTGCTCCTTTATATATAAATATGGCTTTTCCCATATTGACACAGTCCCCCTCTGTCTTTCTGTGTCTCCTATACAGATTTTGTACCTGCAGAAAGGGAATTACTGCTCAGTAAGGGTGCCTGAAGAGGAACTGAGTATTTCTGAAGTTTATGAATGGCGTTCCTCGGTATTTTTAAATGTTAAAAAGAACTGCTATGAAATTGGAACCTGACAAGTTTTGCTGGCAATTCTATTGGCAGGAAGGCTGCACAGATACTTATCTAAAATGGAATACAATGAGTCTGTTGCATTACTAATGCTGTTCTTTTGAGGAAGGCACAGTGCTTGTAGAGCCAAGAAACAGAGAAAACTACTTTTTTGAGTCATTATCTTAAGAAACCGTCTTTCACTCAAGAATACTATAGTTGTGTAGCTCTTCTATGTCTATGAAAGGCAGTTGAAGGCCTCCCAGATTTCTCCTCTAACAGGAGACACCACTGAGTCTGGTCAGCTATCCAGGAGTGTACATAGTACCTAGGGAGAGTGCAGGGTACTGTGTGAGGGAGCAAGTCAAAGCATTCACTGACCATGGCATGCTGAGTGGTAGAGCATGAGGGAGTCTGTAGCACTGCATTGCCTAGCTATATCAGGACTCTGCCTCTGTGGGGTAGAGGAGGGAAAAGCCTGTATGTCTCCTGCTCAGCAGCCCCTTTTCATATTGTCTGGAGAGTTGCATGAGAGATTTTCTTTATTGCAGTAGGTGTCCTACAGCTCAGGACTCCCTTTGCAGGGAGTAAACGGGATACAGTAGTGTGAGTAGCAGCCAGTGTTTTTAAACTAAGCAGCTCAGCATCTCTGCAGATGCTCAGATGAGCCATTGCAAAAGAAAGAAGCATAAATCTTCCTTAGGCTGAGGATATTATTGTAGCTGTGCTTTAGGCAATGACAGCTGTCATACAAATCAGCAAAGAAACAAACATCCCCGCAAAGAAATAACTATATGCTACCAGAGTGTGATCTTTCTGCCAACAACTGGCAGCAGCAAAGCTGCTCTGAATAGAGCCCCATGGCATATAAGTGCCAAGTACTATAGGAAAGTGTTAACGATTATTGACTGAGCTAAGTACCCTGGTACCACACAAAGACAGATAAACATAGGTTGTGAGGTGACACATAGCACAGTTGCCACATATTATTTTGAGGAAACTCCAGAAGGTCTGGATCATGAGAGTGAGTAAGAGTAGACTAAAGTATGTGTCCTTCTTCAGTGAACTGTACTCGGCCTGAAAACTAGTGACTGACTGAACAAACTAGCTGTGTAAAAAGATAAATACTGAAATGTGATGTGATGTTTGAATAATTTCCTGCAGTAGCTTCAAGCTTTGTTAGGACAAAAACCATTTCAGGCAGATTTCCAGAATATAGCTTGACGGAAAGGCATTTACCTTCCTCCAAATTGCACATCACAATTTACTTTTCTGAGGCATCAGAGATTGACTTTAAGGATCTGGGTAGTCTGGCTTTGACCTGGGCTGTGTGACTCTTTCTTCACTTCAGCTTGTAACTTCTAGAGAACTTAACAACTCCAGTATGATTTGGAGGTGGAGAAAGAAGCACCTGTGGATATACAGTCTCATGGCAGCCTTAAGTTCCCAAAAGGACACGTAACAAGATATTTTTTCATTTTTGTTTTTTTCTCATTAAATCTTCAAAGGCACGAGCATTATAGTCATCTTCTTTAGGATGAACGCTGCTCTAAGATGCTAAGTGCTCTTAGATGGTCTAAGAAGACCATCTGTCAATGAAAACATCAGAAACAAGAACTGCAGTAGCCTGGTTTCCCATGTCTGTTTCTCCTCATCCCTTCCCTGTTTCCCCACTACTCCTAGGAAAACTTTTGGTGTCTGGTAAAGTGCAAAACCACCCTTTAATGGGAGTACCAAACAGAAAATATGATTCCATAAACCTTATTTATGTGGAAAACTTAGTTGAAACTAAGAAAGAGCCTAAATTATGTTAGTGTGATTTCTGTAGAAAATTTCTGTAGAAAATGACACTAACATAATTTAGGCCCTTTCTTAGTTTAAACAGTAGTTTACAAGCTATTATCAAGTGGGAATATGGGGCAAGAAATGTTGAGAAAACATCGGTCTTTGGGTATATATGGTAGTGGAAGACTAACATTGCACTTGCATCTGAGGTGACCTTAGGATGGCAGTTTACCTGCCTAATACCATACAGATTAGGTCATTGTGCTTTTTTTTTTTTTCAGATCTTGCTGAGATGAAGCAGTTAGGTACCAAACCTAATGTCCACAGACAGTCTAAAATAAAAAGACCTCTGCCCACATGGACTTCATTGCAAAATTCTAACCTCCTAATGCAATAAGGCATCTCATTGGACTCAGAGCCATATCACAACAATCTATTCTGGTTTTAGGTACTCTTACAACACAAAATATAAGCAGTTAAAAGATGCAAGTGCAATATTTCTCTCAATCTGTGCAAAACCTAATATATAGTGAAACCACAGGCAGATCTATATGTGAAGGTAAATAAGCAGAATTTACAATTCAGCACTTCACAGCAGAATCAGGAAGGAAATGCATGAACTTATCAGTGTGCTAAAATAATTTGTTCTATTTTCCAATTGATATTCTTCACATAGTTTAGTAATTTAAAATTTCATGTACTTCACTGAAGCTATAGTTTGCTTAGCAGGATCTTTGTACAGTATCGTGCATTGCAAACTTTGCACTGAATCTAATGCTAGACAAGGGTCCAGAGGCAGAAGGGCAGGGGGAAGGAGGAGAAGAGAGGGGAGGAGAGGAGAGCAGAGGAATCATTTTTTACAAGATTAGAGGCAGAATGTCTGCAGTTGCACTTCATGAAATCTACTCTTTCGGCTCATTAGCGCCAGTGCTGGTGCTCTTATATTTTGAGGTAATTCACAGAATTATTCATTATATGACTTCTGCAGTCCTTACTTTTAATCTCACTGCTCATGCTGTTGTTGTTTTGAAAACCATGGGAAGAAATCTGTATAATTTTATTCAGAAACATTAACTCAAAAATCGTCTGTCAGGAAAGCCTACAGATTTGCATGGTACAGTCCGTTTCCTATCCAGTCCCTGTTGCCAGATGAGAGACTGCAGATCAGAGTGTCTGGGTAGGAGGCAAAAGTTTTATGTCAGATGTGAATTAGAATTTGCATTTATCTTGTGTGGGTGTATGAAAGTAGAAGTAGGTGCAGAGTGGATGAAAACACTATATGCTCTTCAACCAGCATGTGCAGGTGTGGATGAGGAATGTAAGCCTTATACAAGCTACTCCCAAGACCCTGTTTAGCCTTCAGCATTAGCCACCAAAATTTCCCTGATGCATATAGTAATTCATAGTGCACTGTAGTTACCTGAATCGGTCTTAAGAATTCTGCTGCCAACCTAAACTCTGCCTGAAGATTTTGTTTTCTCCAAATAATAATTTCTAGTTTATTTACTTTTTCAAATGAAACTACTTACTATCTGTAGGGTAGATCTTAAATATTTCTTGAGTATTTGCACTTGATTTGAATGTATTTCGTTCTAAGATATTTGCACAGCATCCTGAATGCTGTGAAAGAGCTTTATAACTCAGTAATGTGTCATCAAAATCTATTTTTGCCTGAGCTCTTGAGCACATTTTCAAAATGCCTACCTGACTCAATCAGCTGCAATCATCCAGAGTATACATGAATGATTGATTTTGACATCTGGAATGGTAAGATTATTATAATACAGAATAAAGCACCTATGCCATTTCTGCCTTGAATGGCTATTAGGGTGATAACATAAAATAATGATCTGTCTATCTAACACAAATGTGAACATTTAAACTTAATGCATTTTACAGTCAAAGCAGAATGCTTTGCAAGGAGCAAGATGTATAAAAAGCTTGTTTTAAAATGCATATCATCATCATCCTATATAAAGACCTACATAATCATGATTCTCATTTTCAGCTAGCAGTACCCAGCACTGTATTTTGCATAATTAAGCTAGCAAAGGCTGTTATTTAATGTTGCTCAGCTGGCATATATACTAGTAATGGAAAGGCTTGTGGTAGTAAGAGCTCCCATGCTTAATATTTTTATAAATAACAAAAAGAAAGCGGTCCAAATCCTTGAGAGTAAATAGTTATGTTCAAGTCAGTGGCGCTGTAGCTCATTTTTATCAGCTTAGCATAAGCTCATCACATTTTAACTCCTACTGAACACCAATAAGGTAGCAATTAAATTTTAATGAAAAGCATGTCAGACTTTAGCAACTGAATCCAAGCACTTTGAGTCCTCTTTTTCCTGGCTAACTAGGAAATTGAATGTATTTTCACTGTATAAGTCTCTGTCTTGTAACTAGGGAATAAATGACCTTATCATGGTTGTGCCCGTTTGTTTGTAGTTCCCCAAATTTCAAGAGTTAATGCAATCCTGCTTTTGTGCTGCACTTAAAAGCACCCATTCTAGATCAGATTAATTCCATTTTTTGAGGGATCTAGACTTTACCAGTAGGTGCTTCCTGGGCCAATACCAATATTTACAATAGCTGCACCTTAATTCATATTTTGCATTCCTACATGCTCCGAATTGACTGAAAAACTACACTGGAGTGGAAGTGACAAGAAAACATTTTATATAAGGCTTCTCTATAGCAAAATGTCAATAATAGTGATGATAATGTTCTACAAAGTCTAATCAGAAGAGAATTTGAAAAACAATGGCATTGTTATAGAAGAAAGTGCCAATATTGCAGTCAAATAAGCAGAGAGACACTGTGGACCTGAAGAAGTTGGCAGGATTTGGATCAGATTGTGGCTTTTGTGCTGTTTCAGTCAGCTACGCCTGTTGCAGGTAATGTTCTTCGGAGTGGAGAAAATGTTGGATATTCTCAGTTAATCCATTTTTTAACTATTTTTCAGTCTTCAGGCTGTACTCAGGTATTTCAGAGAGGAAGAAATATTAAAACTTTTAATAAGTCTACTCAGATAAATAATAAATAAAGAGATATTTGTGTGCTTAAAGATGTAGAAGCTTAGGGCCTTTATGGAATCAACCAGAAAGCCTGCAATGAAATTCATCTAACAAACATTTCAAGCCAAATCTGTTTAATACATCAGAGGTCCCTAAAAAGGCAGCACATTACCTACCATTTGTTTGTTCAGAAACTGGATGAAAATTGTAACGGTACAAGGCTGGGCAAGCTGCTTTTTTTAGTTTTCTAGCTTCACTTCTAGTTCCATCAGTCTGCATACCTGGGATCCATGCAAATTTTGTTTTAGGAGCTCTAAGCATAATGGTTTTGAGATTTGAAACCTAGATAAAACCTTAAAGTATTTATGTCACTAAGACCTATATCCATGCTTAAAATTGAGTGTATGCTCACTGATGGGTCAGTGCCCAAAGATTGTTCCAGATACTGAGGAAAACACATTATATTTTATCTGTCTTTGTACGTTTCCCATGTTAACAATGTGAAGAATAACCTGCTTTGGAGTTTTGCAAAGAGTGTGCATTTGTTTGTGTGTGAAAGACCAACACATTTCTCCTCTGAAGATTTCACCTGTGAACCCTGCTCATCTGTTGCGCAAAAAGAGAGCTTGAAGCAAGGGCCTGCCCCTCATGTCCCCTGGGAGCTGTTCCCAGGTGGAGACCACACCGCTGTGCAGCGGATTGTCTGTGCCTGGTCTCAGACCTCCTTAATTCTGACATGGACAAGCTGGACCTTGGACCTGCCTCATCACTGAGGACGTTCGGGGTGGTAACTGGGCTGTGCCAGGACCAGTCATTGTCTCTGGACCCAATCCTGACCCTGTGTTGCTGGCCCAGCATGTTGGCTCCCTGCTGGTGAGTCCCAGCTCCCGCCAGCCTGGCTATCATGTTTGGCTCTTGGCTCACCTTCCCTTGCAGAGCAGCTGGCCCTCATTGCTTCCTGACACTGTCCAAGCGCTTCAAATGGAAAGTCAGGAATTTCCATCTGAGAGAAAAAGAGACCTGATTTGGAAGAAGAGAGTGATTCAAGTGATCTAGAAATAACCAAATCAGAATTTGCTTAGTTTGTCCCACCACTGTTCCAGGGGTCTTCCAGGCAGACACTGGCCCTGATCCGATTACATTCTCTAGACTCTTCTCTTCCCCAGAAAAAAAATTAACAGGATCATCAAGTTATCTGTGTAACTGCAAAGAATCTGTCCTCCCTGAACTCAGTGTTCACAGAGTCTAGCCCGACTGTGCTAGGGTTTGTCTTTCTGCTGAAAGTAATATCAAAACAAACATAGCTTTTTATCTGCACAGACTGGCTCATGTTTTGCATTCCGTGTGAAGGATTTCCTGTCTATCCCTCTCCTACGTAAAGCAGCCTTTCTGTTCTCCTTGTTATGCCCTTCTGACATGTTGACAGGTAGACTGAGCAAAATTTACTTTACATATTCATCTAATGTTCTTCTCACAGTCTGTTAAAAAAACAGCAACACCATAAAGTGCTCATTATCAAGTGGGACTTTTCATTTTAACAGGTGATTTTTTTTTTTTTGTCAGAGTGATTTTTACAGAAGAGACCACACATTTTAGGGAGCTGTTTGTCATTTTCTTTCCTCAGGTGGCAAGACATGTATAAAAATGTTATCTTATTAAACAAATATTTGGCAGGAAGCTCTGAACCTTACTGAGGACTGTCCAGTAAGACTGCCCTGCCAACACATATTGCAGAATGTAACCACAAAGCTGCCTTTCCTGTTTTTGCACATGAATAAGGGAAGAATTCATCTCAGCTGGACTTAGACAGCTAATCTTAGTTAATCATTGCAGCAATTGTAATCATTTTTTAAAAAGTATCTAAAATAACTAGAAGGAGTTTCCCCGTGGAGATGCCAGTCTCTCTCTCTTCCCTAGAGGAAGTGTCTAGACTGCCAGTTCAGAGTGACATCAATTTTTTAGACAAGGAAGTTAGGTGAAACCCTACTCTTAGTTTCTAATGTCATCCTAGGTTATTTCAACTATTTCACCATTTTTTACTCCCCCATTGCCTTTTTCAACAAGCGAAGCTCTTAGCTTCTGAGACCCACTCTGCAGCTGCCCATGCCTGCAAATGCCTGGATTTGCCATCACTGTTATCTTCACAGGTCTTCTTGACCATACGGAGGAATGACCAAGGGGAAGAGCAGCTAAGATATGGCAGATCATGGTTTTTAAAGCACACTAACCATAGCAGGGGAATTACCATAAGTCTAAGCTGCATAGTGGCCTTTTCTCAAATGTGATGCCACTCCATCTCCTGATGAAGGTTCCTGGATCAGCTGCTTTCTCCACTAGATCTCAAATTATATTTCTCTAACTGTGACCCCAACTTAGAAAAACAACAAAATAGAATCATCAGACAGAAAACATGGTATGTCAGATACCATTGGGCACAAGGAAAATATAACTCATAGTTAAGTGACAGGAAGGTGGTGGAAAAGCCCATAATTCTAAACTGATCTAAGTGATGTAAACAGTATCTTCCTAATGTAGTATCTCTCCTGGCATTGCACAGCTGTCATCACACACAGGGCTCAACACATTAAGGTTCTGCTGACCTGTAAAATAATTGTCCCTTTCCCTCATAGAAAATGTTTTTTTTCTATGCAGCCTTTTTCTGGACTGCATCACTCAGCCATGAGTATAAAATATAAGAAGACTGTATTAGCCGGAGTGGACTACTCTGAGTGATGACTAGACAGAAATGTGGGAAATATTGGCAATAAGTTGAGCAAAAAAGGCACAGATGTTTTGCTTTTGTAAATTCTTCCAATGCACAGGATTTGTATTATGCTCAATAATTTTCATTTGAAATAACTTTTTTGTTTCTTCTTCATTCCCAGCATCTCTGGGACATACTGTGTGGTCACTGAAGGAGCTGCATCACTTTTATGGTAGTAGCTGTGTCAACCCCTGCCTTTAGTTTGGATTTTCCATGAGAGATATAGAACTTTCAAAATTCAGGCTGAATTTTCAAGAGTTCCCAAGGGAATTACTTGCTGAATGCTCTGAAACACTGTGGGAGTGTTGAAAAACTCACTCCTTACATCTAGAGGTTACTCCTCTGCATTAAAAAAATGTGGAGGCAGCTTGAAGCGGGAGAGATAAGACTTATTTCAGCACTGTTTCAAAACTCCTAGGACTTTAACATAAACCCACACTATTATGTCCAGGCAGAACAATAACACTTTCTGGTTTCTTGCTTTGATATCATAATAAGAAAGCATGGGTTAGAGTTTGCTCTTACTACATTTCAATTCAAAAGCTGATATTTTTACATTGGTCTCTCAACTTTCCTAGAATCCTTGCAAAGACAGAAGACCTGTGCCAAAGTGTACTGAAGTCCATGGGAAAGGAACCTTTAATCAGATTTATGGTATATCTATGGACTTAAACAGAACAGAAAATTAAGATAACTGCTAACACCTAAACAGCTTTTTGCTGAACTTTGAAACATGTCGTCCTGCTCAGAAACATTCATCCTGCTTGAATCTCTCTAAATCATGACTGCTTGGTGTGTTTGCACACTGAAATGGCAGGACATTCTCCCCATATCTTCTAAAGTGGTAAAGAGCAGCTACTGCAGGAAGTACATCTGTTCTGCTTTCTTTATTAGATATCATATTTTTAAATGTTTCCTACATATAATTAGGTATTTATCTTTGTTCAGAGGTGTGCAGGAAAATTATGACAAACTTCATGATATGGTACAAAAAGCTGTTCAACAAAATCACTTCATCATTCATCTGAAAGGGAATGGAATGTTGTACATCAACATAATTTTTTAAAACAGGATGACTGAACAGGCTTTTTCAGGAACAATGTGATAAAAGGCTGTCAAATTTGTGTGGCTAGCTCTTCATAAATATTAGTATGTCTACTTTTTTATTTACTGAAAAGTCATTGTTTTAGAGAAGTGACAGGTATATGTTATTAAAATCATTTTTTTACAGGTTTTACTTTGCCAAAAGTCCACTGTTAGCTGAAAGTTGCAAAAAGGCTGTACAATACAATGTGATGCCATTAATTCCAGGGTCTTTCTAAATGGGTTTTCTTGGAAGAAAAAAAAAAAAAAAAAGAAAGAAAGAAATGTACCATTAAAGGATCTCACCTTCACACCTTCAACCAGTTGTTGATGAGGGGGGATTTGAGTTATGACAAAAAACCTTCTTTGTCTTATTCCTGATGTCTTAAGTTTCCATTCCTTTTTTAGTCACTTACATTGTTTTTGTTCCTTTTAGTTTTTAACACTTGGAGTATTCCTATTATTATAGTTACCTATGATAGTATTTTTTTATTTTACATAAAAAAACACGCAAAGTTATGTACAGCATTGAGACAGAAGCTGAAGAAAATCTTGACCAATATTGCTTATTTTCTTAGCTTAAAAGCAAATTCTTGTCTTTGTTTATCTGTATTCAGATTAGCTCTGAAACATTACTATGATTCTTATGTAGTTGGGAAGGGACCTCCAGAGGTCATCTGCTTGAAGCCCATGCTCAGACCATGTCTGGTCATTTCCGGGGGGTTATCGGTAACCTGTCTGATCAGGTTGCTCAGTGGCACATCCAGTTGAGTCTTGAACAGCTCCAAGAATGGAAGCATCTGTTCCAGTGTTTGGCCTCCGTTACGGTATTTCCCCCTCCACCCCCACCCCCAGTATCTAGTCAAGAATTCCTGTGTTCCAGCTTGTGTCTGTTGTCTTTTGTCCTATTGCTCTGCACCTCTGAAAAGAGTCTGGCTGCATTTTATCTGTGTCTTCTGACCAGATGAAGTAGCTATAGTTGTAGTTGTAGTTGTAGACAAAAACGAGGTGTCCCCCTGAGTAGTCTCTTCTCCAGCTCTCTCAGCCTCTCCTCATATGCTGGGTGCTCCAGACCCTGACCAGCTTGATAGTTTCTGATGGACTTGCTCCAGATTGTCTGTGTCCTTCTTGTAGTGGGCAGCACAAAACTGGATAAAACACTTCAGATGAATCTCACAAGTGCTGAATAGAGGAGAAAGGTCACTTCCCTCGGCCTGCTGGCTACGCTGCTGCCAATATAGCCCAGGATACAAGTCTGACCCATTCCAGCTCAATGTACTGAGCTGGTTGTTTCCAGGTAGAGAAACCAGCACATCTTTTAGGATTACACAATTTGTTGTACTCTGCTTTAAGGTGCAACAGAGAAAATGTAGCCTGAAAAATCTTTAGAAGTACCTTCAAGTCAAGCTTATCTTGGGACTGCAAGGCATTTGCCTGAGAGTTCAAACAAAAGAGACATTGCAGTCATTGTGCTCTGGATAGCACACAGTTACATTGCAGGGTATTTTGTGTAACCTCCAGGATCCTGTTTGCACAAGTAAGACACAGGCTCTTAGCAGTTTAAAAATATTTCCAGCAGACAACCCCAGAGTAAAGTATAAATCATACCTTTGGAGGCCTTTCTCTCAGCTTTGTAGTTCTGGACCAGCAGGGAGGTTTTGAAGCAAATTCCCTGCTTCAGTGATTCTCCATCATTGGTTTGTATAGCAGAACAATTTTGGCATACGCAAATAAGTTCTTTTCAGTGGAAATTAAATCAGGAAGCCCAGACCTGGAAGAGATATGCTCCAACCTTTCTGTGTACATAAGGCTTGGAGCCTTTGGATAGCTTTGAAGTGGATGGAGATGAGGAGTATTTGGTTTTGGGAAATCCAATTTGAACCACCTGGTGTAAATATGGGAGCAAGGCATCAGTTGCTTTGATGTGCTGATCAGCACATCTTGTGCTGAATTATTTGCTAAAGTAGTTTGTAGTCCTCAGGATACATACACAAATTATTACAGTTGTGCTTTAATATTTCTAGATTTGAGTTATCTCTGTCCAGCATCCATCCGTAAATGCATGCCTGTATACTACTGCCTTCTCTATCTACCCAGTCTCCATTCTTGAAGATTGTTCTTTCTGTGCTAAAACCACATACTAGTCTATTAGTGAGTAAATAATAAATTACGTAGGACTGAGACTTGGATTTCTCATGAACATCCGATTACTAAGGCTAGATAGTATAGTATGAGTTTCCATCTACTTACTACAGGGTTTTATCCTGTTCATCTCCAACACTACCGCAAAAAGCCCAAAGATCTCTATCTTTACTATAGCAGTAGTCCTAACTATCTTGGAGCTATATAGAATTGCTTAGCAATTTAGGAAGTGTATAAAACAACCTTTTTCTCTTCTTCATAGTCACAGCAATATACAGGCACAAAGATACTCCCACCATCACTACCTTGGGCAGCCATCTTCTTGGCTTCACTTTCCTTTCTTGAGTTTGGGGAAGAAAGATAAAGCAAGAAAATACATTTCACAAGCTTCAGAATGATCACAGCTCCAGCTCTCTAGTGTCATTAAAAACATTAAAAGTCTCACAGCAATTCCAGTCCATACTGAAAGCCTGCTAAAATTGTTATCAAAGGCCTGCTGTTAAAGAGGGCCTTTCTGCTCTGCCTTGGCTAGGGAGCTCTGCACCAAAGCTGAGCAAGTAGGAGTGTGGGTGCAGGGTTTAGGGACATGAAGATGAGTTATCTGTCTATAAGCAGACCTGACTGCTTTTAAATGATATGCAGTTTCGTACTTAATTGTTCCATGGCTGAATCTGGTCTTTTATTCTTTTTTTTTCTTTTCTCCCCCCCCCCCTTTTTTTTTATCCCTGTGCTCTCATTGTGTCATTACCTTGTCAGTGTAGTCTGTAATGTGTAAAGTGAGGCTCAGTCTCCTGAGTGCTGTGAAAAGTCATTCAGTGTTTCACCACAAGATGTCTGCCCCTCCTTTCCTCAGTTATAAATATGAACTAAGAGAATCATCATGCCTCCTTATTGCCTCTATGACAATCTTTTGCTGAAATACTTTAAGCTATTTACCTCACATACTAAGCCCATTATTCCTACATCAGCAAAAATCTGATTCCTTGAGGAAAATTTGTTTTGAAAAAAAAAAAACAAAAGAAGAAACAGAACAGTAAAACTCAACTTTTTTCACCTGCCTCACTAATTTCTTCCTTTCTTTTCTTTTTACATTAAAAAATGTAACATTGAGGTGACAAGGCCTGTGGAGGGTGGTTAATTCTGAGTAGGTAGGAGACTTTGTTGGGCGGATGCTGTAAGATGAGGGGAAGGAGTGTGACGAAGGCAGGAGGTTATGGATAGGGGAAGAGGAGTGGAAAAGAGAAATGCATCACCTTTGGTTTGAAGACATGCACTTCAGCATGGCAGAAGGGAGAGGAAAGAGAAGTGTCCAGGGAAAAGAGGATCACAGGAAGATAGTAGAAAGGAAGAAAATAATGAAAATAAGAAGAAAAAGGAAATTAAATTAATTACTTTCTCATATATAGTTTTGAAGACTGGTGGTTTGAAATGAAGGCCAGGACTCGGGGCAGATACTGGGAAGGGCAAGCTTCAAGGAGTACCTCCTGAAGGTAGCCAGTCTACCAAAAACCTCAGCTAAGCTGAAGCACAGGAAAGCATTGTAGGAAAAAAAAAAAACAAAAAAAGCAAAAACAAAAATCAAGGCAGACACAGAACAACTGTACTGCTTCTTAATGCTTACTGACTGGTCATGACACTGTTTCTAAAGATACTATAAGCCACTGATCTGCTTATTAAGTCTTATAAAAGGGTAACTATAACAGCTACAGAAATGAATATACACCATGAAAATAATACAGTGCACGCTGAAAAATATGGTGTCATACTCTGAATTTACTTGGAAAACTGTCAGACATGTTCTGGTTCTAATGGGGGGAAACTGTTCTGCCTATTGCTGAGGACAGACAGTGACAGAGGAAACAGAGACTTACTGATCTTCATTCTCATTAGGAAAATTCCTTCCTTTATCTGCAGATAAAAGTTGTCACTCAGCGGTGTCACTGAGCAGGTTTTGGTAACAGTTTAACTACAAGCAAAACCAGAACTAAAATCCTGTTTAGCAATCTTTTTCTCATTCTGTATCCTAAAGGATGCTCATCATGATTCAGTGTCTTAGACAAAATGTTATCCGGCATGACCTACTTGCTCTCATGTATTGTTAGAAAAATATTTTCTCTTTGCGCTCAAACATGGTGTGTGATGGTGCTGTTTTGCACAGTAAAATGTCACTGTACAGGCCAAGGTGAATTAAGTTGGCCACTTGAAATGATGACTGCACATGTGGTAAGAATGCAGGAGCAATATATAGTAATATTGGACAGGGTCATCGACTGCTATCTTCCTCATGTATGTTTGTTACACAAATTATACACAGGTAAATGCCATATGCCTGGAAATCTACCAATGGCTATACTGGATTTTCTGCTTGACTCCAGTATGTATTTCAGTTGAAAACCTGCTGCTGGCCACAGGTTTTTATCTTACCTGGTTAAACTGTGCATGAGAAAATGCTCAGAGAACATCTGGCAAATCCAATTAGGTTCTGTTCTCACAGAAGTCACTCCAAGCTATTTTAAAACAGAACTTACAGGACTTTTAAAGCTCTGCTGTTTATAAAGCCCTCCTAGAATAGGGCTTTATAAAGCTTTGACTGGGATTCTGAAAAGAAAATGAGACTTAATTTTTTTGGGGGGTGGGGGATTTTAAAAAGTGTTAATAAAACTCTAATTGGTCACATCTTTATTACTGCAAATAGACAAAAACAAGACAAATCCCTTGACAGCTAATGGAGATTCTAGGCAAAGCTGCTGGTCTCCTTGGGTATTTGCTCTAAACTCATGATTGGAGCTATGCTCAGGTCCTCTCTTTCAAGTTAAAAGCTCATTATACAGAATTTATAAAATTGTTCTTTCACAGGGAAAACACTGATCTTGACTATATGACTTGTAATGATAAATTCAAAGTGAAGTCAAGCTATCAGAGGTGTCACAGTTCTCATTCGGATTGATGAGTGTGTGGTGAGTGAGGAGCAAATAAGTCTCGATTTGGGTTTCATCTCGTCTAACAGATTCTTTGAGCACTGTGATGAAAATTCATTCTGATAAACTTAATATTTTTAAGAGAGACAATTTTCAACCACTTATAGTAGATGTCAGCAGAGCTGACATATTAATTGGGCTGCTGCCACACTGATGTAATTCAGTGTATACATTTACTTTCTTTAAAAAAATGTGGATCAGTAATTCTCCTGCTTTTTGAAACAAGTCAGAGGGTAGCAAATCAGCAGCTAACATTTTTGGTTTCATTTTATGCTCAGCAGCTCAGTGCCCTAGATTCTATTGTTCTTGTTCCTATTCCTCCTGGTCTCATTTTGCTGATGAAAACTATTCACGATCAGCTTCCCTATGGAGCAAGAATGCCAGGTACAGTGAGAAGCAGAAGGGCTAATGCCATAAAACAGGTATTTGTAGAGCTCTTTCTTGACTGTACTGGTAGTCCCTTCATTTTGTTAGGAGGATTCCTTTTGAAAGCCCAGAGGGACTGATCTTATCAGAGGACAGATTCCTTCACTCAGGGCTAGTTCAAGTTGACCTGTGCATGTTTGCTCTCTGTAATTCAGCTGGATTTTTTAAAATGTTTGGGCACCTCCTGGAACCACCAGAGTGTCTATTTGGGCTGTGTTAGTTTCTGACATGTTTTTGAGTATTCATGCCTCAGAGGCATGAAATAGGAAATAAAAAAGGCAGTCTAGCATAAATCCCCTCTTACCTCAATGCCACAAGAACCAGACTGAAAAAAAAGCATAGTACAGTCCTAAAAGCAACAACCCATATACTTTAGGGTTCCCAAAGCTGCTAACAGAGAGAGAGTTTAAAGAGTGATAACAACATACGGCAACTTTTGGCCTATTTCTCCCCAGAGTGAACAAGGTCATTGTGAGAACTCATCAAAAACAAACATAAAAACCATGCCTGTGTTTCTCTGTCTGACACTTCAATATCGGGAAGGTCACATAGGCTAAACACTGCTGCAGCACAGGGAACATAATTAAAATGTAAAATAACAGCAGACTGTGTTATTGTCAGTGGAAGGTTCATTTGAGTGCTAACTCCAAGTTGCTCTGAAGCACTTTAGAAATGATGACATCAATGTGAATGCTCCCAGCAGCAAGAGCCACTGTGGCAAATGTTTGTATCTTTGGTTAGTTTCTGGAAGTTAATGAGACCTACAGGGAACCTTCATGGAGCAAAAAGTGCCTTGTTTTGGCTTGTTTACTTTCTAATCCAGAAAATTATTGGTCTCCAGTCACTCCATGATGACACTTCCTGCTTTCAATCTTTGGCCTCTGTCATTCCAGATATGAATAAATAAGAAGAGAGACACTTTGCAAACTGCTTTTAAAAACTGCTTCCTTTTGCACTTTCCCCACGGGAGTTGTTTGCTGCTGTTTGTTAAATACTTAGAGACTTTCCCCTTCCTGATCTCTGCCACAGGAAACCCAGGGACTTGATCTCTGGGTCAGCTTCTTCCAGCTTGGTCCTGAGCCAGCTTCTACTTCTGCACAGGAAACGCATTAGGTCAGTGGTCCCATTAATACCCCCTGGCACATACATGGGCTATCATAGTGTAGCAGTGTGGTGCCTGGGGCAGGATGATGGCCCTGCCCCAATAAGCTTATTTGAAAGGACGACTGTGTTCACAGGAAGGTGATACAGGGAATCTTCCCTGCCCAGCCCCTTAGGCAAACAGACATTAAGAAGGAAGATTTTATTCCATAAATACATTTACTCTCTTTTGCTATCTTCTCGGGACAGGCATCCTTCCCTTGGTCTCTCTCTGGCTATGGCATGTACACATAGACACTGTCTGTGGCTTATGCACAAGGCTGCCAAATGAACTGAAGGTCTTACACGGTAATATGAGTGCCCACATGCTCAGAAATAGAAGCTATAGCTCTGAGGAACAGCAGAAGTCTTAATCTCTCCTTGCTCAGCAGTAATGTCAGGAAACAGTGAATAAAAGAAAAGCTATTTTATTTAGACATACGTTTTTTTCTTATTCAGAGACTTAACAGTGACATGCCAGAAAGTATGTGTACTTTGTCTTAGACCAGCTCTCCACAACTAAGTCTGTCCAAAGGCTAAGTGATATATATGGAATTCCTGTATTTGCCTAGGATTGCTGATATAGCAGCTGGTGAGCACTAGTTCTCGCAATTGCCTCCATTGCTTCAGACTAAACAGAGATGAACTACTCCGTTATAATTAAGATTACTGGCTTGAATAAAGGAAATATATGCAGAGTTCGGCATGGATGTACCTGCCTTCTACTAACTTACATTTTCACAGCTGGTTGTGAAAGCTTGAACGTACAGAAAATTGCCCTGCAATAGCACTAATTGGCTTTTATAATAGCAATAATTAAACTGCTATAAAAGGACTATGTGGACACAGTATGATTTTGATGAGAAAGCAGTTCACTTTAGTTGGTAAGGATTATGAGGGAACATTTGGGAAGTGAGGTAAAGAGGAGTCAGAAGGTCTGGGATCTGATCTGGAGAAGAAGAGACTGTGAGAGGGAAATGAAGAGAGTTGTGGAACAGGAAGTTGTTATAGGAGGTCAGGACCATGTGTATATGCAGGCATAGCTAACGAAAAAATTCCTTCTACTTATGCCATTTGTTTGAAAATGTTGTAGTTATAAGTTAGCAGACTTCTCAGAAAGAGTTTCACAGAATCATAGAATCAGTAAGGTTGGAAGGGACCTCTGGAGATCATCTAGTCCAACCTCCCTGCTCAGCAGGGTCACCTAGAGCATGGTAGACAGAGTTGCATCCAGGCAGGCCTTGAAGATCTCCAGAGGAGACTCCACAATCTCTCTGGGCAACCTGATCCAGTGCTCCATCACTCTCACAGGGAAGAAATTCCCCCTCACAGCCAGGCAGAACCTCCTGTGCTTTAATTCCTGCCCATTGCCTCTTGTCCTGTCACATGGGACAACTGAAAAGAGTTTGTCCCTGTCCCCTTGACATCCTCCCTTCAGGTACTTATACACATCCATAAGATCCCCCCCTCAGTCTTCTCTTCCCCAGGCTAAACAGGCCCAGCTCTCGCAGCCGTTCCTCATAGGGCAGGTGCTCCAGCCCTCTGATCATCTTTGTAGCCCTACGCTGGACTCTCTCCAGTAGCTCCATGTCTCTCTTGTAGTGGGGAGCCCAGACCTGGACACAGGACATGAGATGAGGCCTCCCCAGGGCTGAGGAGAGGGGCAGGATCACCTCCCTCCACCTGCTGGCAACAGTCTTCCTAATGCAACCCAGGAGACCATTGGCCTTCTTGGCCACAAGGGCACATTGCTGGCTCACGGTCAACTTGTCATCCACCAGCACTTCCACGTCCTTCTCTGCAGAGCTGCTCTCCAGAAGGTCAGCCCCCAGCTTGTACTAGTGCATGGGGTTATTTTTCCCTAGGTGCAGGACTCTGCACTTGCCCTTGTTGAACCTCATGAGGTTCCTGTCTGTCCAGCCCTCCAGCCTGTCCAGGTCTCTCTGACTGGCAGCACAGCCCTCGGGTGTATCAGCCACTCCTCCCAGCTTGGGATCATCAGCAAACTTGCTGAGGAGGCACTCCGTCCCCTCATCCAGGTCATTGACCAAGAAGTTGAATAGGATGTCATACTTCCTTTCAAATTGTTCTGCTATGTCTGAATTCACTCGTGAAATTATACTGCTGCAATTTACTTTTTTGTTTGTTTTGTAGACCAGATACTTAGGAAATCTTAGGATACCAAATCAATATAACTTTATGGACAAAGCTGTGTGAAGTTTAGCAATTTCATTTAGCTAGAATTTCTTGAATCTTTTTTTTCCTTATCTAAATTATTTAAATTAGAAAACAGCTTACTGGAAATAAAAAAAATTGCAGAGGAAATTGCTCCCCAAATTTCCCTTTTTACAGATTTAATCAAAAAGCTAATTAAAATGATGACAGCATTTTGACTCCAAACTATAATCTAAGTTCTGCAGTGTTCACCCCAAGGTTACTCCATGTTAAGCTTATTTCTTTCTGTTTATAAAACTTAGTAAAACACTTGGGAGGGGAGACTGGAGCGAAGTTTTAACTGAAGTGAATGTTGTTTGGATTTTGATTTCATTATAAAAGCTTTTATTTTTCTGTAACACCTTATTCTCCATAGAAAATATCTTCCTATTCCTCCCAATTGTTAAAAGTTTCTTAGTTGTGTTTGCATCATGAAATGTTTGGTTTAATATGAAATTCTGCATTCCACTTTTAAAAAATTATCATGCAGAAGGCAAGCATTTTCAAGAAAGCACTTGTGTTCTAAGGTAAAGAGGTATCTTTCTTTCCACAGCTAGTCCATATCTAACTTAATTTAAAGAGGCAATGGAAGACAAATTTAATTCTTTGGGTAGCCAAGGCTGCAAAGAAAATCAATAGGAATGGAACTAATTCTATAACACAGAGAAGACATGGAGGATAAGGCTCTGATACGTTTCCACATCTCCTGTTTTGGCAGACTGCAAAACTGAAAGTCTCTTCAGACAGTCATACTAGAGTTTGCTTTTCTTTTGCTGACAATCTTGAGGAGGAGAATAAATTATTTATGATATAAATAACTGCAATGTGTTTTATCAGTTCATTTCCACTTTCAAATGAAGATTTGTCTTGCTCCTTTGGATGCAGGCGAGTTACTGATAAAGTGAGAAATATGCAATAAAGCTGCAAAAAGAGCTTCTTTTTAATATGGGAATGCATAAACCTTCAGGTTTCTAAACAGTATATATACAACAAGAGAGGAAATCTAATCAGCTGAACCATAGTAGCATAGAATCATTCAAATTGGAAGAAACCTCAGAGGTCTTTAGTCCAACCTGCTGCTGAAAGCAAAGTCATCAGATCAGACCAGGTTGGGCCTTGAAAACTCCTTTAGAGTATTTCTTCATTGCAAAATTCAGCAGAAACACCCATAAAAGGATACAAGTACTGCCTGTAGAAGTGATTATTCCACTTCACTCACTGGCTGTTGTATCATATCTGTTGCACTGCGTCCAGTTTTGGGCTCCCAGCAAAAGAAAGATACTTCTGATCATATTTAAAGTTTTATTTTATTTGGACCAATTTCAAATTATTTAGCTTATTTAGGTGAAGCAGCTCTGTTGTTTCACCACAGAAACTGTTGAGTTTTATTTCTTGATGACATTTTTTTTCTTCAATTGTATAATCTCTCTCAGGTACTATAAATAGCATAGATTATCAGGTTTGATTTTCCTGAGATGCTGATGTCTAAAGATATCTGGGGCTTCTGAGTTTTCCCCATTGCTCTAAGACAAAGATTTTTTGTTATTGATGAAAGACTAAAATTTTCCCACTGCTGTTCATTCTTTAGCAGAGGAGGTCTTCTTTTATTTAGCTTCTTTTTATAACTGTAATGCTTTTTATGTATATTGACATACATAGAAGAGGCATTGACTGTTAAACAGTTCCTACAGGATTCTAATATAGTAAATATTAGAACGTTGTATAATAGTTCCATCATCCTGCATTGCCGGCAAATCGAATGAGGTGCTTCTCCCTCTCTACTCAGCACTGGTGAGGCCACATCTCAGTCCTGCACCCCCTGCACCCCCGCACCACCTCCAAGCTGGAACAAAGCTTGGCACAGGCAATGTCCTCAGGGGGAGCGAGTGGAGGCCAAGAGTTTATATGGATGCAGAATGGACAACTGGAGAACCAGGACCCCACACTGAAACAGCGATCAAGCCATGTGGTGTATATGCACATTCTGATAGGTTTTTTCCAAATTTTTAATTTTGTGGGGTTTTTTTGAAGAGAAAGGATAATAAGACTGCTGCTATAGTGAATACTTACTGTTTATTATATTCTTGTGTGAAGAAGTAAAATGCTTTCCAAGCATAGCTGTACTTGAAAGTTAAGTTAAATTAACTTTCAAGTGTGAATTCAATGTACTGCAGCTATTGTTGATTAGCTGCACGTGGAGATGTATTTTCCCAGAGTAAAATGCCTGTTTGTGTTTAGCTTAATTCAGTCTGAAAAGAACAGGTCAGACAGGGAGAGAATGCAGTGTATTCCAAGAATGGAATTGATTTGGAACGGCAACGTGAAATGTTGTGATAGGCAAAGTGCTAAAAACATCAAAAACAGCTAAAAGGGTTGAAGCATTTGTAAAAGCATGATGTGCAAAGTGTGAAAAGAGACAAAAGAAAACCATGGCTGGCTGCTTTCTGTCGCAGTGCTTTTAGGGTCACCTGTGTCCGTGCTGCGTGCTGCTTGCGATCTCTCCACATTGTCATAAGGGCACATAGAGAACTCACAAATTCCCTTCTGGTGGGGGTGGGGGTAGAGTTTTTTCTTGGATCACCTCAGCTGTTGGCTTCTTTCTGCCCAGCAATATACATGCCTTATAAATTTATTTTTACTATTCTGGGATATTTTAGATCTAGAACAACATTTTCTTTAGTAAAGAAATTGTTAAAATAGTGAAGTGAATGTGTTTCCTTCATATGCTTGCTCTATAAATGAATCTACTTTTACCTGGTTAGGGTGACCAAGCCACACCTCTCCTGTGAGTGCTGACTGAATTCAACTTTCCTATTAGTATTGACAAAAAAGAAACAATTTTTGTTTGCTCATTTTTGTTGACTAAAATATGTAGGAACTCCAGTGGCAAAAGTTACACTGAAGATAGTCATTAATAATCATAGCCTGCAAGCCTAGAAGTCTGCAAAATATTTGCCTCCGTGTTTAAGACAAAGAAATTATTACCTTGTAAAGAGGATGTCAGAATAATATTCAACGGTTGATTGAACATGCGATTAAAGATAAATGCTACCATGCTTTCCAAACCCTCAGCTTACCACGAAAGGCTGCAGTTTCCAGGCATACGTTTGCATCCATTAGAAGTCATTCTCCACAGCCATCTTTCTGAAGAGTCTCCCATTTGCTTCCAGAAAGCACATGGTGTGTATAGCTCTAACGTGCAGACCCAGAAGTAGAGAAACACAGAAGTGCAGAAGTGCTGCTCTCTGCAGAAGCACAAGGAAGACATCTCTGCAGCTCTCTGAGCTGAGGGCTAGCTCTGTTTTGAATGTGATTTAGAGCATCCAGAGAGCTGCTCCAGCCATTGGGACTCACCTGAGCAGTGATGTCTTTGATGATATGCTTTGCCAGTCTTTACTTCTAGCACATTCTCTGTCTTTTAATGGTTAAGTCAGGAGTTTCTAGCAGAGGATACCTAGCTTCTGTGTCATATTAGGATTTCCCTAAACTAGGGAACGTAGGGAATTTTGAAAAGAATAAGTCAATTCAGTGATCACACAGATACTCTCAGGATAAAACATGACCCTTATGACCTGCAGATAGGTAGAGTCCCTCTCTTTGGGATAGGACAAAATGTGTGTATGCTTTTAGCCTGGCAAATACATGGTAATTTGAATCAGTGTAATGGACAGTGCAGGATTTGTAAGTATTTACTACAGGCTGTGAGCATTTGCCTTCTGAGGTGATCTTTAGCACAGATCTGCTAAAACATGGAAATTTGTTAAACCAGGGGAAGCTGATCCACACTCACAACTCCCAGTGTCCTATGTGGTGTAGCTTATTAAAGGTGTAACCTAGATACTCACTAATTGTTTTATATAATTCTTTTGCACTTTGGCTACATAAATCTTTTTTTTTTTTTTTTTTTTTAGTCATTTCATTTTCCTGGGGGTGTTTCAAACAGTCCAGACAAAGAAGAAAACACCCCTGTAAGTCATGGGGCAGCTTTCACCCAACCACTCCACTCCCAGGCTCAGGCTTGGGGCTGCCCCTCAGTGGGCAGTGTCCAACGAACATGGAGGGCCTTGAGCACCAAAGAAAGGCATTGGCCTGATGAGCAGTGAGTCAGTCCCAACCCTATTTACGAAAGTTTTTAGTAAAATGCCTGACAGCTTATAAGCAGACAGCTATTCTAACAGTGTGTAGGAAATCAACTGCATTTTAAAAGGGGCGTAATGTGCAATTAAAATGAAGGTGTTTTATCATGCACTAACATGAACAAAAGACTAAATCACTGATAGTCTGTTGAAATGTCCATACTCTGTTCTGTATCTACTGAGCTATATCTAACTTCAAGTAAATGTGCAGTAGGAAATGCACCAAAGTGTACGATCAACTACAGTGTTATCCCTGTGCAAAGCAGAGGACGATTCTGGAGTGTGCTCAGCTCCGCATCATTGAAGTCTGGATTTAACTGTGGGCAACAATAATGACAAAACACTAGGAAACCCCAGAATTCGTATAAAAGACTGATACTTAAAATTTCCTTAATGTTCTCTTTCAGAAATTCCTGTAGAGTAGCTCTGAGGCCCACCCATGCTGACTGTAGTCACTGCAGCTGGCAGCTTCAATTGCGTTGAACTCAGTTGCATTGAAGCTCTCAGGGCTCTGGGCCCACTGCACCAGGAGGCAGTTTGTCCATGTGTTGCATGGGGACAGGGCACATATTGCGCCAGAACAAAGTGGGGTGGCAGAGGTTTTCTTCCTCTGGTGCTAAAATGCAGTTGGCAATTAAGAGTTTTTAACTAACTTTTTTACTTGTTTGTGTATTCTGCTCCAAAGTGACAGGACATTTTCTGTATTCCTTCCATTGCTACTGTTATAATTTGATTTAAAAGTTTTACTCGTTCAGTCACAGTATAGCATTCATTACAAAGCAACCAACCAACCAAAAAAAGAAAAAAAAAATCCCTTTTGCTCTCATTCCCTCACCTTATAGCTAATAACTATCCCGTGTAGCCTTGCTTCCTACCAGCAGGGGTCAGACGACGACCGCAGCCTCCTGATGCCGCTGCTGCGCTCGTCACCGATGCCAGCGCCTGCGTAAGATGCTCTTGGAAATGCCTGTCAAATCCAAACTGATGTGAAGGAGAACAGCGAATGATCATTTTGTTACACAAATATTTGCTTGGAAAGATCCCATACTATTTCTAGCCTTTTTGTTTGTTTGTTTTTGTTTGTTTTTTGTTTGTTTGTTTTGGAAGTTCGGGTGTTTTCCTTTACTATCACACTACTATTAATTGTCACAGTTCGGATGAATATATCCATTCTGCACTCCAGTGTGCTTGAAAGCTGTTATTACTCTCCCAGTGTTTAACTTGACTCACCAGCCTCTACTGCAAACAGGAGGAACACTCACATCTCCTCTAGGAGAAGAAAAGTAAAGTTGTTGACTACTGGAACTCTACTAGGAAAATTTAGAGTCAGGAATTGAAATGAAAAGCATATTAAAATTTTATGCATTCCAATCTGGTATGCCAGTTACAATTGTATTCTTAGTGAAATTTGCTTCAAGAAGGAAAGTCAGCAATGAAGATACAGCAGCTAAATAATGAAAGCCTTTTATGGTATGTGCAAAAGGACTAGTGGGATGCAGTGTGAAACTTTTAGCTCATTTGTGCATGACATTGTTATTGCAACTGCAGGAAAAAAAAAAAAAAAGGATTCCAGTGTGGGCCGAGGGACCCATTGTGCTAGGTCATGCGCACAGAAATACTAAAAGGACAGTTTTTTGTCCAGATAGCTCAAATCTATGATCTGGATGATTCATGGTGGGTGGAGCACTGTGTGAATATGGAAGCAGAGGCAGTTTTTCAGAAATCATCTGTAGGCACGGTCACAGTAAGCAAATCCCTCCAGGTCACCTACTCCAGCCTCCTAACACCAACACTACATCAGGTCAGCTGTGGTTTTATCCAGTCAAGTCTTGAAAACCTCCAAGGATAGAGATGTCACAGCCCTACTAGGCGATATGTTCCAGGGCTGCACTACTTTCCTAACAGAGATTTTTCTAATGTCCAGTCTGAACCCCCCCCCCCCCCCCCAGGTAAGGAGAAACGGTCTGCACTCCCATCACTGCATCTCCACAGGCTGCAAGGCATATCTGAAGCCAATATACAGCCCTTATTTGGATGAGAATTTACCCACTTAGCTTTAATTTCAAATAAGTAGAAGGGAAATATCTTACCACAGAAAAGGGAGGGGTACAAACAATTCAAGCTATGACAGTGAAAATGCTCTAAACTGTAATTTCTGCTATGTGATTGCCCACTAATACTTATTCACATAATTTTTTTTTGTACTGAACCGGACTGATTAAGATAAAAAAATATCAGGAGAGAGAAAATCAGAATTGTCAAAAGGTCAGAGCCTTTTAACTAACTTAAACAAGCAATAAGAGGATGAATCTGCAGACCTGATAAGAAAGGAGAAGAGTAGACAACACCCTGAGATAAAAATGCTTGGTAATTACCATAATGTCAGTACTAAGTAGAGGTACACAAACCCATCTATAAAGGGAGGAATGAGTCCGCTAAATGTAATTAAGGGTAACACTTGCCTTATCTGTGCATAGCCCTACATTTCCAAAGGAATTACAAATGAGTAAATCATCACCACATTAGACAAAGAGTTTTAAATCAGGTATTAAAATTTACACTATAGACACTGTTTGTTCATTTCTGATAAATTTTCTTAACCTTGAGTTATTCCCATGCAAATGGACTGAGAGCTATTAAAACAGCACTCAGAATCTCTCCTTTTAAGATTCTTAAGTTCCATGTAATTATTACCTTCTACAGACACTGAAATACTGAAGTGAGTTCAACTGTTAAGCTTTAAACATTAGACTAGAAATTGTAATGTGAGTGTTACTAAACAGCTAATACCCACACAGCTCATAACCTAACAGCCTAGGAGCAGATCAATGTTACTCATTTCCTTCTGTCAAATAGGCAAGATTATGTCAGGCACTGAATGACCAGGTTGTTCCAAGAATAAATAATTAAATGTTACCAGTTGCAAAATGGTTCTTCTCTATATGACAAATGATAGCCTTTTCATTGGACAAAATTATAGTACAAATCATGATGTTATTATGTGAGATGCATTCTAATTTCATCTTAAACTGCAGGTTACCTGTGCGGGAAAAAATATCCATTTACTCAGAAAGATTAAGTATCTTTTTATATCTAGCATTATGCAGTGCACAGCCTAAAAAAGTCAGTCAAACACTCTCCCAAGGGAGGTATTCATTAGTGTAATGAACCATTTTCTACCTGATCAGAACTTACAGAAGTCTCAGGCAGAAGATTAGATTGACTCATGAGAAAAACTCATCAGATCATAAGCTCAGAAGATGTTAGGAATAAGGGATGGCAAAGCCTCAGAGAAATGTCTTCTCACAGTTATGCTGTCACTCACCAGATTCAGATGGAGATAAAATTGTTCCTGTTACAGGAAGCCTCAAAGTGGTAGCAACTCAGAGATGCTCAGCAACATGAAATAAGCAATAAGGACAAAGAGTACCATTTCTCTGCCACTGTCTGTAAGGCAGTACCCTTAAAATTAAAAGCACTTTTTCAATATAAGTTTAAATAGGAACAAAAGTGGCTTGGTTCTTTAAATACTCTGAAGCAAGCTATACCTCCTTTCTTGGAGAGAAGCTCTCCAGGAGCAGTGCAGGCAACCCAGCACTTTTCAGTACTGTGCAGCAGGATCAGCTTGTGATCTAACAGCACCCAGCATCACACCTTAGTTCATAAACAGGATTCTCAGATTCTGGTTTTAGAGCTGTCTCCTGGGACCTCTGCATTATAATGTGTTATACCACAACAGTCTGCCCTCATTCTCCTGTGCTCTTTTGATCTTCAAACAAGATTTCCATGCAAGTTGATATGAAGTTAGGCATGTGACAAACTTCATCAAACATGTGATGCCTCCTGGTCTCTGAGACCACTCAGTCCCCTGCAAAATTTTGTGCCACTTTACCCTTGTGAACTTTCCAAGTGCCTTGTGTTAGTAGAATCATACAATTGGTAAGATTGGAAGGGACCTCTGGAGATCATCTACTCCAACCCTCAAGTAAGTGTCCCATACGGGGATTGAATCTGACCTTGTCATTTATTAGCACCACGCTCTAACCAACTGATGTGTGGAAGGAAAAACAGAACCTTGTGCACTAGAAATTTTGAATGAGTTTTCCCTTTTCCTTGCTTTGGAACATTTCCTCTGGACCCAGTGCATCTGAGCAATATTCAAATGCCTTTTTGAAGCTAAGTGTGCGCTGATTGCGACCTGTAAAGGTTTTGCCAGTACATCTTCTTCACAGATTGTTAGTGTTTAACCAACACTCGAGGGAATGTTTTATATGTCTGTAAGCATCACTCTATCCAGAAGATGCTGAGAAGATAGTACTTGGAGGCAATTTCTTTGAGAATGTGAGTGAAGTTGTCTGTGGAACAGCATTTTTGACACAGCGATGTTAATCCTATTAGGCACAAAACTTTTTTTGCTGCTCATGTTTCACTTTACAAAGGAGATCTTCAGACCTCTACTTTTTAATCTCTGCTTTTCCTTTTCTATTCTGAGAAGGAAAATAGCTTCAATCCCTTGTGCTGAACAGAGCTTCTTAGCTGGTATAAATACTGACCCAGACCAACAATGTTCATTACAAAGTTAAAATTTTGATTATTGTTTATTTGCTATATTAAAAGTAGTTACTTAGTTTTTTAACCCCAGTCATTTAAACATCTGACAGGCAGATGCTCTGCAAGCCTTCCATAACAGCAACATATTTTGAGAAGATTTAATGATTGCCAGTGGGAAAAGAACTGATTCTTCATAGGTTACTGAAATGCATGTGTTGACAAGGTAACAGCCTAAAGAAGGTAATGGAAATATATGGCACTCAGCTCTTCCTAATGCAGTTCCATGATCAAGCATCTCAACTCATTTACAGTATATAGCAGAGTAGAATTATAAATCCTTTATCACTGTGCTACTGTTCCTGTGAAATGCAAGGCATGTTTATGCATAGCAGACATACATTTTTGTAATTTTTATAGTTCTATATATAGAAACAGGACTGTGAAAACACTGTAGAGAAACATTAGATTTTAGAATACACTGTCCTTCTAGTGCTGCTCATTGTACTATGCATTTTTCAAACCACAAAAAAAAAAAAAAAAAAAAAAAAATCAGAACATTATAGTATGTGCAGCTTGGCCTTTTGTGCTTATTTACAAGCAGTAAAAGTAAGTTTTTAGGAAACCTAATACCATCATTCCTCATTTTATTGCGAGAAATGGACAATAGATAACTACAAAGAAGGATCTCTCTGTTTTCTGAAAAAAGCTATATTTCTAAAAAAAGCACCTCGTATTAAATCATTCCCTCCTTAGATTTGAAACATCAGCTTTCAAAATACACACGGTCTGACAAAAAGAAAATATTAACTTCTGCTGATGAAGAAAAAAGAGCAGATGGGAAAAAGTTATATGACACTACAGGTAAATTAGATGGATAATAGTTCACAGACTAGTAGCACAGGGAGAAAACAAATCCTTTGTGACTGATAAAACCCGGTAAGTATCTAAACTGGCACCACTACCAAATTCTCTCTGCATAAACAAACATAACACCACTGGTTTAGGGTGGTGAATATATTTTATATGTACTTAATATGCACCTGGCATTATTAGAACCAGTTCCACTTCGTGGAAAAAAAGGTAAAATACTTGGCATTTTGACAACAGACAGAGAGACATATATAGCCTGTTTCTAACTCTGCAGATCATGAAGTCTCCAACGTTGAGCACTAACAGAGGAGGAACATAGTATTAGGTTCAGTTAGTCAGCGCTGTAGGAAGCATTCCCTTTTTTTTTTGTCATTTTCTATTGCCATCTGATCTGAAAAGTAAGTTTTAACTGTGCTCCTTTGTTTAATGACAGTTCTAAAAGCCTTTGGAGTTTCTGCCATCTCTTCCTTTCTCTTGGTGTTTCTGTTGAGATTCACATAAATACAAAATAGTACCAACAATATTAATGAATGGTAATTTGTGGGTAAAGATGATGCAATACTGTCATGGCTTTGCCTAGAAATAATAAATGTGTCATCAACAGATGAGCCAAGTATCCTACTTGTATCTTGAATACCTGAGCATATATTTGTATGCACAAACTGAGCAGAACTTCTGAGACCTCTGAAAACAAATTATATTGAATCATTTATACTTTCCCTCTTTGAGTCCAGTGTTAGGTGTTATCCCATGTTATTAAACATAGCATTGAGACTATACAGAAGATTCAGACCATTGTTTAACTCAATGGTGGTTTTGGCTTGAGTACCATCCCCGTGATTCCTTCTCCTTTGCCCATTCACCGGCAGCTTGATCTCTGCACAGAAGTTCCCATATCTGGTTTACAGCAAAGCACCACAGCTGAAGGGCAGTTTCTTATGGTGAGAATAAACAGCAGAGGAAAATGGGTGGGAGTCCTTTTCCAGTCTTGCCACTATAGTCCCTGATTAATGTGATGCTAGACAACAGTTTGCAGGTTTTCATTTGGAAGTCATATAAACAAATCGAGTTTGCTGGGAACAATATTTTTGATTTCCGAGGGTAGTTCATGATCTGGAAATCTTTCTTCTGGTATAGAACAAAAACATTCCTTAATGCTCTGTACGAGACAAAACTTCCTTTTAAGACATTTAAATGTATCATTTTTATTTCAACTTTTTTTGAGCTTTTTCAAGTTTGATTCAATGCTGCAAGTTTGGGCATCTCCAGAGGGTGATTGAACCCACTGAGTTTTGGCCCCCATCTTAGCAAAGGGTGAACAGTCCTTGGAGAAACTTATCTGTCCCTGTTGACTACAGATAAATAGATCAGTTCACATGTGGAATTTCAGAGTGGTTAAAGTCTTACGATAAAAATATTATCCATTGATATAATCTGGTAAGAATTATGAGACACCATAAACTTGAGCACTCAGTTGTCTGATGTGAGTGTCCGCCTACAGTTCTCTCATGGCCAGCGTGAATGATACTGAAGAGGTCTTCCACGTTTCCTCTTTTCTTTCAGATTTTCAGTTGGAAAATATTCCTTGTTCACTCAGAAAATAAGACTTTCCAATGTCATACACATAACAAGCAAAACAAAATTGTTTCCTTAGTTTGGTGAGAATCAGCAGGGATCAGAAGGAGAAAATGTATTAGATTAAACAGCTGGAGAGAAAGGCGAGAGATCATTATTACTCTGTTTGTGGTTGCGCTCACAGCATGGTAAGCACTTTTTAAGCAAAAGAAAGCATAGTACTCGCTCTCCACAATTCACAGCAAACTATCAACCAGTGCAGAAAGAAGGAGAAGGCTTCAAATAATGTCGATATCATTATAATAACTACAGATAAACCATAAAGTCCACTGTCTGGTGGAGTTTGAATCAGAAACATGAAAGCTAAATATACACGTTTAAAACACTGTGCCTAATTAAAGTGAAGCAATGATTGTTGATGTGAATAAGTAAAATGAAGATGTGAAAATCTGGAAGCATGCTTATTCCACTTTCATCTATCACTTCATTTTTTTTGTGATATGATTTTGTTGCCTTCTCAGCTTTGTTTGAAGCTCAACAAGGGAGGGATGTAATGAATACAGTGTTAAAAAGCTGGACAGAGCAGGAGACTGCTAAAGGTCAAAGGGAAATCAAATGCCTAACATTGAAACTACACAGAGAGAAGATCACTGACTTCTTGAGATTCCTATGAATAAAAATGTCTGGCTTCTTCCAGGCAAAAAAAAAAAAAAAAAAAAAAAAAAAAAAAAAAAAAAAAAGAGAGAGAGAGAGAGAGAGAGAGAAAGCTCATTCTCACTCTTTTTTTTTTTTTTTTTAAGAATGTAGAGTTAACTGGAAAAATATTTGCACAACTAAGATAAAAAGGGAGAGAAAAAACTTGGAATTTTATGAAAAACCTCTCTACAGTAATAAGTCAGATACAGCTGTTTTCAGTGACAGGAAGTACTTTAAGTTATAAATTCTTTAGGGTAAAATCATCTAGAAAGTTCAGGCTCCAGCTTCTGTATGTCGGAGAGACTATTTTTTTCCCTTTAAAAATACAAATCTGTAGACAGAGCCAGGGGAGCATTGAGGTAGAAGGTCAGAAGTCGGTTCAGCAGTAGCAGGTTTTAGAAATACGCTCTGTATGAGAGAAGACTAAGAAAGAAAAATACAATTTCCTTTTCTTTCCCCCAAAGATTTTATTTTTGTGCAAGAACTTTTCTCTTTGCTTAAAGACAGAAAAAGAGAGAGAAAAAAACAGTTAGTTACAGGCAAACAGCCTTTATTCACACAAAACTTGCTTTCATTTAAGAAGAAAGGGTTGTTTAGCCCTTCTGGAACAAGTAAAGGTGTTAGTGAAAGGAGAATAACTAATTATGAACCTGTAAAGAACACACACAAACATAAGTAGGTAGCATTTGTGGAACCAAAAAGGATAAGGAAAAGGCAAAATGCAATGTGAAAAATGCAACAGACAATAAAAAGTGTTTCTATTTAGTCTATGATTTTTAGTGTCCAGTGGCATTATGGGTTTTAGTTTCCAATTTTGTCTTTTGCAATGATACCTGATAGCTAACGATCAGAATTCTTTCTTGATGAATATACCTTAAAATAAATGTTCACAGAAATAATTTCCTTTCTTTCAAAAAGCTCACCAGCATCAGAAACTTCTAATGAACCTATATGCATCAAACACAAGCAGGTCCCGCTAAAGCAACCAGTGGAAAATGGCCTGCACAGTTAAACCGTTATCTACATCAAAGTCACCAAAATTCATAGACCAACACATGTGAGTTCCCCAAAGTATCTACCTGACCAGTGCAATCAATATACTGTGGAAAACTCTAAGGGTAAAAGCACCCTCATACTTTGCATTGGAATTAATCCATACACTGAACCAAGCAATTGTTCACAAGTGAAAGCACTTTTTTTACAAAGCAGTCTCTGACCTTCTGATCCTGAAGGCAAATTTGCTCAGCACATTCTCAGCTATAATACTACCATTTCATGAGATGTCCAGAATGTTTAAGGACTGGATTTTCATGCTTCCCTGATGAGAAGATACTTCTTGAATTTACTTTCAGATTGAACATTGTGCCAGCTGTAACTTCCATGAGATATATGAGCAATGTTGCAGTTCATCAGAAAAAGAATACATTTTAATGAACTCATCTGAAGAGAGTACCTGAGAGAACCTCTCAGGAAGCTTGCTTTAATTGACTGGACTTAGTTCATACAGGTAGTGCGGGCAGGACCAGATGACGTTCCAAATTTTGGTCTTAAAGTACTCCTATTCGATCTGAAACTGGAATCAACTGTTATCAGCCACACTCACAAAAGGTAACTTATGAATGGAAGAAAATGTTCTTGGCAGTATAAGCTTGCAAATTTCTTAATATTTCTTGAAGATAAATAGAAATGGCATTATAGAGAATACTCACAAGAATCATGCTATAATGTAATGTACGGAAAAAAATGTATATCCCTGAAGAATGCATGACTATTTTCCCACTACATTAGCTTTATGAATGTAAGGAAAACACCAAAATCTTAAAAATGTTTATCTTTGAAAACCTAAATTGAAATGCACTGCAGCACTTCTATGCTTTTATTGCTTGCTAACACATGTTTTCAATTCTTATTATTGTGGGATAAATTCAGCCCCAGTGTAACTTGTTTAACTTGAAAGGGATCTTTCCTAGGATTGCGTTTAACTCTGCATGTGTCTGTCACAGTCAAGATTTTCTTCTGGAAGCTTGAGACTGGTTCAGAGATTCTGTCTCTGAAAATGTACTTACAGCAGGAGAAAACAAAATCAATTTCTAGAAATCTATAAGATTGTGATATTAAACAAACTTTACAGAACATTTTCACAAAAATGTTATCACAAGAAGAAGTTATCACAAAAGCATCCAAAGCCAATGAGGAATTGTATACAGCTACACAACAGTGGTTATATCTGTACATCATTCCACATTTAATTCCAGCCACAGGAAATGGAAGCATGTTCTCTGATCTAAATTTATTTCTTATATCTTATCTGTTTTTTAGCACAAAAGAGTATTTCTGAGATACATCATTACCTAGTATAGTGTGTTAAGAGTCCTCTTTATGTGATGCAAGTCTGTACATTACATTAACTGAGGAACTGAAAGCTTCTCTCTGGAAACCTGAGCAGCCTGAGGTCATCAATTCACTAGGTTTTCTCCAAGAGGATAGAAGTGGATTGTATAAGAAAGGAAAAAAGGAATCAAATGCCAAAGAAATCTATACATATATAGCTTCAGGTAAGTGAAAGGAGGCCTTAAACTCAACTTCATGGCATTTCTGTTTGTCTTTAAGGCTGTAGTTGCATGGTATGTTTTGAGCAAGCACAGGATTTACTAACTCAGTAATTTGAATGCAAAGCTCGCATAATTAAACAGAGCAAGTTTTCACCTGCCCAGAACATCCTGTATAAATGCTGTGCTATGGAATGCAGTAACTTATAAGCACTACATTTGAGCAGTTCTAACCTTACCAGGAATTGCTTATTCAAAGAATAAGTATGCAGAGCTGTATAGATTTTAATGAAAACAGGGAAACTATATTTTATTTAAGAGTCAGAGCTCATGCGTGGTGAATCCTTAAGAGGCAGATGGCCCTGGCTAGTGAGTTCTGGCAGTTTCTTTCCAAAGCACAGGCAGCAACAGTTGCTGCAAGACAGATTGTTTGTACCTAGGAGTCTACCTGAAATAAGAGTTATTCTCAGGGGGAAGCTGTTTGGGAAATGGAAGGGAATGTGGAGAAGATGAGACGAATAATGGAATTTGTGAAGGTTACAGCAAGAGAATAATTATTGAATAGGATGTTTTGAGGGATCTTTTCCTCCTACCTGGGGAATTCCCTCCTCCCCTTCCTCCTTTGCCTTGATGTTAAATTATTGTAGTGCTTTTAAAATAAGAGAGATACCATGCAGGATTACCCACTTGGGAAAATGGCAACCTGGCTACAGACTGAGGAATTTCTCAGGAAGAGCATGTGAGATTCATGTTTTCTGCTGGGAACTGAAATTCAGAATGTCACTTTTTCATGTCTAAAGAAAATCTGGAGTGTTTTGGATAATGTTCATGTTATTTGGTAAACATACTGCCAGATCAAGCAGTCACCTAAAGTGCACAAACTAACAATCCTCTGCAGAAGCAAAAGGGGCAGGTGGACACATGCTTTCAGGCAAGAGGCCTGAAGAGCATGTTCTGTGTCTTGGTTCTGGATCTTCACTTTTCATTTATTGCCCTATATTGGGTTTTGAAGCATGAAATATCTATTACCTATAGATTTAGTTGCCCTGTCTCCACTTATTGTGTACCCACCTATATTTACTGCTATTACACAGATGTCTGAAAGAAGCTCCACTTCTGTATAGTTTGTATTCATTATATATTCTTATCTAAAAGTATTTCCTCCAGTTGGCAATTCACAACTCACTCAAAAAACACAGGTGTTGGAAAACCTAAACTCCAGCAATAAATGCTGATAAAGGTAATTTTGTGAAGCTCTGAATTTAAAAAGACTGAATTTTCTGCTTACCCCTCTAGATATATGTTTTTACCTACATTTCCTTTTAATACCTAGAGATGCATTCAGTTGAATTATGATTGCATTCAGAAGAATGAAAGCATGGGAACCGCATAGTAATTAATGAAAATTTATCTTGGACAGGGCAAAGATTTTCTGTCTTAAAAAGACTTTAAGCTCTCCACATAGCTCCTAGTATTCAGGAAGAGAGAGTCTCTCCTCTGGATTTCTCTCCTGTCCCTTCTCTGGTTTCTCTTATGGAACAGGGAAGATAGTCTGTATAATGCACTCAGCATGACAGTAGCTCGTAACCATGTGAAGAAACACCATTATGATTTCCATAAATTGCATCATTGACTCCAGTTAGGTGAAAACATGACTACGGAACTTGCCTTCAGAAACACCTTTCCTTTTCTCAGCTTTTGCCTCTAATCTCAGTCCTTGGGAGAGCTGTGGTTCAGCTAGTGATGGTATTTTCAAACTGGATCAGCCATGATGACAAAATGTCAAGGAAGGGAGAGGAAACTAGGAGCTGAGCACAATAACACGGCCAGCAGGGCTGGGACTTGCCAGCAAGAGCCTCGGTAAGCAAGCTATGATCACTTCTGTTGGCACAGGTATGCCCTCTACAGGCATTAGCCAGATGTGCCCAGCAGCTGGACCCCAGCCCTCTGCCTGGGAGTGGGGGGAGTCTACCAAAACCTAGTGAGAAAGGGGGAGAGAACCGTGCTATATCACTCACCTTGAGAAGATACTAATGTGGAACAACTGCCAGTGTACTGCAGAGAAGTGGCCACCTGGGTGCCTGCTGATTACTTTACGATTGCTGGTGCTTCCCCACTTCTGTTAAAACACTTTGGTGTGAACTCAGCATTTGCAAACAGAGAACTCCTCAGACACCCCAAAGCTGTCATGGGTTTTCTTAGCCATTGGCCCCTCTTCCTTAGCCAATCCAGCCCCCATAACAGCCCTGGGGCTGTGCTGGCACCAATGTTTGAGTTGTTGGACAAGGAATTGGGTCAAACAACTCTATTGGAAGGGGGAAGTAAAGCCCTTTTTTACAGTGCTTTTGTTCAGCTGTCTCCTGCTGCAGTTTATCTCAGAGCGCAGACCAGGAGGTGTCAGCCAGGGGGTGGGAAGAAGTGAGTAGCAGCAGCAGCAGCAGACGGACAGTGGTGAATACACTCATGGAATCACAGCCACCCAAATTTTATTAGGAACTTTTAAAAGTCAGCTTACTGTTTCAGCTGCTGGCTTGTGTCTGACAGAGCAACTGCACACCCGAGATCCCTGCGAGGCATCAGGGTGAGCACCAAGGGTCCTATGGGCTGCCCTACACTGCAGTGCAGGCTGTGACTGCTGCCCCCAAATCTAATCCAGGTAGCACTGGCTGGCAGGGCTAGCAGTGGTGTGGTGAGCTTGATGCACTATAGGCTTATTTACCTGCTATAAGTCTGTGCTGACATGATTTCAGTTCTAGTAGGGGCTAAGGTGGTTTGATTAAAACCAGATCACAGGAGTTTTCAGTTTTTTTCTGTGTGGTCATGCCTCCTTTTCCCTTTGCAGGAAAGATGATAAAGAACATTTTTGTGCTTCTCCAGAGCAGAAAATGTTTTCAGGCTAGCCTGAAACATTATGCTAAATAAAATGAAGACCACTCTCGAAAGAAAGCAGTTGAATGGATAACGATGGCATAAGGGTAATGAGGATGCAGGCTAAGGAAGGGCTGGAAGTAGTTTAGCAAGCATCAATTTGAATGTTGCTATAGTTAATGGGAGAGAACAACTTTTGTTATGACAGCATGCTTTCACGTCCTCATAAGCCTTCACTTTTTAGGCTTCAATTCACTGTGCTCACATAGCTCCTATATAAATTACAGGGAAATTTTCTCCATCCTAACAGGCTAAGTTTGTAGAACTAACTATGTTTTCTTATTGGTGTGAGTATTAGTCACAGTCAGCTCACTTCCTCTTCCCCCCAGTTGTTCTGTCATAAACTAGTCCCCTAATCTAATATATTGGTAATCTCTTGCTTACACTTTGAGAGGGGAAGCAGCTACTATGCATATTCAGCCATTAGGTGCTCAAATATCTCATATGGTCATATATATGTGTAAATATATATATATATAGAGAGAGACCATATGTATGGTCAACAATTTGACAACCATATGGCACACATGCAATGTTAGCTGTCCAGTTTCTGTAGAAATTCACTGTTATACTCTTCTGCAGGGAGAAAAAAATCCAGAGATCTCTAGCACTCTCTAAATCCTTTAGATAACAATTGTAAATTTGGATGCAAAATCCACTTTAAAATTTGTATTGATAAAGGAAGTGCTATTTATGAATTAATTTGCCTTCATGTTTATGTCAGCACGTATATGAATTACTGTACTATAACAAAATCAGTGAAAAAAATGTAGTCTTAATTATGAAAATACAGCAGCAGCTGGGAAGCTTGGGTAGGTGCCAACAGAAGAGCTGATGTCATTTTGTTTTAAAAGCCAGATCAGTGGTTTTTGAATACAGCACATCTTTCTTGTACATTTTTATAGCTCTGGGAACTAGCTATGTCAAACCCATTTAAAGCTTACGACCTGCATAAATGTTCATGACATGAATTGGAAAATAGGGTTTTTAAGAACATGTTTAAAGTTAATTGCTTTAGTGTCATCTCCAGACATATGGAGGAAAAAGAAGATGATCAGGAGTAGTCATGGATTCACCAAAGGGAAATCCTGCTTAACCAATCTGATAGCCTTCTGTGATGGAATGACTACCTGGGTGGATGAGGGCAGAGCAGTGGACGTTGTGTACCTTGACTTCAGCAAGGCTTTTGACACTGTCTCCCATAACATCCTCCTAGAGAAGCTCAGGAAGTGTGGGTTAGATGAGTGGACAGTGAGGTGGATTGAGAACTGGCTGAAAGGCAGAGCTCAGAGGGTCGTCATCGGTGGTATGGAGTCCAGTTGGAGGCCTGTGGCTAGTGGCGTCCCCCAGGGCTCAGTCCTGGGTCCCATCCTGTTCAACTTCTCCATCAATGACCTGGATGAGGGGACAGAGTGCCTCCTCAGCAAGTTTGCTGATGATCCCAAGCTGGGAGGAGTGGCTGAGACACTTGAGGGCTGTGCTGCCATTCAGAGAGAGCTGGACAGGCTGGAGAGCTGGGCAGACAGGAACCTCATGAGGTTCAACAAGGGCAAGTGCGGGGTCCTGCACCTAGGGAGAAATAACCCCATGCACTAGTACAAGCTGGGGGCTGACCTTCTGGGGAGCAGCTCTGCAGAGAAGGACCTGGGAGTGCTGGTGGATGACAAATTGACCATGAGCCAGCAATGTGCCCTGGTGGCCAAGAAGACCAATGGTGTCCTGGGGCGCATTAGGAAGACTGTTGCCAGGAGGTGGAGGGAGGTGATCCTGCCCCTCTCCTCAGCCCTGGGGAGGCCTCATCTCGAGTCCTGTGTCCAGTTCTGGGCTCTCCAGGGCAAGAGAGACATGGAGCTACTGGAGGGGGTCTAGTGTAGGGTTACAAAGATGATCAGAGGGCTGGAGCCCCTGCCCTATGAGGAACAGCTGCGAGAGCTGGGCCTCTTCAGCCTGGGGAAGAGAAGGCTGAGGGGGGATCTTATCAATGTGTACAAGTACCTGAAGGGAAGGTGTCAAGGGGACAGGGACAAACTCTTTTCAGTTGTTCCGTGTGACAGGACAAGAGGCAATGGGCAGAAACTGAAGCACAGGAAGTTCCGCCTGACCGTGAGGGGGAATTTCTTTCCTGTGAGAGTGACAGAGCACTGGCACAGGTTGCCCAGAGAGGTTGTGGAGCCTCCTTCTCTGGAGATCTTCAAGGCCCACCTGGATGCAACCCAGTCTACCATGCTCTAGGTGACCCTGGTGAGCAGGGAGGTTGGACTGGATGATCTCCAGAGGGTCCTTCCAACCTTACTGGTTTTATGATTCTATGATCTCTGTACAGGACATTTAACAATAACAGAATAGAGGAATTATAAAGGAGCACAATCACAGAAGGTGGACAGTTAACAGAGTGGTGGATCAATTCTGCAAGGCAGTTCTAAACAATTATATATATCAGCTTTGCTATTTTATAGCTTTGCTAGGCAGAAATGCAAATTATGACCATAGCAAAGACAAACAAATACAGCAGTCTAACCCTATGTGAGTTAACAAAAAGCTATGTCTATTTATGTAGGACCTTTGAATGTCTGTTTTGAAATCAGGTCTGGGAGGAATAATAAGAAAGAAGAATTTTAAAGTAAGTGAATGCAGTTCATTACTGTTTTTGATTAAATAGCAAACTACTAGCCTCACCATACAATTATCCATATCATAAAGCTTGCATAATTTTCTAGGTCCTGTGGGTTCCCAGGCATGAGTACAGAAATCATAATTCATTGACAGTTCAGAAAAGTGCCGAAACATACATATTGGAAGCCACAACAACCTGTGTGGCTATGCAGTCTGACGAGATAGTAAGAAAAGGCAAAACACAGTGCAGAATATACCACTTTGCTACAGATTATGACACAAAACTGTAAAACGTAAGTCAAAGTAGCTTTCACATGCCAGTTAAGCAATAAAAGTAGCTCCAGCCCTGTGCGTTTAATGGAAAACGGTGTTCTGTAAATGACTATCGCTTCAGGGGAAGCCCTGGCCCTCAAGTCCTTTCTCAGCCTTCTTCGTTCAGATCAACTATGACCCAGTTGTACCAGTGACGGCAGGGGAAGGCGTCCAGCCGCTCTTTGCACCAGGCCGCCGAGCCGTGCAGCCGAGGAGCACACAGAGACGGGCACTGCTCGGGGAGCAGGCGGGAGGCAGAAGAAGCAGTGCACCAGCAGAAATGTTTGCCTTCATCCTTCCAGTGAAAACAGAAGATTTGGATGGATATTATGCTATTTGTCTGTGTCTCAGCAGGACTGATGGCACACTTTTTCAGTGCAGTGGGGAATCTACTTGCAGGAGCCATACTAGATATAAGAACAGCAGCAATTTGCCTGTTAATAACAAAAATAATTAAAAAAAATGTATGAGAAGCAGCAAATAGAAATTCTCAGTACTTTTATAAACAGTGCAAAAGGCAGCATCAACAAAGTCATTGCATTCGATTGCCATTGCGAAGACAGTGCTGAAACAGAACCAGAAAAGCATGTTGTATTGTATTGTGGCTGATATGTGCAAGAATTTGCAATATTAATTTAAATTATAATCATTTCAGTCATGATAGCATTCGGGCAAAAAAGACCATAGCTTGGCTTTCCAATCCCATGCTGAGTTTGCAGTGTTGGCAGTTAGAAGGCAGATTTCTATTTGTATACTGTGCTGATTTGCTAAGAAACCATTGTGAAAAATCAGAGAACAAGAGGAATATTTTAACAGGAACTCTTTTGGCTATTATCTTTCCATGCCTCCGTACTAGCAAACATCTTTGTTGGATTTACCCAAACTATTTTGTTCTAGTTTATTGTATTTAATCTTCAAACACGTTAAATGCAGGAACCCAGACTGCAGGTTTTTTTATTAGTCAATAAAACCAGGAAACACTGTTCAAAAAAAAGAACAATAGCTGAATAAAAATTATTACGAACAATTAATTCAATTAAAAGGAGTGCCTTGCTCTGACTTTGGTAGTGGACATCTGAATCAAAACCACATTCCTGTAGAGAATCTCATTCTAATAAAATTATGTCTAAGTTCCTTTCCCTCCAATTTAATTATAGCTAGCCCTTATGTATTCTGGCCATGTTCTCTCCTAGGATGAGCACAGAGCTTCTGCTCACAGTAAAGGGAATTTTGAAGACAGAGCTGACATAACCTTAGTTTAGCAAAAATTCCAACTGAGGTATCATTGGTTGATAATTGCATTCATTTTTCTATAGGCAGATGTAACACAGTGACACAATATGCAAAATTTAATATAAGTACACTGCAGCTGAAGTATATAAGCTCACCTGATATGGTAATATACATGCATATATTAATATTAGTAAAAATATGAAATTGTCTGTGCCCCCTTACCTTGTTCCTTTTACCAGCCCACCCACTCTCAGAAGGGCTGGTTGCAATGTGTGGACACCTGCATGTCTTGTTATCAGGTACAACTGTATGTACAGCATTACATATCATGTAGAACAGAATAAGGGATAAAGAATCTAATTGAATTAGTAAGATACATAAATATGACAAATTCTATAACTGCAACCAGGGTAATTCTCTAAGCAATTTATATCCAGCCAAGAGAGAATCGAACAAATGCTCTAGATAATTGTGACGCTTCTTAGATATTCCATTGCATCTTTTACTGTAAGACTTACTCCATTCAGTAGAAAGCTACAGTATTTTTTCTTATTTGATTATTGATACATCTACTGTATATTCAGTTATGAAATAAAAAGGTAGCTATTCTTAAAAACTAAATCTAGTTTTGCCATGATTTTCTAAAGTTGATGAAGGAGTTCTGCTTTTCTTATTTGATTAAAATTTTTCATTATCTTCATATTTTATGTGCATATTTTTGTGCGTGTGTGTTTGTAACAGCAGTATTACCTCCCTTACTTTTTGCACAGAATTTCTGCCTTATTTCAGGAACAACAGCTGCTGAATTACAATAATTCCTACCATGTTTATGTCCAAGATAATAAAAGTCTCTGTGGATCAGGGATAGTACAGAGCTATAGGCAAGCATAAGAAATGAAATTAGTGTACAGAGTTTTAAATTCTTTTAGTTCCTAGAGGCTTTGCAAGTCTTTTCAAATATGAAATAATTTCTCTATAGAAGCATGGCATTTCATGATTAATTAAAATGCATTTTACAGGCCTCTAGAGAGTTCATGTGCCAGTTTACTTACTTACCTTTAATTTTTTAAAAAAAGCCTATAAAATATGACCTCCTAGTGGATTTTAAAAGCCAAGAATATTCTAGATTTATGTTTTCCAGATGTGAAAAATATGATCACTTTGAAAAGCCTGACATACCATGTAAAAGTGGACACAGCATAATATATAGTTAGGGTTATCTGGTAAAATTCTTACAGCTTAGAGAAAAATACTCAGTGTACAGAACTGTAGCATAAGAGGGAGATTATAAATCTGACTATAATTTTGCTTGCAAGGGAAGAAAAAAAATGTGTCTTATCTTGTTAATATATACATATATAATTCATACAGTGGCTTTTAAATACTGCACATACGTATATATGCATGTATATGTAAGTGTATTTATTGTACCCATCAATACAGTTGATAAATTACAGTTCTAGTCAAAATGAGGAGAGATAAGAGGGATGGGAAGAACTGAAAGGAGAAAAATAAGAGGAGAGGAAAACACCAGTCTGGGTACAGTTGTGAAAAACTGTCCAACACTGAAAGATTGACAGATCAGTTCATCAGCAAATCACGATACACAATGACTGACACAGCTGCTGAATTTCACAGGCCTTATTATATCTCTACACCAGTTTCCACTTACAGCTTCTCAGTGGAAGCTGTACAAGATGAAGATGTTTAACTACCTGTCTGTAGGACAGAAGCAACTCAGATGAAATTATGCTGCCTTATGCCCCCCAGGATGAAAGCTACCATCCTTCCTCCTCAGTGAACCATCAGTACAAGCTCATGTAACCATGCTTGCATGGACAATATCATACTGATTCAGAAGCTTCCCCTTTTTACCTCCTCTGTCACTTCATGCAACTAGTTTCTTTGATCCTGTGCACAGTGACTGGAGAAAGGTTACTTGAGAAAGCAGATTTCACCTAGATTACTCAGTGGAGTGGAGTGGATAGGAAATGGTAAATTGTCCCAGGAGAGCTTTTTTTTTGAAAGGAAGATTTATGCCTTTGCCCTCCTCCAGTGTTGATAGCTCTGGGCCAGCACAGTGGGTCCTTTAACTCTCTTAGGTATATCCTTAAAGAAGAAAGCAGCACCTTTTGCTCCAGGTCACCCTCAGCTACTCCATTCCCCCAGGCAAGGTCAGAACTGATACCCCTATTTGTCTGAGAGCCCCCTCCATGCCACTTGCCCCGCTCCCTGTATGCCATGCCCTCATGGCCACCCAAAAGCTTTAGCATCCCTTTCTGTAAGGAGCCCTGGCAGAGGGCCAGCCTTGCAGAAAGGGAGCCTTTCTCTTCTCCACTCCCATGTGGGTGCAAGCACCTCATCACCACCCCCCAGGCAATGTCTGCAGTGTCGGTGATCATACTGTTTCCAGGAACTAGCCAGACTTTAATTATCTGCACACATAAAGGAAAGGTGAGTACAGGAACTAAAGGAACCTTTCATCTTTGATCTTGCTTCTTACTCTACTGTTGAATGTGATGTTATCTGAAGTTTACACAATGAAGGCAGCACTAGGGCAGGACACACTGATTTGCTTCGGAAAAAGCCTGTAGACCAGAACAGCGCATGTTACTTAGTACAAGAACAATAAGAAGCTTTCTAAAATCAGGTAGTATTATTACAACCCAGATAATGACAATAACTTGAAGAAAATAACGTTGTTTCTGCTTGGTGAAATGTGTTAATATTTGTTTTATGCTTTCTCACTGATATGTAAAAAATAGCCTGTTTGTACTGAAGAGGTAATATGTTTTTCCTTATGAATGAAATGCATGATCACATTTATTTTCTAACTTATTTTTCATACATGGAAAATATTTCTGAAAATTCGTATACCAACAAACACAGGGAATCATTGCTGCCTGCTTGGATCAAGATAAGACAGAACACAAGTGGAGTCCTTTGGGAAGATTTCATGGCATAGTGCATATTTTTGCCAGATAATATTGTGAATTATTTGGACAGTTGTAATGTTCAGCTAAAGAAAAGACACTAACCTGGGAAAGCATCAAGTCTGGACTATATAGGGGTGGCCATTTGCACAGGAAAGCATAAAGTATCACTTAGCCAAAGAGATCCATGAGTAGATATGGTAATGTTTAGATTGTCTGTCTGGAAAACAAGGTTTCTAAACTGTTGCTGTTGCAACAATACCCAGAGTTAGGGTGAGGACAGGAGCCCGCGACACCGCCCGCCCCTGGGCCACACCACACTGACTCCATATGGAGGATGCGGCAAATGGCGTTTATTGCGTCATTACAATTCCTTATATACGCGCCCGCGCTGCCTTTTCCTGTCTTAGCCCTGCCTCGTTGTGACGTCACATCGCGTGATCTTCCGCAACGCCCCGTTTCGCCTACCACAAGTCCCCCTCTCCATGCTACAATACAGCCGTTGTTTCTTGAACCATCATGAGTCTTTGCCTGTGAACTTGGCGTTGTTCTCTTTCCCGCGACGTTGTTCTCGCGATATCAGCCGGTCACAAGCACGTATTTCCTCTTCACGGGACCTGCAAAAGACACTTGAGAACTAAGGTGAGTATTATTGATGGACATCAGGACGTATCCACCGTGCTGGTACCCAGCGTATTGCCTCTCCCTTGCAGATTGCCGCATATCCTCTTCCTCCTGTTATAAAGGTCCAACCATCCTCCCAGACCCCTGACTCAGGATCTCGAACCCTGACTGGAGGGCCGTCTTCCACCGCTGCCTTGGCCCAATGTTTGTTGACCGGAGCATTTCGATTTTCCCCGCGCACAAAATGATTCAGGCCAAATAGTGTGCGAGCTAAAAGGTTGGCTTGGAGGGATAAGGGGACACGTTTCCCACCTATGCCCAATCCGTCCCCCTCCCCAAGCACCCGTAAGCGTTGCTTCAGAACTTGATGGGCACGTTCGACTATGGCCTGACCTTGGCTGTTATATGGAATTCCCTGTTTTAATTGGATGCCCCATTTGTTGGCCCACTCCCGGGTACTGTGAGCAACAAATACGGCTCCATTGTCTGTTTTGATGACCTCAGGAAGTCCCAAGACAGCGATTGTTGTTTCCCAATGAGATTGTGTGGCCTTGGCGGTTGCTTTACGGTGACAGGTAGCCACAAGGTACGTGCTGGCCGTATCAATGGTGACGGCAAGCCACGCTTGCGGTTGAAAGGGCGCATACCAGGTAAAGTCTGTCTGCCAGATTTGGTTAGGCTCTAGACCTCGGGGGTTAACACCCGCCCCCCACAAAGGACTATGTTGACAGTATGGACACGTGGCTACCACTGCTCTTGCGTCTGAGATGGAAATGTTGCACGATTTGGCTAACCCGCGCGCACCAATGTGAAGGTTGTCATGGAGCGTACGCGCTTCCTGCAGAGTGCATATCTGTGCGGCGGTCCGATCTGCCACTGCATTACCATATTGATAGTACCCGGGGATATTGGTATGGCTTTTTACATGCAATATTGACACAGTACTTCCACGAGTCTGTAGATGGCGCTCAAGCATATAAGCGATGTCCGTGCCCGCCCAACCGGGCGTGGCCATGGAGGCCAGGAGCTTAAAGACAAACATAGAATCTGTGACAATGTTTACATGGCCCTCATACGGTAAGTCGAGAGCCAGGCACACGGCTTTAGCCTCCAAAAATTGTACTGATTGAGCGGTATCCTGGGCAGAAACAGACTGCCATTCACCCTTGTCTTGCCATACTACTACCGCTCGGCCCGTCTGTGACGAGGCGTCTGTAAAGACTGTCAGGCCTGGTTGAGGTCGCGTCAGTACCCGGACTGACGCGGATGGGTGAATAATGCGCAAGTGAGTCCAACCTTGGAGCGTTGGCCCACATCGTATCTTCCCAGGGTATCCCTCTAAAGCTAGCACTATTTTTTCCTGGTTGCATAATTGCTCCTCCCAGCACTGGGTTTTATACGGGAGCCAGAGAGTGGAGGTTTCGGTACCAAACATACGCAGAGCGGCCGTCCGCATCTTCGTTATCATGGCCGCTAGCACACTAGAGTGGGGCACAAATGCACTATGCATTTGCGAGGAAAACAGCCACCACAGGGCCGTTGGCCGCTCGCACGGCCCTTGCCCAAGCAAACCCACCGCCCCGTGCGCTGTCAGCGAGCAGTAACCCTCAATAGGGTGTCCAGGGTCCCACCGGTCCAGACCCCCTTCCGCCATCCGGCGGCTGATCTGCTCTAGTGCATGCTGGGCCGCTTCAGACAGTTCCCGTTTTTCCCAGGGATGTTTGCCCTTAAGTAGCTCGTATAGCGGGGACATAACAGAAGGCGAAATACCCAAGATGGGGCGGAGCCATTGGAGGGCTCCCACAAGGACTTGGACATCGTGTAGGGTCTCTACTTTGGGATGGAGTTTCACTGGGAGAACCGAGATTTTTGTGGGAGAAACTAGCATACCGAGATATCGAGCTTGGGTGCCTCTCTGGACTTTTGTATCTTGTATGGTCAGCCCATTGGTGGCGAGCTGCGCGATAACAGCCTGCTCTAGTTGGGCTAATAATGCAATGCTGTCGGCAGCAAGGAGAAGATCATCCATATAGTGGTATATACGAACTTGCGGGAACGCTTGCCGGATGGGTTCCAGGGCGAGGTCAACGGCTCGCTGGCAAATGGTAGGGGAATTTTTCATGCCCTGGGGTAAAACGGTCCAATGATACCGTCTAGCGGGGCCCGTCAAATTAATCGGTGGCAAAGTAAAAGCAAAGCGCTCACGATCCTCTGGGTGCAGAGGAATGGAGAAGAAGCAGTCTTTGATATCTAAAACAACTACTGGCCAGTGTCGCGGGAGCGCTGAAGGGACCGGCAGCCCCGGTTGGAGGGGCCCAAAGTCCTGCAAGGTCTGATTGATCGTGCGCAAATCATGCAGTAACCGGAATTTACCAGGCTCTTTTTTGGGAATGACGAATATGGGAGCATTCCAAGGACTCAGACTCTCCTCCACGTGTCCTTGTTCAATTTCCCTTTGGACTAGCTCATGCGCGGCCTGAAGTTTCAACTGGGACAGGGGCCACTGCTCAATCCAGATGGGGTCATCAGTTAGCCAACGCAATTTTACCATAAAGTCAAGACCCATCAGGAAGGCAGTGGCCCTCCCCCTAAATTTGTTAACCGTAGCTGCAGTTGGTTGAGGGCATCGCGGCCTAACAAGGCCTGGTGAATGTCGGTGACATATGGGCGCACCCGCGCTACGAGAATGCCATGATGGGGGTCCTCGACCTCGCAAAGTATTTCCTGGGCGCTCTGTTCTGCCTGAACCTGACCGCCCACCCCGCAGATGTTGCTTGCGGCTGCGGTAGGCCAGCTAAGCGGCCAGAGATTGCGAGGAAAACAGGAGCGATCCGCGCCAGTGTCACACAGGCATGTCACGTAGACACGCTGGGCAACCCCGGGGAGGTGGAAACAGGCCGGTATTAGTGGCCTCTCACGGATATCTAAGGCCAAGGCCAGGCAGTCTGGGCGTCTTCGCGGGGCAACTGCGGGGAGCGCCGCCCCTGGGCTGTCATAGCGCGAGATGTTTCCTGCCAGGGGGGGGTCCCGCGCCGCACCCGCCCTGGCTGCCCGTTTCCCTGCTGCATAGGCGATGGTTTGCGCTGTGGGCAACTGCGCAGACGATGCCCTATCTGACCACAGCCCCAGCATCCGGCTGGCTGAGGGCCTTTGTTCGCTGGCCCCTGGGGACAGGTCGCTCGTACATGCCCTCTGCGCCCACATCGAAAACACACCGGTCCTGGTTCCCCACCCCCTTGCTGCACTATACGTTTCTGCCTCCCAACTTCTTCCTCCAATCGTTGCAGCACCTCGAGCACCTTGCGCAAGTCTGAGCTAAGTTCTGAGCGGCCTTGACTGTCTGGGTTGTCTTGACTACCACCTCTCCCCACGTCCTGTTGTTCTTTCCATTCTCCTTCACCCCCCACCCTCGTTGTGCCCACATCCTGTCGCTCAGGCGAGTGCGCAGCCGCTGATGGACCGCGCATACGCCGCAACTGCTCCGTTAATTTCTGCATGTCTGCATCAGCTTCTGTCCTGCTCCTCTCTCCCCCCGGTGCTCCCTCGGCTCCCCAATTAGGTTTAATCAAGCACCCCGGTAGCCATTCGTCGGCAGGCACCACCGGACGCCTGTCGATGGGGGCCGATGGACGCGAGGCGTCTGTGTCAGTTCCTGTCCTATCTCCCTCTCCTCCCGCTGTCCCCGTGTCTCTCCACGTTTGTCTAATCAAGCACCCCGGTAGCCATTCGTCGGCAGGCACCACCGGACGCCTGTCGATGGGGGCCGATGGACGCGAGGTGTCTGTGTCAGTTCCTGTCCTATCTCCCTCTCCTCCCGCTGTCCCCGTGTCTCTCCACGTTTGTCTAATCAAGCACCCCGGTAACCATTCGTCGGCAGGCACCACCAGACGCCTGTCGATGGGGGCCGATGGACGCGAGGCGTCTGTGTCAGTTCCTGTCCTATCTCCCTCTCCTCCCGCTGTCCCCGTGTCTCTCCACGTTTGTCTAATCAAGCACCCCGGTAGCCATTCGTCGGCAGGCACCACTGGACGCCTGTCGATGGGGGCCGATGGACGCGAGGCGTCTGTGTCAGTTCCTGTCCTATCTCCCTCTCCTCCCGCTGTCCCCGTGTCTCTCCACGTTCGTTTAATCAAGCACCCCGGTAACCATTCGTCGGCAGGCACCACCGGACGCCTGTCGATGGGGGCCGATGGACGCGAGGCGTCTGTGTCAGCTTCTGTCCTATCTCCCTCTCCTCCCGCTGTCCCCGTGTCTCTCCACGTTTGTCTAATCAAGCACCCCGGTAGCCATTCGTCGGCAGGCACCACCGGACGCCTGTCGATGGGGGCCGATGGACGCGAGGCGTCTGTGTCAGTTCCTGTCCTATCTCCCTCTCCTCCCGCTGTCCCCGTGTCTCTCCACGTTTGTCTAATCAAGCACCCCGGTAGCCATTCGTCGGCAGGCACCACCGGACGCCTGTCGATGGGGGCCGATGGACGCGAGGCGTCTGTGTCAGTTCCTGTCCTATCTCCCTCTCCTCCCGCTGTCCCCGAGTCTCTCCACGTTTGTCTAATCAAGCACCCCGGTAGCCATTCGTCGGCAGGCACCACCGGACGCCTGTCGATGGGGGCCGATGGACGCGAGGTGTCTGTGTCAGTTCCTGTCCTATCTCCCTCTCCTCCCGCTGTCCCCGTGTCTCTCCACGTTTGTCTAATCAAGCACCCCGGTAGCCATTCGTCGGCAGGCACCACCGGACGCCTGTCGATGGGGGCCGATGGAAGCGAGGCGTCTGTGTCAGTTCCTGTCCTATCTCCCTCTCCTCCCGCTGTCCCCGTGTCTCTCCACGTTCGTTTAATCAAGCACCCCGGTAACCATTCGTCGGCAGGCACCACCGGACGCCTGTCGATGGGGGCCGATGGAAGCGAGGTGTCTGTGTCAGTTCCTGTCCTATCTCCCTCTCCTCCCGCTGTCCCCGTGTCTCTCCACGTTCGTTTAATCAAGCACCCCAGTAACCATTCGTCGGCAGGCACCACCGGACGCCTGTCGATGGGGGCCGATGGAAGCGAGGCGTCTGTGTCAGTTCCTGTCCTATCTCCCTCTCCTCCCGCTGTCACCGTGTCTCTCCACGTTCGTTTAATCAAGCACCCCGGTAACCATTCGTCGGCAGGCACCACCGGACGCCTGTCGACCGGAGCCGATTGACGCGAGGCGTCTGCCTCACTCTCAGGCTCTTCCCGGACAGGAGGCAATCCTCCGCCACCCGGAGTGTAATGGGCGGCTCGCAACTCCTCCCAAGGATAACCAGGAGGTGTAGGATTACGCGTTTGCGGCGCTGCAGCCGACACGGGCTGCACCGGCAGAACTTGCGGCTCCAATGGGGACAAATGGCCCTCATCGGCGTTGTCAGCCGCTTGCGTCACCGATTTCGATACCCCCAGCGAGTCCGAGGGGTCCCCCGTTTGGGTGCCCCGCGGCTGTGAGTCATACAGCAAGCCCCGTGCTGCCTGCCAAGTATCCTGCTCCTCCCGCGCTCGGCGAAGCAGGGTAAGCACAACACCCCAAGCCTTAAGGTCTTTTCCCGAGTGGCCGGACATAGTCCGCTCTGCTAACACCTCGGAGCACCGAGGCCAATTTGATGAGATAAGAATGTCAGCAGGGCGCTGCACAGCACCCTCCTGGATTAGGCGTTCAACACACGCCGAAATTGCGCTCGACTTCACAGAAGTTCCCCATTCCTTCGCGCACGTTTGAATTACCTTAATCACTGCTTCCATCGTCTGGTGCCACCCCCGTCGCCCCGGCGACCACCCTCACCCTATCACGTCGGGGTCACCACTTTGTTGCTGTTGCAACAATACCCAGAGTTAGGGTGAGGACAGGAGCCCGCGACACCGCCCGCCCCTGGGCCACACCACACTGACTCCATATGGAGGATGCGGCAAATGGCGTTTATTGTGTCGTTACAATTCCTTATATACGCGCCCGCGCTGCCTTTTCCTGTCTTAGCCCTGCCTCGTCGTGACGTCACATCCCGTGATCTTCCGCAACGCCCCGTTTCGCCTACCACACTAAACCAAAAATGTTCTGTTCTGTATGAATACTACTCCTCATGAAGACAAAGGCTGCACTTGCAATAGCAAGAATTTTGCTGAATTATGGATTCAGACTTAGCTGTTGCAGTGGTCCTAACCGGAAGACTATTGTACATCAAGGAGCTAGTGATCCACGCAATAGTTAATCTAAGTAGGTGCAGGCCTGTGCTGTGATGTTCATCTCCCTTGGCAAGGGTAAACTTAGTCGGCTAATCGCAACGGAGAAGCCTGTAGGCAGCTCCCACTTGGCACTCGCGATTATGCCACCTGCGTGTCCTCGTCTTTATCTAAAAGTGAAGCAGCATGTTCTCATGTGAACATCCTTTTGCTTGACAGTAGGATGATGAATAGAGTTGTTTTCTTCGAAGAAAATCCTATAAGAGCTCTAAAGACCAAAATGCTGGTGAACTTCACCATGGGTGGGATCTGCGCAGCATGCCGTTTCCTGATTAAGAGGTCCATCTGATGCTGTATCATCTCGGGGTTCCCAGCATCAAAAGGGATGTAAGATTTAAATTGCTAATCTTTTATTTCATACTTGTCTTTGAATATTCTGATTAAACATTGTATTATGCTTCAAGATTTGAGCAGACATTCTTTCTTACTGAGATCCAAAAAGAACTGGCATCTGCACAGTGTTTGAAATAGCTGGCAAGATCTCAATAAGAAAATGTCTTTCTGTAAGAAGGATAGCAATGTAGAACAGTCTGAATAGGTGCCAAGTTGGCCCCACATGCAGGTGTGGGGAGCTGCTGCACAGTTTTTGGCTCAAGCAACCTTCCTAGTGAGCTATGAAAATGAGAAGGATTTACCTGGATGTTCAACTCCAGCTGATATATTAACCTGTCCCCAAAAGGAAAGGGTAGGGAAAAAAAAACATCCAGCAGGATTTGCATTGTAATTGGTTGTTCTTAACATGCTTGAAATGAGTGTGGGAATGTTTTGACAAATAGAAGTGTTACAAAAGACTAATACAATATGGGAAGAACTAATGCAGGTATCCCTCCGCCAGTAAATGCTGGCAAAGGGGCTTGCTGCCAGCTCTGCTGTCCAGGGCCAGAGTGTGCAGTGTGTGGTTCATGGGCAGCAGGTGTAAGGCTAAGCCTGGGATCCCCAAATGTGGGACCATCAGTTATGAATAAGGTAAGGCCCAGGGACCTCCTGGGCAACCTCAGTGTAGGATGTCTGTGTGAGATTGTACCCAGGGAGAACTGCAGACCACTGCTGAAGCTTACTGGCAAAACCCTGGGGAGACTATGACAATGGCTAATGTGACTGGGTGAGTGTGCAAAAAAAGTCAAATAGAGTAAAAGCCCTAATCCTATGAAGCAGTCCCTCCAGCAGGAGAGGGTGTGAGTGTGTGAGTCAGTGTGCTGGATTATAATGCTGATAACTGCTATGCTTCAGGGCAGCAGACACATGGATCAGCTGATTGAGGTCTCCCAAGTTGGTAGGGGCCTCACCAGAGATCCAGTGTGCCTGTAACCTTTATGCCTTCAGGCAGCAAGCACACGGGTCTACCAGCTGGTCAAGGTCCGTCAGGGCTTCACTGGAGATTTTGTGTGCCTGTAGCCACTATGCTTCTGGGGGCAGCAAGCGCGTGGGTCTGCAAGTCAGCTGGCATCTTCTGTGCTGGTGGAAATCTGGTGTGCATGCGAACATAACCGTTACGCTTGAACCTCACATCACAGCCAAGTCCAACCCTCGGCCAGCTTGTAAGCCAGCTTGAACCTCACCAGTGTTTAAATGAAAGGGCAGCGGAGGGCTGCAAGGGCAGCGGGATTCCCTGGGTCCTGAAGTCCATCCTGCTCGTGCTGTGACAGAGAGCTGAGAGCATCCCTGAGGCCGCTCTGGTGTGAGGGCATAGGGGAGTCATCCTTTTGCAAATATATCCAGAACACTACCACTGATGATCAAACTGTACAGCTCACTTGGAGTATATTCAGAAGCACCCAACTGTTGAACCAGCAAACTCTATGGGTCATAGAGCAGACCCAAGAAAATAAGTTTAGGCCAAGCCCCCTATACTCTGCTCACTGGAAATTGTGTAAACAGTTACATAACAAATAAACAATTGCAAAAGGATGTCTTGTCCTGTGCAGGTTGACTTTTCCTTTTAAGTGAGGAAATTAAAACTCCCAGCAGTGTTGAAAGCCATACCTTTGAGAGGAAAAAGGTACAAAGCGTAACTATCACCCTATGAAAGAAAATAATATCCATCATGGGGTGAGGGTAGAAAGGAAATGAAATGATAAAGACTTGCTTACAGGAACGGTGAACAGAGATGGAAGAGTTAAACATCTGAGGGGTGGAAGTCAAAGCTCCTAGAAAGGTGATAGCTGTTGCGTGCTGTGCTGCTGCAGAGGCTAATCACAAGAATGTGAGAAACAGATAAGAGCCTTAGGAACACAGTTAGGAAACAAAAAGAGACCTGTAATTAAAGATGTTGGCTTTTCATATTAGCAAGCAACTTTGACTACCAATTTCTGGTATGAGTCTGGAAAATGCCCCAAGATGAGGTAAAAGTTTCTATCATAAAGAAAAAATAAATGTAAAGAAATTGTTCATACTTGAGTATTGGATAGATATAACCAAGTATTCTTACAGGAAATGGTTATAGTAGTTCCAGTTAAAGTCAAACTATAACAACTTAATAGCCTTGGCAGGCCGCTTTGTTTTGGTTTTACAGAGTGATCCTCTGAAGAACAAGTTGAAAAGAAGCAGCCAGAAACAGTGATAAAACTTGCGGGTTTTTTTTTCAGTGTATAAGTAACAGAACAAAGATACAGACACAATAGAAGTAACAAAGGAAAATGGCATAGACAAGAGGATGCTCATATCAAGAGGATGATAACAAACCTTGACAGCTGTATTTTAGTGTTTGTAAAAATTAACTCTATATAATGCATGATCCTAGAGTAAGGTGCTAATACTTTCCTTTGATGAAAGGAAAGGAAAGAGATGGTAAAATCTACATGTAAATGGTAAAATCTACAAATCAGTTAAACAACTGTTGATTTAAATTAAAGTGTGAAGTGGTCTTTTTATTATAGAGAAGACAATGAGATAGAAGAATAAAAAAAAGTGACAAAGTATTTGAAGCTACCACAAAGGGAAAACTCCCAGCTTGGGGAATAAAGATAATTATTAACAGCAATCTTTTATCTCTTAGCTTCAGTAAGTTATATAGAAAACCAAGAAGGCCGTTAAATTTTTATAGATATCAATATATGTCTTTTAATCACAGAATGGCTGAGGTTGGAAGGGACCTCTGGAGATCATCTAGTCCAACCTCCCTGCTCAGCAGGGTTACCTAGAGCATGGTAGACAGAGTTGCATCCAGGCGGGTTTTGAAGATCTCCACAGAAGGAGACTCCACAACCTCTCTGGGCAACCTGTGCCGTGCTCCGTCACTCTCACAGGGAAGAAATTCCTCCTCAATTCAGGCAGAACTTCCTGTGGTTCAGTTTGTGCCCATTGCCTCTTGTCCTGTCACATGGGACAACTGAAAAGAGTTTGTCCCTGTCCTTGACACCCTCCCTTCAGGTACTTACAGACATCGATAAAATCCACCCCCCTCCCCAGTCTTCCTCTCTCCACTGCTCAAGCTTGCAGGAAGTGATGTTGGAATATTAGCCAGCTCTCCTGGACCCCCCTTCCCTCTAGGGCCTTAACCCATGAGATTCCACCAGTTAGGTCTCTGAGGAGCCCAAAGCCCACTCTCCTGAAGTCAAGGGTTGCATAAGCAGGGTTGCTTATTGCCTTACTTCTTTCCTGCAGGATCCTGAACTCCACCATCTCATGGTCACTGTAGCCAGCGCTGCCCCCAACCTTCACATCTCCAACCAGTCCCTCTCTGCTGGTTAGGACAAGGTCCAGCAGGACACCCTTCCTCGTAGGCTCCTCCACTACTTGTGACAAGAAGTTATTATCAGTGCACTGCAGGAGCCTCCTGGACTGCTTGTGCCTTGCTGTGTAGTCCCTCCAGCAGATGTCAGGGTGGTTGAAGTCCCCCATGAGAACCCAGGCCTGTGATCATAAGGCTGCTTCCAGCTGTCTATAGAAGGCCTCAGTCACTACCTCTTCCTGGTCAGGTGGCCTGTGGTAGACACCCACAACAGTGCCCCCCGTGTTGGCCTGCCCTTTGATCTTCACCCATAAGCTCTTGACTGCCTCTTCCTCCTCCCCCCTCAGGCAGAGCTCGATGCATTCCAGTTGCTCTCTCACATAAAGAGCAACTCCACCACCTTGTCTTCCTGGCCTGTCTTTCCTAAAAAGCACATAGCCATCCATGGCAGCATTCCAGTCATGTGAGCTATCCCACCATGTCTCTGTGACTGTAATGAGATCATGGCCCTGCGACTGCACACAGATCTCCAGCTCCTCCTGTTTGTTCCCCATGCTGCGTGCATTGATATCAAGCTTACCTAGAAGATCTCTAATCTGATCCTCCTCAACCAAAGGAAAGTCTTACTTTCTCCACACTTTCTCTCTTGTCTCCACGCTCTGAGATTCCTGAGGACTACCCTTACCAGTAAAGACTGAAGCAATGTTGCCACAACATGGCCTCATTAGTGAACAGTCAGTTGCGGTGACCGAGCTGCGAGATGAGCGTCTGCAGGGCCAGCTACTGCACTCACAAGAGATCTGAAGTAGTACAGAATCACAGAATCACAGAATGGGTAAGGTTGGAAGGGACCTCTGGAGATCATCTAGTCCAACCTCCCTGCTCAAGCAAGGTCACCTAGAGCATGGTAGACTGGGTTGCATCCAAGCAGGCCTCGAATATTTCCAGAGAAGGAGACTCCACAACCTCTCTGGGCAACCTGTGCCAGTGCTCCGTCACTCTCACAGGAAAGAAATTCCTCCTCACGTTCAGGTGGAGCTTCCTGTGTTTCAGTTTGTGCCTGTTGTTCTTGTCCTGTTGAACTATTGAAAAGAGTTTGTCCCCGTCCCCTTGACACCCTCCCTTCAGGTACTTGTACACATTGATAAGATCCCCCCTCAGTCTTCTCTTCCCCAGGCTAAACAGGCCCAGCTCTCGCAGCCGTTCCTCATAGGGCAGATGCTCCAGCCCTCTGATCATCTTCATAGCCCTACGCTGGACTCTCCCCCGTAGCTCCATGTCTCTCCTGTCCTGGGGAGCCCAGAACTGGACACAGGACATGAGATGAGGCCTCCCCAGGGCTGAGGAGAGGGGCAGGATCACCTCCCTCCACCTCCTGGCAACAGTCTTCCTAATGCGCCCCAGGACACCATTGGTCTTCTTGGCCACCAGGGCACATTGCTGGCTCATGGTCAATTTGTCATCCACCAGCACTCCCAGGTCCTTCTCTGCAGAGCTGCTCCCCAGAAGGTCAGCCCCCAGCTTGTACTGATGCCTAGGGTTATTTCTCCCTAGGTGCAGGACTCTGCACTTGCCCTTGTTGAACCTCATGAGGTTCCTGTCTGCCCAGCTCTCCAGCCTGTCCAGGTCTCTCTGAATGGCAGCACAGCCCTCTGGTGTGTCAGCCACTCTTCCTAGCTTGGGATCATCAGCAAACTTGCTGAGGAGGCACTCTGTCCCCTCATCCAGGTCATTGATGGAGAAGTTGAACAGGATGGGACCCAGGACTGAGCCCTGGGGGACGCCACTAGCCACAGGCCTCCAACTAGACTTGATGCCACCGATGACGACCCTCTGAGCTCTGCCTTTCAGCCAGTTCTCAATCCACCTCACTGTCCACTCATCTAACCCACACTTCCTGAGCTTCTCTGGGAGGATGTTATGGGAGACAGTGTCAAAAGCCTTGCTGAAGTCAAGGTACACAACATCCACTGCTCTGCCCTCATCCACCCAGGTAGTCATTCCATCACAGAAGGCTATCAGATTAATTAAGCAGGATTTCCCCTTGGTGAATCCATGACTACTCCTGATCATCTTCTTTTTCCTTCATATGTCTGGAGATGACGTCCAGAATGAGCTGTTCCATCACCTTTCCAGGGATGGAGGTGAGGCTGACCAGCCTATAGTTGCCTGGGTCCTCTTTCTTGCCCTCTGGGATTCCTGGGGGCTGCCCTTAGCAGTGAAGACTGAAGCGAAGAAGGCATTCAGTAATTCTGCCTTCTCTGTATCCCTTGTCACCAGGGCCCCCGCCCCATTCAGGAGCAGGCCCACATTTTCCCTAGTCCTCCTCTTGCTGCTGATGTATTTGAAGAAGCCCTTCCTGTTGTCCTTGACATCCCTTGCCAGACTCAATTCCAAATGGGCCTTAGCCTTCCTCGCAGCATCTCTGCATACCCTGGCTGCATTCCTATAATCCTCCCAAGTAGCCTGTCCCCTCTTCCACATTCTGTGTACTTTCTTCTTCTGTCTGAGTTTTGCCAAGAGCTGCTTGCTCACCCATGCAGGTCTCCTACTCCCTTTGCTGCACTTCTTACTCATAGGGATGCACCACTCTTGAGCTTGGAGGAAGTGATGTTGGAATATTAGCCAGCTCTCCTGGACTCTCCTTCCCTCTAGGGCCTTAACCCATGAGATTCCACCAGTTAGGTCTCTGAGGAGCCCAAAGCCCACTCTCCTGAAGTCAAGGGTTGCATAAGCAGGGTTGCTTATTGCCTTACTTCTTTCCTGCAGGATCCTGAACTCCACCATCTCATGGTCACTGTAGCCAGCGCTGCCCCCAACCTTCACATCTCCAACCAGTCCCTCTCTGCTGGTTAGGACAAGGTCCAGCAGGACACCCTTCCTCGTAGGCTCCTCCACTACTTGTGACAAGAAGTTATTATCAGTGCACTGCAGGAGCCTCCTGGACTGCTTGTGCCTTGCTGTGTAGTCCCTCCAGCAGATGTCAGGGTGGTTGAAGTCCCCCATGAGAACCCAGGCCTGTGATCATAAGGCTGCTTCCAGCTGTCTATAGAAGGCCTCAGTCACTACCTCTTCCTGGTCAGGTGGCCTGTGGTAGACACCCACAACAGTGCCCCCCGTGTTGGCCTGCCCTTTGATCTTCACCCATAAGCTCTTGACTGCCTCTTCCTCCTCCCCCCTCAGGCAGAGCTCGATGCATTCCAGTTGCTCTCTCACATAAAGAGCAACTCCACCACCTTGTCTTCCTGGCCTGTCTTTCCTAAAAAGCACATAGCCATCCATGGCAGCATTCCAGTCATGTGAGCTATCCCACCATGTCTCTGTGACTGTAATGAGATCATGGCCCTGCGACTGCACACAGATCTCCAGCTCCTCCTGTTTGTTCCCCATGCTGCGTGCATTGATATCAAGCTTACCTAGAAGATCTCTAATCTGATCCTCCTCAACCAAAGGAAAGTCTTACTTTCTCCACACTTTCTCTCTTGTCTCCACGCTCTGAGATTCCTGAGGACTACCCTTACCAGTAAAGACTGAAGCAATGTTGCCACAACATGGCCTCATTAGTGAACAGTCAGTTGCGGTGACCGAGCTGCGAGATGAGCGTCTGCAGGGCCAGCTACTGCACTCACAAGAGATCTGAAGTAGTACAGAATCACAGAATCACAGAATGGGTAAGGTTGGAAGGGACCTCTGGAGATCATCTAGTCCAACCTCCCTGCTCAAGCAAGGTCACCTAGAGCATGGTAGACTGGGTTGCATCCAAGCGGGCCTCGAATATTTCCAGAGAAGGAGACTCCACAACCTCTCTGGGCAACCTGTGCCAGTGCTCCGTCACTCTCACAGGAAAGAAATTCCTCCTCACGTTCAGGTGGAGCTTCCTGTGTTTCAGTTTGTGCCTGTTGTTCTTGTCCTGTTGAACTATTGAAAAGAGTTTGTCCCCGTCCCCTTGACACCCTCCCTTCAGGTACTTGTACACATTGATAAGATCCCCCCTCAGTCTTCTCTTCCCCAGGCTAAACAGGCCCAGCTCTCGCAGCCGTTCCTCATAGGGCAGATGCTCCAGCCCTCTGATCATCTTCATAGCCCTACGCTGGACTCTCCCCCGTAGCTCCATGTCTCTCCTGTCCTGGGGAGCCCAGAACTGGACACAGGACATGAGATGAGGCCTCCCCAGGGCTGAGGAGAGGGGCAGGATCACCTCCCTCCACCTCCTGGCAACAGTCTTCCTAATGCGCCCCAGGACACCATTGGTCTTCTTGGCCACCAGGGCACATTGCTGGCTCATGGTCAATTTGTCATCCACCAGCACTCCCAGGTCTTTCTCTGCAGAGCTGCTCCCCAGAAGGTCAGCCCCCAGCTTGTACTGATGCCTAGGGTTATTTCTCCCTAGGTGCAGGACTCTGCACTTGCCCTTGTTGAACCTCATGAGGTTCCTGTCTGCCCAGCTCTCCAGCCTGTCCAGGTCTCTCTGAATGGCAGCACAGCCCTCTGGTGTGTCAGCCACTCTTCCCAGCTTGGGATCATCAGCAAACTTGCTGAGGAGGCACTCTGTCCCCTCATCCAGGTCATTGATGGAGAAGTTGAACAGGATGGGACCCAGGACTGAGCCCTGGGGGACGCCACTAGCCACAGGCCTCCAACTAGACTTGATGCCACCGATGACGACCCTCTGAGCTCTGCCTTTCAGCCAGTTCTCAATCCACCTCACTGTCCACTCATCTAACCCACACTTCCTGAGCTTCTCTGGGAGGATGTTATGGGAGACAGTGTCAAAAGCCTTGCTGAAGTCAAGGTACACAACATCCACTGCTCTGCCCTCATCCACCCAGGTAGTCATTCCATCACAGAAGGCTATCAGATTAATTAAGCAGGATTTCCCCTTGGTGAATCCATGACTACTCCTGATCATCTTCTTTTTCCTTCATATGTCTGGAGATGACGTCCAGAATGAGCTGTTCCATCACCTTTCCAGGGATGGAGGTGAGGCTGACCAGCCTATAGTTGCCTGGGTCCTCTTTCTTGCCCTCTGGGATTCCTGGGGGCTGCCCTTAGCAGTGAAGACTGAAGCGAAGAAGGCATTCAGTAATTCTGCCTTCTCTGTATCCCTTGTCACCAGGGCCCCCGCCCCATTCAGGAGCAGGCCCACATTTTCCCTAGTCCTCCTCTTGCTGCTGATGTATTTGAAGAAGCCCTTCCTGTTGTCCTTGACATCCCTTGCCAGACTCAATTCCAAATGGGCCTTAGCCTTCCTCGCAGCATCTCTGCATACCCTGGCTGCATTCCTATAATCCTCCCAAGTAGCCTGTCCCCTCTTCCACATTCTGTGTACTTTCTTCTTCTGTCTGAGTTTTGCCAAGAGCTGCTTGCTCACCCATGCAGGTCTCCTACTCCCTTTGCTGCACTTCTTACTCATAGGGATGCACCACTCTTGAGCTTGGAGGAAGTGATGTTGGAATATTAGCCAGCTCTCCTGGACTCTCCTTCCCTCTAGGGCCTTAACCCATGAGATTCCACCAGTTAGGTCTCTGAGGAGCCCAAAGCCCACTCTCCTGAAGTCAAGGGTTGCATAAGCAGGGTTGCTTATTGCCTTACTTCTTTCCTGCAGGATCCTGAACTCCACCATCTCATGGTCACTGTAGCCAGCGCTGCCCCCAACCTTCACATCTCCAACCAGTCCCTCTCTGCTGGTTAGGACAAGGTCCAGCAGGACACCCTTCCTCGTAGGCTCCTCCACTACTTGTGACAAGAAGTTATTATCAGTGCACTGCAGGAACCTCCTGGACTGCTTGTGCCTTGCTGTGTAGTCCCTCCAGCAGATGTCAGGGTGGTTGAAGTCCCCCATGAGAACCCAGGCCTGTGATCATAAGGCTGCTTCCAGCTGTCTATAGAAGGCCTCAGTCACTACCTCTTCCTGGTCAGGTGGCCTGTGGTAGACACCCACAACAGTGCCCCCCGTGTTGGCCTGCCCTTTGATCTTCACCCATAAGCTCTTGACTGCCTCTTCCTCCTCCCCCCTCAGGCAGAGCTCGATGCATTCCAGTTGCTCTCTCACATAAAGAGCAACTCCACCACCTTGTCTTCCTGGCCTGTCTTTCCTAAAAAGCACATAGCCATCCATGGCAGCATTCCAGTCATGTGAGCTATCCCACCATGTCTCTGTGACTGTAATGAGATCATGGCCCTGCGACTGCACACAGATCTCCAGCTCCTCCTGTTTGTTCCCCATGCTGCGTGCATTGATATCAAGCTTACCTAGAAGATCTCTAATCTGATCCTCCTCAACCAAAGGAAAGTCTTACTTTCTCCACACTTTCTCTCTTGTCTCCACGCTCTGAGATTCCTGAGGACTACCCTTACCAGTAAAGACTGAAGCAATGTTGCCACAACATGGCCTCATTAGTGAACAGTCAGTTGCGGTGACCGAGCTGCGAGATGAGCGTCTGCAGGGCCAGCTACTGCACTCACAAGAGATCTGAAGTAGTACAGAATCACAGAATCACAGAATGGGTAAGGTTGGAAGGGACCTCTGGAGATCATCTAGTCCAACCTCCCTGCTCAAGCAAGGTCACCTAGAGCATGGTAGACTGGGTTGCATCCAAGCGGGCCTCGAATATTTCCAGAGAAGGAGACTCCACAACCTCTCTGGGCAACCTGTGCCAGTGCTCCGTCACTCTCACAGGAAAGAAATTCCTCCTCACGTTCAGGTGGAGCTTCCTGTGTTTCAGTTTGTGCCTGTTGTTCTTGTCCTGTTGAACTATTGAAAAGAGTTTGTCCCCGTCCCCTTGACACCCTCCCTTCAGGTACTTGTACACATTGATAAGATCCCCCCTCAGTCTTCTCTTCCCCAGGCTAAACAGGCCCAGCTCTCGCAGCCGTTCCTCATAGGGCAGATGCTCCAGCCCTCTGATCATCTTCATAGCCCTACGCTGGACTCTCCCCCGTAGCTCCATGTCTCTCCTGTCCTGGGGAGCCCAGAACTGGACACAGGACATGAGATGAGGCCTCCCCAGGGCTGAGGAGAGGGGCAGGATCACCTCCCTCCACCTCCTGGCAACAGTCTTCCTAATGCGCCCCAGGACACCATTGGTCTTCTTGGCCACCAGGGCACATTGCTGGCTCATGGTCAATTTGTCATCCACCAGCACTCCCAGGTCTTTCTCTGCAGAGCTGCTCCCCAGAAGGTCAGCCCCCAGCTTGTACTGATGCCTAGGGTTATTTCTCCCTAGGTGCAGGACTCTGCACTTGCCCTTGTTGAACCTCATGAGGTTCCTGTCTGCCCAGCTCTCCAGCCTGTCCAGGTCTCTCTGAATGGCAGCACAGCCCTCTGGTGTGTCAGCCACTCTTCCCAGCTTGGGATCATCAGCAAACTTGCTGAGGAGGCACTCTGTCCCCTCATCCAGGTCATTGATGGAGAAGTTGAACAGGATGGGACCCAGGACTGAGCCCTGGGGGACGCCACTAGCCACAGGCCTCCAACTAGACTTGATGCCACCGATGACGACCCTCTGAGCTCTGCCTTTCAGCCAGTTCTCAATCCACCTCACTGTCCACTCATCTAACCCACACTTCCTGAGCTTCTCTGGGAGGATGTTATGGGAGACAGTGTCAAAAGCCTTGCTGAAGTCAAGGTACACAACATCCACTGCTCTGCCCTCATCCACCCAGGTAGTCATTCCATCACAGAAGGCTATCAGATTAATTAAGCAGGATTTCCCCTTGGTGAATCCATGACTACTCCTGATCATCTTCTTTTTCCTTCATATGTCTGGAGATGACGTCCAGAATGAGCTGTTCCATCACCTTTCCAGGGATGGAGGTGAGGCTGACCAGCCTATAGTTGCCTGGGTCCTCTTTCTTGCCCTCTGGGATTCCTGGGGGCTGCCCTTAGCAGTGAAGACTGAAGTGAAGAAGGCATTCAGTAATTCTGCCTTCTCTGTATCCCTTGTCACCAGGGCCCCCGCCCCATTCAGGAGCAGGCCCACATTTTCCCTAGTCCTCCTCTTGCTGCTGATGTATTTGAAGAAGCCCTTCCTGTTGTCCTTGACATCCCTTGCCAGACTCAATTCCAAATGGGCCTTAGCCTTCCTCGCAGCATCTCTGCATACCCTGGCTGCATTCCTATAATCCTCCCAAGTAGCCTGTCCCCTCTTCCACATTCTGTGTACTTTCTTCTTCTGTCTGAGTTTTGCCAAGAGCTGCTTGCTCACCCATGCAGGTCTCCTACTCCCTTTGCTGCACTTCTTACTCATAGGGATGCACCACTCTTGAGCTTGGAGGAAGTGATGTTGGAATATTAGCCAGCTCTCCTGGACTCTCCTTCCCTCTAGGGCCTTAACCCATGAGATTCCACCAGTTAGGTCTCTGAGGAGCCCAAAGCCCACTCTCCTGAAGTCAAGGGTTGCATAAGCAGGGTTGCTTATTGCCTTACTTCTTTCCTGCAGGATCCTGAACTCCACCATCTCATGGTCACTGTAGCCAGCGCTGCCCCCAACCTTCACATCTCCAACCAGTCCCTCTCTGCTGGTTAGGACAAGGTCCAGCAGGACACCCTTCCTCGTAGGCTCCTCCACTACTTGTGACAAGAAGTTATTATCAGTGCACTGCAGGAGCCTCCTGGACTGCTTGTGCCTTGCTGTGTAGTCCCTCCAGCAGATGTCAGGGTGGTTGAAGTCCCCCATGAGAACCCAGGCCTGTGATCATAAGGCTGCTCCCAGCTGTCTATAGAAGGCCTCAGTCACTACCTCTTCCTGGTCAGGTGGCCTGTGGTAGACACCCACAACAGTGCCCCCCGTGTTGGCCTGCCCTTTGATCTTCACCCATAAGCTCTTGACTGCCTCTTCCTCCTCCCCCCTCAGGCAGAGCTCGATGCATTCCAGTTGCTCTCTCACATAAAGAGCAACTCCACCACCTTGTCTTCCTGGCCTGTCTTTCCTAAAATGCACATAGCCATCCATGGCAGCATTCCAGTCATGTGAGCTATCCCACCATGTCTCTGTGACTGTAATGAGATCATGGCCCTGCGACTGCACACAGATCTCCAGCTCCTCCTGTTTGTTCCCCATGCTGCGTGCATTGATATCAAGCTTACCTAGAAGATCTCTAATCTGATCCTCCTCAACCAAAGGAAAGTCTTACTTTCTCCACACTTTCTCTCTTGTCTCCACGCTCTGAGATTCCTGAGGACTACCCTTACCAGTAAAGACTGAAGCAATGTTGCCACAACATGGCCTCATTAGTGAACAGTCAGTTGCGGTGACCGAGCTGCGAGATGAGCGTCTGCAGGGCCAGCTACTGCACTCACAAGAGATCTGAAGTAGTACAGAATCACAGAATCACAGAATGGGTAAGGTTGGAAGGGACCTCTGGAGATCATCTAGTCCAACCTCCCTGCTCAAGCAAGGTCACCTAGAGCATGGTAGACTGGGTTGCATCCAAGCGGGCCTCGAATATTTCCAGAGAAGGAGACTCCACAACCTCTCTGGGCAACCTGTGCCAGTGCTCCGTCACTCTCACAGGAAAGAAATTCCTCCTCACGTTCAGGTGGAGCTTCCTGTGTTTCAGTTTGTGCCTGTTGTTCTTGTCCTGTTGAACTATTGAAAAGAGTTTGTCCCCGTCCCCTTGACACCCTCCCTTCAGGTACTTGTACACATTGATAAGATCCCCCCTCAGTCTTCTCTTCCCCAGGCTAAACAGGCCCAGCTCTCGCAGCCGTTCCTCATAGGGCAGATGCTCCAGCCCTCTGATCATCTTCATAGCCCTACGCTGGACTCTCCCCCGTAGCTCCATGTCTCTCCTGTCCTGGGGAGCCCAGAACTGGACACAGGACATGAGATGAGGCCTCCCCAGGGCTGAGGAGAGGGGCAGGATCACCTCCCTCCACCTCCTGGCAACAGTCTTCCTAATGCGCCCCAGGACACCATTGGTCTTCTTGGCCACCAGGGCACATTGCTGGCTCATGGTCAATTTGTCATCCACCAGCACTCCCAGGTCCTTCTCTGCAGAGCTGCTCCCCAGAAGGTCAGCCCCCAGCTTGTACTGATGCCTAGGGTTATTTCTCCCTAGATGCAGGACTCTGCACTTGCCCTTGTTGAACCTCATGAGGTTCCTGTCTGCCCAGCTCTCCAGCCTGTCCAGGTCTCTCTGAATGGCAGCACAGCCCTCTGGTGTGTCAGCCACTCTTCCCAGCTTGGGATCATCAGCAAACTTGCTGAGGAGGCACTCTGTCCCCTCATCCAGGTCATTGATGGAGAAGTTGAACAGGATGGGACCCAGGACTGAGCCCTGGGGGACGCCACTAGCCACAGGCCTCCAACTAGACTTGATGCCACCGATGACGACCCTCTGAGCTCTGCCTTTCAGCCAGTTCTCAATCCACCTCACTGTCCACTCATCTAACCCACACTTCCTGAGCTTCTCTGGGAGGATGTTATGGGAGACAGTGTCAAAAGCCTTGCTGAAGTCAAGGTACACAACATCCACTGCTCTGCCCTCATCCACCCAGGTAGTCATTCCATCACAGAAGGCTATCAGATTAATTAAGCAGGATTTCCCCTTGGTGAATCCATGACTACTCCTGATCATCTTCTTTTTCCTTCATATGTCTGGAGATGACGTCCAGAATGAGCTGTTCCATCACCTTTCCAGGGATGGAGGTGAGGCTGACCAGCCTATAGTTGCCTGGGTCCTCTTTCTTGCCCTCTGGGATTCCTGGGGGCTGCCCTTAGCAGTGAAGACTGAAGCGAAGAAGGCATTCAGTAATTCTGCCTTCTCTGTATCCCTTGTCACCAGGGCCCCCGCCCCATTCAGGAGCAGGCCCACATTTTCCCTAGTCCTCCTCTTGCTGCTGATGTATTTGAAGAAGCCCTTCCTGTTGTCCTTGACATCCCTTGCCAGACTCAATTCCAAATGGGCCTTAGCCTTCCTCGCAGCATCTCTGCATACCCTGGCTGCATTCCTATAATCCTCCCAAGTAGCCTGTCCCCTCTTCCACATTCTGTGTACTTTCTTCTTCTGTCTGAGTTTTGCCAAGAGCTGCTTGCTCACCCATGCAGGTCTCCTACTCCCTTTGCTGCACTTCTTACTCATAGGGATGCACCACTCTTGAGCTTGGAGGAAGTGATGTTGGAATATTAGCCAGCTCTCCTGGACTCTCCTTCCCTCTAGGGCCTTAACCCATGAGATTCCACCAGTTAGGTCTCTGAGGAGCCCAAAGCCCACTCTCCTGAAGTCAAGGGTTGCATAAGCAGGGTTGCTTATTGCCTTACTTCTTTCCTGCAGGATCCTGAACTCCACCATCTCATGGTCACTGTAGCCAGCGCTGCCCCCAACCTTCACATCTCCAACCAGTCCCTCTCTGCTGGTTAGGACAAGGTCCAGCAGGACACCCTTCCTCGTAGGCTCCTCCACTACTTGTGACAAGAAGTTATTATCAGTGCACTGCAGGAGCCTCCTGGACTGCTTGTGCCTTGCTGTGTAGTCCCTCCAGCAGATGTCAGGGTGGTTGAAGTCCCCCATGAGAACCCAGGCCTGTGATCATAAGGCTGCTCCCAGCTGTCTATAGAAGGCCTCAGTCACTACCTCTTCCTGGTCAGGTGGCCTGTGGTAGACACCCACAACAGTGCCCCCCGTGTTGGCCTGCCCTTTGATCTTCACCCATAAGCTCTTGACTGCCTCTTCCTCCTCCCCCCTCAGGCAGAGCTCGATGCATTCCAGTTGCTCTCTCACATAAAGAGCAACTCCACCACCTTGTCTTCCTGGCCTGTCTTTCCTAAAATGCACATAGCCATCCATGGCAGCATTCCAGTCATGTGAGCTATCCCACCATGTCTCTGTGACTGTAATGAGATCATGGCCCTGCGACTGCACACAGATCTCCAGCTCCTCCTGTTTGTTCCCCATGCTGCGTGCATTGGTGTACAGGCATTTTAAAGAGGTTGTCATGCCTGCAGGTTTCCCAGGAAGGGTGTACGGGGTCCCCCATAGCCATGTCCCAAACACACATGCCCAGCTGCATGCACCCGTTGGAGGCCCCCCAACCCAACATGTGTTTTGTTGTCTACCCTGTGTGTACAACACCTCGCTATCCCCTCCTACCTAGTTTAAACCCCTCTTTACTAGGCTGGCTAACCTGTTTGTAAAGGTAAACGTGCCCCTCTTGGTGAGGTGAATCCCATCTCTCCCCACCAGTTGTTGGTCTTCAAATCATGTTCCATGGTCATAGAGTCCAAAACCCTGTTGCCAACACGAATGGCACAGCCAGTTGTTGATTTGGAAAATCTTCCTACTCCTCCTCCCATGCCTCCCCCTAATCAGCAGGACCGATGAGAAGACCACCTGGGCTCCCAGACCTTTGACCACCATGCCCAAGGCCTTGAAATCTTCTTTGATTGTCTCTAGTTTGTTCTCTGTATCATCAGCACCCACATGAAAGAGCAGCAGAGGGTAGTAGTCTGATGAGCGGACAAGGCCTTGGTAGCCTTTCAGACACATCTCATATGCTCGCCCCCAGCAGGCAGCAAACCTCTCTAGAGGAGGGGTCAGGTCAGGATAGGCACCTCTGTCCCCCTCAGCATGGAATCACCCACTACAACTACTCGTTGCCTCTTCTGAGTCATCATACAAGCCACAGGGTCAGACAGCCAAGTTGCTTCCCTTGAGGCCAAGTCCGGGTTCTCCTCATCCTGGAGTGCACTAAACCTGTTCTTCAACTGTAGCTCCAGGTCTACAGGAGGATTAGGGGCCTTTCTTCTTCTTCTGCAAGAAGCAACTAGCTTCCAGCCTTCTTCAACAGTGCTGTGATGTACTATTTCACTCTGCAAAGAGCCTTCCAGCAACTCCCCTGCTGCAGGGGATTGGGACTCCCAGAGTACGGTCTCTGAGAACACCCTATCTCCTGCTCACTTTCTCGGATGTTTTGGAGTCTACTGACTTCATCCCGTAACTCCTTGACTTAACAACACAAATTGTGAACAGCAGCACACCTCTTGCAGGAGGGCTGACTATCAGTCCAGGCCTTCTGGAGAGGCTCCAAGCACTCCCTGCAGCCTGAGACATGTAGGGCTGCATCTGCTGTAAGAGGGTCTGTCTGGGCTGAAGCTTCCAACACAGCTGATGCAGCAATTCCAAGAGCTACAGGTAAATGTGCTTTGTGGCAAGTTATAACCATGTTTGTGAAAGTGGGCACTACTAGCGCTGGAAAAAACAAAGATGTCCTCTTGCACCTAATTGCACTCCTCCTGCACGAACTGCTGCGCAAACTGTGTCTGTTTGCTGCCTCTGTTAGCTGTGCTCTAGATAGGTGCTTCCATCCCCTGCAGCAGTGAGTCACCCACAACAACCACTTGTCACCTCTTCCGAGTGTTCCCACAAGGCACAGGATCAGTTGGCCCAGTTGCTTCCCTTGAAGTCAGGTCCAGGTCCTTCTCATCCTGGAGATACCATACCATTACTGTATGGTCATCATATTAACTGCAGTGATTGCATGACAGCAGGTCAATACAAGCCAAGGGGTGGAAAATCATAGATGTAAGCCTATCCCAAAGCATTATCTAAGTGTAAAAACCTCACAAAAATGAAAAATATTGAGATTAAGAAGTAAAACCTGCTACTCTAGATCAGAACTTCTATGCAATAAGTTATAACAGGTAAAGGAGTTGATTAAGTCAGACTATGGGTTTTATATGCAAAGTATTACCTGTAGAATAGATACCAAAATACTTTTGTTCTTCTGTGTATGGCTGACAAGTTGTCATAAGTCACACTGAATAATGTCAGATTTGAAAGCGAGATTGGCAACATTACAGAGCCTTTAAATGGATGACACCGCCCTTAAATTACATACAATCACTGATAAATAATGAAAGGTAGCATGTTTTGTTTGTTTGTTTGTTTTTGTTTTTGTTTTACAAATACAAGTGTTACATGAGCATGAACACACCCAGACTAAAGCTAACAGCTAATGCAGCTACTGACTGATAGTGGGACACCTTTGCTGGTTTTAGCTCCAGTGTCACTGCTTTTCTACACCTACTGTTGCACCCCAATATTTTTTCACTACTCACTGCCCTTGTATTATTAATCATAGTAATTGCTTTGTAGAATTTGGCTTTGTAGCCAAAATTCTTACTGATGTATCCTGGAAATTACCATGACTTTAAAAAAGCTCAACTGTGTGTGGATCAAAGGGTGGAGTTAGTGATCCTAACCGGAAGACTATTGTATATCGAGGAGTTAGTGATCCACACAACAGTTAACCTGAGCAGGTGCAGGCCTGTGCCGTGATGTTCATCTCCCTCGGCCACAGGGTAAACTTAGCCTGCTAACTGTAACAGAGGAGCATGTAGGCAGCTCCCACTTGTCACATGCATGTCCTCATCTTTACCTAGAAAGGAAGCAGCATGGTCTCATGTGCTTTTCCTTGACAGCAGGAAGGATGAATAGAAGTGTTTTCCCAGAATCACAGAATAGTTGGCTTTGGAAGGGACCTCTAGTGATCATCTGAGAGTGCATTCAGTACTGTCATCTGGGTCACGGATGAGTAAGTTGAACAGTACTGGATCCAGCATGGACAGCTGGGGGCACTGCAAGTTACTGGCCTGACCACTGACCACCCTCTGAGCTCTACTGTTCAGCTAGTTCTCAATTCCTGTCACTGTCTGCTGTAGTTCTCAATTCCTGTCACTGTAGCCTACACCTCCTGAGCTTGAGCTTGCGTATGAAGATGTTATGGGAGAGAGTGTCAAAGGCCTTACTGAAGTCACGGTAGACAACATCCACCGCTCTCCCCTCACCTACTCAGAAGGCTATCAGGTAGGTTAAACACGGTTCCCCCTTTGTGGATCCATTCTGATTTCTACTGATCATCTTCTTGTCCTTCATGTGCTTGGAAATGATTTCCAGGATGAGCTGCACCATCACCTTCCCAGGGATCAACGTGAAGCTGACCAGTCTGTGGTTCCTTGGATCCTCCTTTTCACTCTTTCTGAAGACTGCAGTGACACTGGCTTACTTGCAGTCCTCAGGCACCTCTCCTGTTCTCCATATCCTTTCAAAGATGATGGAGAGTGGTCTAGCAATGACGTCCACCAGTATGGTTCATCCAGGACCATGGACTTGACTTTTTGAATGTCAAATTTGCTGAAGTGATCCCTTAAGTGATTTATGTTGAACATGAACATCTGTCCCTTTATTAAACTCTCATTTGTGTCTGAGTCTGAGTATTCTATACCTTATTTATGCACTAAAAGAAAAAGTAATTAAAAGATATATATACATATATATAAAAAACCAATTTGGCCAGCTCTCACAGCAGAGGCAAATGCATGCTTATCACAAATGGGTTAAACAACTGTTAGTAGTATGAGACAGGCTGTTTTTTTTTTTTACTGAAATTTGCAATCTTTATAAAGCAAGAAACTTCAGAATATTTCTTACAGTTATTCTTAGAAGTGATTTAATCATAACCACAGTAATTGGAATTTCTTCCTTAGATGAAGAAAGGCATTGAAGCTGATGCCTCTACCTCTGTGCCACCGGGATATTATTTTGCTACATTGAGGCATGGATTTACTTTGGGTAGAAAGACAAACAATGGCAGCCATAAAGGTTAATATTGTTGGGGTGAGGTGGGGGACACCTCCTCTTGCATCATGCAGAGCAGTGGGAGCTCCTCCCCGCTCTTAACAAGGTTGTGTGCATTCACTCTGGGTTGCTGCACACAGGTGTCATGTCTAAACTCTTGGATTGCCCCATCCAAGTAGTAGGACCTGGTATCACATGTTGCTTATTCCACTAAGGTCTTGACAGCTTTTGTCTCCAGTAGTGTATGATCACAACCTGTTCCTGTTCAGCAAAGAGTTGAACTTCAGCCTTTATGTATCTGCTTCTGATTGTACTTTCTTGGCAACCTGCAGACTCTTTGGCAATCTGTGGGAAAAGAGAGCTTTGCAAAGAATCAGGAGATTCATCCTGAGTATCTACACAGCAAATTTTCTAGATAGAATGAGAAGACTTCAGCAAGATTTGTGGAGGTTTGTAGAAAAATTCACGTTCCTTGATCTGGGCCTGGCTGAACTTAAATAAATATTTGTGCCAAATAAGGAGAATCCCTCTACTAGAGAAGGGAGGGAATTGCACCCATTTACAGACATTTGGAATTTGAAACTAGACATCACTAACATTGACCCTGATGACTTGGACAATCTTAAGGTCATGGGAGTTCTTACAATTTAACAGAATGAACTATAATTTCCAAAATGTTTTAAGAATAGCTATACAAATGGATACATTTCAGATTAGTATGTGCTAGGTATAACAGCAAGCCACGTTAATGCTCAGAAAATGTACTGGATCATATAAAAGAGGAACCAGACTTCATAGTCTCTGGACTTTCAGCTGTCAGATGTTTGTGCTGTGACACCAGGATATGGAAGAGAGCCTCAGTGAAAGAAAAAGCAAGGGATAATTTTGATATGAAATCAGACTGAGAGCTGGAGAGATCAGAATCACCTGCTGAGGAAGAGATGCAACTTGGAGTAAAGACTAAAAACCTCTACTTTGGTCATTTAGATTACTGTCTCATAGATTTTTACTTCTTGCCTGGGACACTGTATTCAGTATTAACCTTAACTAATTCTTGCTGTCCTGTTGCATCCTGCTAGCACTGCCACAACACAGAAGTGCATTCTTAATTCATGGGCCACTAACAGGGCTAAATACTTAGAAAGTGCTGTGTACACATGACCTAGCTGACTCATGACCTAGCTGACTGTGCCTGTGCAAAGGAACTCTCATCCTCAGGGCCTGGATTGACCAGGAGATACATCTTAACTCATGTAAATAATATTTTTTTGCTCATGTGTCTATACAGCAGGCCCAGGTCCTTCTGACCTCTTGAGATGGCCCAGAACTGTGGGGCATTAAATAAAATCATTATCCACTAGGTAAGCCCCCAAAACAGCCTGTGTACCATAATCCTTATCAGCCTTAAAGCACTGATAGTGATTATACCCATAGAAAACTATATCTGAAAGAATCGATAGTTTTGTGAAAAGTGAAAGATAGAAATATTGTATTTGCATACTAATCCTAAGTCAGTTTCAAGGAGCAAATGCCTCCTGAACTGCCTTCTTCTGGCAACACTAGTCCTCTCCTAGGCTAACTTCTGTTTGCAATTAGAATGAACAACTAGAAGAGATAGGAAAGCACATTCCTAAATTCAGCGCCCTTCTAGCATGTCTAAAATGTGCCCTGTGTGCCATGTTGTGTTTCATACATTTGCACAGGATCTGGAACAAAAGGTCTTACATAAATTAAGCCTTAGAGCATCAACATCACATGGCTGGCCAAGTGCATTATGGGCTTATCCCATCAAACATAGGTCACTGTTTGGAAGCAGGGGGATTATAGTCAATGTTTTTATGAGTAATATTAGGGAGGAAATAAATTCTATGACTGTTAAAGTGTACAGCCTTGTATCGTTGCTGCTTGCTACAGAAAGATTTTTTCTTTGTTTTACAGACTTTAATCTGCAGTTGAAATATGCTTGACAGTACTTGTAATGAGAGTTCAAAGAAGACCAAAGCAGTTCATGTTTCTAATAGGTCTGAAGAAGAACTTCTGTTTGTGGTGTTGACTGCATGAAAAGACTGTACAGAAAAGGAAGCTCCTTGTCATGAACTGGCTTTCTATTAATTTAGTTTATTATTCACTGTTTACAAAAATTCTCATCTGATAATTTTATAAAATATTATAATGCCAGGTGTATGCATGTAGATGTATGTATGTAGGTGATGGTAGCATTTTTTCATCTTAAAACACATTGAAGCTTATACAAGATTCGAACACTAAGCGTCATTGTGATTACATTTAAAATCATACTATTGGTCAGCATTGTATAAAACAGCATGCATTTTCCATTCTGCACTATGTTATCTGAGTTATCTCATTTCCTCACTAATACTTGTGTCATGCAGGGCAAGTGAAAAGGAAGCTGTGGGGGGAGTGCACGTTAGAATTTCACTTCTGGAGCCTACAGTCACATATCTCATCATGAACCTGGCTGTATGCATAGCTGATTGCATTACTAGTATTGGCAGAGCTAGTACATTACCTTGTGCCTCATACTTGAATAGCTTATCTCAGGCATAGGGGGCATGCAGTGTACTTTGGAATTTTAATAATACTCTCCAGGAGATAAAGCCTGAAGCTGCAATACATGTTGAAAACAGCTGTTAAATGACATAACTTCTGTGCTAGCTAAGCTTCCAAATGATTAACCTCAGATTTCTGCATAGCACCACTGCTGAGGTGTCTACGTGGTGACAGCATAGCCCTGGATGTCTCAGAGGCTTCAGCTATGGTACTGTGCTGTTCCAACTTAAAACATGGCTTTTGCTAGCATCATTTTACGGAGACTGCTTTGATGAGATTTGGTTTGAGATTAGCACATCTGATTGTAAGTACCTCCATACAGGATACTTGCAGGCACATCGTTTTGGATCTCCCTTTACATGCAATGTTGTCAATACAGCCAGTAGAGCCTGGAACACTACTCCAGTAGTTGTGAACACCCTCAGGTAGACCAGTCAACTGATGAGCACAGTCTTCTCCATTACTCTAGTGATCTTAGGTTGGCCACATGTAGGAACATAAAGCAATCTGAGATGACCTAGGATATCGAAGACATACATGTGAGACATGGCAAACATGACAAAAAGCATAAGGAAACCTGTGCCCTCCTAGACTGCCTGCTGGAGGCAACTTAAATGGCTTGTCCAGGACTTTCTCATGGGTTCCAGCTCATTAACCCTAATACATTGTATTGAAGAACTTCAAAATTAGATAACATTTGTGTGGAAGGCAGGGCTGAAAATATCAAAAAGGAAATGGCTCTAAAAATTTCTAAAACTTTCCTCTTTGGAGAAAGATTGCATGTCAACAGCTGGAAGCCCTTCACCGTTTCTGCTTTCCCCACTACATATCTGGAGCAATGCACTAGAACTTGCATTAAAGGCAAAAGGCATTTTATGCTGAGAGTGGTTTTTGTTCTTACAAACACCTGCAACAGAGCAGCCTTCAGGGAAGAGGGGCAGAGAGATGAGGTTGTGCATTCCGGCATCATACGTGCCCTGAAAGGATGAGCACCACAGTAGATATTATAGGTGGATTCAGAGGCTAATTGGGGCTGCACTGAACAAGTGCAGCCCCTCGCCTTGGTTGTGAATATGTGAGAGAACAGAAACATTACTGATCTGCTCTCCACTGCCTGATCACAGTGGATATTCAGCCTAGGAATAGAGCTACTCAGTTTTTATTCATTGTTCCCAGCTTGCCTAAGACTACGTCCTCTTCATATTTGTCCTGAAAAGCTATCCATGCTCTATAAAGCTTAAAAGATAATGAGAGGCCATAAAATCTTAAAATATTGCTTATCATATCCCAATAACCATTTAAAACACACATTTAGTTTTAAGCCTGAAAGTCAGTGGTGGCTTCAGCAGACAAAGGAGAGGCATATGGAGATGTATGGCATTAAGGATTTTTTTTCCCCTGAAGAATAACCCATGAAACAAATGAACCATGAGATAATGCCACACTGTTGGTTGGTTTCTGCTATTTGCATCAAAACAGTTAGCACTTAAGTAAATAAATCTCCTTTGCTATACTGTTGTTCTTTACCCCATAGGCTTTCAAATGTATAAAACTGGACCAACCATTTATTATGAATTGTGGTGTAATAGCAGTTATCTTTGCAAAGTTTTTTGCAGTTGCAGTCATTGTAGATGTGTTACACCAGCATTGCTCTGAGAGAGTAATACATTCCCCTTTTATTGTCATGCAGGAAATTGTTCAGGTAATTATTGTCTAGCTAATTAATCCAGGCTTTGAGAAAAAAAAAAGGGCAAAACACAGAACTGCTGTGACAGGGGAAATTGTATTATAGTCTTGGATATTGAGTTTTCCTCCAGCACTCCCTAGTGGATTATTATAATGTATCTATACTTTCAGCTGTTGCATACCAGTGAAGTAAGCATCTACCACTTCTGAGTACTTTTCTGATACAACCGTGTGTCATTAGAAAATACAGGGCAATGTAAAGCCATGCCACATCTGTTTACTCTATGTATTCTTCCTAGTCCTCCCCCTCTCCTCCCCACCCCAAAAAAGATTCTTCTGTTATTATACTTTTTGGCTTTAATTCATAGCAAAATGTCTGAGATTATAAGGCATAAACTTTTCTAATTTCATCAGGTTATAAGATTCTTTTTTTCCCAGTAGCCAAGAAGAGGAAATAAAAAACACAATCTAATTTTGAAAGAGTTATAGAGGATTTTTTTTATGTAATATCCATCAAGGGCAGCTGGCTTTATCTAAGCAGTTTTAAGCAGAATTGCCTCCAAATGTGTAGTAAGAGCACATCAGCAATAACAACAAATCAGACTTTCTGTACCTAAGAGAATGTGTATGTGTTTAGCTTAACGCTTACAAGCAGGCAGCTATTGCGGTGGGGAAGCGGCCAACACAACTGTCATTCTGCCCACAGATCTTGCTGCAAATTGTTGTGAACAGATACTCTTCTTTCCATGTCCCATAACCCCAATTACTGCAAGAACCAACTATGTGCAGCACTCTGCTCGATCTTGCCCTTTTGCAAGCAGGTGTCTTCCAGCCTGTGCCTCCTCTGCTTGGCCTGCTATGTGATGGGAAAACAAATAATTGTTTGTGCTTGTCATCATTATCTTTTAAACGCACAGGTCACTGGCAGTTAGAAAGCAAAGCTGGCTAGCTGTCTAAATCAACTATTTGCTTCTTGCCAAAACAAGAGGAAGAGGGGTGCAAAACAGCCAAAACATATTTGAGCAGTAGAAGAGCAGAAGAGAGTAGATGGAGCAGTAGAACGGAAGAGAAAAACCCCCTTTAGAGGAAGGAAATCGCAGATTCTCTAAAACATATGAAAGCATACTTTGTGTCATTTTAGCTCAGCTAATTATTAAGCTACGTGTGGATGTGTGGAACAGCAACAATCAGGAGAGCACTGGAGTGGCGCTCTCAGGACGCCAGAGCCTGCAGGTTCCTTACAACTCATACCCCCTTGGGGGAAATCTGTTTTCTATTCCCATCTATTTGTGGTCAAATCTGTTCGCCTATGTGAAGATTTGGGGACAGAGTCAGGGCTTTACCACACAGTTTTCCTCTTGAGAATGCTACACAAACAGGGAGTGTTATGATTTGCACACCTGCTGGATTGCTCTTTTTTAGGGCTGAGCCTCATGAAGATTTGGCAACAGGAACATACAAGCAGTACTTCGTGGAGCCCCTCCATGTCTTCAGTTGCTCGAAGCTAACCAAGTTCCTTCTACTACTGCAGCACTAAAATGTCAGGTTTTCTGCTGGAGGTGGGAGGCCCATTTAGTTTCTCGATGTTCAGCACTACCATACTGAAGCAGCACTTTTCTGTTGCTTCAGATTGTTGCATTTCCTGTCTAAGGAAATCAGTTCATATTTTTAAGGATAATTTCTTGTCCATCTACAGTGATACTCTACCCAGAACTGCCTCAAGCAAGAATAGGGCATTTGAGAAATGGGAATGATACATACAGAGAAATTCCAGACACCCCACAGAAGCTCTAAATTCTGTAGTATTCTGCATTGCAGAGCTGGCCAAAGCAGAAGCTTCAGTTCTTGCTTCTGCATTTATCAGTTACATGCCCCTCCATCTCTGGTACATGTCACTTGCCAACATTTCAGGGCCATGCCTCCAGGTGCAATCACTAGGTATCGAAGGTCTTCGGCCTCCTTTTTCTCCGATTCATTTTTTACAGCTTAAAGCAAACCATGTGTAACGATGAGTATATCCCCTGCAGTAGATTCATAAATTGAACAAGCGTACACACACACACAAATGACCCCTAGCAGATGTTTATCTCTGATGCCTTGACGAGGTGGGTTGCCTTAGACATGCTGTGATTTTTCAGTCATTGTGCACATTGTCAGGTTGCATCACATTATGTCTGCCAGTACAAAATAGTCTGTAAACTATGTGACAAGACTTGAAAGTATATTAATTATAATGCAATTATAAGTCTATTATTTGTGGATCCTATTTTTAAGTGAAAGGACTAATTCCACCATAATTTTTCCCAATCTGAAGCCACTGAGCTGAAATAAATTAAAATGCCATGGCTTTCAAAGAATACCTTTGCATAGGGTATCACTAAGTTGGTGAGATTTGGTCTCAACTTTTCACAATTTTGTTTAATTCCTTGCCAGGTTACATCTATGACAGACAATTCTCTCTCCAGTCTGTTGGTCTTTATCTTCACATCTGTGGTTTATCCTGTATGTTTGATTAATTCTCCCGTAATAATGACATTTCCTTGGTTCACTTCATTTGAGAAACCCTACTTATTTCTAGCACAGACAAAACCTGTCTTCTCTCTGTGTCAGTTCTTGTTCATTTCAAAAAAATTAGTGTTCTGAGATAAAATGACTCTTTAAAAGAAAGCTTATGTTATCTATATCTTTATATTAATTTAGCAGAAATTAAAAGCACAGATTAGCTCCTATGTAATAACTGGAGAGGATATAAAAAGGCAATTCGGGTCCTGCTATAAGTATCTCTTGCATATATAAATATCTTGATATATAAAAATCTTGCAGTCTTTCAGCTAGAGTAGATCATAAATCAACTAGAGGAGCAATCTGAGTCACCAGTCTTTTTTGTATGTGAAAAATTAAGTTATTTAGAATTTTTGTCTGGCATGGGACAATTCCTTGCATTTTTCGTCTCAGACACCTGAGCTGCATCTGCCCAGTGGCTGGTTACAAAGACTAGGCTATTTTCACAATCACTAGAAATGCAATTTCACAGTAAGAGGCAAAGGTTTGGGGACCCAGCCTGGAAGTAAGCTGTTTTATAGCAGAATATATCCTGCAAATCTTCCCACAATGCACTGGGAAATCAAGGCTTGCACGTCTTGAAGTGTTACCAGACGCAGCGTGCGTAAGAGAGGATCTGAACTGCACGTGGCTAGAATGCTGCTGGAATGGCAGTGGCCACGTGCAAATATCAGCACATGATGGGCTTCTTTCTTCAGAGCAGCAAGAGCTGCTTGCAGAATTATTGGTTGCTGCTCCTTCTGATCTGTTTTTTCTTATCATCCTTTTGTAACTTAGAATAATCACTGGCAGGTGTTTCCTTGTATGTTAATACTACGCAGTTCTGCACATTGTAAGCTGCACAGAAACATTGATCCAAATATAGCTATGGAGCGCCTACATTTCATTACATTAGCAGTGTTCATTGCTGGTTACAGAAACAATAATATTGGCACAGGTTTATTATTACATTATTTAGTTCAGCAGTAAAATATTGAAAAACACTTCACAACAATCTCCATGTCTCTTTGGAAGTTTTGAGATTTCAGCTTTAGAATCAGAGAGCAGAATGTGTATTAAAGTTATGTTTTCATCAGTAAATAAAATAGGCCAGGCCTTGTGTTCACATTGCTAAACTGTTCCCTCCATACTGCCCACTGAGAACAAATAATGATCCATGCTCTCTCCAGGACCAGCTAATTTATTTATTCCTTTTATATTAAATGTAGGCATGTATGCCACAGCATGCTTGGGCAATTTTATTCTTTAGTTAGAACAGAATTCACATCACTTCTGCATTAAGAACAATTTAGGGTCATAATAATATCAGAATCTAGCTGAAGGAGTATGTTAAAATTGTTGATGTCAGAGTTACCTGACCTCATAAATGTCTTCTCAGGATGCCTGATGATGGCTTGATGATCCTTTGTTATTTGTGCCACACACACATTCCAACAACATTACATATTCCTAAATATCGTATTAAAATAAAAATGTGTCTTCTATGTCAAAGACAAATCATTATATATACTATCCTAGGTAAATTTCTATCACTGCACTTACAAAGCCACTGATTAGCCTGATCATTGAAGACACTAACCTGTATCTACTTCCACATTTACTATTACCCAAAACCTTAATAAATAAAGCAGTAAACCTCTCTGTGTTGTAGGTATGCCATGATTCTTTTTTTCCCTCCAGTGACTGTTTTCAGAAAGTAACTATGTTTCTTCTCCCTTTGGACAGGAACCTTGTACTCCACAGAAACTGGTAAACATCCTCAGATGTCTTAAACAGTTTTCCTATGGCACAGAAATGACTTTTTGGACATCTTATGCCCCTATTGCCTCTTACCAGCATATAAATAAGTCAGCTTTCAGTGTCCGCAGAACAAAATCTTGAAGGAACTTCAGCTTTTAACCTGTAGGCCTTGCTTTCAGCTTGAATCTGAATACTAACTAGTTTAATAGCCTGTTATTTTTAACCCCAGGTTCTGATTCACATCTCTCCTCTCGCCTTTTATTATTTTTTTCCCTTTTTTCTCACAAGAAAGCTGCTATTGCTTATATTCTTTAGAACTGAAATATTCTCGTATTGCTACACAAAACATGATGCTGTTTGGTGAGTATATGTTAATAAGATTCTTTATTTCTATGAGAAAGCTCCCATTGCCCTTGTTATAAACAATCTCATATATCACATTTTTTTTTGCAGCACTAGTTCAAGCTCACTGCATTGTAAAACATACTTAATCTAAGCCCAGGGCCAAAACAAATTTCAACTGAGCCAGCTAAATCTTTCTTAAGTCATCTCCCAAGTGCCATGTAATTCTGTAGAAGTGTTAGCAAGCATTTAACCTTTACTGTACATATTTAACAAATTAAGTAGCTGCTTATCCCTGTAAAAAAACATTATCTTTATTTTGAGTCCCTTGCAGTCTATGATAACAATAGAGCAAGTAAAAGAATTATGCTGAGAGCAGAGATGAGTCCATGCAAATAAGGATGCAATGAGTATAAGCTTATAAGCAGTAAGCACCTTTTCGTGCAAATTTCTGGCAATGACTAAGTGATTTGCTCTGCTGCTACCAACAAGGCCCAGCCCAAGGCCTTCTACTACTGTTTAAGAATGAGTCTTTCCTTTCTTTGGTGCATGAGTGCAGACAAAGAATCACATAGGAAACCAATTCTGCCTTTTACAGGTAGGCTTGTATGCTGGATTCAGCAGAGGAAACACAGATGGAGATTAAAATCTATATCGATTCTTTTTTTCTTTTACAGAATAAGGAAAACAGTCATTTGGGGATAAGACTCAAAAAGAACCCATCTTGAATAGCCAGTATTAATTATCTTGCAATTATCTTTTTAAAAAACCTGAGTACAGGCAAATTGGGAAGTCTTGTTAGCCAAAGGTGACAAGCCCATCCAACAGTATGCAGAAATACATTTAAGATTCTTTTTTTTCTATTTCCAGAGGAACATGGGGCACAAAGGAGTGTCTTCAAACATCAGTTTGTTTAGATAGCACAGGTAAAACTTTAGGAAAACTTGAAAGATGTGCTCCAATAGTAAGAAAGAGGTTTGTTCTTTCCCCCTGCTGGGAGCCTGCAGTCCCTTTTGCAACCAGGCTTCAGAAGAAATTTGCAGAAGCTGATGGCCATGAGTGCATTCAACAGCTGTGGCCCCTGTGCCAGCAGAGCCACATCATGCCATTCTGGATTAGCACCGGCAGGATGTGATGGGAACTCCACTCACTTTTTTACAACTGATTTCATTGTCAGGAAGTGGTTGCAAAACCTGCCCAGCTGTATTCTGTTAAAAATAATAATTTCTGCCTCACTTAGCCTGTGCTGATTGATCTGATCTTCATGTTGAGAAAAGACTGGGCAGAAAACAGAGGATAGGAGTTGCTTATGAGTGGTTGCTTAGAATATTCCTCCGGATTATCCACTGAGTTCACAGTTGTTAACCAAAAGATGAGCTAAGTGGATTTATGGGAAGTGTTTTGAGCTCAAATTTTAACTTTTCTTAGGGAACATTTTGCCAGACTTCAAGCATCACGTTTGTTTGCAGACAGCGTTGTTGCTATGCACGTTGTCTCTGCAGCCTTTATCACGGGAGGATGAGCTGTAGAAACTGGCCTGTAAACTGTGGATAGTCTGTTTATGCCTCAGTCTGCACCTAAGGTGCCTCTTTGTGTTACAGAATCTCTGGGCTCCTGCAGATAGTCCACCAGATCATTTAATGTCTAATTTGGGAAAACAGGTATTGATCTCTTTTCTAAGCCCAAATCTTTCAACATTTGAAAGTTGCCCTCTTGAGAAGACAGGAAATAACTAAAATAAATGTACCTGGATCTTTGCTTTATATTCTATTGTTATAAGTTACTCTAAGGAACACGCAGAAGCATTGTTGACTCTAAGTGGCTTGAATAATGTGTTCTTTTTAGAGCTTGTTATGACACTGATTTCCAAATTATTCACTAAACCCACTAATCCTTTAAAAATGTGTTCCCATTTCAGTTTTAAATGATGTAGCTAGAAAGCAGCAGTGAAAGAATGCCATTTGGATGCTGTGAATGTATTCCTTTGTGCTTTCAAGCTGACATACGGAGGTGCAGCTAAATTCTGTGTTTCAATATAATATAAATTAAAAGTATATTTTTGTTACGAATTTCTTGAAAAACACAGTATTCATATCAGCCCTTCTTTCGATTCAGTTGAACTGTGAAACCTGATCACCATGAATGTGCTGAATGTTTTAACATTGATATGATTATTAAATGAACATCTTCTGTAATGAATTTCAACATATAGCACATTCATAAACTCTTTATGTTGACCATTCGCTGTTCGTTTTGTACAATTGCTTAGAAAAATAACGTGTAAAATCTGAATTCTGCAACCAGTTAAATACAGGTCTGAGAAAAAACAAACTCCTCCACTAGGTGTCCTGATATGTCCCCAGAGCAGGGCCCTATTGTGCACTGAACAGGACGAAGCTCTTCTGGGGAAAATAGCATGGAAGGATATAGCTGAGGCTTGCTGCACAGTGCAAGGGGCTCACACTGAGTTTGTGCAGGTGCGGCATAGCCGAACATGCAGATATTTGACTTCATGATAGCAACAGTATTCTCTGAGAACAAACAATTTCTGCTTCTTTCGAAGTTTTTCTTTAAATTTTTTTTTTTTTTTTTTTTTTTTTTTTTAATAAGTAAAAGAAAAATTGTGTTTGTGTACTGGAAATTCCCCAGGGTACCAGTATGTTAACATCCTATTAACTACTCATTTGTATCATCAAAATGGTTTTGAGTTATCATATGCACCATGCAGACTTTATCTGCTTTAAGTTACAGAAGCTGCATTTAGACTCTGGATCTGGGAATGCTTCCAAATGCCTGGATACAACTGTTCACCCACCTAAGCTGTAATCACTGTCAGATGTAACTTTACCCTGGATTCCTTCATCACATCTTGGTTTTTGAGGAACAAAACCTGCATGCACTGACCAGATGATGCTCCAGTCACACTCTTGCTCTGGATTTTACCCCATGGTACCTGCGACGTCCCACTATTCCACAGGAGAGCCACAGCAGAGTAACAAGTGCAGTGGTTCTTTGTGGCCCCCTCAGTGGCCTATTTTGAGAACTGGAGAGACAGAGAGAAGAGGAAAGAGTGGGAGATGCACTTTGCCCATAGGTTCCCTGGCTATTTGTGCCACCAATGTTAGCTCCCGTCAGGATCTGCTGAGGAGAGGACTGGGCTCTGGTGTACATATTCCTCCGCCTTTTCTATCCTTGAGACTTGATATTTCCTCCCAGTAGTCTGTGGTCTTTCCTTACCTCTGCCTCCCCATGAGCCTACTGTTCTTGTCCATCTAGTTCCAGTCTAATCTCCTCTAGGCTCCCCACCTCTCTTCTTCTAGGCTTCTCCTTGCAGCTGTGCCTTCCTCCTATAGCCAGCTCTTCTCAAGGTGTCCTATCACTTTTCAGGCTCTTTCTTCTCCCTATCATACTCCTACCCCCCATTTTCCTGTTTCACCCTTTCTTCCTTTCACCTACACCTCCCAAAGCTCTCCCAAAGCCCTCCCTCCCTCTCTCTCCTTTTCCTCCTAGTCTAGATTTTTGTCCCAGTTAGTTCCCATTTCCTCTTAGCTTCTGCTCTTCAGTCTCTTATCACTGTTAGTCCTCACTTCTCCTCCCTCTTCTGCAGTCTCAGACTGTCCTCTCTTCATTTGCCCTCTATAAGTTCCTAATTCTCTCACTGGGACTGGTGGGACCTGCCAGACCTCACCTCCTTGTTCAACTGGTCCGTTTTTCTCTTCCACCTCCAGTCCATCACTCCTAAATACATCTTTTGCCTCCCTGGACAGCAGTCCAACCTTCTGCCTTCTTCTCCCAGTCTGTTTCTTTTCTTCCTCTAATAAGCAAAGCATATGTTCTTTTATGACATTGCCCATGCACCAGCAAGGAGCTGATGGAGACTGGTTTTCCACCTCCCTCCAGTCCTGAGAGCTCAGTCCTGCTTGTAATACAGGAATACACTGAGAGTTCTTCAGCTTCTCTCTGTACTTAAATAGCCTATCCATGGCAAGAGCAATTGTAACTCAGGTAAAGGCTTCACTTCCAGAGTAAATGGAGAGGTAACTAGTTTCTTTTTTTGAATGTTGAAAGATTCTCTATAAGGTTACTCCATATTCCTTTATGTTTGCTGGCACAGTTCCTACAGCCTTTCTTCCCCCAGTAAATACTACATTATGAAAAAAATGGCAATTTTCTAGCTACTGCTTGAATTACAGCCAACTAAGTTCCAGTCGTGACTCATGGACTTCAGGACTTTGCTTGAAGCTCTTGTTTTGCTCATTTCCTTTCCAACCCCCAATCTTTAAATACAATTTCTCTGTGGCAAGGAGAAGCCAGTTCAGCTTATTGCTTCAAGTTACTTATAGAAGTCCTAGACGCAAAAGGTAGAAAGATAAAATTCACACAGAAAAATCCCAAATCTGCTGATACCATCCCATGATGGTGCTAGGAAAGTAATCAGGAAAAGACCAGTGCTGGGACTAATGCTGATGTTCTAAAACCACAACTCTGGTGGCTTAACACAATAGCAGGATAATGGACATAGTGATCTCCCTGACCCTTCTGAGATCCTTAAACTTTTTAATGTTGGAGCCATCTTCTGCTCTATTATTTTAACCTTATTCCATTCTAAGTCCTGAGAAAAATGTAAAATTTTAGAGAACATTCCCAAAGATCCTGATTTTTTTTTGCTAGAAATTGTAAGAATTTCAGGAAAAAGGCCTACAGCATGCTGTCTTCTGGGCATTAAAACTTTTTTTGGACAATTATTTCCTAGTCAACAGTCTCTTTTTTTCCAGAAAGCTTGAAATACTGCAAGAGCCTTGCTGAATTAAATACTGTGAGATTCGCTCCGCATTAGGCACAGAGGTGTTCAGTATAAATTGGATAGTTCAAAACAAGATACTAATTCAGTAACAGCCATAATGAGGTCACCAGTTTGCAATATTCTGCAGCCTGAATTTCAGGATGCATGTCAATAGCAGAGAATGAGAGAAAGGTAAGACTTAAAGATTGCTCCTGTATTTTGCATGTAATGGGAGAGGTAATTTAAGATGAGCTCAGCATAAATGGCTGATCAAATGCCATACCCTACACCTCCAAAGATAAGTTTTAAAGACTTACTTAAAGGTCAACATTTCTTTATATCCTCCAAAAGGCACTTCATGTGACAGCAAGGTTTTTGTGATGTACGACAGAATTACACAAATATGCAATACAGCTTCATTTGGCTGGCGTATTGAGAGAGCGTGTCATGTTTACAGCTTGGCTGAAAGTGAGGGGGAATTGGGAGGCACATCCTATTCCTGAGGGTAAAACATAATTTTCTAATAAATAAGGAGTAAGGATGTAATGTAAGGACAAAATATAAATCCCTCAGACACTCTGAATTCTATCATGACTTTGATATATAATTGTTTAATGATTTCCTGAGGGAAAAATGTCAGCTTGCATTTAGGGGATAGCAGTGCAGAAGATTTGGGGGGGGAGATGCCCTAGAAAATATTCGCGAGAATGAAGTAGTTCTTTGTGAGCTACAGCTGCTTTTTGTAAGGTGACTTGTCTCTTAGGTCCCTTTTTTTATTCCAGATATAATGCAGCCTTCAGAATTAAATGTTAGTATACTATAGGTTTTGAGCTGTTAAACCTACAGAGCATTAGAGAAAAAGACTTCGGGAATAGGAATCTGCTCAAAAAGAAACCCATTTAAGTAGTGCTAGATAGCTGTAGCTACAGCCCTGCCAAGACAGAAACACTGGCTCGACTTCTCCTATAGGAGGCACCATTGTTCCTTGGTGCCTCTACCGAAGCCGGTGTAGATTTATTCCACCCGCTTATTGATAAAAATGAAAGACATGTAAGAAGAGTTTCTTGGAAAACCAGAAAAGGGTGCAGTACCAGATTTTTTTTGAAGAAATAAAATACTCGCCTTATTATGATGTTGGTGTGATGGAAAATACTATCCAGTGAATGTGACATGGATTAATTTTCTTCAGACATTGTGAATGACCGAGGAAGCAGAAATAAAACACTATATTTTAAATATGCCAACTCCACATGAAGCTTTTTTGGTTTACTGAGTAGAAGAGAAATCACATTATCTACCTTCTCTCATCTGAATGTACCTGATGGGAAGTATAACTAATGCAGGAAGCATACTCTATAGCAGCATAAGAATTAAAGGACTTCAGCTACAAGCCACGGAGATAGACAAATGAATTTTAATGTCAAAACTTTGCGTTCAAAAAACTCATTAGGTTTTGTTTCATGACAGTGTTTGGTCCCTCTTTAAACCTCTCCTCTCATGAGTCATTAATATTTTATCTCTTGTTTTTTATTTTGTTGAAGAAATGTTGGAATGAGCTGTCAAAGTCATAAAATGTCAAAAGAAAAAGCCTTGGGAATTTTTAATATTTTTCCCCATGGACACAATTTTGACCTCTGTCCTAAGTATTTTGGCCTCTGTCCTATGTTAGATGAAAGCAAAATCACCAAAATATTCAAATTTCCTGAAAGATGGAAGTTACTGTTATGCATTGCTTACTGAGTTTCTAAAAATGAAAATTATGATGAAAGTGCCTGAGACAAATAAGTCAGTGTTATTCCACAAGCTGAATTACAAGAGGCAGTAGGAAACACTATAGAAAAATGTTTTTCAGCTGTTATCTCTGGCCTTATTTCTTATAATACAAGGCTACAAAAAATGACCACTACTCAAAAAGTTATAAGTAATAGCTGCTATTTTTTATCATTCAATTCAAATGGAGTTTGTTTTCCTTGGTGGAAACCTTGTGTGTCTTTATTAAAGTAAGGTCCAGGTACCATTATTGCAGTAATATGGAACAGATCATTTTATTTAGAGTGCTTGATGTAATCATTTAAGACATAAGTCAGTTCAGCCTAATTTAGCCATGTTTTGTATATTAGTCATTTCAGGGACCTTTTAGATGTTCTAGTCCATTGCTTACCATCCCACCACTACTACTACTACTACTAATCTAATTCAAAATTTTAACAATCTAATTTTACATTGCCCAGATAAAAACCGGTGGTATCTTCATGGCTTATGTTGGTCAATTTTAAGACAAGAAAGGAATAACAAGGAATAATCATTTTAAAATGGTGGCAAATAGTGCGGAGGGGTACTAGACTACATTTACTCACAGCTCATATTAATATACACAGCTATCCATCAGCTTCCTGTGTCATTCACAGTGTCTGAAGAAAATGAGTCCATGTCACATTCAGTGCATAGTATCTTCAATCACACTGACACCGTAATAGGGTGAGAGAGCACCTGACAAAATATTAAAAACAAATGGTTAAATGAGTGCAAGTGTGCCTGTGTGTGCATTCAGGCCTGGTGTTTCTTCCTCAGCTTCAGACAAACAGAGACATTTCAAGGCAGGGAATATTACAGAGTTTTATATTAATTTATTTGTTTAATAATAAAAAATATAAAATAAATAGAATATACTACAAATGGATAATGATACCAGTGTAGAATATCAACTGTCTATTGCAATACCAAATCATTTCCAAATACTGTATGTCCAACAATAATCAGTCATATCCATGTTGGTAAGCCAACATTTTAAACCATTGAAGTTTAAAATTTTTGTTATAATTCAGATTGTGATTCATTTTCATTGTCAGAATTTCTAAAATGGAAAATCTGAATTTCAGTCAAAACTAATCATAAACATATGGCAAGGCATCCAGTGAAAATGTTTTGCACTGTCAAAACAAGACTGTTACAGCTTCAAATTACATATATCCATAGCAGATCTGGTATGGGTAGTGGTAAAGAATTATATCATGCAAAGGTCTTTGCTGTCAGTTTGAAGAGTGACAACTGTGAAAGACAATCCAAGCTTATTGCCTGGTTCTCTGTAGAAGCTGCCCTGGAGACATCAACTTCTGAGGATGGAGGTGGTGCAAACCTCTTTTGGCAAAGCAGTGTTAGGAAGATTTGTTTCACATTATCTGACGAAGAGTTGCAGAAGTGGCAACTTCTAACTGCTGAGATAGAAGCCACCCGTGGAGCTACTCCATCTCCATCCTTGGAGCTATTCAAAAGCCACCTGGACAGGGTCCTGGGCAACTTACTTTTTAGATGATCTTGCTTGAGCAGGGGGGTTGAACTAGATGATCTCTAAAGGTTCCTTCCAATCTCAACCATTCTGTGAGTCTGTGTGCTACTGCCATTAGTTGATACAAGCTGGTGAGTCAATATCTGATCTGCGTTGGCTCCCACAGAGGACAAAGGAAGCATCTGAGAAGCCTTAGCACCAAAGCTAGGACATGTCAGCCATGCTAGAGAGGGGGGAAAGTGCCCCCAGGGCTGTCAGGTTTCACGTTCTTGGTTAGACTGTGCTATAGGACAAAAAGCTGTGGAAAAATCATCCTGAAGTTGTGCTGCTAAAATTAATGGAGACTTGCATAATGCACCACTTAATGTACCACTCTCTGTACCTCATTTTACCAATCTCAAATGAGAAAAATACCATCAAAACATCTTTAACACTTGAGAAACTCTCAGTTACTGAGGTAGAAACATCACAGGTTCATCAAGTGTATCTTTTTGCATTCAGTTTGGGTGAAGTGTATTAAACTAGGCCCCTCTGAGTAAAAAGAAGAGAAAGAAACACTGAATATCCAGCCACTGCCTGAGACAAGATTCAGTGAAAAATAGCATGCATGCATGTAATTAAAAATTACAGCAATGCATGGGTAGAAGGGGCCATAAGGACACCGTGGAGATTTCCTAAGTGTGCAGCTTCGCAACTTGCACGTTTAATACAGCTCTTTTTTTCAAATTCTTCTCAAGTTTCAGCACAGCAGCAGAGAAAGAAAATGAGCAAATGCTGCCTCTAACAAGACTATCCATCTGACAAAATTTTTCCACATAGTAATGTTAGAAAGTGTCAGCTGTCACTTGCAAGTGAATGTGCAAATGAATGTAGGTGCAGCTGCCTAAATTTATCACGGAGGGTGAGAGACATAGAGAAATTCATCCAAGGCTTCATTTCCAACAGCTGCCACAACTGAGGATGCAGCATCTATCCTCAGTGTGATTCATTTACCATCCAAAGTGTAGTTAGGCAGCTGCCAAAATTTAGTCAGATCCACTAGATATGATGTAGTTTTTCCTAGCCAGAAGGGCAGTTCCCTTTTGTAGCAAGGGGCTGCATTGACATGGCTAGGCTTGTATCCCAGCAGAAATGAATGCATTTTAGCCTGGCCTGGGCAGGAAGGCAGCCTCATGCTTACCAGCTTTTTACAGAGCATGTCCAGTGCTGCATCTTAGTTTTTCTCTCATTCTGTGCAGGAGACTCAAAGCTAGGGTGGTAGTAAACATGGCATCATGGCTCTCTGGCTTAGGACAGGGGATGAGAGGGCTGAGGGAGGCAGTTGTGCAGTGCTGCCCATGCTCTCTGATCTCCCTTCTTTACAGCCAGAAGGGCCCAACAACATCTTCAGCCACTTCAAGACAGTTCCAACCCTCATGGCTATGGGTGCAGTCCCGTCCTGGTTGATGCACGCTTCAGCTCCCAGGGGTGATCATCATCCTTGACGCTATCCTCATCTTTGCCGAGTGCCTTCTGGCAGACGGAGGCAGCAAACCAGGGCTTTCTTTTCCTGAGAGACTGCATTCATAGAGGGCAGGCTGCTGGTGCAGATGATTGATTGTTGCCCTTCCTTACAGTATAGCTCTGAGGGTATCTGCCAGGGCTGAGGAGCAGGGAGTGCCCTCTGCTCTAGAGAGACAAAACCGGAGAGGAATTCAGAAGAACTGTCAGAAGCAGGCTAGGTTTGGTGTGGATGCCCTACTGCAAAATAAAACATGAGAGCCTGCTCTCTAGCCCAGAAGCCACCTGGCTTTGCACAGCTCACATCCATATGGCCAGACTCTCATACCTTCCTAAAGCAAGTGGCCACATCCAGCCTGCTTCTGGGGACTGGCACCTGCCAGGCTGACCAGGGGTAAGGCTGGCCAGACTGGACCAAGCCCAAGCAGGCTGTGCAGCACCAACTGTGCAGGCAAGGGGCTCCTGGGATTGCATGTGTTCATCTCACCACTCCGTTTAGTTTCCTTGTATAGCTGGTGAGGCCTGTTGCTGTTTCTGGAGGGCAGGACAAGCTGTTGCTCTGCAGGGAGTGGGCTAGAGATGTTTTTCTCGCAAGGCAGCTGTCATGCTACTTCAAAGGCCTCAAAGGCCAAAGTAGCAGCACATTCTAGCCAAGTGCTAGAATTGTATTTAACTAGTTGTTAATTAGGAAATAATGAGTCAAAAGTAGGCAGTTAGCAGAGATCTTCAAAGTCTATTTAAATACAATCCATGAATGCAGTCTTAAATTTGGAGTAGTACCTCAATCATGTGAGGCCTGGGGCCAAGGCTTGAAGAAATTAAGCATGTAATTGTAAAGAAAAGGAACAAGCTGAAGGTATAGCTCAGATTTTTTTTTTTATTACTGTTTCAAATTAAAACGTGTAATCCTTGAGGGTACTAACTTCCCACCTTATCCTGAGAAACAGTTTCCTTACTGAGTCTTCAGATAAATCTAATAGTAAATTTGCATCATGATAATTCCTATATTCCATAGCATAAGTAAGAATTTATTGGAGCAGTTAACAGAATCTTTACCACTGAGGCTGTTGAACCTTCATTGCAGACATTTAATGAACTGCATCCTGCTTTGCTTAGTAGTTCACAAAATGCCAGATGAATTACAGCACTTCTGAGATAGGGTCTGTTGTGGCAGGGGCTTCTGCTTGATAGCTTCCACAAGCACCATTAGAAGACCAACTACTGTTTAAAAATGTCACCTAAATGTACATGTGAATCAAGTCACAAAAATATTTGGGCAAAAAGCTCTCAAGTACATTCCCACAAGAAAGCTTCTTGCTGCGCAGGTGCAATGGAAATAGTCATTTGGAACTGAGCTTTTAATTGCAGATGATCATCTGCAATGGTTCACAAGGGTTAAAGATTAAGCAGTAATTTGAACCTTCTGGGAAATATAAAACACTAATGGAATAAGTTGATGTTTGGCTACTTCAAATGCAACAATTTCCAAAACAGAGTCTAGCATGGAAACTTGGGATTGCAGTATTAGGACTCATCTGTAAGTTTGTTATTTGTTTCCCAGTGTATGAACTAAAAGCAAGCTATTTCCAGTTCTAAAAAGACTGACCATGAATTCCAGCTCCCAGTTACATCCTGGCTGTTCCTCTTGCCCCCTGGAAGTCAATATCAACAAAGGTCAAATTAGATCCAAGATAGTGGAATACGCAGCAGAAATCATTGGTATGGGTCAGTGGGTGTACAGGATGTACAGAATGTAATCATGCATTTATGGCATTGGTCCTTCAGAAAGACATTGAGGTTGTAAGAACCCAGGCTGATGCAATAGGTACAGAAAGTGAAATAGCTGAGGAGGAGGAAAATTGGTCCAGACAGTGAAGACATACAGGATCAAAGGTTTCCCTGCTGGGTCAGTGCTAGTCACAAATAACAGAAGAGATGCTCCAGTAATTTAGCAAAAGGTGATGGGGAGCCTGTTCCTGTTCTTTAGTTGCAAGTGATTTTTCTTCAGAAAGAACAGACAGAGCTGGATATACCCAAGTAGTGTTCAGGAGAAAAGTTTCTCAGCAAAAGCCCGTAATATGTGGAGGGATTTCCAATTCTAGGTGTATCTGATAGTGGAATGGGAAATATTCAACACATATAGTTGCAAAGAATCATTGAAAGAAACCTTGCAATGTTAAATAAATGGCTACTGAATAAAAATATGAAAACTGAACAGACAAGCTAACATTTAGAAGCCTCTACAGTGTCAGACAGCATTCCTAACTTGGATGACAGCTAGTTATACCTTTTTTTTCATTTAGAACTGCTTAGGAGTTTTCCATCAGAATAATTTGTGGAAGAAAATCAAAGTTTATCTTGGGGAAATTTCTGTCTGCCATGTTAAAATAACAACCAAAAAATTCATTTTCCAATTGGAAGGCAGAAATGGCAGCTTCCACCTCTCAATGATCCTGAACTTTCCACTAAAAATTAGTAAAATCAGTAAAATGCCTTTTTTTGCAAAAATATTCCACTAAAATTAGCAAAACATTTCCAGTTGCAGCTCATGAACCCAAGTTCACCACAAGGGCAGAGCCATGTTTTTAAAATGTGCAGGCTTTCAATGGGAAGAATTTCAATTTTCGTGAAAGGTCTAGGCTGAAAAAAGGCTTGTCAACACCTTGTAGCGCAGCAAAGCAGTTCTCACATCAGCCCCAAACCTGTCGACTTCATTGATGGTACCATGTCTAAACTGCTTACGTGGAGCTGCAGTGCACATCGCAGGATGCAGAGAATTGATTTCACCACTTAAATGTGTGAGAAAGCTGAAGATTTCAAAGCTTGTCACAAGCTCTTAAAAACTGAATGGTGCTTATAACTTTGAAAAATACATCTTGCTTATTCAAAGGATATTGTTAGGGTAGCAAAAATTATCAAATCTACCTCTGTCTGCAGTGAAAAAAATGTAATCTGAACTAAGTCAGTTGTCTCAGATGATTAGAAGGTTGATGTTGGCCTTGACTCTGCTCACATTCACCCTGATACAAATAAAAGTAGATACAAATAAAAAGTGGTTTGCCAACATCAGAGACAAACCACTACAGACAACCAGCAAGAGATCTGCAAGACTGCTGGCTGAAACTACAGCAGATTCATGTCAGTCCAAGAAGCCTCAACTTACAGACCAAGGAGACATGTGAGCTCAAATCTAGAATGAAAGTGAGGCAGTTCCAAATTCAAGAAAACCACAAGAATGACCAGATGTTTAGATAAAATAAATCTAATAAGGACAGACTGAAAATATTAAACTGGAGAGGACTCTCTGGACATATGGGATGAGATTCACCTTAGCTCATGGAAGGCATCTTCTATGTAAACATGCATACCTGAGCATATGTGCTATGGCAAGTGGAGAGAAATTGGCATTCTTCTGTTGTAGATGAATCTTAGGTTGAAATGAATAATTCCCTACAAATATGTCTGTTACTACTGCTTTTATTGTAGATGTATAAAGTGAGATGAGATATACCCTGCCCTGGCTATTTATGTTAGGAATAAAGGTGGTTTATAAATGGAACAGAAAACACTTCCCCCCCCCCCAAATACTACAGACAGTAGCAGGCTACTTATTAGAAAAGGATTTTTTTTTTCAAATAGTTTGGCATGCTTGGCAGGATTACTTGCAAGACATTTTCTTAGACTTCCTGTAAAAGTTTTCCCTAAATGTAGCATGCTACCAGAGCTGGACACTTTCATATAGGTCACGGTGCTAACATACCCGAACTACCTAGCTAAAGTGACATTTTCAGGTGTCACAAGCAAGGCAACTGGGGTAACAGACCCCACAGGGAAAGCTGAGTAAATAAGCAGCCAATGTACTTAGGTTCAGTCTGAGCTCCACGTTGTCCCAGCTGAACTATAAAGCAACCAAGAAAAATACACTTGAAGGAAAAGCAAAGGATGAAAATAAATAGCCCTTAGAATATGTGCTATTCATGCTAGTGTTTACTTATGAGTTAGCATCTGTTTTCCTTTATTTCAGTTGAACATAAAGCCCTTAGGATGCAGATGAATTATAACATATGACTTTCTGATATTTGGCACATAGAGTAGCCTGAATTTAAGAATGATTTATAGGCTTTTATTTCCCATATAACATTTCTGAAGTTGCCTCTACAAGTTATCCCACATCTTGCTCACCCTTTTTTCCATATGGTCCTATTAATACGGTACAAGAAAGCAAAAACTTTGCAGGATGTTGTTTGCAACAGGTAATGACAGTGAATGATCTTGCCTTTCCTAACGTTTCACACACTGACTTTGTTCTGACAGATGAGAAAGCCTGAATAGGTTTCCACCAGCTTTTAACTGTCCTAATGAGCCTTCCTAAGGAGCTCAGCCTGTGAGGAGAGAAAAGTAAAATAATGAAAGATGGTGAAGGAAAAGGAGAGAAATGATTATATGAGTTAAAAAGCATATTTTAAAATGATTCACTGTTTTTTTTTTGACTTTTTCACTTTCATTTCCTTCTTTGCTTTTTTCCCAATGTCACTTTACAAAGTTTTTATGGCCCCTTGGGTGTTTGTCCAACCCTCTGCAAAAGCTAATCTAAACAGGAGGAAGCTCCATGCAGTTTTGTTTCTCTAATAAAGTCTCCCAAAGCTGCCACTCTCACACAGCTCCCCTTTAAATGGGGTTATGCTGCAAATATAATAACCTGAATAATGAGTGATGCATGTTTGTGCCAAACTCTGCAGTCTGCCTCGGCCCCGTTGGTGGCTTCGTTTATCGCTGCTCAAAACCAGATCAACATGCAGCTTACAGCTGTTATATAACAAAATATGCACTACAGCCTCATCTCTGTTTCCTGGCTCCAGACTTTTACAACCCTCATGGAAATGACTTGGAAATAGTTTCTCGTCCAATCGCCGTTTCCTATATTCTCAAGTGTAGACGGTCCTGTTAGGGCCTGCAAGCTACAGCTTCATGAGTCCCATGTGCCTTTCTACTAAAGAAAGTTTTATTTCTATTCTTTTCCCTCTGTCCCCAAGGAAACAAAAATTTGACTATTTCAGTCTTTCTATTCATACAAGGTGGTATCTACAGACTGTCTCCTAAAATGTTTTATTGCTAGAAAAAGGCAAAGATTTCAAAACCTGGCCACAAATGATAATAGTACAAGAAAGCATGACAGTAATCCTGTATTAATGACCTTTTTAACTTTCTATAATGTGAGAACTATTCTCTTTAGTATGTTTATTGGAGTTACAAATTCTGGTGTTACATTTACACATTAATTAAGTTGTCTTACAGGAATTTATCTAATACTTTAAGCAGAGACAGTTAATTAAAAGAATACTCTCAATTTCATATGTATCTGTTCATCTGACAAAACGCTGTGACATGGTACAGGAAGACCCTTTTTTGTGAAAAAAGCTGGCAGTCAAAAGGAGACGTTCTGCAAACTTCAGGCATCAAATCCCTGCTGTCAGAGTCTGCATGAAGAAACCCTGCCCACTCAGGAGCACTGCACACCACACGTCTTACCGTGTAATATCACTAGCCCCACAAAGGGACTTAAAAAACAAGTCTGCTACCCAACACGGCAATTTTCCAGCTTACTTCGGTAATGTGGCAAATTAGAAGCAGACAGATTTATTTATACAGGTTAGTAAAGATTTCTTATGTGCGATAACTTTCCTGCAGAAATAGCTTTTGAGAAAGTTGCCAAATGAAAATTGAATGCCATGATGCCATGTTTATTTATTCATCTGTTATTACTGCTCTTATTTACATGATCCTGATAAATCATTATGTGTTTTACAGTTTAGACACATTTTTACTGCAAGTTTGATGTATTAAGTTCATAGTGATGGAGCTAAGCAGCAAAACCTTTTGTTGAGGATTTTCTGAACAGTAGATGTGTGTTTGCATGTTTTCCATGGAAATTGGTAACTAATACAACTTCAGAAGGTGTGAGCACTCTCTGCTAGTCTCATTTCAGACTATACATTCATGAAATCAAATTCTGAAGCCTATCTATATCTGAAATCATATTTCACCTCTGGATGGTGCCAAAAAGGTGAGTAAGAGCAAAATATCAAGGCTATCATGTCATTACCTGCAAATTGTGTATAATGCAAACTTAAAAAACTCTTTGAAAGGTATTATGTCAGAAGACCATGTCAGATATGGATCTGGCAAGGGTCATAATGCCAGCTGGGAGACTGCAGCTCAGGCACAGGAATTCCTGGATGTCTCTATGCTGCTCTTAGACACTAGCAGTTGAATCTTTATCCTAAGTAGTTCATGGATTTACTGACTCCAATCAGCACTGAGTCATATATATTAAATTCCATGGAAGGGATAGATATCCCTTAAATAGCAGGGTTTATATAGTCTAGCAAAGCAAAAGCTGAGAAGACATGTGGTTGCTCTCTTAAAATACTTGAAGGGAGTAAATACCTTGCGAAGATGAAATATTTATGTCAAAGTGGACTGCTGGCACAAGAACGTATGCATGGATGTGAGATCATGAAGTGGATTTCTATTTAGCCTTTAGCAACTAGGGAAGGGACAAAACAATATTTGAATATTAAGATATAGTAAGTTATGAGAGCGATTAATACAAATGGTTTTTGAAGAGAGCAAGGGTCAAACTCAACAATTCAATAGGTCTCTTCCCGATTTATGGTATTAGATTTTTCCATTATTGGTAATTCATTTTCTGTCTCTCCAGTATTATTTGTCGTCTTGTGTTCTAAGTGATTTCCCACGGTTTACTGGGAAAATATCATGACTCAATTAGGGAGGCTTATTTTAGACAAGTGAAATTAAAAACAGTATTGTACTGGTAAAAAAAAAAAAAAAAGTGTTGGCTGCTACATAGAAGGAAAGAAAAAAATGTCTACAGAAAAAAATGTCTTTTCAAAGATGCATGATTGTTTTTCCCTTGACTTAGAACCAAAAGGTGTTTAAGTTTAGTGTATATTATTTCAGCAAGTAGCTATGAGATTAGTTATTAAGATTAAAATCAATTTTGAATGTAAAGAGCTGTTTAGAGTTCCTAAACAGATATTTACTTCTTCTGCATGAACAATGGAAATCCCATGACTTAGCTTAAAAATTAGACTTTGGCTGCTAAAGAGTACTCTGTACATCAGATGACTGTTTTTTTTTTTAATGTAGACTGTAATCTGTACAGAGTTTTTTTCCATTTGGGAATCTTTAAGATTTTTTCAAGAGGAAAGTTGCTTTGATTTTTCTTTCTTTTTTTTTTTTTTTTTTTTTTTTTTTTTTTTTTTGTATTATATTTTCTGCGGCTGTAAATGAGAATAATATAATGGTCCTAATAAAGGGTTAGCTCCAGCAGAATCCGGACACAAGTGTGGTCCATGTTCAGTACCTGTTTTGCACCTCAGGCAGGGGCAGTGTTCACTGGCAGGAGAGGGCAAGCTCAGGGATGACTGAAGACTCCTGTCCCCTACACATTTCAGGTGCCTACATCAGGGCTGGAAGCAGGCGTGACCACCTTCATCCACGTTAGCAAGGACCAGGGCACAACAGAGGGAATGCTGGTGAACGGAAGTCAGAGATGAGGGTCCTACATTCCCACCATTTGCATTTTGTGGTGCTACTTTCATCTAGCTGTAGTATTGTCCCACGGGCAGAGCGCTCATGAGCAGCTGCAGCAGCGAGGTAATGCTCCTGCAATGCATCTTTTGGCTTAGTGTCATCTGAAAGAGTCCATTTTGTGAGACCCTCCCCTGCAATGTAAACCGAAGTGCAGTTAAGCGGTGATAATAGATTCACTGGAAAAGCGCACTTATGGCTTTAAAAGAAGCACTAACGAGGATGCACCCGTTGCTTACTTGGGCTTCAGTGTCAGAGCTCCTGAAGGTTGAAGCTTATTCCTATCATTTGAATGAACTGAAGAGTGTCTAATGTATTCTTTTCTGATTCAGAAAAGAGAAAGTGTTGGTGTGCCTGTTCTCCCTGCCTCTCCCCTGCATATGGGAGAGCATCTGGAAGGAGCTGGGTTTTTTTCCACAGAGGCTTGATGCCACCAAATAGGTGATATTTATAGCTCAGTAAAAACTGAGAGAGATTGCTTGGCATAGAAACGGGAAACCGGTGCACCCTTGTCTAAAGCAACGGCTCCAGCCCATGTGAAATGAGGCAGTGTTAGGAACCATACTCCCTTTTCATCTACTTCAGACATAACTTTTTTCCACTTTCAGTTTTATTTATTTAACAAAAAAGGAACCATTGGGGAGAAAGTGTGAGAACCTCCAGTTTAACACCTGATGCACATGGAGTTCAGCCTTCCACCAACAAAGAGGGTGGCAATACCTACCACGTCAGGCACCTCCACCTTCCTGCTGAAGCTGTGCCTCTATGCAGAGGGAATGCAAGATGCAAGGCACACAAAGAGAGAGCATTTGAAGGACAGGACAACAGCCTCCCGTTTCATGGGAAAAGGGTTCTGGTTCCTGCTCTTGTTTTAAATCACACTTTGTTCAATGTAAAAGGAGCAAACAGTGTCAAAGATGAACAGGAGAATCCAGAGGTGAATCCAGGATGAATGATGAACCCTCCAGCTGAGTGTGTTCAGCTGGGGAACACCATCCTGCACAAAGACAAGCAGGGTTTTGGCTCATGTGTGATGGTCTCCAGTGCAGTGAGGACTTCACAGGGCTAATTAGCTCAATAGTGCTAATATGGCTGTAACAGCACTGCTGGTCTGAGGACTAGCTCAGGTATCTCTGAAGTGCCCATCACTGCACTATATAAAGTGACTACTGGCTTCTGAATTTCCAGTATAATTGGGCCACTCACTGTTTAAATTGGGACTATTCTGGGCATATGCAAAAACAGACCCACAGAGAACTACAGAAACTTCCCATCAAATAGAGATCCTAATAAGATCCTATTTGGAGGCCTCCAGAGTTTGGTGGCTATTGAGCAATAGTTTCTAATTTATGCATTTGGACATTGCAGCCACAGTCCTGCCAAGCCTTTCTTTATATGGAAACTTTATTTTTTTTTAAGCATACTCAGCTGCACTCATCCAGTCCAAAGGAAGTGGTAGCACTATTTCCAGCAGGGGCTTTGAACTGCGAAGTACTTCTGGAAGTTTCAAAAGAAAGCTATGTGACACATACTCGCAATGCTCTGCAACTTTTAATTAGCAGCTACAGTCACAGAAAAGCATTAACAGTACATCTGACTAATTTATAGAAAATTTGTCTTAATAGAAATGTTTGACTGAAGCATATAATTGAGTTGAATGTCCATTTTATCTGTACTGCCAATGAAAGTACTGTGAGGAAAGCTATATGCAGAGAGATAGCAAAAGAAAATGTAATCTGCTAGTCAGATGGGATTTAGCAATCTGCAGTAGTTTTTATCAGCTTCCATTTCTCAGCTACTTAAGTAGAGCAGTGCTCTTTCTTACACTTTTTACTGGGAAACATAGACATCTTTCTGACAGTCCTCTTGAAGGGACCAAGAGTAAGCAACAAGTGTTATTTATGGTAAATGGAAATCTTTGGTAATCAAGGCTGCTAATGATGTCAGTAGAACTTCCAGGTACAATTTTATTACATTTTATTGATAACCCGATATAATTAGGCAATACAAAGTAATTAAGAAATAAACACAAGCAGTGAAGTTCTCTAACATATGCAACATCCTATCTACTGATTTTCACACAAATAAAAGATGTCTTGCTCTCCATTCTAGTTGTGAAACACTAGAGTCATAGGCTGCAAAGAAGGAATGAACTATATGATCACGGAAAATCTTGGATTGAATCTACTCAACTTCATACGAACTTTCAAAACTATTTGCTAACTTTTTCCAGTAGCTCTGAGTCTATATGTATAGGTGTATGTATAAAACACAAAAGTCTTTAGTAACTCGCATGACAAAATGACCAACTGAAACATACAGTATAAAGTCTTGGGAATGATAAAAACTGCATCAACTTAGTTTCTGTTTCCAGATGGAAGAAAACTGGGGTTTCAAATTAACATCTGAGTGCCACATTAACTAGGACGGGAGAAGTTATTTAATTTGTACATTTTTCTAGCCAGCTGCCTTGGCGTCAGGCTTGGAATTGTATCTAACAATAGCAAGGTTTTGGTATAAATGACATTAGGGTTTATCCCAATCAAAGTGATACAACTGAGCAGAGATGTATAGGCGCAGAACTGTGGCACAGAAAAATGCTTCAGAGCAGTTTTACTTTCTGTTTTTTACCTTCTCAGATTGTAACTGCACCCTGGCTATTGGATCCTACACGAAGGTTCCCAACAGCTATAGGTGTGGAAACATGAAGATCAATTCCACCCAGCCTATGTGCTTTCTCAATCAACTTGGATCTGATGTGTATTCAGGACAGGGAGGAGTCATGGTACAAGTAGAAGAAAAAACATGCTGGAGAAGAACAGTTCTGCAGCCCCAAGAAAGAATAAGATATGTCTTCAAACCAGCTTTGTAGAAAGAGATGGATCCACAACCTTGCTTTCTCTCCACCCATTCTCAGCTAGAGGTATAATGATCTTAATTTATAATTTAATTTCCACTCCCACTGGAGTCTGTGGCAGGCAAAATGGACCAGTTGCATATGCTCACTGGTCATAAACTAATCTCTAGACAATATTTTCTGTATTGAGAATTATTTTTAGATGGATTAACTCACTCTCTGTGTGCCAAAACCTTATTCGTTGAGACTGAGATTTCAGTATAAGTAATAAACTCAGCTACTCACAGCTTTATTTTGACAATTAAAAATAAATAAATTAAAAGCAATGAAAAGCTTACAAAAATGCCTTATATCCATTCGTCTGAGAGTGAATTACTAATCCTTTCAGAACTTGTAACTTTGATTTTTACCTGATGTCCCTGAAGCAGCCCACAGCTTGATTATTTAATCTCATGTAGGTAAAGCTCTACACACCATAGCAATGTTACTTGCAAGTGCCTCAGAAATAACTGGGGATAGAGTTGGGCCTATGTAGGCTGAAAAGCAGATGACCATTATCTCATCTTGATTATATCTTGGGGGTTTTCCAGGGTGAGGGGGGATTTCCAGATCTCCCTTGTTTCATCTGCCCCACGAGACAGTGAATTGCTTGTGTCATCAGTCCCATCAGCACTGAAGATACCTTTTTTGAGTTCCCCTATACAAAGATTTAAAGATCAAGAAAACCTGAGGGTTTAACCAAGGTATAGGATTTTTTTTTTGGGGGGGAGCTTTTAAACATAAGGCTCATTTTTAGTGAAATTTAGTTATATATGAAGTGTGACAAATCTTTTTAGTAGTATGATCCATCCTTGTACCACTGAGTGAAATCTTTTCCTGAAAAGCTTGAAACTAGTTTTTAGTATTAGTATCAGTAACTTCAGGTGGTCTTTCATACCCAGAAGGGTTAGTAAACTATCTTTAAACTTCCACACACTAATTTTGTTCTCCACTGTAAATCATTCTCTCATTTGTTTAAAGCTAAAAACCTTTTTTCCAGCTTAGTGTTAAAAGATCATGAAAATCAGCAGACAAAAAGATGGGATGCCAGTGACAACCTTTTCTCTTGAGCCCCTGCGGAGGCTCAGTAGTGATAGCAATGGATAACCTGTGGCTCCCAGGCTCCTTGAAGAGTTTTCACTTGAGTGCCATTGCTGCACGCGCGCACACGAGCTCCCACGTGCTGAGAGCGTGAGCTCTGGAGCACTGATCCAACAGCTGTGAGTGCAGACATCCACTGCATCTCGGAGAGGAAGTATTCAGCACCGATCACCTAGACTCTATTTACAGAGTGAAATTGCAGCCCTTCCAACTAGGCTGATAGGTCTCAAAATGTCAGCCAGGACCCAGGAGGCTTTTTGAGCCTAAGGACAAGCAGACAATAGATCCAAGAGTGTTTTCTGTCCTTTCATGTGAATTACCTGAGCGATTGTAGAGGGTTTTACGACAAACGTCAATAATGTTAACATTATCGTACATATCAGCTGCACACTAATATCCTTAAATCCAGGCACACTTAATCAAGCTCATGTATCCCAGGCACTGATTTGCTTTTTTTTTTTTTTTTTTTTTAACCTACGTGAGGTTGCAAGACACCATCTGACTGGAAATTAACCGCAAGTACTTTAGCAAATCCTTGAGTATTCCTGCATTTGGAAAAAAAAAAAAAAAAAGAATATTACTTTGTAAAATTAAGATATAAATAATTTGAAGTTTTTAATAGGGTCAGTTAAACTACCTTTGTTTTTCTTAAAACTATATTTGCAAGATTTTGAGTTCCCTTAATAACATAGTAGTGCACAGAGGTACTTTGGGGGATTTGCAGAAATGTCTGCAGAACAGAAGGTGCCAAACAAGCATCTGAGCAGAAGCCCAGTATACTCTATTTGCTTCACTTTCCACACTTCTGTAAGTGAAATAATGATGACCTGCATCCCATAGAAATGCAAAGTTCTCTGAAAGTGAAAAATATTAAGCAAAAACCTCTATGGGTTTTACCGAAGAGAAAGCTCTTACGGAATTGTCAAAATTTCCCACTTCTCTCCTTTCATATGCCCCAAATTAACAAAACCAAGTTTCAGGTCTGGCTACAGCTGGGAGTCTGTGGGAAACAGAACGATGTGCACAAAATAAGCCTGAACACATTAACATAAGCCACCGTGGTCCCAATCCCCCAAAACTATAGTTAAGTAATTTTAGTAAAATTATTGAAAAAAAATCTTTCCGGGATAATAATTATTCTCTCTCATGAAATAAACATATTTTGGAATGATTTATATTTAGCAGGATTATAATGAAATCCTAACTACTTAATTAGAAGTTGCATTTTTTGCTTCATTTTAGAGAGCGTAGAGTTGCAGCCTGTAAACAGTTGCATGGCTCATGAATCAATGCCTCAGCATGAGTAGCATGCTGCCATCTTTTGGTTATATTCAACAGAAACAGGTATGAAAGATCTAAGAGATTTTATCTTCACAAAGATAAGCAGCAGCTGCTACCTCCGTGGATGTTGCTCCTACGAGCTGTATTCACTGGCCATGACTCCATAATCCTTGTCCTCAGTCATTGACTGTAACTCCACAGGTGCTGTATAAACCCCAAATAAAAAGTGACCCAGGCCTTTAACTAACTGAACAATAAATAGATAGATAGACGGATAGACAGATAGACAGACTGATAGGTAGGGAGATACATGGCTGGATATTGAACAGATATGGAAGCACAGAGAAACTGGGAAGCAAACTGAGTGAGATAACAGGCAGACGTGTCAGTATAGCTGCGGGTTTGAGGAAAGGTTTATAGACAGTAAATGAAACTTCTTAGCTACACAGCTGTCACAATAAGCAGCATAGAGCTTGCTTTTTGGTGGGCCTTTTTAGAAAGGCCCACCATAGATAGGTGACAAAAGCAGCATTACTTGTTCTGATAAACTTTGAGGAAAGCATACTTAAAAATTATAAATACCACCAATGTCAGGAGATCTTTTTTCCATGTTCCTGTTGGTTTCTTCTACAGGTAAAACAAGACTAGCACAGACACAGGCCTTGCCTTGGAAATGAATTTCCCTGAGAACAGATGTTTTTTTTTCCCATTCTGTAGATTTCTAGGAAGACTGAGCAGCGGGGCCTCTTCAGAGCTCAGTGCTCAGGAACTTCCTGGGGGCTGCCGCTATGAGTAAAGTCACTCGTGTACTTGTATTGGTAGAGTAAGTCATTTATGGTTTAACATTTTTCTTGCTTCAGGAAATTACTTTCTGCTACTTTGATTTAAATTATATGGTTATCCCTTTCATAGGAGAACACATTTAATGACAGAAAACTCTGGGATGGTTTCTCCTCTTCCTACATTTTAGAATCCAAAATTTTTGTCTTTTATGTTAAGGGTGGGCCTGGGCCCTTCCCCAGTCTTTTCTACCGGACAAAACTTACAGCTTGCTATCAGAGATCTGCAGCATGCTGTAATGAGGGTATTCATATTCAAAATATAAATCCAGCTGGTGACCAAACACTACTGTTTAAATGTTTGCCATCCTTTTGCACACTAATGAATAGCAAAACCTTAATTGCCTGTTCTCTTGTTAAAACATAATTACCAATTTAAGCATTGTGCACTCAGCAGCAGTTAGTGTCTTCCCAGCACATAAATATTTCTCAGCTCTCATTTTACATTTTAGTACTATCCAGAGACTCACTCTGTCAAATAGATTAACACCTATGCTTTGTCAGTATCATTGTTTATAAGGTTGAAGATTATTCTCTCTTATATACACTTGTATTTGAAGCTACTGTAAAATTTAGCCTGCTCGTGTTATTCATTAGCTTGGGCTGTAGGTATTAGGCATTTGAAAATTGGTTTCTGGCAAGCATTCAAAAGTTCTGGAGGTTAGGCTAGTATTTCTTTGAGACAGGCTGAAAAACAATAGCTGTCCACTCATATGACATGTACATACTGGGGATTAAATTTATGAAATGCTAGCATCAGTATTATTCCATGACTATGTATGTCTTCTCCATATTTTTACCAAGTTTAATCTATTCTTAATCATAAATGTTAAAGCTGAACTTTCCCAACTCAAAATCCATGAGTCAAAGACAGTGTGCGCCCTCTCAGTCCGCGGGAGCAGCTGCATCCAAGGAAAGTCCTACTCCAGGGGGAATAGCTACTGTGGTATGCTCCCAGTTTCCCGGCAGAAACCGGGCAGAGAAAAGCTGTTCTTCCTTTGAGCCCTGGAGCCTGATTCCATTAGCTCTCCAAGCAGAGCTCGAAGTGGGATGGAGCATAGTCTCCCATTTCTCGGATAACAGCAAAGAGGACATGCCCAGGGTTCTGGGAGAATAATTCTAAATCAGAACTCAAAGAAGTCTCTCTTTGGCTCAGAAACTAAAGACGTTTTAATGCTCTGCTACACTGAAATCAAATCATTAAAGTGAGTCACAGAAGTCATAGCAGCTTGAACATTAGTAATACCTCTCCCTTGTGTAGTCTGTTCTCTGAGTCTCCATAGCCCATTGAGCTAGAACAGTTAAGACACATTAATGTCCATCACAGGTGGGACATCTTATATAAAGCAATATAAGCAGAGCAGACTTTCAGAAACCTCTGAGTCCCAAGCCTAAATGTCTGAGTACCCATTTAATGCCTGCAATCTTGGTCATCACACCAGAGCAGGAGGTGCCTGAGGACACATACTGAAATATCACTGTGATTCTACTGTCACATCCTCCATCAGGATCTACGACCTGGAAAATAAGATCTGGCCTCTTGCTGATTGACTAAAGAAGCAAGGAGGGTAATCCTGTGCATGTATAATTTTCACACATATCCTCCAAATCAAATTTCTACATAACAGATACAAATACATCAGTAACTCTTGCACTACGGAAAAAGATTCTGTTCACCTCAGTAATTGTGTTTGGCACAAAACTCTTTACCCTGTGTTTATCACATGGGTATTCACATGGCTGATTTTGAAAAAGCCAGCCAATTTTACTAAGGATTTGCTGGTTGCTGTTAAAGTTATGACACATGCCCAGAAACCATTCCACTGAGATGTCTAATCTTGTTTTCCAAAGGTAATAATGCTAACTACAGAATCTGACAAGTATTTGGCAAATCAGTTTTTGCAAAATGCGAACGCTGATCTCTATTCAATTACGTTTTTGGCCAGGATTGTCACAACGCTTCCAAAGTATTCTCTTAGGGTTTTGTAATCACTAATGCCAAGAAAAACAGCTGTCATTTTGCTAAAAAATCTACTTAATTTTTTAAGAATCCCTATATTCTTGTATAACATGGCTGCTCTTGCTGGCAGAATGCAGTACATCTACTGCAAAATCTTTTTCCACAATTAGGTCGAAAATAGGAAATAAAAAACAAACATATATTTTACAAATGATTCCTGGTCAAAACATGCTTCTGAATTAGTAACACTCTGAAACTTCTCTAATACATGAAACTCAGTTGATGAAAATTTTTTCTGTAATTTAAGCACAAATCATGCTTTAGGGGTATCTAAGCCACAGATGTGAACTGTATGGACAAACGCTGAATGGGCAATTCAAGTCATAAGTTCATTTACTGCATGGATATATTGTTCATGAATGCTGCTAGTGAAAGCTAATATCATTTTTAATGTATTTAATAAAACTGTAAGAGAATGGATTCTAATTCTGGAATCATGATAGTAGCTCTCAAAATTTCTCATAGAACGAAATACATAGCTTTGACTTTTAATTTAATTAAAATAGACTATCAGTTTTACTGCTCAGCATGTCTCCAGAAACCAGCCCCATAGCCATTGTCAACAGCAGGTTTGCAAACAAGTAATTCAGAAGTCACTTTTCTTGAGTAATGAAAAGCATCATGCAGATGGTATTTTTGTGGGAGACCAGCTGATGAATTTTTCTGAGAAACAGGCCCTGGGGAAACCATCTTCCTCATACATTTGCCCCCACCTTATGTTTTTACTATTAAACTTTCAAAGAAAAAATCCTGAAAGCATGTTTTTAGTTCAGCCTAATTGAACACATATCCTGAACACTGAAAATCATAAGTTAGTTCTACTTGACAGTAGCCAGTAGCTGACTAACCAGTCTACATCACTGCCTTGAAAGAGTGAGATTTCAACTGAAGAAGGGTTACATAGGGAGACTCAAAAAATGGAAGTTTGGGAGAAACCCCAGGGAAAAAGTGGAGCTAAAGCAACAGAGACATATCTGGGAGAAGCATTATCCATCTTTCACATATATTTTTGATGAAAGTGGAATCTGTCTCCAGCAAGGACATAGCACATTTTCTAAGAGAGAAGCAATTTGCTTGTGAATAAGACTTGTGAGTAAGGGAGAAAAGGGCCTTCTTTTCCCACAATGATAGTTTGGGGTGCTATATATGTGGACTGGAAGTGATCAGAATAATTACAATTGAGAAGCTGGCAATATCCTTTTAAAATTCTCTGGGATGGCTGTTGTTACAGAATTTTGATCTGTTTTGCACAGAAAATTGTGTTACATCTTTGTTACATCTTTGACAGACTATGCTTTGCTTGAAAATGGAAGGAAATAATTTTCATCCTCCTGAAAATATATTGATGGAAAAACTACCCCTGCAGGTCTAATTGCTAAGAAAAAGGCAAGAAATTATAGAGTCTTAAAAATATAGATTCTGCTCCTGACTTATATGGAGATGAAAATTTACTAGAAAGTAATTTTGAGTCCCCAGACAGATTCTTTGATTATTAATGGATTTCTCTGAATGATACAAAATGTTTGTGTATGTATAAATCACAAAGGTAAATCCACTGTTGAAATTGTTGCATGTTATTCCCTTTTAAAACATACAGTAGCTTCAGCCTCATTTAGCTTGAGTCTTACAGATTTATTTAAGTTATTTGACTTTTTTAGTTATCTGAATAAAAAGCTTTTTTTAAAATATAAAAACAGTAACTTTGTGGTTCTTTTTGCTTACTTTTTGTGGGTCAAATTTAATTGGGGCCAGGTGTGAAACACTTCTGTATAAATTAAATATCTTATAAAAGAAAGTTTTGACACTCACAGCACCAAAGTAACATAGAAAATAGATATTTAAGGAAGAAAAAATAGAAAGCCAATAACCTCTCTCTTTCTAAGGAAAATAGGATAAAAATCATGATGTTCACCACCAAAAGCTTAAGGAACATAAGGGATAAGTTGTATCCCTACTCCAGTTTCAATCCTTATCATGGACTTGTCCCTTTATTTCACCCTAAATATAAGCAATAACAACAACTTAAAAATTCTTGGGGATAGATCCCAAACCCATCTTACCCCTGTTCCCATTGTCTTTATTATAACATCTCAATTGATCACCAGTTGCCTTGGGGCCCCTGGTTGTCCACAAATGTGGCTGTGGTATTTCAGGACAACCAGCTGATTTACATGCTCATTTTTTTCTGTAAAGCCAGGGCATAAGAAAAGGCAGAGGTTTGAGCTGAGTTTCAGCCTCAGATGGAGCTGATCAAGATATTCTCCTAGACCTGACAGTTTGGAAGGTCTCTGTGCATCTGTAGCTTAGATAAACCCAGAGGGTTTATATATATATGAGAAAACCTAGAGGAAATCAGGCAGCAATCTGCTATAAGATGTGACTTACCTGATCTGAAAAACAATGGAGCTGGCTTTAAGTTCATTAATGTGGTACCTTTAGCAGTAAAATAATGGTAGCAAATATTTCAGGTAGCAAATATACAGAGCCAGTCAAAGCCCCAGATGGCTGATGCAAAAGTCAGTATCACTTACTAAAAGCTGACACCCAGGACGGCTAGGATGACAGTATCAGAAACCAGTGTCGACATGATACAACTAAATTTCCTACTGTAGTGTAGACATAACCTTCTAGCTATCACATAATCTCTACACTATGAAACAAGTTTTACGACTCATGCCAGTCTTTCTAAAACATACAGTTTCATCCTCCTATGATCCTTTCCTCCATCCTAGCCCTTCCCTCTTTTGTACATCTAGTTCTGATCTTCACAGCTGCCTCCTGCCTACTGCCAAAAACATTGTTTTTTGAGGAAAGTCTAAGTCTCACATTTGGTATAAAATGTAACTCCTGCACAAAATTTAATTCAAAGGGATTAGCTAGGTGTAGCACCTGGGCAAAAACACAATCAGAAACATCAGACAGCTTCAAGCCCTACCTTCTTCTTGTGGCAGATCAGACATTTGTGTGTATTGCTAGCTTGGACTGACAACCAACTAGTGTTTTCCTTTAGCATCCATGCTACCAGCTCTCAGGACATACCAGATTTCAGCTGAAGCTGGAGGTAGTGCCAGAAAGCAAACTACTCCAGCCATTTACAAAATTACAGATAGGTTTTGGCTGGCATCCAAAGCATGGGTGCAGCATGGCCAGCCAGGATGAAGCAAGAGAAAAGTAGCTCTTCTCCTTCCTCATCTCAAAACACGGTGCTGTTCTCCAAACAGGGATCAGGAAACTCAGTCATTTTGTTCCCTTCCCATTGACTAGGAGAAAATTTTTCCTTGAAGAAATATCAGATTGGAAAACGAATTGAGACTGAAGGGCTCCGGGCCTGTGTATCAACCTCCTGCAGCCCCACAGACTTTGGTAAGGTGGATGCAAAACTCCTGGGTTTGCAAGAAGAATTGACATGAAAATTTAGAACGTGCATGTGGTTGGTGAGAACTGTTGGATATTAGGAACACTCTGAGGGCGGAATGTATAAGACACTACAGAAGAAGTTGTTTGGGGATAGCATTAATTACTGCATATAGAGTGATTGCAAGAGTTAACTAGAGAATAGCAATCATCAGTATTTCATCTCTCTGACACTTGTACGCATGTACAGACACATACCGATCTGCAGAAGGTAATTGTAAGCTGAGAGCTCAAAAAAACACACTCAAACCATTGTTTTAAGAGTCCTCATTGTCTGGGAGAGTCTGATGTAATTTTTGAGCCTTTGGAGTTTGGCATTCTGCAAAATAATGATCCCAAATCCTGCTCTTGTCACCTTTCCTGTGGCTGGGTGACAAGAGAAACAGAAGGTGCCTCCAGGTGAGGCACCAACTGGTTTCCAGTGAGAGCAGTGGAAATGATGGAGTCTGTAGAGTGTGGAAGGGGAGAGAAATGCCAGCCATTTACTTTTCAAGGGTGCACTATGGAAATGAGAGGACAAAGAACATCTCAAACAGAGGTACTTCTGTTTCAGAAGGGCTCTGCCATTCACATGCAAACAAATAGAGTGTCTGATGTCTGTTCTGTAGTCCTCTGGTCTTTTTTCTCTGTTATCTTTACATGAGGTTGCTTGCAACTGCAGTGCATATCATCTCCATAGGTCCCAGTATTAGTAATGTATACATTACCCAAGGAAAGAGTGAGACATGTCAGTGGTGGTTTGGAGGATTAAATTTCTGTCACATGCCCAGGACGGACTGTGCAGCTTACCTATCTGCAGTTTGGCTCTGGTCAGCCCTGTTTGTTCTGAGCTACAGTAGATCAGAGAACCATACTTCCCCCAGAGAAAACAAGGAAATGGGTCAGCTTCTGCCTTGGATAATCATAGAATCAGTAAGGTTGGAAGGGACCTCTGGAGATCATCTAGTCCAACCTCCCTGCTCAGCAGGGTCACCTAGAGCATGGTAGACAGGGTTGCATCCAGGTGGGCCTTGAAGATCTCCACAGAAGGAGACTCCACCACCTCTCTGGGCAACCTGTGCCAGTGCTCCGTCACTCTCACAGTGAAGAAATTCCTCCTCACATTCAGGCAGAACTTCCTGTGCTTCAATTTCTGCCCATTGCCTCTTGTCCTGTCACACGGGACAACTGAAAAGAGTTTGTCCTCGTCCCCTTGACACCCTCCCTTCAGGTACTTGTACACATTGATAAGATCCCCCCTCAGTCCTCTCTTCCCCAGGCTGAAGAGGCCCAGCTCTCGCAGCCATTCCTCATAGGGCAGATGCTCCAGCCCTCTGATCATCTTCATAGCCCTGCGCTGGACTCTCTCCAGTAGCTCCATGTCTCTCTTGTAGTGGGGAGCCCAGAACTGGACACAGCACTCGAGATGAGGCCTCCCCAGGGCTGAGGAGAGGGGCAGAATCACCTCCCTCCACCTGCTGGCAACAGTCTTCCCAATGCACCCCAGGAGACCATGGGCCTTCTTGGCCACCAGGGCACATTGCTGGCTAATGGTCAACTTGTCATCCACCAGCATTCCCAGGTCCTTCTCTGCAGAGCTGCTCTCCAGAAGGTTGCTCCATAGGCTGCTCCCCAGCCTATGCTAGTGCATGGGGTTATTTTTCCCTAGATGCAGGACCCCGCACTTGCCTTTGTTGAACCTCATGAGGTCCTGTCTGTCCAGCCCTCCAGCCTGTCCAGCTCTCTCTGAATGGCAGCACAGCCCTCTGGTGTATCAGCCACTCCTCTCAGCTTGGTAGCATCAGCAAACTTGCAGAGGAGATGACTCTGTCCCCTCATCCAGGTCATTGATGAAGAAGTTAAACAGGATGGGACCCAGGACTGAGCCCTGGGGGATGCCACTAGCCACAGGCCTTCAACTGGACTCCACACCACTGATGATGACCCCTTGAGCTCTGCCTTTCAGCCAGTTCTCAATCCACCTCACTGTCCACTCGTCTAACCCACACTTCCTGAGCTTATCTAGGAGGATGCCACAGGAGACAGTGTTAAAAGCCTTGCTGAAGTCAAGGTACACAACATCCACTGCTCTGCCCTCATCCACCCAGGTTGTCATTCCATCATAGAAGGCTATCAGATTGGTTAAGCAGGATTTCCCGTTGGTAAATCCATGCTGGCTACCCCCTGATCACCTTCTTTTCCTCCATATGTCTGGAGATGACATCCAGAATGAGCTGTTCCATCACCTTTCCAGGGATGGAGGTGAGGCTGACCAGCCTATAGTTGCCTGGGTCCTCCTTCCTGCACTTCTTGAAGACTGGAGTGACATTGGCTTTCTTCCAGTCCTCAGGCACCTCTCCAGTTCTCCACGACCTTTCAAAGATGATGGAGAGCAGCCTGGCAACAACATCCGCCAGCTCCTTCGTACCCGTGGGTGCCTCCCATTTGCCACTTGCAAATGCAAGTGCCCGTGCATTTGTGGATGCCTAGCCTGCCCAGAAGGTCTCTAATCCTATTCTCCTCAACCAAAGGAAAGTCTTCCCGTCTCCAGACTTTCTCCCTCAAGTCCAGGCTGCAGGATTCCTGGGGGCTGCCCTTAGCAGTGAAGACTGAAGCGAAGAAGGCATTCAGTAATTCTGCCTTCTCTGTATCCCTTGTCACCAGGGCCCCCGCCCTATTCAGTAGCAGGCCCACATTTTCCCTAGTCCTCCTCTTGCTGCTGATGTATTTAAAGAAGCCCTTCCTGTTGTCCTTGACATCCCTTTCCAAACTCAATTCCAACAGGGCCTTAGCCTTCCTCGCAGCATCCCTACATACTCTGACTGCATTCCTGTAATTCCATTCCTATAATTCTCCCAAGAATACCAAGGGAAGTTGGATAAAACCCCCAAACCAATCTTAACATTCTCCATAGTTCCCTCTCTGTCTTTTTGTGAACAAATAACTCTTTCTGCTTCCTCAATTTCACCTTTGCTGGAAGAACAAAAGATGTTTCTCATACACCTCCTATTGTAATAGGTGAAGTGAGGCATAGACATTTCTATTAGTTGAAGTATCGTGTCTTCTGAGAGCACTACTAACTTAGTGCCTGGATTTCTGAAGGTGCTCCTGCTGCCCTTTCCTGTTGATAGCAAAAGACTTTGGTCATGAGGCAGGACTAATGAATGGAAAAGGCACTAGATCTTTTTTGGCAACTTCAAAGTAATATAAAGTAAGTATGTTTGAAAGTGCAAAGCTACAGAAAGAATGGTTTATACTTTCTAACCCTCAGAAGGAAAGCTACTGGCACAGGAAAAAATATAGTCCTGCTAAGTTTGCCTCTCACATGTGCTGTGTGGTGTCCCAGAAGCTGCAGTACCCCTCAGTCAGTGGGATGTGGGGATTGCAGAGACTGGTTAATGAAAGAAGAGGGGAAGTGACCACATCTAGTTTTCATGCACAGTGGAGTCAGGATGCAGCTGGGATTTGCAGTCTGCATTCCAGACCCTGAGAAATGCTTCTCTGTCTCAACTTCCATGCATCTTTAGAATCTGTAGCTAAATTAAATACCATCAGGTTGTGATTTAAATATTCAAATGAAATGCCAAAATGAGAAAGAACTTCTTGTAAGCATTTCCGAGCCTCTCAGATACCCGAGCAAAATCACCTCAGAACTGAGACGCAAACTAAAAGAACTATTTCACTGAACGGTCATGTTGCTGTTGATCTAACAATCTAAGGACAGGTTAAGACAAAGTTTATAGACAGAGGTGTCACCTTTTATTAAGTCAGATAGTATAACTGGAAAATTAGACAAGATTCGTGAACACAAGTCCTTGTCTGAAATACAAACAACATCTTTTATTAGACCATTTTGTGGATCATTGTCTTGCTTGCATCATTGCAGCTGTCACCCAGTAATTGATAGATGTAATCTTTTCACAACAGACTGTAAGAATGGCCTAAATTTTTCACAGCTATCTGTTCTATTGGAGACATAGAGGATTTGATTCATTTGACTACCCACAGGCGTCATCCAAGATGCAATGGAGTGAGTTATCTATCTGAGGCATTTGCCAGTACAGGGCTGCCAAATACAACACACCACCTTTGGGAGACTCATACTCCTCTAGACTGGCAGGAGAGGGTTGAATAGGATACTTAGGGATGTCTCAAAAGGCAGTAGATACTTCTGTACAGGTAACTGAACTCAAAGACTATTTCTATATAAAATAAAACTTCATTTGACTATAAAATTCTGTGTTGACTTACAAGAAATATTCTTGCTCTACATTGCTCAGAAGGCATTTCAAAATGTTCTGATAGCTTTCTGTGATGCAATATACTATTATCTTTTATTCCAAAACTAGAATGATTACATTATTGCATCTAGCCCTAAATTTTAGTAGTTGCTTTCAGAGCCTTATCTTCATATGCTCTGTGCAGAATAAGGAGATTATGAGCAATTTCAATCTTGGACTATCATCAGCTTTCTCTCTCCAAAGTCACAAACTGCGAAATCTGTGCTATCCAAAACATCTAAATATGGAATTGAGGCCAATACATTTGTCATTCGTATTTCTTTCTAAGTAATCGACTGTTTGGGTTCAAAGCTTTAGTCTATGAGATATTGTGATATATCCAAGAATATTTTTATTTGGTTTCAAATATTCCCTGGTAAATATCTTTGCAGTGTGGATTTTAAGAGACATAAATGTTTGCAGCTGTGGACAGGCAGAAGGGAAGAGATCCTTATGGTTTCCCTTATTTTATCAATGCCATGCAAAATAAAATGATCCTATTGACAACAAAACAACTACCTGGCAAAGCTACTACCAGAGTAGAATAATGTGCCATGGCTTTTCAGTTTCACTTTCTCTGGGTATGCATCATGTGTCACAGTATGCACAATACGGACAAATGTCACCACTCTATCATTGTGGGTTAAGCCAATAAAATGATCATGACTGAAGTAAATTTGAAAGTTTTTTAGTGAATCTGGGGAAAGGGTCAGAAAATAGGATTTTTTATTTGTTTCTTTTTTTGAGAGAGAGAGCTTCAGAACAAATGTTACTCCTATTTCTGGGCTGAAGCACTGGACCAGGTTGGCCAGAGAGGTTGTGGAGTCTCCTTCTCTGGAGATTTTCAAGGCCCGCCTGGATGCAGCCCTGTGTAACATGCTCTAGGTGACCCTGCTGAGCAGGGAGGTTGGACTAGATGATCTCCAGAGGCCCCTTCCAACCTCAACTGTTCTGTGATTCTGTGAAGAAGGGAACAAAAGAGGAACAAAATGCAGAGCAAAACAGCTTAGACTTTGTCATAGAGCAATGGGAAAGTTACAGTGATTGCAAGCGAGGATAGTAAAAACAGTTATCACTCATAAGAACATAAGTAACATAGATCTCTTATGGTTTCTCAAATTTAAGGGTAAATTTTGAAAGCAGGATGTGAGTATTGTATTGATACGCTATCAACTTCACAGATGAATCCTAGTCCCTTGTCTGTCTGCTTGGCTTACGTATTGGTGGATACAGTTCTCCACCTTGCTATGCATCTCTATCTGCTTTGGCAAGGGAGCTGTGTTGGTGAGTTCTTGGGCACTGCTATGAAAAAAGGTACAGATGCAGTTATTTGCATGCTTCATTTTAGGACAGTAGAGTAAGTGTTCCCAGTATTGCTCCCTGCATGATTAATTTACTGTCCCTTCTTCTGTATGATAGCAGAACCTTTACTAAAACTCACAATATTTTTGGAAGCAAGAGATAAGCAGGAGATTCACAGGAACTGCTGGCACTCCCTGGCAACCTTTTAATTTTTGTCAAACAAAACAAGAAGTTTAAGTCAAAGGTCTCAGTATAGTTTCTGAAACACCACTAGAGCCTCAGAATTGCAAACCCAAAGGGATCATCCAGAATATGGCAGTCTGTCTGCTCTTCCCCAGTACAGACTTGCAATTAGAGATGCCACCAAACTGCTCTGAATCATAAACTGTGAAATAAATGGTAATTCACAGCAATGAATCAGGGAAGAAAACAAAGGTTTTTGCTGGTACTGACTGCTTTTTGAAAATCTAACTTTTCTTAAAAGTACTTGAAGGTACCTCAAAGTTCATAGAAGAAAAAGGTTCTCCAAACCATATTTTAACCCCTCTATCTTTTATGACTGGTTTCATCTGAAGATACATTAAGTACTGAAGAACAATTTAACATCGGTAGAAGCATATATTCATGCACTTTAAAAAGCATTACAGTATGTGAATTTGAAAGCTTTGTGTCATTTTGCAACTAGACGCCATAATGGAGAACTTTGGAGTTGTTCCCTTTATAAATGGCCTTGATCTTTCAGATTTTTCGTAAGTGACCTTGATCGTTTAGATTTTTTATTTTCAGTTAACTGTCTCTCAAGGAAGTACACTCCTGCTCTCTCTCTGGGTGTGATATCAGCAAAATTGTGTTTTTGTTTTTGTTTTGGGTTTTTTTTTCCTTTTCTAGAAGAAAGAGTTCTTAGTGTACACTCTAATCCGGAAAATTGTATATTTTCTGAAGGTAATGGTAATAGGTATATTCATAATTTGTTTCATCGGACAATTCTTGGTTTATTTCATGAAATAGTTTTACTTAAGCTGAGTTTTGGAACAAAATATTATTTGTTATTTGTACAACAAATATTACCTGGGGGGGGATCTCAGTTTAGGCTTCTCCAAGGGAAGAGCCTCAACAGCACAATTTTTAATGGGCTGTTTTTCTTGTAAGAAATGTTTGCTCATTTTTAAGATAGAGAACTTGAAAAGCTGACAAGTGTGATTAGGTAAAAGGTTAAATCTAACTGAGGTGGAAAAACAGGACCATGATGATCACTTGACAGGCTTTAACTGTTGTCTGCAAATTTAAAAGACTTTTCAGAAGCTTAGCAAGCAGCAGAGCTAAGAGAGGTTCTGCGGAGCAGGGCATGCCCCAGAATATTTTTATTCTAGTGTTTTTATCCTGAGATTCATTTCCCACAGATTTTTTTTTCTCCTGTAGAAAGAACATAGCAGTAGAAGTATAGAACAGTAGTAGCAGATAGTAGTAGCAACAGAAAGATGTAGCATTACATAGTTTTCAAGCCATATGCTATTTTTTTGTGATACATGTATTGTTGAAAACACAGATTTCAGCACACAGTGACCTTAGTTTTTGCTTGAGCTGTGAATACTAACGACAGGAAGATGCACATGGAAAATACAGACAAAGCAACCAAAATATATCTACACACAAGAAACATCTGTTATGTCTTTGAGGCTTTTTAAATTCGCATTACTGATCTGCTGCAGAATAGGTATTTATATCCGTTTATTAAAAAAAAAAAAAAAAAAAAAAAAAAAGATGAAAACAACCTTCTTTCCTGACAACTACGAGTGCGAAACGTGCACAGCCCGACCCCTCTGGGCAGAGGCGCCCAAGGACTGCGGATGCCCCAGCAGCGCCCGGCGGGCGGTGGGACGGCGAGCGCGGGGCCGCAGGGGAGGCGCCCCGGGACCCCCCCCCCCAAAACGCGGGTGCCCCGTCGAAGCCGCTGCCCCCGGCCCGGGGGCCGGCTCGGGCTGCAGCGCCGCCCCGCTGCGGGTGCGCTGCGGGGGCTGCGCGGTGCGGGGGAGGGGGCGGGCGGGCCGCAGCCTTTTTTTAAATAAATAAAATTATTTTGCATTTATTTGTTCTCCCCTCCCTCTCCCTTTCTCCCAAGTCGCATGCATTCGCGGCCCGCCTGGCAGCGCGGAGGGAAGCGGGCGGCGGGAGGCGCGCAGCGGCCGCGCTGCCTGCCCCGGGCTGAGCCGCCGCCGCCTCCCCACCGCGCGGGGCGGCTCCCAGGGCCGCGCTGCCGCCGAGCGCGCCGCGGCCGCACGGACACCCAGGTAGGGGCTGCTGCTGCTTATTATTACTCCTTTGGTTGTTTCCCTCTCCCTCCAGCTTCTGGATGGTGGGCGCAGTTGGATATTTCTTGTAGTTTGCTGTCTTTCTTCTAGTTTTTCTTTTTTTTTAAGAAAAAGTAAAAGTGTGAAAAGTTTGAGGAGGTCAGGAAAAATCAGAAAGGTGGATGCGGCCCCTGCTGTTTCTTCTTGCTTATTTTGGTTGAGGAGACCTGTGCTTTTGCTCGTGACAGGATTTAAAAGCATGGGCAGGTTTGGGGTGTTGAGAGAAAATGTTCTCTATTTGCTCTGTTGCAGGCTGGGATGATCTCAGTTAATTCTTTAAGGAGACTTTTCTCGTTACTTTAGCTCAGCACGTGAATGAGTCTGTCCCATTTACTATTAGAATAAAACTGTGCTGCAAATTCGTCTTCATGTGCTGGAGGATTTGTTTAACTTTTAAAATACCGAGCACAAGTGGCTGTTATTCCAGAAATAATGGTTTGGGATCTTCTTACACTGTTTTACTACACTGTTAAAGATTTCTCTTGAGTAAATAGTATAACTTTCAAAGGTGATGGGCTTCATAGTGTGTTCTGTAGTTATGTTGTTTTTGTTGTCATCTTAGCCTTTTTTATCAATGAGAATTCCTAAAAGTGAGTCTGTAAGACTGCATGCAAGAGGTTCTCCCACAGATAGCAGGCTTTGGGAGCTGGGAGATCTGGACCAAAGATCCTCCTTTCTTTTATAGATTACTTCTAAGGATTTACCTCTGGATCTTTTGGTATCTTCTTGGGTTACTCAGGCATGAGGAAAAAAAAAAAAAATAGGCAGTCCAGAACAGATGGGTATTTTGTCTTCTGTGTTGTGAAGTCCCACACGGTCCCTCTTCTTTTATGTGTGTTTGCAAGAAGGATTACTTCAGCTGATTCCCCTAGTAGTGGACACTTCTAATTATATATACTAATTTGGTTTGTCACCTGGAAGACAAGGTTTAATGTATGAAACTTAGAATACAATAATATTATCCCTACAAATTAAACTAAATATTGCACTCCCAAAATTCTGGCATCAGGTCAAGTAATTGATTCTCTCTCCATAAAATCCCAGCCAGGGTTGATTTTGAAATAATAATATGAATAAGTGAATGAAAATCACTATTTGAAAATTTTATTTTAGTATGGACTCTAACAACAGGCTGAATAAGGCTATGTGTATATGTAAACATAACTTTTGTTCTTTAGCACCTCTGTATCACAAGATAATAATGTGGGTTTCTTTTAGCAAAATGCTTTTGATGTTTGAATATATTTTCAGGGATTTTATCACCTGTTTTAAGTGAATTAAACTTTTTTTCCCTCATGTTGCACAACTTTGCAAAGGAAGGTGGTTAAGAATTGCCAATTAGAAAAAAAGGAATGTGTTCATTTTGAAATTTGCTACCCCTAAAACCTTAAAGCAAATACATTCAATAAATTGATGCTTATTTGGAAGTAAAATAAGAAGAAAAACACCCCAACTTCACTGCTGCAGAATACTGCTCAAGCTTGCTAATGTGTGGCGGCAAGTGCAAAAACAAACCTTACACTCTAAGTATTAGTGTCTTTATTTCCAGAAGCTAATGTAACATCTTCTTTCTGACAGACAGCTTCAAAGAAAAAGGCAACTAATGATGATGTCTTTAGATTACTAATGTCAGAATCTTTGTTAACAGATGAGGCTTTTAATAACTGATGACATTAAATGAACTGTGGGCAACTTTTCACCACGTTTTGTGTGTTTTTTCCCCCACATAAATGCAAGCTCATACAAGGAGACAAACTGGCTGTTCCATTATTAGTTTACCTTTTATAATTACGGAGTGCAACTGTAGGATTAAATTGGATGGATAAAGCTTTTTCTTTTTTTTTTCTTTTTTTTTTTAAAGCAAATTTACTGAAAAGTAAAATTGTCAGAATTAGGTAGATTTCTGTCCAGCACATTCATGAGTTTAGTAGAAATTGGGAGTGTTTGATACGTGCTGTTAGAGCATGGAGATTGGGGAGTGCAGAGTGTCACTAGTAAGACAGGGTTATCATAGCAAAGCAATCTCTATTAAACCAAAGTATATGTTTATGGGGGGGGGGGGGGGGGAGGAATCAAATGAGCCTTCAAGTACACAAGCCTGTCCTCACATCATCTTCATTAATAATGTGTGTTATTCAGTTTAACACTAACATTAAGTTGGAATTGGACTGATTCTTTCAAAGGGTTTGCATGGGAGTTTAGAAGACTTTTTGAAGTCTGAATTTGGCTTGTACTTTATCCAAAGGTATAAATAACTTAGCACTTTCTACTTATTCCTCTAATATGAGACTTATTGCTACACAGCTCAGTTTTTCAGATTTTTGCCTTTGTAGATTCCCATCCCTTGTTAAAGTTCCCACCAAACTTTTCACAGCAATCTTAGTGCATCTGTTCTATCCATGTTTAATATCCAACTGGCAACATGGCGTGACCTTCACAGGGTATGCAGTAATTTCTAAAAATGTATCTTACGCTTGCTTACCAGGAGCTGTGCTTTTTTGCCTAAGCATTGAGGCATCATTCACACGCACACTGAGGCAGAATTCATCATGTGGGAGGCAGAAGTCAGATGGGTCACAGGGCAAAGTGCCTGTGCTGCAGGCACTCAGGAAGTGAGCTCCACACCTGATGTTAGATTGCTAAATTTCAGTCAGCTGAATCCCACCCAGTAAGCACATGTCCTTTACAAACACATGAATATAACCTCTTAATATATGTCTTTATGAATGCCATATTTATGTAACTCTGTATAAAAGATCCATATCTTATTATTTTTTATGTTGAGTTTAGTAGTGATACATATATAAAGTTTGTCCTATTTCCTAAAAGGATTAAAACCTTCAGCTTTGTCTAACTCCAATGCCATGGTTCCTTAACAATAATATTATATTCGTATAGTTCAAACCCTTTGCCTGTGATTATTCTGGTAAAGTTAATTCCCCACAATGAAACATTTATGCTGGTAGGCTGTAATCTTTGCTACAGATTATTTAGGTGTAACCAGTTCAGCCTGGAAAAAACTACGTCTGTAACTGAATTAATCTGTTTGTAAATCAGACTTAAGTCCCTGCACATTTTTAAGCCAAATTCTGCAATATGCTTCTAAGAGGAGCAGATAGGACTGACCTTGGTTGTCATCTTCAGCAAACAGTGACATGCAAACAGATTAAACAAATTTGTCTGGAAAATAATTTTGGGAAATTAGTTTGTTTGAAGCTCAGATATAAGCAGAATTATAAAAACATGCAAAATGATTCCTTGTTCGGTTTGTTTTACTGAACATTCTCTTTTTCCTGTGAATTATTTCTTCTGAATCTCTACTTTAGCACAGTGCCACAATGATTTTCTCCTCCCAAAATATTGCAGCTGTTTGCCTTTTCAGTCATGCTATTAGTGTCTGAGAAGCACTCAACATCATACTTTTGATCATTGTTCTCACATTCGTGTTTTGTTCCACTAAACTTTAATTGTGTTCCTTTAAGCCCAGGTATAAGTAAATTTAGAGTATATTCACAGCGAGTCTCAGTCATTTTTTTTTTCTATAACCTGCAACCAGAGCTGGAAAAAAGATATTTAAAAAGAATGGTAGGAGGAGGATTTTAAATGTTCTTCTCAAATAAATGTATTTGAGAACCTTACCAACCCAAATGACTCTGTCTTTCCTAAATGGGAGGGAAAAGTAGAAAGCATCAGTCTTTCAGATTGTAGATGACCAAAGGGTATTAGGTCTCCTGTAAAGCGCATGTAATTTACTCATCACAGGACAAATTTAAGACAAGTTGTGTACATTAGAGTTCAAAATCACTTCACTGATGAGGTATATTTAGGAGAGTGACTTTGTGAAAGTAAAGAAATAGAAGAAATACTTGCTATAAAGCTTTACTGTGAAAAGGTATGACACACAAAGGTATGATGAAAGAAAAAAAAAACTATGTCTTCAGTAGACAATCTGATGGACTCTTTCTGGTTGGTTAATGCATCTTTTCTACAAGACAGTTCCCAAAAAGCAGTGTTTAGGAGTAACAGAGAAGGTATTTGAAATGTGTCATTCTAAGGAGCATGTGACTCATGAAAAAGAAATTTTCATATTTTTTAGTTCAGCAAACTGTGGGGTATCATGCACTGAAAATTGAAATTCTTATATAGATCTACCTCCAATTTTATAAAAATATCTGTGCAGAATTTGTCTGCAACCATGGAGAATACTGGCTAAACCTGAAAAAAAAAAAAAAGAAAAAAGAAAAAAGAAAGAAAAAAACAGAAAGAAAAGAACCACTTTGCTACTGCTTCACAAAATACATGCACATTGTATTCATTGCATATGGATATCAAAATTCATGTCTGTAGGAGGAAAGAGATGTAAATCTTTGGGAATTTGGTTGTTTTATAAATAATGAAGGAGAACATCTGTCCACTGGCGAATGTGGGAAAAGTGAAATTGATATCACAGCTCTGTCAACCTTTGTAAGCACATGAAAGTTTCAGTAGCTGCACTTGAAATTATTCTTTCTGGGTGAAGAAATACCTAGTCCTCCTCCTAAATTTGGGGTCATTTTAATTAAGCCCTAACCAAGACTAAAGCTTCGCTAGGTGTGGTTAACTAAAGGCAGAAAAAGCTACCTCTGAAGCTGTTACAAAAGATGCATCTGGCCATGTTTTTTCTCACCTGAGGAACTTGACTAAAAAGGTGTAAATAGCCTTATCCAGGCTAAACTGTAAGCCAAGAAAAAACTATTTAGAATATGCATTGGAACTTTAGCAAAATATTTTTCTGGTAAAAATCAGAGAGAAAATTCTAAAGACTGAGGAAATAATTGTTAAAATTCAATGAGGGAGTAGCTGTAATTATTTAATGTACCTAGTTTGGTCTTAATATAGAAGGAGTTGTTTTGTTTTTACCACCTGTTTTCTTCTCTTTTGTCAGAAAGACACCCGCTGTCAGAAGAAACAATGGGTGATGCTGGAACTGACTGGTAGCCGACTGCTGGTAGTGCTTAATTTGCTCTGAAGGCAGAGACCATGTTCAAGCACCTTTTAAGACATCTTCCATTTTAAGCCTCCAAAAAGATCATCTAACATAATATTAGATTTAAATAGCAAAGCTGAATTTGAGGCGATTGTTCTGCTTGGTTTTGCTGCCTTGGAGATCTGTGCAGAATTGACCACTGAACAGACAATGCAGTAAAATATTCCTGTGTTGCAATACAGTATTTCATGTCTGCATTAACATTGAAGAACTATCTCAGATGAATGAAGGTCACAAGGATTGTGAGATGATTTGAACTGTAATGGAGGGATGTTTTAGGAGGGATTTCTTCACTGTGAGAGTGACAGCGCACTGGAAGAGGTTGCTCAGAGAGGTTGTGGAGTCTCCTTCTCTGGAGACAGTCAAAACCTGCCTGGATGCAACCCTGTCTATCATGCTCTAGGTGACCCTGCTGAGCAGGGAGTTTGGACTAGATGTTCTCCAGAGGTCCCTTCCAACCTTACCAGTTCTGTGATTCTAAGATTCTGTGAAACTGCTAGAGGACTTCAGAGTAGGGCATCTGACTTCTCTGCCCTCTTCTACTTGTGTCAGAAGTCAAAAATGAACCACACTTGGACATACAACATGAGCTTTGGTGCACCTACAGACCCTGTTGAGCCAAGGACTGGACTCTCACGAAATGGGCACACAGTAGTGGCTATATTTCTGGGATTTATCTTATTTTTTGGTTTCTTGAATAACTTGACTGTCCTCATTCTCTTCTCCAAGTTTAAAACCCTTCGTAACCCGGTCAATATGCTCCTCCTGAACATCAGTATCAGTGACATGTTAGTGTGCATCTTGGGCACGACCCTCAGTTTTGTGTCTAACATCCATGGCAAGTGGATTGGAGGGGAGTACGGCTGTAGGTGGTATGGCTTTGTCAACTCCTGCTTTGGTAAGCCTTCACTGACACTTCCTTAACAGTGTTCTTTTTAACACTAGTGCTTGAACACGAGCAAGTAGCTGACTACTGCTCTATGGTAAAGAGAAGGATGGTTTGCTTGCTTGTCTTATGGTAAGACCCAAGTGAAATACATATTTGAAAACATTTTACCTAAGGACTTTACAAAGGAATAGCTCAGAGCTGATTAACACTCCCTAACATAACCCATTTTTGAAGTGGCTTATTTTTAACAGAAAAAAGTAGCATCCAAAAAGAAGCAAGACACTGGAAGGAGGATTTTGAATAACAATACGAACAAATAGAGTACTTCCTTCTTTTTCAGCCAAATCTCTGTCAACAGTCAACTACAACCCCTTCAGTGCTGCCAAACCCCTGAAGTATTCCGTTTGCCATCTGTAAATATCTATTAATCTGTGATATGAATTCCCTCTTTATTCCAAATAATAAGAGTTTTCATCTTTCGATTCTTTCTATTCTCCCCTCAACTAAAATCTTTATTTTAAAATTAGATGCTTGCAGAGTCAATAACAAATGAAGTCATAGAAATAGATTTGTCAAATCTTCAGTGTGTGTGTCAAAGCCACAACAAAATAATATCTTGACTTTTTTTCCTATCTGGTCAGAACTTTTCCTACAGCTGGTTTGCTCTGTTAGATATGAACCTTTTTAACTAGAAGTTATTTTAATTATTAAAAAACAAGACAGAAAGAAAAAGCACAGTCAGAGGGACACCTTCATCCCTGGGTGGTCCAGGCTGAGAGGGCAGGGCCAGGCATACCCCTGCGCCTCAACTCAGCCTGGAGCTGCTGTGCATCTAACGTAGGTGCTGTCTCTCCAAACCTGTATTTTCTACTTAGATATTAAGATCTCGCTCTGTGCAATGGTGTGCTCACTGGTACTCTTCTCTTCCTCAAACTCATGCTGCAGTAATGTCAGTTATTTAAAATTGTCATCTTCCACTGGGAAATTGCTGCTGTGCTGAAAATGAGCCGGCAGTGTTGTATAATACAAAAACACAGACTTCAAAGATCCAAAAATACACCCTGGTATCAAGAATGCCATGGCTTTTTATTTTAATTTTTTATTTTGTTTTTGAAATAGACTCCTGTTCCTTGAGTTGTTTGGGGTTTTGGCATCCAGCTTCATCTCTGTAACTTGGAGAAAAATGCTTGTAGAAGAGGCACAGGGGTTTTGCATATATTCCCCATATCTCTGCTACTTGTATCTCCATAACTATGAGAAGAGCTGAGAGCTGAATATTTCAGTCACTAGTCTTCTTAGAGAGAAAAGAATTTGGATTGTATTTTCCTCATCTTTCGATTTATTCTCTTTTTTTATTATTTAGGGATAGGATGGGAAGGTAACTTTTCTAATCTTTTGAATATATTTTTTTTCCTCCTTTCTTCAAACATTATGTCAAAAATGCCCTTAGAGACTGTTTGCTTCTATCAGAATACCTGTTTGTTACCACCTCAGTTCCTGTGGAATTAAAATAATGAATATTTTTTTCTCATGGGTGAACTTGCTTATCAAATAATTCTTTGGAGTCAAATCTACTGTATAAATCAGATGGATGTCAGGTGAGCAGACTTCTACACTGTAGTGATACCTTTGTTTGTGCGAGTTTCTGGTATGATTCTTAAAACAGGCTACATCTTCAAAGAACAGGCAAGCAAACAAAAACTCAGATATCAGAATACTAAGGAGCAAGATGATGAATTTAATTGGAACACATCCAGTGAGGTGACTCTGCTCCTCTGAGTTGTTATACTGATGCCAGCAGGAGATCGTGGGTGGCTAAGGCAGCCAGAATGCAGATTATTACTGAAATGTGCACATGAAAACTTTCTATGACAGTATTAAAAACATTCTTTCAGAAATCCTTTCTAGAAGGCATGTAGTGCTTGCAGTATATTTTTTTTCCCGGTGCTTATAAAGGGAATACTGAAGGAGTTTACTTGCAGAGTTATAATTGAAAAACCTCATATGTTAGAAGATATAATGAGTAAAGGCAAATAATAATAGCAGGTTGCTTAACATTTATGCATCTCTATGGACAGCTTGTATCTGGAATCTGCAGACTGGTCACTGATCATGTGGGTTTTTTTTGTTTTGTTTTGTATTTATGTACTGCAAAATGTGCTAGAAAAGAGCTAATGCGGATGTGCAGTAAGTTGACGGCTTTTTCAGTTCTTCATAGTACTTGAGAACAAAATGCTTAAGTATAAGGTATGTAATCTCTTTTTTTTCTTTTTCTTTTTTAACATCTAGTGTGTGCGATAAGTATCATATGCTGCACAATATAAAAGAAACATAAGAAAACATAAATAGTAAAGCTGTGTAGATTAGGAGGAGATATTTGTTTCTGTTACTTACACTTTTGTGTAACCCTTTAGCTATTCTTCCAAAAAACAATATACACTTTCCATTTAATGAAAATTGGCTTACCCTCGTTTATGCCTCACCTCTAGTTTTGGCCTGTCAAGGCCAAGAAGAACTGTTCTAATGTTAGGGGTAGAGAAGAGAGAGGGTGTGTGGTAGGAAAGAAAATTAAGAAGAATTGAAGTTTAATATCAAGGTTTTTAAGAATAAACCTTTTAAATTCTTATCTATTTTTGTTTGTTTTTCTCCCCCTTGGGCAAGCTGTATAGCCTACCAGGATAGACATCGATACAGGACCCGGATTTCAGCTGTTGTTAAACAAAGTGATTTCATTACCTTTACTGGAATTGCACTCTCTTGTACCAAATGGATACATACTTTTTTTCTTTTTTAACTGCAGTATAACTACTGGATACTGAAGTATAACTGCTGTATAACTGTAAGACATCATAGATGAATTTGAAGTGGAATACTAAGCTTGGTGATCTGAAGAGTACTTGATGATGTGTAGAACATGTTTAAGTCAATTTCAAACTGTTAAAGCATTTTAAAATCCTATTTAAATATTTTAAAAGACTGAGAAGGACTGAATTCTTAATGGTTATTTTGTTCCTTCCCACTTTGTTTTGTGATACTCTGAAAGCCCCTTCCTTCTCCTTCTTTAAGGTCAAATTGAGAGTGCAAGCATTCTCCAGCAGATCCCCAGCCTGGATGAAACCTGAGACAGTGAAACTAGGAAACTGAGATTTATTTCAAATTTAAATGCATTGCAATAGATCAGTCTTTTTGTCTGAAGCGTCTTACGTTTCTTAAAATTACATAACTGTTTCCCTGGGAGGTGAGAAGCAGATCTCATTCTTCTCCCAGCAACATTGACAGTACAATACACTTTGCTGTCATGTACGGTGGAATCAACACATAGGTCCCAGTCCAGGGCTCTGGGAGTCATGAACTGAGAACCAGCACTGTGGGGTTACCATGGACCTCATGGCAAAACGACTGTAAGCGTTCTGTTTATTTACTTATTGATTCCCAAAAGTGTCTGTTTCATGATTTCAAGCCATTCTCTGAAAGCAGAAGATTTAGAAACTAATGGAAAGTGTGGATTCTAGTCAATAAACATGCAATGTGGATTTTAAGGAGACTATTAAATATCATGATCTTGCTATAGAACCGTTAGAGTTGCTGTGCAGCAGGAGTAGAACTGCAGGAGGAATAACATGGGCTGTTCACATCATAAATGAGTTTATCCCGGTGCCTGTGCATATTTTCAGCTCTGTCAAGTAGGTCACTGCAGTGGAAAATGCACATGCCACTGAGTTGGGGAAATGGATGGATTTGCTACATTCACTCCCATTACCCAGCACTTAACCACGATTTGACAGGCTCCCGGTTATAAGTTTAAACAAACATGCAAAGGGACACGTGTGCAGGACACATTTCCCCGGCTCAACTCTGAGTAAACTTTGGAAGCAAGCTGAAATAAGAACCGTTAAAGATAGCATGAACTGATTAAGCATTAGATTTTAATTTAGGGAAAATAATTTATTTAGTAACAAGCTCCCATAGAGACTATGTACACACAAAGTGATATCCAGTCCAAAAATTACTCTTGTCAGGCAGCTTTGACCATCTTACACATAGTTTCTCGAATGACCTATTAAATGCTTCTAATCTCTGGATAGATGAAATCTTTTAGAAACATTTCATCCTCCTTTCCCAAGAGAGTATGGATATTTATACAAACGTAGAGTTCCCAAACATGTAGGACAGTCAGAATTTGAGCTTGGATGGCTTTTGGAGTTCATTTTAGAATTGCCACTTTATGCCATATCAGCATTAAATATTCAATAGATTAATTCACGTGGGAAAGATGAAGCCTTCCCTGGCTCAGGGAATCCAGCACTAGACTCAAATGCTGGAAAGGTTCAAGGTACTTGACTAACAAGGATGTTTTTGTGACTGCTGGACTCTTAGCTCATATTTTGAGGTGTATTTTAGGTGTAGGTACTGGTTGTATGTTTTCTCCGTACCTCAGCCTTCATGATAATTAAAACACCTGTCTGCTTGCCTATGAAGTTGATTCCAATATTTCATGTTTAAAAATGTACAGAATTCAGACTAGCATTGTGTCAGTGAGCATCACTATGCACGAAGGCACAGAGATGCCTCTGCCATAACCCGTGCGCTGTGAGGCCGTATTTTCCAGGTCTGCATCCTGCCTTTGGCTGGTATGCAGGAGAGTGCTACATTCCAAAACCTGTTCAAACTGAGCTAAAGCACATATATATCTTTTTATGTGCTTTGCCAAACCAAAGTCCTATTTAAATAAGAATGTCAAAACTAATCTTTTTAGAAATGCCATCATACCCAGCTATGCAGGCAGATAATCTTTTAAATCACATTAAAGCAGTTATTGATCTAGTCCGTTGTAAACCTCCAGTGAACACACCGAATGAAAAACAGAGCTGCTCATTGTTTAGTTTTAAAGCTTAGCGGAAAAATTTCTTTGTGTCCTTTAATGAATAATTTTCTTCTTAATCTTTTCCCTTGATTTTTATATACTTTGGCCTAGACTTACTGCACTAAACTAAGACATTTTAAATTTAGAGTGTAGACATCTAGTGTAGAGGAAGTTCTTTGCTGATAAGATACAGTTAAGATTCCAGGTGAAATGACTGACTCTTTTTCTTTGAAGATAGATATTTGTCCAGGAGCAAAGCCGTAATCACTCTTGGCTTGATCCTGCAAATGCTTGAGCCCTCATATAGCAAAAATTCACCTGCCAGTTTGAAATCACACTTTGTAGTTCCTTGACTGGCCACTGAACATGGATAGTTCCTTTCCCAGGTGGCCTTAGCATGTGATTTAAAATAGTATTTCTATAAATAAAGCTGACAGCAAGCACAACTAGTCAGTAATATTTAAGATAACTTATTTCTGCTTTGGTCTCAAAAGTGTTCTTTCTCTTTGAAGTGGTTAGACTGTTACATCTGCAGTCAACATTACCTGTGCAAGCTTTTCTAGGTGGTTGTTCTATATTAGAAATATGTTGCTGTTTTAAACAGAAGGGAAAAGAAAAGGAATCTAACTAGAGAGAGAATACATCAAAGATGCCTCCAGTTATTTCATGTAGAAAAGGAGGAATATTGTTACCTAGAGGACTCTAATTATTTTGATTTGTTGTTATAGCTGATACTTTGTCCTGGATTTTTTCCACTTAACTTGAAGTGCCTGATATCCTCTTAGACTATAGTAAATGGAAAAAAATAGGGGCTTCTTGAGAAGACACAGGTAATATGTAATCTGAATCCGCTTTTGGCATCCCTTCCCTAGGGAGCTGAAATTAGGCTGCCCTTCTTTTTATTTAAATCATTAGTCAATGAGGTAACTTTATATTATTAAATATGCTTGAGCTACATTCATATGGAAATATGAACTACGGAACCCCTTGGAGACAGATATGGGAATCATCTGACTAAACCCAGACATTTTCCAATCCTCCAGGCTTCCTTTAAAATCAATAGAAAAACAAATAGGCACTGCCAGCGTGCAAATTGTTTGATGTATTTGAGATGTTCTCTTTAGAGTGAGATGAGTTATGTCCTAGAAGTGCTTCCTTATCTCTCCACTGGATATGGAAAGGAGCCCAGGATAACAAATTCAAGGGTAGATATCTGCTCTGTACCTCTCTGAAGTCATGAGGTGACCCTCACAACCAGGGCACTCATCGTTCCTTTGGGCTTCTTTACCTTTCAACACTTTTTCTTATGATCTCTTCTCCACTTGAGCATCCTATTCCAGGATCTGGGTTTCTTTCTAGTTCCTGGAGACATTACACATAACACAGTGTTTAAGTCATTTGGAATAGTTGCCCAAGAGTGGATATCTGGGAAACATTTACTTTGCTTCCAAGAAGAGGTACCCGAGTCCTCTATCAGAACTTGATCTGACATTCATCATGTAGGCAACATGCTGTCTGCTATTCCCATAGATAATTTAAAAAGCACGACTATTGGGCTTTTATGTGCAATTTAAATGCTTTAAGCAGAGAATCACTTCTTAAATTAAAAAAGAGAAAAAGAAACTGTTAAGCAAGGAATCGTATCATGCAGAGAAAAGTAGAAATAGAAGGCTTTTGCGTTACTTTGAAGGTTAATCCTGAAATCAGAGACCTAACTGTGGTAGGTGCTTTAGTACCATTTAGGATAAGATTTTGCCTTTATTAGGGCAGAGAATCACCTAAGGTCTCATTCAGCCTGCTTCTGTTTTTTGTATCCCTGCATACTGTGGATGTTGATCCTAACAATGTCAGATCCAGCTGTGCGCAGTCTAAGTCTTCATTATCACCCCAGGCTGCTTCCCATCTCCTGAATCTGGGTGCATGCCTCAGCTTCATCTCCCGTTGTGTTGGGACTGTGGGCTGCACCAAAATCTACTCCTCACTCCCGCTTCCCTCCTCCCTCCTGCTCCTACCTTTCCGCCTACAGGAAGGTCAAGCGTATGGCTCAGACAAGAGCTAGAGTGGGTGCTGGACAGGTAGCTGATCCCAGCGTGCCCTTCAGCATGCACCTGCAGGCAAACAGAGATTAATCACTAGCTTTTCCCATGTTCGTCAGTTTTCTGCTGTGTTTTGTCATAGGATAATCTAGAGACTCTTTTCCTAATGCTCTGAGCAAAAAAAATAAGAAATAAATAAACAACCCATGCAGAGATTTCAACGGGAAAGGATAGAAAATAGCTTATGCGTGTTTGTATATGTGTAAAAAAGCCAGCTGGTTTCCTAGGAGGAGGGACAGAAATGTAGAAGAATTCGATAAGAAAATCAGCAACTTCCTTGGCTTTTCTTGTGCGTTGGTCCTGGCTGTCCCCATGATGCTGACTGGTGGTTTGCACAAAGTGTGTGCCCATGCCCAAAGACAATTTCTGTGGTATACAGGGGGCTACAAATCTCTGTCTAGATTCGAAGCATCCTCCCCAAGGTTACGTTGCTAGGCATTATAGCCACATATTGCAGAATGCTAGGGACAAGGAAATGCAGAAATACATGGAAATACACAAATAACATGACTTTGCATAGAGACCTAGCAGGGGCTTAAGGGCAAAGATCACATATGATTTCTTGCAAAATTATCCTGACAATGAGCTGAGTATTAAAAATCATAACTATAAGCTTGTTTGAGATGCAGAACAGGGTTACTGGCAGAGTTAAGTTTAATCAGTTGCATTTGCAGACCCTCTTCCCTAATCCTAGGTTATGGCATTAACCCGGTCAATGCTATGTCTGATGTTGATTTTCTAACATCGCTTTAGCAAAAAGCAGAAACCAGCTGTGTGCTTAGTCAGACCATATATATGTGAAGAAATATGTTATTAAAATGTAGCTGTTTCTCTGGGTTGAGTTCTTCTACTCAGTGGGTAGAAGTAAATAAAACAGGCCCTGGTGAATAAGCAGTATTCAGTCAGAAAAAATACATCAGAGTGTGCTGGACTTCGCTTGTGAAAGGCTATTAAATCATATTGTATTCAGCTCTGTATATATATAGTAACCTCTACTAACTCTTAAGAGTGTCTGTGTGCTGTTAGACCTAAATAGAATTGCATATTTTTTCTAGAACTTCCAAATTTTCCTTGTAGTCCCTGTAATCTACCAGAGAGAAGATACTATCTCTGGCTATTTAAATCCAAGTTATATATCTACTGTCTTTTTCTTAACTGAAGACATTCATTTTCTCTGTCCATTCCTTTTAGAAAGCATTTAAGTTGAATGCTGTGTCATTCAGTCTAGTAAGCAAATGAATACTCACAGGCTATTCAGTGATAAAAGAGATTGGCATAATTCCCAATAAAGACACTGTAGTAGGAAATAATTAGCAATTTACTTTTTTCACCCTTTTTCTCAACTGTGGCCAGTACTTCACACTTAAAGTAATCACCAGGTTTTCTTTCTGTTAGTTTCTTTGCTGCTTTTTTCATTAGGAATGTCTTTTTAGATGAGGAAATCATTTTCAGTAGTTTGTTAATGGAGTGTCTGGTTATGTAAAATAAGTTTCTTTGAAAGATGGAGCTACTCTGTTTAGATTAATATTTTTCTAAGTACCATCAGTAGCTGAGAAGCTGTTTTTGAAGCTGGAGATTGACTAAATGACAAATAAGTTAATAACTGCAGCCTCTATTGATTCACAAACCACTTACTGTTTCTCTAGATCTCACAGTCAATATGATTTACTACGTATGCAGTGCAAATGCCTCCTCTTGCAGGAAGATTTGTTTGTTCGTTTGTTTGTTTGCTTGGAATACTAACTGGAAATGACCTCTGGCTGCTGTAAATTTTTGCCTAATTGATACAGGCAGGATGAACTTTTGTTATCAGCAAGCAGTGAATGCAAGGGAGCTTCATGCCAGGTAGCTGCTTCGTTACGCTAACATCCCGCTGTTATTTTTCTATTAAACATCCATGTTTTTTGACTACTACAGGAGGGACCATCTGTCCCAGTGCTGCTCTGGGTTGGTGAGGGGCAGGCAGGCAGCTGAGCTGGAGCTCATTAGATGCCTATGGAAAGAATTGGATGCCAGGGCAATTTCTCTGACATTGCCGCCCTTTGCTTGTCAGGGCCTGTTTTTGTTCATTTTCTGGAAGTACCACAAGATCTATTCCTACACCCTTTGCCAGGCATCTGAGGGGTGGTGATTTATTATGGGTCTCATCTCTTGGAGATACTGGGCTTTCTCATGGCAGCAGTGAAGGATGTTTGGCAAGTCACAGGGCGAAGCCCTAGATTCAGAGGTGACGTCGACCTCCCCCACTTGGTTCTCCATGCTCAAGGTAGTAACTCCTCCAGTCAAGGTCATCTGGGCACTATCTATTAAAATGGCTGTTTTATTACATTGCCAAACTTCAAGTGCTTCAGCTGGAGGTTTTCATGCCAGCTATCAGCTTCAGGCTCCATCTCTGTGGAAAATTTCAGCCAACGATGCTTCCTAAAATGTGGCAAAATTGCACTGCTATGTCTTCTATTCACAGTTTCTTAAACCCATTTCACATTCAGCATTACCAGACCATATATTAGCAACACAGTCTCATCCTGTGGCCATATACAAGCTCTTGCTATTTTTTATGAAAGCAAAGCAGGCAGAATGCAGAAGGCTAGTGGCTCACAGGGCTGGCTTGTAAGTCTACTTTACTTTACTAATAAAACATTCAGCAGTGTTTTATTAGAGGAGATATATACTGAGTGGTGAGCCTCTATTTATTGGTTTCATTAATGCAATCCACAGCAGAAATGACAGATAACTGTCAAAGGGAAGTCTCCAAGTGAGCAAACTTCAAAGGAGTCAATAGAAAGAAACTTTTACTTATATGAAGAGTTTCATATAGGTTTGTAACCGTCAAAATGTGTTTAGGACTATATGGTTAGCGGAAAGAACAGAAAAAAAAGGAGAGTGGATTGTGAAAGTTTTTCATAACAAATAGTTCGATCATCTTTAAAAATCAACAGCAACATAAAACTTTGCATAAAGTAGGCCTCTAATTATTTCAAAGATTCAAAACCATTAACTAATTCATATATGTTTCGTTTTCATTCCTAAATTTCTGTTGCCTGAGTCTAAATATGGACCTCTGAAATGCACTGAAACAGCACACTAACATCTGGAAGGATCTGCTTCAAGCTAAGAAATGCTATGAATTTTACAAAAACATTGAAATCCCCATTCAACTTGCACTTATGAAAATTTTCGAACACCCAGACATTGAATACATGTTTGTATACACTCAAGCATTATTGTTCACCAGATTTACACTTGTGGAAAATTTCTGTTCTGTGCTTGAGCCATTCATGAGGTTACCGGGGAACCTCCTTGCACTTACATGTTTAATCACCCTAATGAAACGATGCAAGTTGTTGGTGAGCTGCACAATAGACGAAACAAGGCCGGGCACCCTGGAACCGGGACCTCGCCTTGGGATTGGGAGCAGCACCTCCCGCTCCTCCTGCAGAGGCAGAAGGAGCAACACGGAGAAGGTTCTCAGCATCCGTGTGGCAGAGCTGTGAGTCTTGATATCTGCTCAGCAGGGTTTCACCACAAACAGATACAGGGTAGAAAGCAGTATAATAGAGATGACAAGTTACAAATTCTGTCTCTTAATGCAAGGGTAGAATATCTACATAGTACATAGGTGTGTATTGTGTATATATTCTGTACACTGGATGCTGTGCATAAATCAGTTCTCCATACAAGTCTTTGTAACAAGTCCCAGCATTTTGCCTTCATTCAATTGCCTGGATATGAAACTACTTTTTTTTTTTTTTTTTTTTTTTTTTTTTTTTTTTGCCTGTTCAATTTTCAGAGAAAGAACATGGTCCAGCAATGGCTGCATGAGGATGTTGAGGATTGTTTTACTGTGTGTATTTCTGAAAACTGTTTCTATTATTTAATGTCCTTGTGAGAGGCAAAGACTGCATCAGAGGAATAGAACAAAAGTCTGCCAGATAAATATGCCAGTCAGGATTTAAATGGGCTTTTTCTAATGGGTAAAAAGCAGGTTACGAGGCAAGACAAAGCCATAGCTTAATATTCTTTGTGATAAGAGCAGAATATAGTCATACCACCATCTGGTTTGTTCCATATAGCTCTTTTGCTATATTGGTTAGAGCATTATGGGATGTTTACCAATGAATCTGAAGAGGAGACCAAGTAGGAGTTTTACAACTGTTAATATCTTTTGCAGGTTGAAAGCACGCAGACCTTTTGGTAAAAACTATTAATAGTAGATATAAACACGTAATTGTCTTTTACTGTTCTGTAATTGCACCTTCTCATCATTTAGATAATAATTATAATATAAATTAATATTAATAAATAAATACAAATAAATAAATCAATAAATCCATATTAAATATTCACCATTCAAAGATATGTTGCACAATTAAGCTTTTAAAATGCTAAGCTTAAAAGTTATGATAACCTTAGCATATAGTGGTATTTTTCTAACATGCAGTCCTAACAGCCTGTGATATGTGATGTAGGGACTTCATGCTTGAAGTAGTACTGTTGACTATAATAATCTTCCTGGATTTATCTCCTAGACTTTAGTTTTATGGTTCTTTAGACCCTTGCAAAACTTTAATATTCACAGTATAATATATCAAGCAGTTCCATGCATTAACTCTGTACTATGGAAAAAAAGCACTTTCCTCTGTTTGTTGTTTTGAATCTGCCATCTGATAATTTCATTTGGTAACCCAGAATTATGAGAAATTTTAAATAATTATCCCCCATCCATCTTTTTCATGCTTTCTATTCTTTTCTCTGTTTTGCTTTTCTAATAATCCCTAGTGTTTGCTTTTCTCACTGCTACTGAGCACTGGTGCTTAGGAGAAGTGGTTTTCGTAGCATTATCAGTCATAACTCTCTTTCCAGAGTGATAAGTCAGTCAGAAACAATCATTGTGTGTTTAAAGCTAGGACTGTTTTTCTCTACATATGGCAGTTTACATCAATACTGAATTTCATCCGCTCAGTGACTCAGTTTCGTGATGTTGTTCTGCAACACTTTGCAGTCAGCTTTTGTTGATTTAGAGTTATTCAGGGTACTATAATCAGCAGACTTCACACTTCACCATCTTTTCCAGATCATTTATTAGTATGTTGAATAACGCAGGGCCTAGCACAGATCCACAAGGGACTTAGCTGGCCAACGCTGTCCACTGAAAAAACTAATTATTTTCTCTTGGTCTTTATTTCCTGCCTCTAACCAGTTATTTATCCACATAAGGACCTTCTCTCCTATTCCAAGGTAGCTTACTTTCCTCCAAAGCCCTTGGGGTGAGATCTAGTCAAAGCTTTTTGGAATTCCAGGTAGGCTTTATTCCATGTGTCACTCCTGTCTGCATATTCAGCGGCATTGTCCAGGACCTCTGAGAGTTTAGTAAGACACAGCTTACCCCCACAGAAGCCATGGGGGCTTTTCCCCAATATGTCATACCTCCTTGTTTGTCCACTGTTATATTCTATATTCTTATTTCTACCATTTGATCCAGTATTGGGGATTGGACTCGTTGGATGCATGAAATTGGCCAAAAAGGAATTCCATCTCATCAGTTACAAACCATTTCTTAATGGAAGTAGCAAAGATTTCTTCTTTTATGGCCCTTCTGAGGGTTAAAGAATGGTGAACCACTCTGCACATCCTTTAGCTAGCATACTAATTTCAGACAGAGGTGGGAGCAGCCTTCTCACCTGCCCTTTCTTGCTACCTCTGCAGAATGTAAAACCGTACTAGGAACTATTGGCTCAAGGGCAGAAAGAAAGGCTGCTCCCCATATTTTGACACTACATTCACATTAGCATGTATGCAACTAGATATTACAGTATTATAAGAAAAAATGCAACTATCAAAGCTTATGACAGAAACTTGACTTGGGAGAGTATATATCTGTAGAATGTTCCATTTATAGGGATGATAACCAATGAAAAATTAGGTTTTTAGAATTCTTCTAAAATTTGTAGAAAAATACCTTTGAATCTGGTTGCCCACAGAGGTTGTGGAGCCTCCTTCTTTGAAGATACTCGAAACCTGTCTCCATGCAACCCTGTCTAACATGCTCTAGGTGACCCTGCTTGAGCAGGGGGGTTGGATTAGGTGATCTCCAGAGGTCCCTTCCAACCTCAGCTATTCTGTGATTCTGTGATTCTGTAATAAAAATGAGCTGATGCATTCAGTGAAAAGGGAAGCTTGTACAAAGGAAGTTAGCTAGCTGTGATCTGGTAGAAACTTAGCTCCCTAGCTGAGAGATGATAATACGTTGTAAATTCACCTCTTAGCCTGCTGTATGCTATTTTCCCCATGTAGGCAAACCCTAAAGCTACCTGCTACATGTTAAATCCACAGGGACACTCAGCACACAGGAAGTCCTGGGGCCGTCCCACATCTGGAAAGCAGGGGAGCAGTGCTGGCAGGAGCCTCTGCGAGACACCTTGGGCATGGACCTGCCTTGGACCAAGCTGGTCCATCCTAAAGTCATTCTCCAGCCAAGCCAGCACTACACACCCTCCTGCTTTCCACATGCACACAACCCCCCAAGTCTTCTCCTGTGATGATGTTGTACAGGAGCTCCATCTAGTGCTGACATTATGTCTTAGTTTAAGTCTCAAAGGCAGCTGGATGAATGCAACGATAAGGAGGTGATGGATGCAGGATGTTTAATTTGCACGTGGTAGCCCTGCTTTCCAGACCGGATCCTGCACAACATATGGAAAGTGAGATTGAAACTTAATGTTGCTTTCTTGCAATGCACTGATGTCATTCAGATGCAAAAGGACATTCTTTTCTATATTTACACCATTAGGAACAGTTATTCATTTGTTGAATGATGGATAATGCAGATGGTTAATAACATAGCACAAAAGCATTGTAATACCCAGTGATGGATGTTAAATCATAAGATACAGCTAATGGCTAAGCTCATCCTTAATGCACAAGTACACTTTAAAAAATCAGCAGGGGGGATGGGAGAAGAAGGGGAAAAATGATTCTTTACTATTTACTATTTCCATAAAAGTAATACATACTGTCTGTATTGAAGACATCCCCTGAAAAACACTATAGAAGGATATGTCATGAAAAGGAGGATGTAGAGAGATGATTGTTGAGAAAAGAGCAGGATAGATTTACTGACTAGGACCAATAATGTTTGCTGTCAGATTTGCCCCAGCAGGCTTAGTTGCAACAGTGATTTCTTAGCAATTTCTTTCAGAGAAGTCAGAGTTAAACTGATTCTCTCATTAAAATCAAGTGCAAAGAGTTTTCTTTAGAGAGAAAAAATGATTTCCTACTCTTATGGTCTCACAATTGCAAGATATACAGGAAAAAGAGCAACAAATAATTACAGGCATTAGATAAACATCTATTGGTTTATTTACTTATATTTGAAAAGAATTATTGATATTTAAAGTAGCCTATATTTTGAAAGCCTGGACTGCAGGCATTTAAATGCTGGCTAACTACTGATATGTAACTAATGACTGTTGGAAATACTCTTTCCATTTCAAATCAATAGAAGGGCTTTCAATGCCTTGAAAATAAAAAAAAAAGAGCAGTGAACTGATCACTAACACATAGGTGAGTATTTAACTAGAATGAGAGTTACAAAAGATAAGAATATTTGATTATTTTGACCAGTTGTGCTGTCTTTATTATTAAAATATTTACAGTGCTCTGTCACTCTCACAGTGAAGAAATTCCTCCTCACCTTCAAGCAGAACTTCCTGTGTTTCACTTTGTGTTCGTAGCCTTTTGTCCTGTTGCATGGGATAACTGAAAAGAGTTCAGCCCCATCCCCTTGACAACCTCCCTTCAGGTACTTATACACATTGATAAGATCCCCCCTCAGTCTTCTCTTCCCCAGGCTGAAGAGGCCCAGCTCTCACAGCCGTTCCTCATAGGGCAGGTACTCCCCTCTGATCATCTTTGTAGCCCTACGCTGGACTCTCTGCAGTAGCTCCATGTCTCTCTTGTCCTGGGGAGCCCAGAACTGGACACAGGACATGAGATGAGGCCTCCCCAGGGCTGAGGAGAGGGGCAGGATCACCTCCCTCCACCTGCTGGCAACACTCTGCCTAATGCACCCCAGGAGACCATTGGCCTTCTTGGCCACCAGGGCACATTGCTGGCTCATGGTCAGCTTGTCATCCACCAGCACTCCCAGGTCCTTCTGTGTAGAGCTGCTCTCCAGAAGGTCACCCCCAGCTTGTACTGGTGCCTAGGGTTATTTTTCCCTAGGTGCAGGACTCTGCACTTGCCCTTGTTGAACCTCATGAGGTTCCTCCCTGCCCAGCTCTCCAGCCTGTCCAGGTCTCTCTGAATGGCAGCACAGCCCTCTGGTGTACCATCCACAAATGAACATCCTCATTAATACTTGTGACAACTCCAGTCTCCTAGCAGAAGAATACATGTAACCTGCAAAACTTAACTTGGAAACTGGATATGAGATAGATATGGATGAGATCGATATGGATATGAGCTAGAAAACAAAATAGAACACTGAACAAATTTTGTTCTTTCTTTCCCTATTATGCTGTGCCTCAGTACACCAAATGCATTCATTTGTTGTGGAGAGCTCAGCTACCAGGTAGGCAAATGCTCCCCCTATGCTACTCAGTGAGTCAACTTTTAAAAACTACTACTTTTATACTGTAATATTCTTTATCACCTGTGAGAAAGTCTCTAATGGCAGCAACTGCTGTGGTAGAATTGACTGTATTTGTGTAGAAGAAAAGTTTTGATCTTTAGGATAAGCACAGTCCAGTAGTTGTGTTTATTAGCATTAACATAATTGATACCTGAAAGCAGGGAACAAAGCTGATGATAGAACAGACTACTCCCTTTGTGCATTTGTAAAGTCCTCTATTCTGTAGTAGGTGTTAGGTTAGGTATTTCAGCCAAGAGCTGATCAAATTTCACTTGAAGATTAAGCTACCATTAGAAAGAGATCTTACTGTTCTATCTTATAAATACAGGAGACCTACAAACCGTATTTCATGACTATTCCCTGAGGGGTGATATTAGGATATGAGAGGCTTCTAAGGAGATACAGAAGTACAAATATTTTGGAAAGGTCATATCTTTAAAATTGCTTAATTTTTTTCATTGTCGTATTTAGAGTGTTTTATTTCTATAGAAAGCTAATAGAAATGCTCTTATTTAAATTCAGGAAAGATATTTCCTTTGAAAGCATCACTGAGTCACTCATCAAACTAGTTTTATGTAACTGAAAAATATATTTATATAATGCCATTTTATAGCACAACTTGGAATTGAACTGAAAACCTTAAAATCGAGGTAGTAGGAGCCCTTTGTTGTTCTATTGTTGCCATTGTTATGGTATCACTGTTACTACTGTTGTTCTGCACTTACTTCTAAGTGCTTGGGCAAACCCAATGAAAGACTTCAGCCAGCGGAAATCACGTAAGAATACCTCCACTCCCTTCAGTGTTCCCAGCTTGAGGTGTATTTTGTCACGAGGACCTTTTCCTCCATTTATTTACTTATTTCTTCATCTCATAGTGCCACAGAGCATCTTACCATATTCTCCAGCTGATGGAGCAGCACATTTAGTAGTTGAAATCATAGGCACTAAGGGAATATAGATATGTTAGAATAGATAACAAACAGTATGTAGTTTTATCAGCACTGCTATTATTGGAAAATTACCAACATGGCATTTCTAAGCAGAGACCAGACATGCTAATGTCCTTACAATACTGTGCTCTTTCTTTCTTGCTGTTTCTCTGAATTCATTATTTTCTACCACATGGGTTTGGAAAGGAGGGGTGGCAGAAGTGGCTTTCCACAAGTTCTGGCCTGCCAGCTGCAGGTCCAAGCTGTTGGTTCCTCTTCCATTTACTGTGCATGGGTTCTCCTTACCAAAGTATTGTGGAAAAGGTGCTTTGTAATAACATATATTATGCACACGCATATATGTATGGACCCTCATAAATATATGAAGACTTCTCTTCTCTTTCAGAAACACTTTTGAATGAAAATAGTCAGAGTTGCTGTTGTTTTCTGCAGCACTGGTTGCTCTCAGGGCATGTGACAACAGACCCTGAGCACGCAAGCCCAGAAGACATGTGTGGGCAGGCCAGCTCCATAACCCTCACATGATTTGGGTGGGAAATAATGCAGTCAGTGCAGAGTGTCTCTAGGCTTGCACAGTGCTTAATGTGGGAAGTGTTAACTTCTGTAGCTGACAGGTCCTGCTGCAGTTAGGAGAGGATTTGTAGATAGGAAGTGCCAGAGTTCCTCACACTATCCACTTTTTTTCCTCCCTGCTTTTGTAACTGGCCCTTGGTGGCTGATTCTGGAAAATAGTCTTAAAGGCATCTGTGGGTGCAAAGCTGGCTCCATCATGCCTTGGGTCTCAGCAGCAGCTTGGCAAAGGCTGAAGAGCTGCGGCAGATGGCTGCTCTCTTGCCCTGTGCCTACCCTGTGGCTGAGTCCCATCCTTGGCTCAGTCTCAAGCAACCAAATTTGGTCTGGCTGTGGGCTACGTTGGTGTTTGGAAGTGTAGAGACTTGTAAAAGAATTATCAACATTGCTATGAATCAGGTACAACTGGAAACATGTAAACACCAGAAGAAACAGCAGAACAAGAGTTCAAAGGATGGCCTATATAGATAAAGAGTTCTCGGTTATAAAGTCAAGGTAAGTGTTGATTCTGGGAAGCTCAGAGGACAGTGTGCTGCTAAGACCACAGCACAGATGACTCAAAAGCAGAGGTCCCTGCACCCTAACAGGAGGAGGATGGCAACAAGGGAAGGGTACCACGTGTTGCATTTGCCATTTCTTTCCTTGTTAGCTCACTGTGAGAAGAGATAGTACACATAAAGGTGAGCGTATTCCAGGCGTACCTTCCAAACAAGGGAAAAGAAACGGTGAGCAGCAGCCTTGCCTGAGATGTATAGAGGTTGATGTGGGCAAGAGTCTCAAACAAAAGACCACTTCATAACAACTGTGGCATGAAAGAGTATAAAAGCTCTTTCCAAAAACCAATTTCTTGCCAAAAAGAAGAACCCAAGGGGTATGATGAGGACTTGATAGCCAGTGTCCCTTGTTCTTCCTTTTGCAAGAAAAGCAATCTTGGCCAGGCCTCTTGAACATAAATACCTTTGTGCTTGTGAGTTTATGGGTGTGAGAGTGCAAATGAATGTAAGTCATGAGAGATGAGTGTGAGTGGGTAATGAGTGTGGAGTTTTTTTGTGCAAAAAAATATTATACACTCTCTCTCTTTTTTAAAGAGCTTGCACTGACTTTTGATCCATTAATTACCTGTGAAAGAAGGGTGCATTTCTCCGAGCCCACTCTGCCAGAGCTTATCATGGCTTATTTCCACTGCTATTGGTCATTCAAAACAAGAATACAATTTAGGATATATTTTGTCATGCAGGCTTCATTGTCCAGGTGTGGGATAATGACCAAGAAACATCAGGAGAGCAATAAGTTAGCAGTCAAAACACTTACCCAGTACAGGCTGAATCTCTAGAATTTTCAGTTTTTCATAACCCTCAGGCTATTGGCAACCTGCATCCTGTTTCCAGTTACTGCATCACAGTGAGCAGTGTAAAATAGCAAAAAGTAATATGAAAAGGTAATGCTCTTAATTGGGGCTCAGAGCAACAAAGCTCAGTGATTTGTTGTGTCCTTCATCTAGTGCAATGCTCCCTGTGCTGTGCTTTCATGAAGAAATGTACAGGCTTTTTAATAAAAGTGAGTAGTAGATAATGTCTCAGATGGTAATCCTGTAAATGGATGTCTGTTCTTGTTTATGACTTGAAATTGAATTTCTTGCAATCTACTCGCTGCAATTCATTGCTGCATAGAAGAGTCTCATGCCTCAGATGCAGCTTGTCTCGAAGTCACTTATTTCCATGGCTAATTTTTAAAGAACTATTTGTTCCTCTAATGCAATTGGCAAAGAGTTTTTATATCATCTTTCAGTGCTGTTTAGAGAGAAAGCCAGCTTTGTTCTGCTTATGCTTGAAATATTGGGGGAGAAAATTAAGTTTCTCTGTGCTTCTGACTTCTGTAGAGTTATGTGGCTCAGTATCAGCTCAAGCCATTGAATATTTCTTGGAGACAGATTAAACTTAGATGTAGATTCCTGAACTAAATTTTGTTGTAATTTTAGAAAACATTACTCAATTGAAATTCATATGTACAGTCTAGCCAATTGCAAATGTTACTGTAAAATAAGAAGTAATAGGCTAAAGCACTGTAATTAGTTTTAAAATTATAGTTTTCTTTTTTTCATAGCTGTCATGAATTTTATTAGTTTGTTTTCTGGCTATTAAAACTATGGAGTCTTTTTTTATCAACCACAATTCTGAAGCATGTAATTGCTTCCCTCCTCCCCCCTAAAAAAATGAGATTCTCACCCCTAACTCACATGACTGCAACAGACATGATGCAGAACAGAACACCAGATGATTGGGATTACCACAAAGGCCACTACAGTTAAATGCATATGACATTAAGAAAACTCTGATATGCAAAGATAGGAGGCACAAAGAAAAATAAGAAGCTTTATACTACTTTATCTAAATAGAATTTGAAGATCATTTCAAAGTCCACAGAGTATTCACTGACTTCCTGAGAGACTACTGAAATGTGTTCATTTACTATCAGAAAGTTTTCAGGACAAAGAGGCAGGGGAAAAAAAAGGCATGGAAGCCTGTCCTCAAAGTAAGCCCGGGAACCCTTTCGGGAGCGCTACTGAAGCATGAGAGTTGGTTTAAGCACGTGGTGCTTTTCATGCACTTTCACCAGCCATGGCCTCCTATCCAGTCTTCCCTTACCTAGGCAGGGAATAAGCTTAGAGGAAAGTCTTGTGCTGCAGGAATGCAGCCCCTGCGCAGAAATTGGCAGTATGGTCAGGGGAAGTGCTGCAGTAAACTCTGCCCTTAACTCCTGGTATTCCCGAGTGAGCTACTGTTTCCTCCTGACAGCTCATTCAATACCTGCTATGTATCTGGTTTATACACTTTTTTTTTTTTTTTTTCCACTTAGTGTCAAACTGGACAATGTATATCAAAACTCATTTTTGCCTTAGTTATGAGATGTTGGTTCAGTCCAACAAACTAGACCTGTGAATCTGCTCTAGTTGATCTATTGGAATGATAAAGGAATCAGACTGGAAAATTTTCTGAAATTGAAAGACTGAGGATATTCTTAGCAAATAGAAACTGCAGAGTGCTCATAACTATCAGTGCTCATAGTCTGCCACAGTAGTGGAACAGGGTTATTTCTTGACATGTATCTCATGTTAGTTTTGTCCAGTCTTGGCTTCTATGTTGAGAAGAAAGGCCCTTCATTAGCAAGGTTGGCTGGAGCCGCAGTGCTGGGGCGGAGAGGGTCAGGGCACATCTCGTAACTGTGTGAGCACTGCACAAGGTCACTCCAAGCAGACAGAGAGATGGATGCCATAGCCTCTTTTCTCTGTTTCTCTTCCAACTGGCTAAATAAGTGCTTTTATTACTCCCAACCATTTCATTTGAATGAATTTCACTGCTGGAAAAAGCTACCTGTTTTATTTTTATCTTATTTTTGGTTTTTAATTTCACTCTATTCTGCCTCTAAAGCACCAGTTTCATTATTTTGAAGCATGTGTAATCTTCCTAAATAGCTATCATATCCTAGTTTAATATATTCTGCATGAAATTCATTGTATTCTTTTAATTTTTAATTTCTTTTATGATCTGCCTCTTTAGTGTTTTCCTCTTTTCCGCTTGTTTTGAAAAGCACAGAAGTCAATCTAGCCTGATATTAATTTCAGTGCTATTAAAAAGTTCAAGTATAAAATAAGTCTCAAGTCTTACTGTGACAAAAAGATAAAAGATAAATATTGATTTTTTGGGGGTGGGGGAGGAAGGGAGGGAAAAAATCTGTGACTTGGGATTCCATATATCACAGTTCTTGTCTTCCAGAGAATAGTGTAATTTGTATCATGTCAGCGGAACTCAATAATGAAAGGTGAGTAAAGATGAAATGGCTCTTGCCAAGTTGAGTAATTAAGAGTCTGCAATCTTTCTCTGTGTAGAGAAGAAAAATTATTTGCTATAATTTAAAGGAAAACACATGAAGGTTTTCTGTGTGTTTGTCTGATTGCTAATCCTTGATTAATTCTTGACTGACAATGCCATGGTCCTAATTTAATAACCGAGTATTAATTCTATGTCAGTTAAAGACAGAAGTTTTCTTTGGATCAAAGCAAGCAATCCTATATTTATGGCCTGTAATTACCTCCAGATCCATGAATGCCATAAAGGCATTTGTCATAAATAGCAGCGTGAAAGAAAAGCTGAACCTTCTTTTTCCCATTAGCTAGTAGATAAAAATGTGAGGAAATGTAAAAGAATACTGTAAATCATGGCAATATATATCACGAGAAGAATTCGGGTGATAGTGCAGCCACAGGGACAAGTAGCAGAGGGGGCAGCCCGACTTCACCTGGTCAGCATCCATCCGAGGAGCAGGATCCTGAGATAGGGAAGTCTGAGCACCCTATGTGGATTTTCTAGGCAACACTGTACAATACCATTGGCAAAAATACATATTTTCTGCTTATTAAAAATAGGTTACTTGTGCCCTCAGTTGCCATCAGAGATAAAGCAAGAATAATATAATCCAGCTGTGGAGCACTCAGCTGGTTTTCAAGATTATTTCATATTAGTCCATGATGGTCTAATCTGAAATACATAAACAGATCTAGATCACCTTACTGGGGCCTATGTTCCAAATATAAGATCTGGATTTTGCCATATGAGCTAAATGTTTCTAACAGAGTAGATTGTTTAGGCAGATTCTTTGTTTCTGAGTCTGTAATTTAGAACACAGTGTTTTTTTCATCTCAAGATATGAGTTAAATGCAGGAATTACGGCCAAAGGCTTTCAAGAGCTGTGCAGTCATATGTTATGTGGGAAATCAGATTAGATAAGAAACGATCAGAAATTCTCCGCTGACTCTAAAGTAGATAGTCTAGCCTTAAATAGGTTTAAGGCTGGACTCTTAAACTGTAACTTGGTGGAACTGCATCATTTTGCAGCTCTAAGTGTACCTACTTTGTAGGTCTGACTTTCCAGTTGTATACAGAAAAGAATGTAGGGGCTTTTACAATAGAAGGTATTTTTTCCATCATCAAAAGTTGTGTTTTTCTCACTCCCTTGTGCCTATTCCTCTTCTCGTCTCCTGAAACGTAAGGGATTCTGTTTCAGCAAGCGGTGCTTGCGCTCCTACTGGGTCTTACACCAACACCACCTCTGTACAAAGTGGCTGCAAATTGTTGTCAAAATGGCAGGAGCAGCTGTGCCTGCATTCAGCTCACCAGGGAGTAAGTGCCTAAATTTCAGGGAAGGAGAATCAAAATCTCACTGCCATCCCACATGTGGGAGGGAACTCCAGGAGAAACTGATAGCCCAAGGGGCGAAAAGGTGGATTGCACCTGGGGGTTCCCCTGAAGATCAGCTATTTTGTTTGAAGATTTGCAGGAAGTAGGTACCACTCACTCAGAAACAGGGAATTTGGCAGGGTGGGTCTCCTGCTATTGCATACTAGGCTGTTAGTAATAGCAAGGATCAAGAAGAAATTTTCCTGGAAAGAGCAATGAGGTGTAGATCTATTCAGGTTTTTCATCTTGCAGGACGAGAAGCAAGGGCCCGGACCCCACTGGAAAAGATGGCCTTAAATTTCTTGTAACAAGCACCTTCTGCAGTAAGTCCCAGGAAGTGGTATCCAGCATTGTGTGGCCAAGGACTAGCTGTAAGGAGAGGAAAAACCTGAAAAATGGCTGCAAAACAGTCATGACTAAGAACCAGTGATGCAGATCCATAAAGATTTGTAAAGGGAGTGGAGTCCTTGAACCTTGGAAAAGAAAGTTGAACTATCCTATAGCCCAGACTTTTAAAGCTTCTACTGGAGGATACAGATGGTTCCCAGTGCTTAGGCCTCAATACTAAATCAGTACTTGCCAGATTATATGATGTATATGTAAATAAAATTGTAACTTGACATATCACACTCATGCTAAGAATTGCCTATTATTATCCTATAAATGTGATCAGAACTGAAGATTTATCTGGCTGATGGAGCAGCAGTGCAAAGATTTCCTTTGTTTTGGGGCTTGTAATCTTGAAAATATGGATTTTTGCAAGTCTGAAAGTCAATGCAGTATTGTAAAAGGCTCGTAGAACTCCAAGACTGAATACCTCTCAGTGAGGAAATCTTTCAACAATTTATTAGCTCCTGTGGAAAATGGATTTCCCTTGTGTAACACTAAAACAGCTAACTTTGAAAACCTGCCTAGAAGAGAGAAGGCTCTCAAGTGCAAAAGTCTTCCAGTAAGCTAAATATGAGCTGAAGAAAAATTGATGTGCTGGGCAGAGCAACAGGGTCCAGTGTGGATTTAAATATAGAGAATAAAAGAACTACTTTTCATTGTTGCTTCATATAACGTAATAAAAAGAAAATAGTCTAGTTTCTCAGGGTCTGAAAACAATGCCAGGTAAAATAATGAAAGTAAACGTTTACATTGCTTGGTTGGTTGCAGGCATTGTGTCCCTGATCTCCTTGGCTGTCCTGTCCTATGAGCGATACAGCACTCTCACCCTGTGCAACAAACGCCGCGCTGACTATCGGAAAGCCTTGCTGGCGGTTGGCGGTTCATGGATTTACTCCTTGATCTGGACTGTGCCACCTCTTATCGGATGGAGCAGTTACGGGATAGAAGGTGCAGGTACCAGCTGTTCAGTACGCTGGTCCTCTGAGTCGGCCAAGTCCACATCCTACATCATCTGTCTCTTCATATTCTGCTTGGTCGTTCCTGTAATGGTGATGATATATTGCTATGGCCGTCTCCTTTACGCTGTTAAACAGGTAAGTCACTGCGTGTTGTCAATAGTGCAGGCTGATCTCAGACAAATGCTGCGTGCCTCCATTACATAGTTACGGACCCGCTGATGGTAGTGAGCAAAACAACGTGCCAAACCAAATGAAAGACCGCAGAAAGCCTGAAGGAGGAGCAGGAAAAACTGAGGGTGGTGTCTTCAGTAAGCTTTCACATGTTCCTCAGAATCCAGTGAGAACAAAAAGTTATCATGCAAATACACAATGGGCAGAGAGGAGCCTCGTGAGGTTCAACAAGGGCAAGTGCAGAGTCCTGCACCTAGGGAAAAATAACCCTAGGCACCCGGACAAGCTGGGGGCTGACCTTCTGGAGAGCAGCTCTGCAGAGAAGGACCTGGGAGTGCTGGTGGATGACAAGGTGACCATGAGCCAGCAATGTGGCGGAATTGCATTAACATAGAATTTAGTCTCCACAGATTAAGAAGTAGAAATTGTTAAAATGCTGTGACGTAGAAATAGAAAGAAATGAGAGGATGGATGTCTTGTTTATGCATAGGTAAACATGTTGGTTGATGTTGGTTTTACTGCTAATTTAACCTTCACCCAGATATATTGGTTTGCTTAGAATACAGTAGAATCATAGAATTATAGAATCAAGAAGGTTGGAAGGGACCCTCTGGAGATCATCCAGTCCAACCTCCCTGCTCACCAGGGTCACCTAGAGCATGGTAGACAGGGTTGCATCCAGGTGGGCCTTGAAGATCTCCACAGAAGGAGACTCCACAACCTCTCTGGGCAACCTGTGCCAGTGCTCCATCACTCTCACAGGGAAGAAATTCCCCCTCACGGTCAGGCGGAACTTCCTCTGCTTCAATTTCTGCCCATTGCCTCTTGTCCTGTCACACGGGACAACTGAGAAGAGTTTGTCCCCGTCCCCTTGACACCATCCTTCAGGTACTTGTATAAATTGATTGATAAGCTTCCCCGTCAGTCTTCTCTTCCCCAGGCTGAAGAGGCCCAGCTCTCGCAGCCGTTCCTCACAGGGCAGATGCTCCAGCCCTCTGATCATCTTCGTAGCCCTACGCTGGACTCTCTCCAGTAGCTCCATGTCTCTCTTGTAGTGGGGAGCCCAGAATTGCATGCAGTAAATTGTTTAAAATAATACTAAGACATGCCTCCAACTGGTTTAAGGTATACTGCAGATATTTCAAAATGAATGTTCAAAAAGACCCTGCCAGGAGATAGAGAATTGTGGAGTTTTAGTACTCTTGAGACAGCAATGAAATGACTTAATGATGAATAATGATGAATAGGTGTTCTCTAGAAAATAATTCTTTAAAATGTTCAGATGGATTAACTAAGGTGTTAAATGAGGGGAAAAAAATGCAAGGGGAGGGCAGTAAATCCCAGAGTAGAAGCTCTAATTCAGAATTAAAGTGGAATAGTTCACTTGTGATTAGTTATAAAGAATTAAGGTCAAGCCTTTTCTGTAATTTGTCAAAACTTTCTGGACACTCGAAGCCCAAGTGGGAAATTTTTCCTGGCAGAATGCTGGGCAGGCAGTAAAATGCCTTAGATAAATCATACATTAATATACATCTTAATACTGTGAAATAGTAATATGGAAAAAATTTCCCTTGATTGTAAACCAAGTGAAGTTGCAGACTATCTCTGGTCCCTGAGTAGTAGTATCCTCTACCATTACATTAAAGAAAGAGGTAGGATCCTGGAACATACGTGACTACTTATATATGCATGAACTACAATTTTCTTATCCTTTTTTTCATCTTTCCCTTAGTCCTCACTGCCCACAGTCATGATGAAGACATACAAATGCTTACGTGAATAAAATGTCTGTAGCATATTCTTTATTTTGTAGTTATAAATGCAGACTTCTTTGAAATTTAATTTTATTAAAAGTAATAATCTCTCAGATCTGCCTGATGAGTCTCAAGAAAGTGTGGTAAAAATACTAAGGGAACGAAGTATCAGCAAAAAGATATATGCAATCCATAGCCATTTTTTATTTAGACGTGAGGATGTCTCTTATTTGTGGTGACCAGGCTTGTTGATTAATTGGCTATATAAAGAAAAAAAAGGAGAAGGAATAGTATTCTTCACAACTCTCTCTCTTCCTTCTTCCAAGTGCTTTTCAGAATGATTAGGAGGTCTCTGGGACACTGAGGTTAGAGATACCTGAGAAATACTGTAAATGGTGGGAGTGGAAAAGAATCAAACTTGGATCTTGCATAATCTGTTGGAAGGTCTTAGGGAAGTAAGGTTTAGTTCAAAGGAACTCCAGTGAGGATCATACTGAATCTCTTCACTAAAGGTATACAACCACAGGGCATACCAGCAGCCTGAGTATTGATCTTGTGTAAGTCTTGAATAGCTAAATCTTCAATTTTTGCACAAAAATTTTAACATTTTCTTGGTGTTTCCAGATTTCCATGATAAGTTATACTTCATCAATAAGAATCGTAATAAGAAAACTCAGTATCATATCACAATCCTGAATTCTTGCATTTCCTAAATTTGCTGTGATATATATCTAAATTTCCAAAGATTATATTGTGATGCAATTACTCGAAACAATTTTTTTCTTCAGTTTGAGGTCCTCTAACTACTCTGTAATAAACAGAGGGGATTGTGAAATGCTAAAGTAGATTGTATTTCAAAATGGAAGAAAAGCTGAACAATGGGCAAATAAAAATATAATAATTGTTACAAATCTACAAAGATTAGGTCGAGTAATACAAAAAAGTTAGAGAGGTTATCACATATGTTGTAATGCTGTTACTACTGAGCGAAAAACCATTAGCTTGCAAAAGTCCATGTTCTTGTCTCATAGATTAAAAAAAGTCTTTCTGTAACCCTCTCTGTAGTACGTTAGAAGAAACAGGAGAATGTTGCAAACCCAATAAGCATATTATCTCAATTTAAAATACTGTGTAAATTTTCTAAAGTATATGTTTCGTATGTTTGCAAGATATATAGGAGATTGTATGTTACAGTATTGTAGCACTAATGGCTTGTGCCTTGAGATGAAGAGTGTGGGAGTTATGCCATTACTAGTACTGCAATGTAAATTAATTGAGGTAGAAGAAATGTCTTAATAGGTTTGGGATAGTTAATGCAAGAACTGGCATGGTGCCTGAATTTTCTCTTTGCAGGGACTGTAATTATAGGTCTACTTTTCTTTTTTTCTTTTCTAAATTTAGTCAGGTGCTATAGCATTCTGTCACTCTGGGCTTTAGTAGCTCCAATGAAATCATCTACAATCCACATAGTGGTAAAAGGCAAAGGATTTCGGTAATAGGATTTCTCTATAAAAGATATTTTTTTGAGGGAATTACGAATCAATAGCACCCCATATGAATAATGTTAACAGTGAGTGCAAATGCTGTTATACAGTATTATAACTGCGGTGTAATATCAGAGTTCTTGACACTTATCAGAGTTGAAGACCCTTAGGAATTGCTAAAATATTTTCTTTTAACATATGCGTGTGGCTTTGTTTGTTTGTTTGTTTGTTTTCTCTCTCCCAAGAGAGGCTTTGTCTGGACGGCTGAATCTGGTTCTGCAGATGGTCTTTGCTGCTGTCTTTGTGCAGTATGCTTGGAGAAGTCAAGCTCAGTCCAGCCTGAGAGGTGGGGTGGGATGCACAGGTCATGGCCCTGGGAAATGCTGGAGTAGATGGGGCTTGGACAGTAAAAACACCATGGGGATACTAAGCAAAGTAATGCTCAAAATGGAGAGTCAGTGGAAAAAAAACCTATGGTTTCAGAAGCTTTTAGGGATCTTGGCAGTATGTCAGATTTTAAGACATACAGAAATGTGAGTATTTTTATTAGATTTTTTCTTTCTAAGGCCACATTTTTACTCATGCTAATCTTGTGTCCAGATTTTGAGGCCTGTTGCTCCATTGCTGCAGATGTGGAACTTCAGTTTCTTCTTTAAGTTCTCTTTTAGATGTTACAGACCTAATACCTGTAAGAAGAAAGAGGCAAGATTTTCTACCCCACAAACTCTTACTCTATTCATGTGCATTCTAGAGAAGAAGAAGAAATTAAGAATAACTTATTTCTTATATTACAATCAGATTTTTTTTTAGTTTTTGGCTTATGATATTACTCTGTGACTTCATCAGTGTGTTCACCCTGGAAAAATGTTCTTTATAAAATCAGTGTCAGTTGTTTACACTTTGAAAAGTGGGCTCCCATATGTGCAATTACAGAGATTAGCATTGTGATCACAATAGCATAAAGGCACAATATGATTAAAATCTTCCATTGAGGGACCCAGAGAACTTATAGAATCACAGAATCATAGAACCAGTAAGGTTGGAAGGGACCTCTGGAGACCATCCAGTCCAACCTCCCCACTCAGCAGGGTCACCTAGAGAACGTTAGACAGGATCACATCCAGGCGGATGGGAAAAATAGGGAAAAATAACCCTAGGCACCCGGACAAGCTGGGGGCTGACCTTCTGGAGAGCAGCTCTGCAGAGAAGGACCTGGGAGTGCTGGTGGATGACAAGGGGACCATGAGACAGCAATGTGGCGGAATTGCATTAACATAGAATTTAGTCTCCACAGATTAAGAAGTAGAAATTGTTAAAATGCTGTGACGTAGAAATAGAAAGAAATGAGAGGATGGATGTCTTGTTTATGCATAGGTAAACATGTTGGTTGATGTTGGTTTTACTGCTAATTTAACCTTCACCCAGATATATTGGTTTGCTTAGAATACAGTAGAATCATAGAATTATAGAATCAAGAAGGTTGGAAGGGACCTCTGGAGATCATCCAGTCCAACCTCCCTGCTCACCAGGGTCACCTAGAGCATGGTAGACAGGGTTGCATCCAGGTGGGCCTTGAAGATCTCCACAGAAGGAGACTCCACAACCTCTCTGGGCAACCTGTGCCAGTGCTCCGTCACTCTCACAGGGAAGAAATTCCCCCTCACGGTCAGGCGGAACTTCCTCTGCTTCAATTTCTGCCCATTGCCTCTTGTGCTGTCGCATGGGAGAACTGAAAAGAGTTTGACCCCATCCCCTTGACAACCTCCCTTCAGGTACTTATATACATTGATTGCTAAGATCCCCCCCCCTCAGTCTTCCCTTCCTCAGGCTGAAGAGGCCCAGCTCTCGCAGCCGTTCCTCAAAGGGCAGGTACTCCCCTCTGATCATCTTTGTAGCCCTACGCTGGACTCTCTGCAGTAGCTCCATGTCTCTCTTGTAGTGGGGAGCCCAGAACTGGACACAGGACATGAGATGAGGCCTCCCCAGGGCTGAGGAGAGGGGCAGGATCACCTCCCTTGACCTACTGGCAACAGTTTTCCTAATGCACCCCAGGAGACCATTGACCTTCCTGGCCACCAGGGCACATTGCTGGCTCATGGTCACCTTGTCATCCACCAGCATTCCCAGGTCCTTCTCTGCAGAGCTGCTCTCCACAAGGTCAGCCCCCAGCTTGTACTGGTGCCTAGGGTTATTTTTCCCTAGGTGCAGGACTCTGCACTTGCCCTTGTTGAACCTCATGGGGTTCCTGTCTGTCCAGCTCTTCAACTTGTCCAGGTCTGAACGGCAGCACAGCCCTCAGGTGTATCAACCATTCCTCTCAGCTTGGTATCATCACACGAACCTAATGAAAATTAGTAAAACATTTGAAAGAGATCTCTTCAGTCTTCATTATGTCCCATTTTGATGCAAAAATCCTGCCCAGGAACGGGAGTCCCGTAATGTTGTTCCAAGTATAGTTTTCAGGCTGGTTTTGTGGAAAGTCTCATTTTGGCTCTTCTTCTCTTTTTTCCACAAGAGGAAAAGTTGAAATGACACCATGTGAATCTTTGACCAAAAAAATCTGCAAAAAGGTAAATGAAAATTTTGAGTGAGAAGCTAGCCTTAACAATATGCCTTGTCCTCCACTCTGTGATGTGCATTCTAATACTTAATTCCTCAGAAACTGCTAATTTAACCAGTGACCAAAAGGAGGGTTCAGGGTCTCCCAGTACAGTAACTTTTTATGTTTCTTTTGAAAAGTGCCACTTGATTTCTAACTTCCAAGCATCTCAGGAGAACAAGGTGATCTTTTATTATCCTATCCCCTGACCTGTCACAATGTTGTCACCTTGTAATGGAACAGAGAGGATCATATTATGCTCTACAAAGCTGCCTTTTCTTACTCCTCTTGCAGACACTAAATTGCTAAATTTATTGGAAAAAAGTACTTATGTCTCTTACTTGATTAAGGAATAAAGACCCAGAATTAAACTGTGGCTCAATTCTAAACCTAAAAACTAATGTTGAATTCCATGGGGTGAGGTTTCAAGTTTGCTGTATTTTTTTAAAGCATCCGATATAAATAACAGTGGTGGTTTTGAAATCTCCTATGCCCACAAAGAAAATTAGAGAAAAAAAAGGGAAAGAAGAGATGTAGACTTTTATGACTTCTTATTCCTTAGTCCTATTTTATGTCTGTATTATTTGGAACAGTTAAAAATATCTGTAAAAGAAATTATTGCATCATTGTTCTTTCAAGTAGTCAGGAAAGGATTTTAAAGCGGAAAGATCGCTCCTGTGAATATTTCCAGTTCTCAAGCTCATTTTGAAATAATTGTTTTTTAGGAATACAACACATTAGCACAGAATGCTCAATGATTTAAACTGAAAAGAAATTATCTTCAGATAATACAAGGAGTAGAATGGAAAAGTAACAATTGTTCCATCATTCCTTCATATGCTTCGTATGTCCATTTATGGAGAAACTTGATTTTCTGAAACTCTGTCATAAACTGATGGCACTGAAGTGATGACTTACCTTTAGAAAGCTAATAAGGCAGTTATGCACCATTAATTCTCTCTTCTAAAAGCCCCAACTAAAAACATCTTTGTAATCATAGACCTTGTTTTAGAAGCACAGCTAGAAATCTTTCCAGATCTTTTAATGAAAGAGGAAGTGCTAAAAAATCTGATTCAGATAAAGATGATATAGACTTGGTCACTTGGTTCCTACAGATCATCATTTTCAAATGTGATTTGGGGTTTGACTTAATTTAAAATATATTTGACCCTAACTGCATCTATGCTCAGACATATTAATTAGACAGCTGTATCTACTTATTTTTAACTGTATTTTTACGACTGTTATTTCTTTCCTTTGGGTCCTCCTGTATACACTCTCTCCAAGCTTCTGATGGTATAAAGGATGAACGATAAATAACTTTGTCTTTCCTTTTAAAACATGTTGTAGAGATATCACAATTACATATAAATTAGCAAGCTAAAAGAGATTCAGTTTTCATATGAATGGATGGATTTTCTGTCACATCATCATGAGACTATGGGAACTTAATTGAAATATGCCTTGTGTGGAGCTGAGAGAGCTGGAATAAATCTCAGCATAATGAATGAAAGAGGTCTACTAGATTTTCAAATGAGATAAAGTAATGTAATCATCTAGTTTATAGCCAGCATCATCAAGAAAATCATCAAAAACAATTTCTGAACTTCCTGCACAGACTTCAGCTGACACAGAGCGGTCAATATTCAACATCTTCTTGCTTGGCAGTTGCTTGAGCTTTGCCAAGTTCTGCATTGGAAACTATTGCACAGCTTAAACACAAAGTTGGTAACAGGTCACTTTTTAATTCTGTGACAACAACAATTAAACTTGCTTTTTTTGATACAGTTTAAGATTTTTGGAACTGAGAATGAGCTCTAAATTACGAGTGCAATTGAAATATGATTCTTGCTGCATTTCTCAATCATTTCTCAAGTGGAAAAGCAAAGCACCTAACATGACTTCTCTATTTAATATTTTTCTTTCAAAGAAGAGTAGCGTTTCAATCCATTAAGCTACATGTAGTATGTATCAGAGTGGAGTTCTTTGAAGATCTAATTATTCACAAGTTGTCTTGGCTTCTGCCATGATGAAGCTTCTCAAAAGCCTGTAGGTGAGGTCATGTCTCAGACAGCTATTCTGAAAACTATTAAGAAAAAGTCATGGAAAGTCTTGGAATGAAAAAAAAAAAAAAAGAGAAAGGAAGGAAGAGAGAGAGAACAAAATATACCATTGCCATTTTTCCTAGAGAGAATTAATATTTAGAATCTGGTCACAATCTATAAGTGGTCTTAAAGAAGTATAAACTTCTTAGCTTATTAGCTTCTTTTCTTTTTAAAAATATTCTGATAGCTTCCACAACCATTTTTGTTTTTCACAGGCCCTGAGTCCTATTGCTTCCTTCACCTCTTTTATCCTGATGGCATTTTTTACACACACAAGTCTACTCCTTTCTTCTTTCAGTGAAGACATTTCCGTAACTGTTATCCTTTGGCAGTTTATAAATGTTCTGCGTAGACATAGGTTTTGCACTGCTTTGTAAAGCTGATACAATTATTCTCACTTTACAGAAGTAAAGCATCTAACATTGAGAATTTAACTGTGAGAGTTCAGGGCACTTCAGGCATCTATCCAGTCTAAGGTTTTTGTTTGCACGCCCTTTGTAGTCAATAGAGAAAGACGAGCACCTCCAAAGAGGTAATTTATTTAATCTCAAAATAGACAACTTTTATCAAACAAAACCTTGTAAGATGAGTCCCACTAGTACTAAACTGTATTACAGTTGTGATCCCCTCTGAGCTGGAAAAGCAGATACAGTATATCAATCATTTCCTAATAAAAAAGGTACTTGTTTTCAGTGATTTCCAAAACAACAGTACATTATTTAAATTTTTATGTCATTATGGTACTGTGATCCTATGCCAGCAAGTATTATAAAATACAAATGTAACAGCAACTTTTGAAAGAAAATCTGTAGCATTCTGAAACTGAATTTTGGAATTTATTTCATGAAGATTTAAAAATACTTGTTTTTCCTTTCATTAACAGCAATTTTCAGATGTCAGAATTACAAATTTAAAACAGTTCTATCCTTACATTTCTATTCAGGGATATTGCAGTGAAGCAAACATTGATTATTCTTGTTGGTTGGTTCTTTTTCTATAATCAGCTTGCTACCATATAAAGTTGCTTTGATTACCTCAGAGGAAGATTTATCAGCATGGTTAATTTTAAAGGACTTACTTATTCTTTTTTCTTTCCTAGCTGTTAGGATTTTTCCAGAAGGTGACTAGATTGTGATATAGCTATAGTGAGCATAGTATAGCTAGTATGTGCATGAGTATATCACAAGTATGTAATATAGTTAGTATGAGCATTGATTTTCAGGGTATAAAAATGCTTTCAGTTTTGTGCATCACATTAATAGCACTTTTTATTGAAGGAGTCTGTCTCATGGGCACAAAATACAGGGTTTTCAGCTGAGAAAAATGCAAAATTCTGAGAAAATAAAGGAAATAGCTAACTTCCCTTCCCCCCCCCCCATTTATAGCTGCAAAGCACCAAAGTATCTCAGTTGTTAAGGGAAGTAAGACAAGGTGAGTTCACTCAACATGAAATACCTTCCAAAGTGTTTAGAGACCTTTCAGCTGTGGTCAGGTCTTGTATACACACAAGTCTAGATCCTGGATAATGGAAATGTTCACTCAGGGATGTTTCTCTATTTCTAATTAACAAGCGTAGATTGACTGATATACGTGTGACTGGATTACACTTCATTTTTTGAGGTCAGAGCATGCTGGAAAGGAAACAAGAATGGGAAAGCACTACGGCCTTGTTTGTCCTGTCATTACTTTATTGTTTGTATTTAGCAGAGAAGTAGCAATGCAAGGTTGGCATAAATCAGGTGCTATACAAATTCATTGTAAATCAAGCTAATGGCCTGGCAGAAAATAGAATTTAATTGGATTTACCATTTTTCTTTCTTTAATTAAACAGGTAAGGAAAAAAGCTTGTCACAAGCTTCAGTAATAAACTAACAGAAATTTAAGATCTGATACTTTAATCTCTGGATGCATTATCTCTATGAAGAACAGGCTGAAGTCTGGCAGGTCTTTCAGTTAAGAGCAAATGATGTGCAACAATACCAAGCACTCACAATGTCTCATTTCAGGAGGCTGTTTTATAAAGCTTTTTCATGATAGATAAAAGCATAACTTTTTAATAAATCACTAGATATAAAAATTGGAGAGGTTAATGGACAGAAAAGTCTCCTGTGCAGTAGAGAATATTTTTTGTTTATTTACATTTCAGCACTAAGAATTGAGCTGCAGTTATTCACTGTCCTGTAGTTTGATTCCATTTAAGAGGCCAAGTTGTGACCTTAGACAGGGACCCTGGCAACAGACTTTGAGCAAAGCACATTCTTCTGCAAGTAGCATTGTAGAGATGTTTCCCTGGGAGAAAAGTTTGTCAGGGTCCACCTGCAACATAGGTGTAGAATGGCTTCTTCCACATTTATTCTTCAGGTTAGTCCTATGTTATCTGTAACCACAGGCAGGATTTGCCGTGGACTTTTGTTTTAACTATTACCATTCATTGTTACCTTGTGTTTGCCCTCCTTCCAGTATCTGGGAAATCCTGAAACTTCAAGGTATAGTGTCCATTCACACAGAAGAAAATAATTTTGTCCGAAACTTAATCGTGCAGTAAAGAGCAATGATATAGAGATAGGACACACCAGTGTGACACACCGGACATGCAGTGTCCGAGGACGATGGAGAAAGGAGGCTGTGCCAGGTGCAGCCTTGACCCTGGCCCCTACAGCAAATTACCTCTCATGCTTTCTGTCTTTCAAATACTGGCTGAGGGCATCACTGTAAAGATCTAGGGCAAAACTGTGGCATGGAGCACGGTGACAGGTAAGCAGGTGGATGATCAGGGATTGCGAGACTGATCTCATTAAACAGACATAGGCATTAGCTCTTCATGCCTTTAAAAATATATGCCTGGTCCATGTCTTTCTTTTCCAGAGAGGTTTGATTTTAATCCAGTTTTAAGAAAACTGGAGTTTTCTTGTCTTCCCTAAAGGCAGCTTCTGGTATCAAAAAGTTCTGTTTGTGCACATGAATTTCTAAATTCCTGGCTTTTTTTCCCTTGACTTCAGACAATTGTGAAAACTATTTTAAGTAAATCTGGTTAGGAAATAGACCTTCTGGGCTCCTCTCAGCTTGAGATATTTGATGGAAAGGTTTCTTGTCTTGAACGAGAAAATCTCTAACCCATGTTATTTTTCACAGCTTAGGAAACCAACAGTGTTTTATTTTTCACATAATCCTCCACTAGGACACTTAGACGTTATAAAATAAAACAGTCTCTCTTGCCCCTGAAACCACTCAAAGTCTTGGCGCCCTGTGACAGTGATTTAATTAGCCAATGTGACGTGGCACAAGAAAGCCTGGAAATTCTTGGAGCTGATGAGCTAGAATACTTGTTAAATCCAGGATCCTGAATACAATAGCTCCATGAAGTAACTGGGGACCAAAAGACCAGGCATTTTGCATCTCTGGCAGGCAAATTGTCAAGGAGTGAGAGAGAAAACTGGGAGAATTTCATAGATTTCACCAGAAATGTCTCAAATTTGCCTGTTTTCATAGAATATTTTCGCTCTTGTGAATGAACTTCCCAGAGCAGAAATGTCACAGTAGGATAATTCTGACTTTACCTGATTTGCAGTCTGTCTTTGCAAACTAAACTCCTGTGTTTCACTGTTGTAGTGCTGCTTGCTTATAAAATGCCAAGAGGTTTTAACCAAACCTATTTCCACTTTCTCCATCTTCACCACTCTCTTCAGTATACATGATGTGATACGGTAGCAGATGTGAAGCTTTCACATTTACCTAGTGGTTCATTGCCCTTCAGATTTTACAAGGGTAAAAGTGCAAATACTAGTATTTAGCTTACTGAGCCTCATCAGCGTAGTGAAAAAATGTTGAAAAGACATGTTGAAAACAACGCTAATTTTCACATGGCCTAATTATACACTCCATCACTTTCATACAGTCAGCCCAGATCAGCATTATTACAGGGATTTCATTGTTGTTGTTAGTATTTTTTTTTCCTCTGTCACTAAAATAATCAGCCAGGACTTTTTATGGAATTCTTTCCGTTTACTAAATTATTACAGCTTTATCTAGGAAACCTGTTTTTAGAGACAGCTTTTCAGAACAGTTTGACTTCTTGCAGCTGTGCTGAAAGAGATAGAGAGAGGACGAGGCTATTTGGACTCATCTCATAGTGAGTCAGTGGAAATTAGCTTCTGTGTTCCAGTAGATTAAAACGGGAATACTTCAATTACTCAAAATACTTCAATTTATTAGTATCTTAATAGACAGCTTGGCTCTACACATTTGAGTGGCCCTGATGATAAAGTGAGGCCCCAGTCACAAGTGGCAAAGGATGGTAGAAATAGGTCCAGTAAGATTTTAAACACAGAGACTTCTATTTTAGGCTGCATTTTATTCATTTGTATCAAAGAAAATGGAATGGCAACAACCTAAGTGCTTTTAATTAGGCAGTAGCCTAAGCTTTGGTAGAGTATAATCCTATTGCACTTATTATGCAGTCTAACTCAGCTAAATTAAATACAAATTTAAGTCCAAATTCTCATGCAGCAACAGAAAGCTTACAGCTTTTTACTAGCATACCAATTGTATGAGCTGTTTGGGGCTCAGAATAAGAAGGGGTTGTTTGAGTATAACCAGGGCAGTCATCTGGCTGAACATCTGAACATCTCTCTCTCTCTCTTTTTTTTTTTTTTTTTTCTCTCTAATGAATGTGGCAGGGCCATAAGGTGGGAAGGAAATGCTGAAGTGGGAGAACGGGAGTGGTACCACTGCCTTGGCAGCAGCTGGGGTTCAGGATATCTCATGCTGATCACAGAGCTGCAGCTGCGTAGGTCTGCACTCCACCTGAGCGTTGCCTCAGTCGGAGTGAAAACAGTCTGTACGAAATGGAGTCGAGTAGAGGCTTTTACAGCTTTTTTAATTAAGTTCTAGCATATGGCTCTTCAAAACATCTGGTCCTGCTGAAAGGAAATAGATACCATTCAGGCAATTTCCAGTTTGCACCTGACACTTTAATTTTAAAGGGAGTCTCCTTCACTGATAGAACATTTATTCTGAACCTTCCTAGGAGAACTGATATGGATCTATCATACTACAGAGAGAACATTTTGTATTATCAGGCACATAATTCGTTTGAACTTCACTTGGTAATTAATGGAGTTTTCAGATGAACTCTTGAACTGCTAAATTAGAGATCTTCAACTTCAAAATAGCAAGAATCCTTATGCAGTAAATCGGTACCCCTCTGCAAAGGCAAAGGCTAGGAGAGGAAAAGATATAAGTAGTCAGTGTTTCCTTCAAAGAAATCTGCATAAAGTATATTACTGTATTTCTCGCGTTATTTTTGAGAAGACAGCACTTAATCCATTGACTCCCCTAACTTTTCTATTCTGCACAGTTTTCATTATAACAACCATTTCCCTGTTTGTGACCTTGATTCATTCGTCTTCTTTTATGAGAAGGTGCAAAAAGAATGAATGCTCAGTCTTACTTTTTAAGGTTTCTGGATCTGAGGTTTCACTTCTCTGTTCAATAAGCATCCTCGCCATGGTTATTCTTTTAAAAAGCCTGCACTGCATGCATCTTAAAACATCAAACAACTATCTCTGGGTTGAGGTGGGCTGATCTTAGCTTACATAGTAGGATGGGTAACTGTTTGGCTTCTAAAAGTAAAAGTGACATCTGCTAAGCAGTTAGATTAATCACAGCTGAGTAGGTGATAGGGCTGCCTTGAGGGTATATTCCACATCTTCTGTTGCACTTAAGAGTCATAATCTAAATTCAAATGGGAGATCTGTCAACTAAACAGCTTCTCAGATAATAAAAGGCATGTATGGTGTTTAATAAGAGGATCAGGGTAATATTGGACAGTTTTGTTTCTAGTCACGTAAAGAGGAGATGAGGCACAATATTGCAGTGTTTCATCCATTTTATCTAATAATGTAACACCTCTCTGGAAATCAACCGGCACATATAGAAAGAGAAATATCCATTTAGCTGTGATCTTGCTGCTTATCTCTGGCCTATTAAATATTAATCATAAACAAAGTGTGAATAGAAACTATCTGCATAGATGTAGAAATGAAAGAAACTCATAAATATTCTGAGCCTAAATTAAAAAAAAAAAAAAAAGAAAGAAAAAGAAAAGGACAAATGTTCCTGTGATGAATGGAGCTTGGTGTGCCCTGTGAACACTGAAGCATATGCATATCTCTGATCCTATCAGCAGTCCCACTGAGCATGCTAAAAGCTTGGTTTTAAGTTTGCAGAACACTGTAAACAAGCTATTACCTTGCACAGAAAATACGATGAGTGTTGCTGCTAGTTTCTGATCATAGATATTTCTAGTTAAGGACCAATAGCACTCAGCTCTCTTCTGATACCATCGGTAAGAGCTGGGCCTGAGAAAACATCCACCTCTGGAAAAGTTCACCTAACTAATCCAACCAGATATTGCTTTCTAGTTTCACCATTTGTATGGCTTGCAGGCACTCACTAAAAGCCTGTCCTAATACTTTTATCTCCCTCGCTTGCTGAGCAAGTTGAAGATATTAAATCAGTCTAAATGTCAAGTTAAAAGAATTGACTTTCATATCTTTTCAACCTAGTCTTTTCACACAATCTCTAAGGGCTTTGTGGAGAAAATTTGTAACTACGATTGGCAATGTGGCCTTGGCCTTTTATTAATTGCATGCTACTTGTGGGAGCCCTTTCTTCTTGCATGTTTTCTTTCACTCTTCAGTGCAAAAAAGCTCTTCTGCCCTTCTTCCCCCTAGAAAGGCTCATGTGTTTGTACTCCGTGATGGTCAAGGCTTAATAGGTGCTTAGCCATGTGACTCTGGCACATTTTGGATTTTCTCAATATGAAAGTAAATGGATTTGCTTTGAGCTCCATTGCTTGCTGAGTAAGTTCAGGATGTTAATTCAGTCTAAATGTCAAGTTAAAAGAAATATGATTTCAGGCTGCTGAATCATCTTGTTAGCTCAGTATTCTTTTTGCTTTGACCTTTTCTTGGGGATGTACAAGTATTGCTCGATTAGTTTAGGGCTGTTCAGAAGAACTGTGGAATTTTACAAGAAACTATCTTTTAAACTACCCTTTTCTCTCAGAGATAATAAAATTTGTAGTGGACAGGCTTCATAGTGGTTCTGACTTTAGCCATTCCAGTTTCCTCACTGCAGTCTATAAAGGATTCTTCCAGAACAGAGTTCAGAAATGAAAATATTATTCATAAGTGAGCTGAATGTGTAATATCAGTATTTTTACAGATACTGACTTGAAAAGAGCTGTTGATAAATGTTTACTAGAGTAGTTTGTGTCTTAGTACTGTCCCAGACATATGCTAGATCCCTTGAAACAAGAATTAGAAAAAAATCTAGATTATTTAAAATATCTATGTTGCTTCTCCAGATGTAGTCAAATGATATATATTATTGTCAAAAGAAGAAGAAAAAAATCTGAACAGATTAAAGCAGAAATAGACTGTAAAAGAATATTATCCTAGTGCCAGCCTCTTCCTGGGAAGATAAAGGACATGTTTTGCAATCAGTAGTAGTATTAATTTGCAGATAGAGTGATATCAGTATCTGACCACAGATCCCCGTGCAGGAATTCAAAATGTAAATCCAGAGCATATGTCATCTCTGGTAGTTCTTGTTACAAGCCCCTTTAAAAGAAATGAAACCAAATGGACATAAGAGCAAACGATTTAATAGCAAACAGCTACTGGGAACATCGCCTGGGAAAAGAGTGTCATTGATTATGAAAGCAAGCAGCAGTGTTCAAGGTCCAGATTGGCATAGCTGGATGATGGTAGTAACGGTTGGTTGTCTGAAGCAGGAAACCTGTGAACCAAGGGAGCAGGTAGCTTTGGCAGTAGCATTATAGCTCGAGGGTGGAGGTGAGTGACAGTGATCCCAGTACTGCTAGAGGAGCAGAAGGGAGTTTGCAGGGCCTATGAGAGCAGTAGGTGATAACAGTGCCTGAGGTATGGTCCTGTGTATGGTGAAAAGAAACCTTAGCAATATATATATATATATATATATATATATATATATATATATATATATATATATAATCAAGGGCTTTTGTTATTACTCTTTAAAGAGATGTTGGAGTTAGTTTGAGAAATTTTGTGAAAAATTCAGTTCTGTGTTCAGGATAACCAAGAAAATAATTAGGTTGTTTATGAAGTGTCATGAAAGAAAATGAGAGCAAAATCCCAAATGTTATTATACCATCACATAAACTTGCATGCTGTGTGGAATTTTGCTCATCTATTTGAAGATGACATAGTCTTTTTATGCCTTTTCTTTTTCTCCTAATGACTGTGACCAGAGCTGCAGAACAAGTGCCATTCAAGAAGAGTTTAAATAGTGAGAAAAACATCCTTAGAAACCACTGTTCAAATATTATCATCCTTCAGTTGTGGTGCTACGTTGAGGGTTCATTCTACATTTTGAGTTAGTCTGTCATTCTGATGTTTATGCCATACTTGTATGCATTAAGAGGAACTGCAGTGAAATAAAATAAAAGCTGTCTCATTAAGCCAGAAATAACTGCTCTGAAAAATCAGAGGTTTTTAAAGGCTTTGGTATGCTGATAATCCTTTTGGACAGACTGTGCCTTTAATTCTGCCATATAAGCAAATAAAGGCATTGCCCTGGACCATAGATTTTACTGATGAGATTTACTAGTCTCATTCATCTTCCGGGTTAAGTCATAGCAGTTAACCAGTATTGTTAATTAGCTACGTTTGTGATTCTGAACATAATCATTTGTTTTAGCTGAAGCTGTCTTCAGTTTCTGAAAACTAGCCTGTAAAGGAAAACAAAGCTCAAGAAACTCTGTTTCTTTAAGATGGGTTTTCTAGGTTAGTTTTATTTTGTTTTTGCTTGCTTATTGTTCTCATTATAAATTCAGCTCTTGCCTACCCTAGGAAGCTTATTTAAAGATTAATAAAAATTCAGCTCCAGAAGGGATCATTAGATTATCTAGTCTGCCAACCTGTGCCCAGAATGTGTCATGGAGATGCTGCTCTTCATTCAGACTAATACAACATGTTTGACAAAGCATAAGTCCATCTTCTAGAAATGCATCCATCCTTTATTTACAGAGTTTAAGAAAGGGGATCCTGCTTCCCTGGAAAGCCTGGTTCAGTGGTTAATCACTCCAGCTGTTAAAGTGACAAGCTTTGTTTCTAACAATTTTTTTCTAACTTCACTTCCATGGCACTGGGCACCAACTATTGTACAAAATCCTTTATTCTTGACATTTTCTCTGGTTAGCTGGAGAATTACGACAGTAATACCTAGTAATATGAATCCAAATTAAATTGGATTCATAATGGAAATTATGAAAACAAATTATGGAAACATAATGGAAAAGAGTATTTATTTACTTAAACTCACTATTTTATTTATCATTCATTCTTCATGGCCAAGCTTATTTACTGAAACATTTAAGACAGAATCTCTGTGAAGAATTTAATACATTAACGCTTGCAGCTGGGCTGAGAAAGCAAAAAGGATACAGATTCGCATTGCTTCTTTTGCAGTATGCTTTTTGTAGAGGCAAAGATACAGGAGGAACTACAGTTCAGAAACTGATCACTAAGTTGACTGGTTACTCAATCATGGACAGTAGCTAATTGAGATCAAAAAAATTATTTTGGAAACAGAAGCTTAGGAGGAGGCACTCAATTTCTTCAAGCTAAAATCTCAAACTTCAAGATTATAATATGATCCAAGCAAGAAGGTAGACTGGTCCATGTACAGTCCCACTGAATTCCCTGGACATGTAGATCACATTTCAGAGGCAGAGCTTCAGCTCTGAATTTCCATGCCTACCCTCACAAGCAAACAAGGTTTAACTGTGCCACACCAAATTTTGCCTAGCTTAAAAACATTTTTTTAAAACATTTTTTCATGTCTTCTGATGCTTTGGCATTATACAGAATTCTTACCATGCACAAACTGGAAAGGAAACGAAAGATTTAAACCATGCTTTTTGTGGAGATTTTCATAAGATATTCAATAGCCAAATTTCCCCACTGCTCTTTCCCCTTTCTCCTCTCCTTTCAATTTCTTTCTATTCTTTTAAGTTCCTTTGCTTTTCCATTCATTTACTTTCCTTTCCCATTCATTTTAGTGTGGATCAGCAGAGAGCTCGCTGAAACTGATTGTTTCCCTCTCAAGTCATAAATATTTTAAGGTATAGATAACTGGTCAGTTTACTGATTGAATCATTCTGATAGAACTATGTCCTTAGTCTCTATGTAAGGTTACTTTTAGATCTCTTCTGAGCAAAAACTACAGCAGTACAAACTGATAGCTACTTAGATATAGATTCAGTGGTCTCACTGGTGGAAGATTAGTTTATCTGTTAAACTGCCACTTTGCTACTCTAGAATTATAACCGCTGTATACAGATATGAAAATTTGCTAAAGAAAAGCCATGATCTGGTTTTAACTGATAGAAGACTTTTGTTACTTCAGGCTATCTGGAATACATGGCAAATACCTCAAAAAAAACCTGGTACAATGTGATAACAATTTTTCTACTTGGAAATAAATTTTGGAATCTGCATTGACTGTTTTCTGTTGCTATCATCACTATGTTATTCTTGTTGTTCCCATATAGCCCACAAATCTGTGCTACTTGCAGAAATCACTTAAAAAAGTGATTCCTGCAATATTGCAGCAGAGTAACAATAATATGTCTGCAGCGCTATTGCCCCTCCAACAAACGAGAAAAACGATTGAGGAAAAAAGTAATATTAATTAGAAATAAATCTCCAGTAGCAGTTGTTTTATGTCCGAGTTATTTTCTAAGTGATTACTTTAGTCTTTCCTTACTGAAATTATTTTTTCTGTCATAGTAATACTAGTTTACAGGCTCAGAGCACTTGGAGCTGTCAGAATTCAAAAGAACGAGTAGTATCAAAGCTAGTACAACGGGATGGACTATTACTGTCTTTCATTGCTTTCTTTCAAAGAGAATATGCTTATCACAAACCACTAGTCTCCTACATTTTACTTTACATATGATTACAGAGCAAAGATAAAATTGCAATGGAGCTTGCCAGCTGAACAATTTTCATAGAGCTGCATGTTCTGCTTTTAACATGTAATGCATCCATATTGCATACAAAAGCTGTCATTGACTGGCAGCATGTTTTACATGTGTGTTTCAGCACTCTCTGTATTGTACTCTTCCTGCAAAGGCATGACAAGGATTTACCTCAGTGTGGTGAAGTTAATGCAGTTCGTCACTTTTTCAAGCATTTGACTTTCCCTTAGAAATGCCAGTAGGTCTCTAGCAGTGCTGTAAAACTGCTGCTTCTTCCCTAAGTGATGCTGGCATCTCCATAGAAATCATTGACCTACCTTAAAGTAGGCTTGTGAACTTTGTTTCAGTGAAGAGCAATGGAGGCTGGCTGCAAAGTCAGCTGCAAGTAGTTTGTAGGTGCACCCTTCTTGGATGAATACTCTGTGCAATGGGCAATTTTTGAAATTGTGTGGCATTTGGTGGCTTAATAATTGCCCAATCTCATGTTCAAGGTAGTAAAAAAAAATATTTTTGCGGGGGGGGGGGGGGGGGGGAAAGAAACTTTCAGAAAACTGCTTTTGTCTGTTGTCCATATTATGTGTCCACAGGGTGAAATAATTGTGGCTATTGCCTTCAGAGAAGGATTAATTTCTTTCCTTGATGTGAACAGCAAACACATAAAAATATAATTCTAGGAATTAAATAAATATATATAGATAGTGAAGTAAAATATGAAGCTCAGGAAAGCCTCTTCAGAATAAAGTGACGCATGCAGTGTCTGTTAGAATGATCATCTATTCTGGAATGCAAGCAGACTGTAATGCTAAAAGAAAGATCTAGCAAAATTTATTGATGAAAAGTTCATAATCTCTAGCTTATTTTTTTTCATTCAGACATTGTAAGACAAGGTCCACAACCAGACCATAGTTGCCTACACTAATTTATGCATGCAACTCCTTCAGTGTATCATATGAGCATAAGGAATTCCCCACTGGTGGACTGTCGTGCCAAGTATTCTGCTACAGACAATGACAGCAGGCAATGCTATGTAGGGAATGCATGCAAACCTGGTCACCCTCTGTGGCTTATTCCCATAGGACTCCCTTAGCATCCACTAACTTATCTATTTGGTCTAATACTTGCAATTTTACCTCCAACTAGTGTAGGACTTTTAACGTATCTGCTACAAAAAAATGCATGAGATCTTCAGCAGTGAAGACTGATACAAAGAATTTGTGACACCTATACCTTTTATATTTTTATCATCATATGGTTCCGCTGGCTTTGTATCTGGCTTCCTATTTTTCCTGTACTGAAAAACTTTTTACATCTTAGGCTTGTCAAATCATTTTTAGAGAAAGAGTTGGAAAATCATATCTACCTATTACAATCTTAACAATTTGGGATAGAAAGGATTCAAGGATATGTCAGAGAAGATAATATCTTCAGTATCCACAGATATGGGGGAAAAAAATCTGCAGCCTGAGCACTTACTGTAGAAACAGCAGACAAGGAATTCTGTTTCCTAAAGAGCCAAGGTCCGTTAGCTGGATATTTTCAACTATTCCCTTTCTGTAAATACTGTATTAATTCAGAGTTGAGTCACACCAACAAGGAGATAGGCCTTTTTTTTTTTTTTTTTTTTAATTTAGTTTTATTCTTGCTCTCACTACTCTAGATGTTCTTTAGAATAAGGTTTCAGTCTCTTTACAGTTGAATATTTCAGGTCAGAACTGCCAACATGTATTGGTCAAAAGTTGGTCAAATCATTTCCAGTTTCACAGCATATGTGACCTATTGGATAGAAATGAAACAGTATCTGTGATATAAGTGGGATTAAGTGCTGTTTTTGATGCATGATGTTCTCTTAGCAGCTAGAGAAATGTGATCTTAAAAGAATCCCCATACGGTGTCCAGCTTGATGGAAAACAGTGAAACTGGGTGAGTATTTAACGGTGATCTGTCAAGTGCTTTTAGCATTTTCATTACCAATTTGACCGTTACCAGACCTCTGCTATGCCCTTGTGTGTGCTGTGGAAGGCTCAGGAAGAGAGCTTGTGCAGTTCTGGGCAAAGCTAAATTAGAGAGGATCTAGAAAAAAGCAATATACATGTTAGGAGGTTTAAAAAATATGATCTATGAAATGAGGATAATAAACTGTTAGCCAAGGGAAGTGAAGATTGAGAACAGGCACGTGAAGAACTTTCCCATAAATAAAGCTCTGTTACTAAGAAAAAAGGTTGTGATTAATTGTGGCCTCTTACCCTGAGGGAAAGGCGAAAGGAAACAATTTATAGAAATTAAGGCTTAGATTGGATGCTATCAAAAAATTCCTAAACATATAAGTAAGGAATCATGGAACAGTGTTTAGGAATAAGAAATCTTTTTCTCTTGGGCTGCTCTAGGTATGCTCACTCTGCTCTAGGGTGTGTGTTAGAGAAGGAGTGACAGATGCAGCCAGATCTCTTCAGGATCCTTCCAGCCCTTTGGCTCTATAATTTTAAATGCTTAAAATTCATGACAGTAACAACATTACTTGCAAAAATTATAAAACAAATTCATCAAAGTAACAGGAGATTTGCAGTACTAGAGTAGTTTATGGTAATATGAAAATGAAATGGTAGAAAAGCAGATAAATTCAATCCTTTGACTCCACCAGCTGCTATTTATTTTAAAATGCATCTGACAAATTAAAATAAACTTTCAGCATGCCAGATTTGCAAAGATATAAAAACTGCTATAGCCCAGAATGTTACAAAAAGGACTAACTCTGTCACATTTGACATTTGTTTTCAGTTAGTTGGAGAATACTTTATGACATATTTATTGTGCTTTTTGGCATATTTAAGTGTTCCTTTTGCATTAGGAAACATTTGTTTATGTTTCTTTTCAAATGTTGTATCCAACTGCAGAAGATGGACAAAGGGCAAGATCTGACTGGATATGAGATGGAATAATCATATCAGACAGTGAAAGACTAATTCAGAGATATTAAAAGAAGAGATATACATGTCTTGTCATACTTCTTCACTATTTTTTGTAATGACATTTCTGACTCTGTTGTGAACACATCCAGACTATTCCCCTTTAAGTCATGATTCAGTGTAAAACTGAAACAAAACAAAAATTGGCATGTACATTCCCCCTTGCTGCATATGTATCTAAAACTTGTAACTTTTCATACATTTTTGCTTCTATAGAGAGGAATTTTGTAGGGTAGAAACTTTACAGTATGCCAGTTAGCCCATTTTTTAAAATCATAAGCCTCTGGAAAAGTAAAAGGTTTTGCATCATGCAAGAAAACCTCTTATTTTTATTGTTTTTGCTGCTTCATTCATAATTCTAATAATGAATAGTATTTAAGAATCCAGCTTCCCATCTTTTTGGTGCTGTGGTCTGTTCTGACCCAGGTCTTACTGTATATCACAAGTCTGAGATAGCAACCTGTAGCTGTTGGCTCTCACATGTCTCCAAGTTAACAGGGCACGAATGAAGTCACTGGTCTCTGTTTTAGATTTGGCACTCCAGGAACTGTTTTCCTGATCTCTTTCTTTTCATGTTAGATTGCTGCTATTCAGCTCTCTTACCCCATATCTGACACCTTGAAACCCCCCCCAATCATTTACACCAGCTCCTTGGGTGGCCTCTTGACTCTTTTGGGTGTAGCATGGGATCTTAAATGACCTTCACTGAATATTATGAATATCTGAAAATATTGAAGTTTAGAAATATGTGTTCTGGGAGTCCAAAGATCATTAGTGTTGTAGGCAGGGCAAAGTCACTCCTGCCCATCATCTCCTATTACTTTTTTTTATGTGTGGTTATGGCTGGTTGCCTGCAGTGAACAGGATTCTCCCCTTTGAGAGAAGGTTCTCCTTAGTGTGCTCATATTCAGGATTAGCAGTCCCAGCTACCTACCTGCTGTGAAGAAGAACACTGCCTTTTGGAGGTGATCTTCAAAATAAGGTTAGAGAGACAGAATATGGAATATTCTGATAGTTCTCCTGCAAGGATTCAAATGCCGTTAGGAAGGGCAGCACCTTTTCCTTACCTGTTGCCTGACTTGTTCCTCACTATATTTTTATGCCATCTTCTTGTAACATCAAATCTTCAGTCTAGTATTACGTATATTCCAATCCTAGTATAAGCCCTTATTTTTTGTGGAGATAAGCATCAATATTTTAACTAGAAAAAGGAGGACTTTTTTTGAATAAATATATTTATCCTAGGTAGATCTGAAAATCATAGAATGGTAAGGTTGGAAGGGATCTCTGGAGATCATCTAATCCAACCCTTAGTGTAGCCCATTACAGGGATTGAACCCACAACCTTGGCATTAGCAGCACCATGCTCTAACCAGCTGAGTGCTAAACCTGCCCTCTAAAATCTTTGACATCCTGAATTTCTTTCAAAACACCCAATTGCATTTTCAGACCGTTATCATAGAATGGTAAGGTTGGAAGGGGCCTCTGGAGACCATCTAGTCTAACCCTCACTGTAGCCCATATAGGGATTGAACCCACAACCTTGGCATTAGCAGCACCATGCTCTAACCAACTGAGCCAAACTAATTCATACTTTTTGGTTATTTGGAATTGCCATGGGATTAACATTTGTATCCTGGAATAGCCACAATTCAGCTTCTGGACTCACAAGGCAAGAGCAGTTAGTAATGTATTGAGCAAGTTCTTTTCATAAAGCAGGTTCATTTACTAGTACAGGAACCTTTTCCTGAATAATAAATCCAGAACTTCCTTTAAAAACTACTTTTCCATACTTGCAATACGTATAGCATGTTTATTATTCATAAATTTGTTTTAAGAGCAAAGAGTTTGATTCACCTGATCGACTCACTTCACTTGAAGGCATGTAGGTTGCAGGCTTGTCTTCTAAGCCAATTTTCTTCGATGCTGTTAGAGGAGAGAAAGAGAGAGAGACTCTTTCAGGAGATTGAAGTCCTATTTTAGGATCATCTGAGCCTGCATTACTAAAACTAGATAAAGGATTCCTATGTGCTGTTGTTTCTTCTCAGGACCTTCCCTATTTTATCAGCAGAGGATAAGCCAGGGTGCCAGCATCTGCACAGCTGCAAAATGATTGGAAATATGGCAGGCTTAAAATATTGGCAATGCTTTTCCTGCACTGTGTGTTTGGGGCCATTTCTATACCTGCTCTTCTGCCATACCTAGGCACAGGATCAGCTTATGAAAACTGACCAGATACAGAAAAATATCCATTATGCACTGCATAACCCTCACCCTCTTAAAAACAAAATGCCAGTTCATCTCCTCCTCGCACTGAAGGACGTGTTCATGCAGCTCATGGACCATTTTGTACTCTCATGTGCACTGTGCTCTGGAAACACTCGGCCTTCCTCACCCGTCTAATGGTAGGGCATGTGAGGAGAGGATTAAGAGCGTTTTGTAAGAGATTCAATCTTGTATATTCCTGGATTATTCTTTGTTTAATCATAGCCTTCTACAAGCAGAAATAACTGCACAGTCAGTGACTGTCTTGCAGGATAATATATTGCACTCATAAAATTGTAATAATGGTTCTGCTTACCTTGCTTTTTACTAATCTAAAACAAATATGAAACTTTACTACAGCTTCAGTACAAGTTTCCTAACCAGAAGTTTTAAAATGACACATAATATATAAAGACTGTCTTTATTACATAAGCTACAGAAAAGGAACTTATCATCATTTTCTGTGAGCTAAAATAAATGTTTATAATCACCCATGCTGGATATAACTCGCTATGCCTATTTCATCTTGCTCATCCTCTCTGGCGTATCAGAGTGAGAGTTAGAGAGACCTAACTTCTTCAGGTACAACATTGTTCTGAATACACAGTATCCCGAGGGAAGAAAATTTGTACATCTGATTTGTACATCTCAGTTTATTACCTAAATTTAGTTCTTCTAATTTAGGACTTGACATAATTTTCTCCCTCTTACTTATCAAAGCATATTGAAAAAAATGATAGTGTGCTATGAGATTAATTCAGGAGAGTGTTGGGCCAACCCTGCAGGGCTCTCACCAAGGAGAAAGGAACTGAAGACTTACAAACTTTGCAGGGTCACTTTTTTACTGAACACACCTATGCTGTGATATGTTGGTAATATTTTAAGGGAAAGAGTCTGTCATGAGTGTGGAGGAGAATGTGTTCAGGCCAATTTAGGCACAATTACTATAGCCAGGAGAATTTTTAAAGATGTCAGTGAAAGGAGAGCTTTGAAGTCACTTTGGATTTATTATCCATGAAGAGTCTACAGAATTTGACAGCCAAGTCCAAGCACACATATTAGGCTAATTTAAATATAAATAGCTAATGTCAAAGGCATGCCCACATGTCCTTGCTGCCTTTCTGTCTTGTAGATCTCTAGAAAGTTTCTTGGGCCAGAGTGGGGGATGTGTGACAGGTCTCAGTAAAATATAGGAAAATTTGACCACTCTCCAGGAAAAAGAGGAATTGTGGTTAGGTACTGAAAGACCGTTGATACTTGAATGATTTTAGCATCTAACTTCACTGCAAGGAAAGCAACTACCAATGTAAAGGAACACAAAGCTCAAGATTTCACCCACATGTGCTAGTCTTGGTGAAAAGTAGTGTTAAATATGAGTGAGAGCTTTATACATGCAAGCAAAATGGGTTCTAGGGGAATACTTAGGCACTATTTTTAGGGAAAATACTGGCTCTTTTTTTTTTTTTTTTTTTTTTTTTTTTTTTTTTTGTAATTCAAACCCCAGATTTAGAGGAGGTATTGGTGTGTCAGGAATAGGATAGGAAAGGTTATTGCTGTTAATCTTATGCAAGAGGTGAGCAGGGCAATGAGCCATACTTGTATCATAGCTTTTTTTCATATCTATACATGTATATATATACATTTATGTATATATACATACTCACACATCCATACACTTTTTCAGTGAGAAGGGAGAGTACCTAACCCAAACGTCAAATATAGATTTGTCCAAATGACAAATAGGGAAAAGGTTTTAATATATTCTGATCCTTACCAAACAAGTTTTCTGCTCCCAGCTGACATTTACTCTTATATTTATTGTCCTTGTCCTTGATATTAAAACACACAGGTTGTTATTTCCTGCTTTAGTTGTATCAGTTAGTGTTCCAGTCTTTCCAAACATTATTCTTTGTTACCTATGATTGAAGACACTTTTCCCTTTATATGCAGGCCAATATGCAGTCCATTTCCGAAGTAGATAGCAGCATTTTATTGCTTAGCATCAAATGGTAACTTGGAAACCTGGAAAAGAAATTTTACACCTGTCAATTCATCTCTTCTTGAAGAGCTCAGCCAAATTAGCAATTTTGCAGATATGCATTCTGCATGATGCTTTATCTGGAAGAATGTACACAGGAACCAAGATGGAATTAATGTCTGATATTTCTCACTTCTGCTCCAGAAATTCTTTGATGCAAAATACACTTAAGCCAGCTTCAAAAATCAGAAGTAAGTTTTCACTTTTCATTTCCTTTACATTCAGCTGATTTGTTAGAACAGTCCAAACCATTGCAAAAGTTATTAAAATAAACAAAAACAAAAAAAAAAAAAAAAAAAAAAAGAAGTCAGTTATTGGAAAAGTAAATGCATTATAGGTATGATCTGTTAGTAAAATTTTTTAGAAGAGGAGTCTTAAACAAAACTATTGCTTTGATTTACTGAAGGTGGTCTTCCACCTTCCACCTTTATAACAGGAAGTTGTCTTTTTAAGCAGTGCCTGGTAATATTTTTATATCCTTGCAAAACTAGCTGCATTTCCATACTATTTCTAGTATCTGAGAATATCCCTCAGACCTTCAATTTTTACCTCCCCAGGGTGGAGTTCCTCTGTTTTCCCCTCATAAACAGATCCAGTGTAGGGATCAGGTCTGAGATGGATATGGGCCCTGGATCATTCTCAGTCCTCACTTGGTTCAGCAGCTGTTGAATCTCCTTCAGGCATCTGTGACGTATTTGTTGACAAAACTTTATTTTTGTCTCCTGCTTAATTCAACTCTGCAACAAAACCTGTCAAAGACCAAAGAAATACCTACTCCACCCTGTTACAATCAAAACAGCCCACACTCTTGTCTGTCTGTCTTACTATGAAAATCTTCTAACAGGATAGCAGGCCAAGTTTCTGCACAGCCACAGAGGATCTGATGTGCAAGCTTTGTTCCCTAGAGCCCTTCCAGTGTCAATCTTTTGCCAAGTGTCATCAATTTTCCTACTCTTCCTCCCTTAAAAGGCACAGAAGTTTCTCTTTTATAATATTTGTTTTGGCCAATGCTATCCCTTCTTTTACCATATGCTACTGTAAAATCCCATGTGTATTGCCTACGATGCAATGGAAAGAAGACTAGCTGACTCTGGTCTTTTCTGGGTGAGGTGCAGTTCATACAATCTTACAACCTAAATACTAGGTGTCCATGTCCAGTTAGTCTTCTAGCCTCCATTTGCCATTAAAAGAAAGAGTTAGGCTCTTTGCAACATGTGCTCGAAGCACAGAAGTGCTTCCTAAGTTTAAAGCTTTGAAGTTCTTTTAAACCTTTGTCATCTGTAGGATAAAATTTAGTCTTTAGGCTAATTCCCACCAGTGTATTCCTATTCAGCCCATTGATATGAATGTCAGTTAGTGTGAGTCAGGGTCAATTATAACATGCTCACTAGAACTGGACTTAAACAGGCAACCAAGTACCAACCAAGTAATGAACATTATGGTTGTCATCAGTTTGGACAACTTAGACCTGATAGTTTCAAGGAAAGGAATTGCTATCTATTACAGTCTCCCAGACTGTAATAAATTTCAAGAGATAAAAAAAGGCATGTTAGCTGCATAAAACTCCATCAACCTTAATATTTTACTTGACATAGTTTCTTTTGATCATCTTTTTAATGGAAAATAGATTAGAGTTTAAATAATTTTGAACATAACATTTGAGGCTTCATGCACCTCCAGGTTTTTTTTTTTATCTAATTGTATTTCTAGATAGCAAACACACCTCATTGCCCTTTCAGTTTCCATTTTCCACATCTTACTTTCTACACATCTTTGATTTGTTTCAGGCAAGTAAGTGCCATGGAAGTGTTGCTGCAAGTATCAGAGGCAGCAACTCTATGCAGTCCCGCAGTTACTGAAGGATATACAAGTAACATTTTAGAGAAGTGTGTATCATCAAAAACAATATATCTGCTTAAATATGTAGCCAGGGCTGCTGATTCTTCATCTTTAAGATGATTCTATTTCACCTCAGAAGGACTTTTTTTTCCTTGTTGGACTTAGATTACAACATTTCTGAATTGTTTTAGTTGTTGCTGTGATGCCTGCAGACCATCCAATGAATCAGTCCCTAAATGTGAGCTGATGTTTTCTTGGGGCTAGATTGTTTGGTTTGACCTCTTCACAGTACTGGAGGCAAACAACTTCTCCCAGCCACCTGCCTGCAGTATAAGAAAAAACTACCCCAGCTGCTGCCTGGGCCTGTCCAGACAGGCTGCTGAAGGGTGTAAGTGCATGTTGCCCATACTCCAGGTTGGTGGGAAGTGAGACAGCTGCAGACCTCGCATGTCTGTGTTGGCCCAGTACTAAGCCCGGCGGATAAGCTGGCTTCGCTGGGAGGCTGAGCTTGTTATCGAGGCTCAGGGCGGTGCTTGCTGAGCTTTTGAACTGGAGCTGGCTTATATCCTTCCAGCTGAGCGCAGGGAAAAGCACATGCTCATGTTTTTGTAGCCACTATCCTTGCTCGATAAGCCTGTAGCTAGAGAGAGAGAAGGGAATGCCCCCATTTTGGGAAGGTATGGATATCTAATACACTCTGCTTTCTAAAACCAAACTGCTAGACAAACTAAATGATAGCTGTGTGTAATACACCTTTAATTTTCTTATGCACATTGATGCTAGAAAATCCACAGTGAGGAAAGGACAGGGTAAAATGCCAGCTGTATATGACAGAAGTGACACCATGAACTGTTTGTTTAATGCATGCAAATATGCTTACTGTATAAGTCAAATCACTGCTAATAGTCCTTTAGCTAGCACAGTAAAAGAATTCCTGCAACCAAAGAAGATATAGCATTTCTTAAGTCCACAGTAGAACTTCACTGATATCGGTAGCAATAACATTTATGCTTCAAGGGCAGTATACAAAGCCCTAAGTTTAGCATTTACAGCATAGCTTCACTTCAACTTGAAACATTAAGGTGACTGCTCCCATTTCAATAATAAAATTTTCCAATAAATCCAGACTTCAACTGATATAAAAATATCTTCCATGTGGACTTCAGTTCCTAAAATTAATAGTAACATTACAATAATTAAGAATCCCTTGTTTTGTCCCTAGTTTTGGTAGTAATGTTGAATATTTCAGCGTGTCAAAATAAGCATTCATATCTGACACTTAAAAAGGTTGGCAAAAAGCATTGCTGTTCATAAATAGCCTGGTCTTTCCAGTGCAGCTTTGAAGGAGTGGAAAAACAGGGCTATCTGAGTATAAAATGTACACAGACAGCTCCAGGAATAATGTGTCAGCCGCCATAAACAAACAAAGCACTTTGCACACTGTTTCCATGTTGCTTATTTAGCATGGGCCAAGTAAAGGATGATTACAATATCCAGTATTTAGATGCACAAAGTGTAGGACTTCAGCTAGCTTGCTTCTTAATGAAAAGTTGGAGAAAGAGAAACTGATCTTGAAGGAAGAATGCATAAATATCCCTTTGAGTATGATGATGCTATGATGTGTATGTTCCTTCCTTCAAGTAGGTCTGAGTGTTGGATTTTTACTGCGTGGTCTCTCCATCCAGGTGGTTAGATGGATGAGATGCCATCAAACCCTTTCAAGATGTTCACATCTGAAAATGACTGGGAGATGTTAAAATACAAAGGAAATAATACAGTGTTAGAAAAAGGAGCTAGGTGCATTAAGTTAGGGGTGGAGACTAGGTAAATGCAAAAAGAAAAGGTGGTAGTCCATGATGCAATCAGGTTAAATCTCCATCATTAAAAGTTTCTCTTCTGTATAGCTATCTTTAGCCAAACTCCATTGTCTTAAAAACATATATATATATATATACACACACACACATATATATGTATATATATATATATGTAAAAATGCCTATGAGTGATGGGAGTATGCAGTATGTGCTAGTGCCTTACAGGGCTGACTCAGATGTACGTGGCTGGCTTCATAGGCCTTTCAGTCACATGAAACATGCAGCAACACAGCCACTCTGTACACGCATCAGTCAGGTCTCTCCTAATAATAGAGCACTCTCCTGAGTAGCTGAAGTATCACTGGTACTCCCCAGGTCCCGCAGATCATGGCTATGTAAACCTAAAGTGAACTGAGCAAGGGCTGGAGTAGGTCAAATTTTTGGTCTCTGGAGCATAGGAAGGTGCAGCCTGTCCCCTTGGGCAGAACACCGTTTAGGGCTTTTCTTCTCCTATGTGGAGCTAAGTGATGGCTAAGAAAAAAAGTGTTAAAACTAACATACTTCTCACCTGAGCTTACTGTCCTATTTTGTTTTGGCCTTCTGTCTCCAAAATAGGAATGCTCCAGTATTTAGCCTGAAAAAGCGCATTGGCTCACCTATGAATGCAGTCTGGCTTTCCCTTCCAGCCGGAGGCTTGTGGGACTGGCTGACTTGGCTGCAGTGAGATCTGGACCCATCAGAGCTACTGCACGCATAAATCTATTATCCAACATCATTTGATACGGCCTATAGCCATATTATTTGTTCCCATAATATTGTTCAACAGAGTTAATATGTTGGTGTGAAGGCACTCCCCCCCAGGTCCTTATTTTTAGAAGAACGAACCTGTTAGCATCCCTTGTTATTACTGCCTCCACTTAGTTTGGTTTATTCCACACTTTCACCAGTTGTGTTGAAATTTCCTATACTCTGTGTGGAGCTCTCCAGTGTCTTCTTTTGCGATGCATGAAATAGTACCCTATCACATGGTGAGGGATATATCTGGTACACCTTGTCAGCCTGGAAGGGAGAGGATGCATTTTTTGACGTTAGCTAAGCAGTGTGTCACTCAGGTTCCCTTTGAGCATAATTCTGCCACTGCCATCACTGAAGACCCCCATGGTTTTTCCCATGCTCTGTGGCCTATCAAATCTAATGCATCTGCTCAGCAGATTGCCATAATTGTCTAACTAGTGTTGTCTGGCATGTCAGATTACATAGAAAAGAAGGAGGAAAAGGATCACTGTTTGTATGTGAGATGTAGCTTGGCTACAGGGCAAAACAAGGCAAGAGCCAGTCTTGTGGCAGTCTTATACGCAGTGCCTGAGATTAGACAAGCTTGTCTGTAGCTACCTCAGGCTGATTTCTGAAGTTTCAGCCAAAGCACTTCTGCTCCTTCCCAGAATGAGACTATGTGAGATGCTATTTGCTCATTAAAATCAAAAACCAAAAACCCCTTCTTTCCTTAACTGTAGTGTCTTTCGTACATCAGAACAGGGCTCTCAAATTTGGCAGGAGATGGCCTTTGTGCCAAAGAGTTGAGTTTATAGTAAAAACACATGTTTTCCAACCATTCTAAGCAAACATCTCTTGGTTCCAACAATCCAGTATTTCATGTGTCATTGTAATGATGTGTTTTAGATCTTTCATAAATTTTAAAAGTATATTGTATGCACGTACACTTTATATCTTCACAGTTAGATTTGACTTAACAAACAGAGCTATTCTAGACCGTTATTTGAATTTATTTTCTGTTATCATCAGCTGATGCTCTTCTACCAACAAGTTGTCCAGACACCAAACATTTCTGGGAGGCACTCCAATTTTATTACTGAAAAGAGTGTGTAGCAATTGGTTAAATTGCCAAAAGTTTTAAAATATGAAATAGAATCATTTTTACATTAAATTGCCTACTCCTTTTTCACTTTAAAATCTTTGATTCTTGATTAGGTCAGGTCAACCTGAACTAAATTTTGCTTGAGGCCTTTTAGCACCTGTAAACAGAGAATTTTTAAAGATAACATGTTTTAAAGGTGGAATTCAAAGTTGCAAACACAATGGTACCAAAACTGTGCCAAAAATATAGTATATGTCTTCAAAAACAGGACTCTCTGAGCACTTCTTACAGAATAGTCTAGCACTTCTTGAAATCTGCTAGCATTTCTTGCTTTGTTAAGATATCCTAGACTGCATCAGGGTGATATCACAACCACACTAAGACTCTGCTGCTTGCCTTTCCTACCATCACAACAGCAGTGTTTGGGCTAAAATGGCTTGGAGGGAGGAAAGCAGCCTAGTAAACAAAATTACACTGTTCAGCCCTGTTTCCCAAGACATGGCACAAGACTAGGGATGGACAGTCACACAGCAGTGGGCGATCAGTCCAGTGGTATGCTCGGTCTACTGGTGACTCTTCCTCCACCCCTTTTCAGGGGTAAGAGTCTGTGCCTCCAGAGGACAGTGCCAGTTACAAGCACAACTCCAGAACAGCACACGTCCTGTGCTTCAAGCCAAATGATCATCAGCACGCCTTCTCTGTACTGCGGCACATCTAATTAAAACAGTAATGCTGATTCTGCAGTGTCCTACTACTTCCCCCCTTGTGCTAAGTGAGTAAATCTCATTTTATGGTCAATTGTGGCTCCTCAAGTCTCAGCTAAAGCTCCTACCCTACTACCTGACTGTTGGACCTTTCTCCATAACCCAAGTTTCAAGGCTCTGATTGCTTTTACCTCACGGTTCACTATAGCTTCTCAAGGACTCAGTGTTGTCCAGTTTTGTTTACAATGAACCCAGCTGCTTCTGCTCATTGTGCTGGAGTCTATGCCTGCTAACCCACCATCACAGTAAGATCTTTTCCCAAGCTGTTCCTGAGCTGGAGGACAAACTGTTGTGGCCTGTTTTTGAACAGATGGCTGATCTGCTAGTTTGGTACTAAGGGAAGAGCAGTGAACCTTGAGTCTCAAGTGTAAACATGAGGCCAAAGGGATATAGAGTGAGAGAAAGGTAGAGGAGACTAGCAGGCAGAACACCAAGGAAAAGGGACAACACTGATAATGAAGAAGCAGGTGCATTGGAAAGCTGGGGCACCCAGGTCACCAGGATTTTGGAGCTGTTGAGAAGGGCCAGATTTTATGATCCTTCCTCACTTCTTCTGTTCCATTGCTTGCATTTTGGCCTGCCACTCCATACTTCATCTCTTCTCTGAAACAGTAAGAAGAGAAATGCAGTTTTGAAAAAAAAGTACTTAAAAAAAAAAAAAAAAAAAAAAAAAGTTCTAACTTGCTCGTTCCCAGGATCTGGACTGTAATTAAATCATATTATAGAATTATAATATGAGGCACATAAAAAAATGAAAACGATTGAGTATACTGGTATAAACATGGAAGTAAAAGGCTCCGTGAGCAAGACAGCTAACTAATTTGCTTTCCAATGGGTTTGTCTCATGACAAATGATTTTTTTTAAACTCAATTATAGAAGACTGCATTGGAAGGTCACCCTTAATAGATATCAGGGAGACATTATAAATGTGCTATTTCAGGAATAGCTTTGATCAGAGCTTGCTTCTTATTAATTATCAGAGAAATAAGATGGAACAGAAAAAAGCCAAACCAAACCAAAACAATACTTTACTGGAGGGGATTCTTTGGTGTCCAATTTGAATTCATCTTACATTGAATTTTGCTCCTTGATAAGAACATTATTAAGGATCTTTCTTCTCTAGTCACATGTGAAGAATTTGGTGTCAAAGATGTCTGATTAGTTTCAGAGGCCTTGGAGAAACTCAGTCAAATTTACAAGGAAAATATTGGGACCAACAGTCAGGCAGACATAAACGCAGACAGAGTCACAGTGCAAGCCTCGCTTGCCTTCATAAGGAAATAGAAAAGATGCATACCAAAATTCCAGCACAATCATTCCACTTTTACACATATTTTGTTCCCTTATCATTCATCTGTATTTTATTTATGCAGAGGATAAAGTGTTCAGGGCACAGATGTTATCGAAATAGAGAGAGAAAATGTGCTGACTGATGCCTCTGCCATTATTGAAGACCCTGAGTTGTGTAATCCATGGCTAGCTGGGCATTGCATTCCTGGCTTAATATTAAGCTTGTAATATAGCTGCCGCTAGCCCAGGGGCTGATCTTGCACTTTTTAGTAAGACAAAATTCCCTTTAGTCAGGAAATATTTAGTTCAAATAAGCAATACAGGATTGTAGCATTTATCTATTATTAATGATTTTTCTCAAGATAAAGTAATTGTGAAATAAACAAGTTCTGTTCTTGCAAAGAGAAGAATAGTCCCAAGTGTTTTCAGGAAGGCCAGATTTTAGTTTGTAATTGACATTTTGCAGAAGGTAATTGGAAGACAATAGAGGAAAAATACTTGTTAATTTGGGGGGGAGTAAATCTGTGTGTTTTATTTACTTTCAACAGGAACATCTATACTAAAATCCAGGCAAAATTCTTCCCCCACCCCTTGCAAAGACTAGAACCATAACTATTTTTTTTAAAAAATGTCACCATATCATTTTGCCTTTCGTATATACTTATACAGATACTATGTAATGTTGTAAACTCACACAATCCATTACATCAACACATACATAATACAAAAACACCTACACAGAGGTGAGTAAAGCTCTGAGTATTCACACAGCATTAGAATGTGCAAGCTGTGCACCTTGAGACAGTAGATGACATTTAACTTGGATAATTAGTGGTTTCCACCTTTATTATATCCATTTACAGAGTTGTGCACATCAGTGTTCTACTGTACCAGGTTAAATCTATTCATTTAAAACTTTCTTTTTTTTGGCTAGATAAATTTTGGACTCATTACATTCAAGGGAGCTGCCCTTTTGCTTATTTATTTTTGTAGCTTTACAGAGGCTTAGTTTACTTGTGTGCAGTTTGCTCTCAAGTATCACATTTGGGATGCAAAGGGACCTTAAAGTGGACATAAATTGCATTTGGCTGACTACAATATTCAGTCTATATACTTTGATCATTTGACTACTTCCTGAAATCCTGCTAGGACATGTGGGTCAATTATGAAATTGCCTGTAAACTTGGGAGACCTGTGTGGTGAAACTCCTTTAGAGTCAGTGGAGAGGGACTAGCTCCAAAATGAGTTCTCCATTGGCTGCAAAGATGCTTTGGGAGACCAGTCTCACTACTCTGGAGTTTGTCTTTGTGAGTGTTTCCCAAGAACTCCTTCATAACCCCCATAAAACAAAGCTAAGCACCCATACCTGTTCTATACTCCTTCTTACCTTGTCTTGATTTCTGTGAGCTTGGGGTCAGATTTAATAGCCATCTCACAGAGAGAGCACACAGGAAGCTTGCTTTAAAGTAATGCTTGCATATAGTACTGTATGTGCCTTCTGTGAAGTTTCTTCCTCATGATTATTGCCAATGCCCTTAGGGTTAGGAGTACCATGGAAAATTGTTGCCTATACTTGCCTGCATAGAAATACATTCACACCAAACCTTACAAATAACAATCAGCCATTACTTTAATGTTTACCTAGACTCCAAAAGGGATGACCCCCTAGTCCAAAATGAACCAAGAGACTGTATATTTTGAAGCAAAGAGGAAATGCATTACATATTTCCTGAACAGAGCTGAGTTTGCCCACAGACTATAATAACCAGCAAATTCATGTTAGCAAAACAGGTTATTGTGCCACTAGATTGAAACTGGTTATTTAGATCCATGCTTCTTATTTACTCAGTTCCCTTCTATTCCCATGACATAACACAGTAACTGGTCTCTGTCAATAGCTGGCTCATTTTTTATGGGCACAACATAATTGCTCAGGATGATTATCAGGAGTGAGGGCCTTGTATCAAAATGCTGAAATACCTGGAAAATATAGGCTAGAAAAACAGAATCCTACCACTTGAAACTTCATAGAAGTGTTGCTTGGAAGGGATCTCTAGAGGTCATGCAGTCTAGCATCCTCCTCAGAGTGAACCCATTGCCAATACTAGACCAGGACAGCTAAACCTTTTTTAATCAAGGTTTGAAAATATCCAAGGACAGAGATACCACAGTTGAGTACTATCATGGTCCTAACACTGCTCTGCTTTTTCCATAACCCAAACAAAAAAAATCTTTTATTGGTTCCTATATGCTTCATAACACTTGTCCACCTCCAGCAAGCCGTAGGTGGACTAAGCTGACTAACGTGAGTGAAAATACTGGAAGATCATACAAAATGCCATACTTGAAAAGCAACAGGAGATGATCAACAAGGGTTAAGAACTACATGATAACTATATCCCCTTTCTGTTTCTGCTCTACCTTCCACTATGATTCTGGCTTACATTGGTACGTAGCATGATGTCTGCAGGTGTTCCCCCTGAGCCTGTTGGAGATAATGAAAGCATTCACTCATCTTTGGATGTAGCTTTGTTTTGCTTCTGAAGTTAAAATGTCGAATATCATTGCTGGTCTGAGACCAAGAGACCAATTGCTTGTTAAAGCAGTAAAAATAATAGCTCAACTCCTTAAATCCTATCTTTTATTCACCTTTCACTAGGTTGGAAAAATCCACAAGAATGCTGCCCGCAAAAGAGAATACCATGTACTGTTCATGGTGATCACTACAGTTATCTGTTACCTCATATGCTGGATTCCCTATGGAGTTATAGCATTGCTTGCAACATTTGGTAAGCCAGGTGTGGTGACTCCAGTTGCAAGCACCATACCTTCCATCCTAGCAAAAAGCAGCACTGTTTGCAATCCCATTATCTACATACTTATGAATAAGCAGGTAAGACTTACTATTTTTTAAATGTATTTTCCTCACTATTTGTTGTGTTTTCTTGATCTAACCACTGTGACTGCCTATCCTGTCTTTGAGAGAAGGGCATTGAGGGTCTGCCCAAATGATATCACTAGAGTCTCAAGACAGAAGTGTTTGTAGTCAGCATAATACATGGCTAGATAGGAAGAACAGATACAAGTTTACTAACTGAAATTGATTGTGTTCTCTTAAAGAAAGACACACTGGATGTTAATTTGTAAGCTGCAGAATTGCCAAAGGTATTGACATCTATTTGCAAGACGAGTACTCAAACGTTTTTGTCTGGAGGGATGGTAAAAAAAGGGACAAGAAGAGAAAAATATTTTGTGACCTTGAAAACAATGTAACAGACAAGACTAGTTGCAATTACTTATTACTTTCTTGACAGATTCCCCTGAAAGCAAATATTCATAACAATTATGTCTTTTAGGGACTCCTACATCCTTTCTGCTAAATTTCTAGTTCAGCTACATGCCAAAATAGGAAAATGGAGTTTGGCTCACGAGGGTCAAGGCCAATTCTAAAGCTTTTAAAATGCCTAGATCCAGTTCAGGTGTCTAATTCCCATAAATGGCATTTTCAGCACAGAAAAGTGAACTTCTTAATATTTCTGTGCTGACAGCTCTGACTCTAAAGTTTGGTAAATGGTAGATCTGGAAGTTTTAAAGAGTAAGGGTATTTGGAAAATGCAGTATATTTTATGAAAGCACCTTTTTCTTTGATTATATTACATGTTAGGACAATCTTAATTTTCTGTCATCATTTTATGTACAGCATACTGTTATAAAGCAAATAAAACTCCTTTATCATTTCTTGTCCAGTGTATGCTGGAGCCTACCATTAGTATTTGTAAACAGCAGCATTATATGATTATGGAACTTAGCCAAGGGATGTCACCAAATATATTCTAACTTTGCCGTGCTCTGAGATCATGCTTGGTCCAGTTCATCTGATCCAAAGTTCTTAAACAAGGAATGAATCTACTCCAGGAGTCTCAGGGAAAGATCCCAGGCAAGCCATGAAACTTCCCTGGAAGAAAAGAATACTGTTGCTTTCACACCAAGGCCAGGATCTCATTTCCAAAATCTGTTCTGAGCTAAAACTATTGAAAAAGCTAGCTCCAACTGAAAAGTGCTAATACTGAAGCAAAAGAGTAACTTCTCTTACGTTTTACAATTCTTATGAAACTCCTCAACAGCAGCCTATGCCTTAGCTCTTTATCCTCCAAGAATTTTGATTGATTATGTCTTTAACTTCCATGAGATCATCTGACCATGCTGTCATCACTGGAGCAGGCTATAACAGAGAAGATAAGTACATTTTGACATTGTCTTCACACATGCAACACAACCCAAATAGCAAGACTCTGGAAGCCTAAGGAGAGAGATGGATCTTAAAATACACAAACTCAGTATGGTCTTGGCTGTCTTCAGACATCTCAAGAACGGAATCGCAGGCACAATTATCGGTGGTAACAACCTGGCATCCACAGATATACACACAACTAAGGCTCTTTCTATATTTTCAAAGTTCTCCAAGCAGTTGTTGATAACTGTGTCTTTTGTAGTGTCAAAGGCTTGTAAACAGTCATGCTGCTGTGGGTGTGCTGAGGCAAACAGCAAAGGTTCACTGTTGGGGAAAACTTGATTATCAAGAATAAAACCAGAGTGCCTGCACGTCACGGGAATGCAGCAAACTTTCTGAAAATCACTCTTTCCTTGCAATATCTAGCTTTTTCAGCTATGAAAGAAATTCTTTTGAATGCTTAACTTGTTTCTCAATATGGAGGTGACTTTTGATCCATTTTGTCATCTTTTATAAGAGAAGAACAATGTGAAATGATCTTGCTGTAAGAGGAAAATTCTGTGAGGACAGTTTTGAGAGAAGACAGACAGTTTCTTAGCAGCAAGAACTGAAAAGATTGTGCAAAAACTCAGGAGCACTGTGGCAGGGAACTGGAAAGAGTTTCTTAAATATCCTTGCTTAGTCTGCAGTGATGTGTAAGATCAATGTATTAGATTTCCCTTTTTGAACAGTGAGAGCTTGCTCCACTCGTTTTTCACTGCTTACCTTTCCACACTTGTCATCATTTATCAAAAAGTGCAAAGGGGCAAAGCTGAGTCAGTCTTTGACAGATCATTAATTGCCACCTGGTAGTCACTGTAGGGCTTGGGATTTTTCATCATTAGTTTCCCTATTGTAGAAATCAGAAAAAAATCACCCCTGAAATGGAGCTTTGTCAGATTTGGAGTAAATACTTTTCATTGTTTTAAAACCAAAATAATAGTTAATGACTCACATTAATCTGCAGCTGTCATCTGCTTTACAACTGTACTAGCAGTAAAATAATTATTTTTATTTGAAGCTGAGGAATGAACCTCGCTCAAGAAAGAGTGAAGCGTCCATCTGTTCGCTGTCCTTTCCAAACAGGAACAATAGTAACACTCTCATCGGATGCGTCATGAGTGCTCACAACACCTCAATGCCTTTGCACTTGTTCTCATTCCTTTTTGTAAATTTAATGCCTCAGGAAAATGTGTCTCCTACCCAGTGCTCAGCTTTTCTGGGCTTTGTGTTCAGTTTAAAATTGTTGTGGGATGCTGGTGCCTCCCAACATAAAATGTTTGTGGCCTACATTTTTCACAGTCCTGTCTTTTGGGATGCAGTTTTTCACAGGAGGGTATTTACTTGTGCATTTTGTGAATGGATACACTGAGAATATATGGCTTATCCTTTAAAGCTCTGTACATAAGCTAACCTTTCTGCTTCAGAACATGCCCTGAAGATTGCAAAACAGCATTAGTTGACTGCAGCGGTGGCGGTGGCTTCAATCGATCATAAATCACTCTGGAATATCGTGGAATTGCCCGCCTCCGAGTCAGCCTTAGGAGTCACACTTCAGAGCACACCTTTACATTAACGCCCATGCAGGCACTGAGTCACTTTCACGGTCCAGGAGCCCCAGTGAGAAAGTTTAGTCTTTGCTGTTACCTCCTGCACTGATCTGAGATGATAAACTCTTGGTGAGAGTGGTGGATTTCTTCCCAGTCAAAGGGACTCTCTCGTGCGGGACAGCATGAGGCACTCTTCTGTCATTCTTGCCGACAGGAGGGAGGGGAATACACCATTTCAGCAGAATATTGTTGCTGATAATCCCAAGGCAGGCAGACATCCAGCTTCACTGACACAAGCTGCTTCAGGCTGAAGCTATGTTTTGGCAGGGAAGCAAGGGAAACAGCGGAGAAGGAGACTGTATCTTCCCCACCAGACAGATTTACCTGGTTTCTCGCTAGGCCTGGTTCTTTCGCCTCTCGGCAGCGCTGCTGTGCGTGTCTGGCGCAGTGCTCCCCGTGCAGCAGTGCCCAGCAGACTGCCGTGCTAGCTGTGCTGGCACTGCCTACCGGCTGCTGGAGCAGTCTGGGCAGGGCCGGCACGCTTAGGCTGTCAGTGCCTCACTCGTTTGTAGTCATAGCGTTATATACATTTTGTGTTTCATCCGCTTTTACCTCTCACATTATCTTTTTATTTCGATCATAACTCCCTGTCAGGTTCACATTTGCTTTCTTCATATTTCCACCTGTGCAGCCACCCCAAACAGACTTTTAATGGCAGCTTCTATTACTTGCCGTTCACTGTGACAAGGCTAACAGAAACCTGTTCTGGCACACGTTACGTTCAAGCAAGCATTAAGCGTTCACCAAACAGTTATAAGAGTCACCATTGCCATGGGATCCCTGTTACAGGGGTCATCACCAGGAGCATTTCAATTTTACATAGTCCCTAGAACAGCGGGGAACTCAAACACTGAAGAATTTTCTGGCTGGTATAACTGTATTTGAAGATGTACTGTCCTGAGAACCAGAGATCATTAGCCAGACAATATAATGGCATGCCAGCTTTTTGAGGTTAACCTGATCTTAGATATCTGAAGTCTGTTTTTTTTCTGGATAAAGCAGTGAAGTTGAGATATGAATAATGAGCACTTGAGTGGGTATGGGTTATTGAGATCGAGTGAATCTGTACTCTCTATTTCACGTAATTTCAAGTTAGCATTCAGAGAAACAGGAATTTGCCACGTTGCTGCTGGCAGAAAAACTTAAGCCAAATTAATCCCATATCATTTAAAGATCTACAGAACCAATCACTTGGGAGCCACTGATCAGAGACCTCTGCTGATGTAGAGTAGCCTTACTCCACTGCTCCTAATGGGCCTCAGGCTAAATACATGAGTTCGGGAGTTATTTCCACACATTTAGTCACTCAGGTTGTTAACCCTAGGCTCCCTGGACTACCGAAACTCAGGTTAGCATATCTAGTACTGTTTTGCAATTGGAACAAAATAGTGATTAGCAATGTGTTATTTCTGGTGTCAGAAAGTGTCTCTGAGCAAAAGTAAGGAGGGAGGGTGTGAGGGAAGGGATGCATTAGATGTGAATAGAAGTCCTTGATTAGCAGTTTGATTTCCTCTCTGTCTGTCTTGTTGTATTAAAATCACTGCAGTTATAAAAATAGAAGCTGATCCTGTCATTTTGCCCAAGGATTTGGAGAACGAAGTGATGCTTAAAAGAACACATACACTCATTTGAAAATAATGAATACTATGACCTTTACAACTTACAAGGTAATTGGGGGCTGAGTGAGGGGAAAGGTGCACAGAAAGAATGAACAAACTAAGTCAGTTGCAAAAATTTCCATTATTTCTGGTGGATAGTGAGATGAGTGATAACGTATTAAAGAGTTTTCCTCAAAGAGAGCAGGATCCTGCACACTCAGTTGTGCTTCTCATGAGCGAGCATGTGCCCAGGACTGCAGCCCTGTTGCTGCAATGGGACGTGCAGACACATACAGAATTGGCCTCACATCTATCTTCATTGTTCATGCACACAAGGCAAAGTGTTTAGGCTGCAGATGGAAACCTCTACAGAGAGTTGTAAAGAGGCCGAGGAACTGAGTTTGGGAGTTTAATGCGTCATACAAGAAGCTAACCCAGCAGGGAAGTGGATTTTCCCCAATAGGTTGAATTGTGAGGAAAAGGAAAGGCGTTTTCATGGTATTTTGCTACATTAAGATGTACAATAACTTGTCTTTCAGAGAACGGGTAGTGACTAAGAGCGCGTATCAGATCCTGCGCAGACAGGCAGTAGCTGCAGCAGAAGCTGTACCCCCCACCAGCCACCGCCTGACTCTCCCTGGGTGGATCCCTGACCGTGCCAACCCCCTCGTGGGCTGAAGTTAGGCAGTTCAGCTCCTCTTCAGCCAGGGCTTGGGGTACAGCCTCCTCCATCTGCTGGTCCAGCTAGGGTGGCACCCAGCAAGGCATTAGGGCTGAGCCAACTCAAATCCAGCTTATTAAAGACAAAAATTTATCCATTGTCTCATCCTAGGGGGAGAAGTGATATAGTTAGGTTACAAAGCAAAGGACCGTTTCACATATCGGTTCTCTTGCAGAGACTTAACCTTACTAATTCATGGATGGGGGGAGCTGAGAATCTGTTTTATTCCTTTCTCTGCATTTGCCAGCCTTGCACAGTAATGTTCCTCTTTTCTGTACATCTCAGATAAGTCTTTTGAACTCCTCCTTCTAACATCTTTGAGAGATTTCCCTGTTGCCAGCCAAGGAAGAGGAGTCCTTCTTTAATGATAATCTTTTTGCATCTTATATTCCCAGTTCTCTAAGAATCCTTTTCAGTCCTTCTTGATCTTACTATATGCACTGAGCAGGAAGAAATGTGTACCTGCTTTGGGAAACAGTCAGATATGAAAAAAAAAAAAAAAAAGAGAGAGATCTTGACATTTCCCATGCAAAACAGCTGCATTTTTCATGTGGTATTGCACAGACTTCAGTATTTCCAGCAAAAGGTAATATTTTCTTTTAAAATCTGCAGAAGTGTGACATGGACAAGTAATACTTTATTTTCTTTTAAGCTTCTTATTTTCATACTTGGGAAACAGTAAGATATTTTAGATGCATGAGAACATGGGACTACATATACAGAAAGATAGTATACGATCCAGGAACAATTGTGTCAAGGTTCATTTTTTGCCCAAATTGGACATATCTATTAAGTCCTGAATAGAGACCCTGTTTATGCAAGGTTTATGGGCATATTGTAAGATTTATTATCATTATTGAATAAATTCATTTAGATGTGATCACTTATGATCTAGTTTTTCATATCTTTACTGGCAGCTGGACTGACTTTGAGTAAATAATAGTCAGCATAAATAAATGTGGCTGAATCATCTTTGAAGTCATTTAGAAACAGAGAAAATTTTTATCCAAATAGAACTGCACACTCAAGTTCTTAAGCTGAAAATGGGCCAAGTCAAAATTATCTTTCAGTGCATCATATTCTCCATTAGGTAGAATATTACAGTACAGTTCAGAAATGTTTTGAATTTATTTCTTCCTCAAATGTAGCATTATGATTTTTTAAAGTTGAGGGGCAAACAGAAGAGAGGTCTCAAGGGCACCTTTTCTGCTGTCATGAGGTGTAAGCGGTTCACACAACAAGTTCAAAATTAATTTAGGAATTTCTCTCAGCTATTGACAAAAAAAAAAAAAAAAAATCAGCTCAGGCAAACAATTCAAGTATTTTACCCAGGGTCCCAAGGACATTCTGCAGCCCTAGTCAGTCTACTTGCTTCCAAAGGCTACACTCTGGTTAGTACTGACTGGACTGAGTGTGCCTCCATGAGTTCAGCCTTACCCTGCCTGCTGTAGAGATGGTCTCTGAGGGCTTGATTGTGTTCAACACTGCGGAGAAATTTCAAAGTTTGTTTAGAAAAAAGTAGGAAGCCAGGCCACCTCTCATGAAAATGAAACATTAAATAAAGATGGAAAACAAATAACATGAATGAACACAAATGCAGGATGAGCATATTGACCATATAATGACTCAGAACTTATGTTAAATGCAGGGGAAGGCAGTAGAATCATAGAATCATAGAATCAGTAAGGTTGGAAGGGACCTCTGGAGATCATTTAGTCCAACCTCCCTGCTCAGCAGGGTCACCTAGAGCATGGTAGACAGGGTTGCATCCAGGCAGGCCTTGAAGATCTCCACAGAAGGAGACTCCACAACCTCTCTGGGCAACCTGGTCCAGTGCTCCGTCACTCTCACAGGGAAGAAATTCCCCCTCACGCTCAGGCGGAACTTCCTGTGCTTCAATTTCTGCCCATTGCCTCTTGTCCTGCCACATGGGACAACTGAAAAAAAGTTTGTCCCCGTCCCCTTGACATCCTCCCTTCAGGTACTTGTACACATTGATAAGGTCCACCCCCCCTCCCCCAGTCTTCCTCTCTCCACTGCTCTTGAGCTTGGAGAAAGTGATGTTTGAATATTAGCCCCCCTCAGTCTTCTCTTCCCCAGGCTAAACAGGCCCAGCTCTCGCAGCCTTTCCTCATAGAGGAGGTGCTCCAGCCCTCTGATCATCTTCATAGCCATAGGACTGACTGGACTCTCTCCAGTAGCTCCATGTCTCTCTTGTCCTGGGGGGCCCAGAACTGGACACAGCACGCCTGATGAGGCCTCCCCAGAGCTGAGGAGAGGGGCAGGATCACCTCCCTCCACCTGCTGGCAACAGTCTTCCTAATGCAACCCAGGAGACCTTTGGCCTTCTTGGCCACCAGCTCACATTGTTGGCTCCTGGTCAATCTGTCATGCACCAGCACTCCCAGGTCCTTCTCTGTAGAGCTGCTCTCCAGCAGGTCAGCCCCCAGCTTGTACTGGTAATAATGGAAGTGTCATCCAACTAGAGATCTTCCTTTCTGGAAGAGGCAGAAAGTGAAGGGCCTCTTTACAGTATACAGCATGTAATGTTACTGGTTTATCCTATATTGCTCTGTAACATTTTCATAGCACTGGGGAAACATGGGCCTTGCAGAAACAAGGATAAATTTGCGTGATAGAGAAGGTAAATTGACAGATTAGAAAACCTAGAAGAAAGTATAATGGGAAGTTTTTTTAGCGAAGACAGTGGAGTCCTTTTGTAGTCTGTATCTTCCCTGCAAAAGCAGCAAAAAAGACGTTTCAGAGAGAAGGAGAATAGAGGAGACTCCAAAGAGACTGAAACTGAGGTCAAATTTGAAGTGACAGGTAGTGTGGCTAGGGAGAAAAAAAGCTATAAAGTATAATCTTGTCATACAGTACTTTTTAGATCTTGTTTCTGGCTCTTCCATATACTCTTTACACCTTAATGACCAACTTACTTCTTCAGAGTTTTAAGTAGTCAGTGTCCTCTAGGATAAGGCCCTAGTCATGATGCAGGTGAACCACAATAAGTAAACATTGTGATGTGTTTGGATAAGCTGAATGTCATCTAATGGGAAGAGTTTTTACTGGAAAATGCAGTTCATGAAAGCAAAATTTGCAGTGGGCATGTTAATTTATAAGAGGGAGGCAAAAGGAAGTGAAATCAAGTATTTTCATATACTTGAAAGGCTTTGGCATGATCAGACTAGCAAAGGAGATTTCATTTTGGAAGTTTTCACAGTCAAATTTCAAAACAAGAGTATAATTGAAAGCTAAACTTAAGAGGTCTCAGCCACCTTAGTGCTTTTCCATTGAAGTTAGCGTAGAGGGAGAGAAGAGGGAATATTGCCTCTGTGGTTATGCCACCTTTGCAGGTGGCATTTTGATCAGCATCTGCTGATCAACAAAAAGGATTGTAGTCACAATTATCCATACAGAGCCAGAGAAATCAAAGTTTACTGTACTGATTGAATGGCAGGAAGTTAATACTGCCACTTGTTTTGGAGCTAGCAGGGAAATTTCTGTAGGAAAAGATTTGACTTCTAAAAACACTGGGTATTCTGTCACTATCCAATGATGCAGGATGTACTCTCCAGAACTATTTAAAGAGCTAAAAAAATTGTTGAGTTATACCTCTCCACTTTTTTTCCAGTACAAGGAATGCAGCTTCAGTCAAATCACCTGCATTTATCTAGCATAATCAGCTTGTAGTTATGTCAGGAGCTTCAGGACACCATTTACAACCAACCATTTCTGACACACTTCCAACTATAATGTTAAATCTGTATAGTAGAATGAGAATTAAATTAAGGTTTCCAGTATCCAGAGATGACTATAGAAGCAAGGAATACAGTATATTCACACCGAAATAAAAGATATTAGGAACAAGGCTCACTTTGGGAGTAAGGGGGAAGGGCCTACGGGCATCCTGTTTGCCCTTGCAAATATATACCAGAAGAAACTCAACCAGAAACAATATTTCTTTACTGTCTTCACATGTTCATCTTGGGGAACCCCTCAAGGGAAAGTCTAGTTGGTCAACAGCTGAATTGGTGCTTAGAGAAATGCAGGAAAAAAGATTAGCACTATTGAACTATGCTCTTTCTGTCTTACCATTACTTCAATGTAATCAAGATGTCGTGTGTAAGCACTTGACATTTTGGTGTCTTTTTCTGAACTGATTTCCAATTTTGGTGTGGACGGCCCAGGTCCTATAAAGGTATATGAGATCTATAGGTAGACTGAATTTGTGCTGCTCTTCAAGTAGCATACCAGGCCACACTGGACAAATGCTACAGGAATCTCAGCTGCAAACACCAGGTCAGGGATCATAATCATTTTTTGTCCCACTCCTTAGTCTGACTAAGATCAAGAATTAATTTAGATTCAGACTTATCCATGTTAATTCTAATATTTCCATTTTTCTAAAATACGTCAACATTTTACACATAGCTCGTTAGCTATATATTTGCTGTAGCATACCATTTCAAAGCTGAATGCATGAATACATGGTCAGCTAAAGAAAAGAGAATCTCTAATGCAATGCAACAGATTAGATAAATGAAGAATCCAGTTGCATGGTGAAAACAATCAAATTCAACAGATGAAAAAGGTTTGAATAAGTAAGTGTAACCCTGGAGGTAATAGAACTTCTCATGTGCTTTTCCTGTTCAGTCACTGAATAATCCCTAGTGATGTGGCAGTGGCATAATACTAAAATTTTATCCAGAGCAGAACATTTTTGTACATTTTGTCTGTCAGTTCGCATTACTTTTCAATGTTTTACTGTATCTACTAGGTGTATTTTTGCAGTCATGTATACAGCTCACAGTTCAAGCAACACTCAATTCAGATTAGATGGATGGAGAGAAAAATAAAATGAGATTTCCTAATCGGAGACCATTTTTTGCATTTATTTAATCTTCTCTAAATAAATATTAAATGAATTGTAGAGCAGCTTGAAAGCAACTAATTATCATAATCCTAGTTTTACAGCTAGAGAAATTTGAGGATGAAGGATTAAAATACTTGTCCAAACCTCAGGAACTTTCATAGCAAATCCAATTCAAATCTATAGAATGTTATCTTGTGATTTAATCACAATGTCTTTCTCATTTCAAAGCAAAAATGCTGCTATACTGAAGGAAATAATGTTTGTCCAATATGGAAAATAGAACATAAAACTATACTGGGGCTGTTGGTTCATTGGAGTTAGTCCCTTTTTATTGTAAACTGCATCATTTAACCCTATTCAGAAATTCAAGAATATCCGAATTAGAATATGAGGTTCCTTGTCTCTTAACATAGAAGCTGTTTCTGAGGTTTGTCTTCTCTGATGATTAGTAATTTTCTGATAACTTGCAACTTAAATTTGGCTTTGTAGCCATTTTCTAAACCTTTATTCTTGGTACGCTCAAAAAGTCCTTCTCCTTCTTTATCTTTACTTCATTTTGGGACATAGCAATCAGATTACCTTCTGTCTCCATACTGCTAAATGAATCTAGTTTAGCTCTTTTGATTTCCTCTGGTAGCCTAGGCTCTTCTTTCTTCTGATGTCAAATCTAAACACAAATATAGGCTTCTTTAATACGAATGTGCTTGCCTTGTAGTCTGATGCTTGAAAGACATAGTCAATCCTCTTGATATGTGCAAATGCCTGTGACCAAGAATATGTCCAACCATCATTACTAATGTGCAGTCATAGCAAAAACAGCCCTGCAAAGGCCGTAATTTTCCTTAATTGCCTATGGTAAGACATTGTCTTTAATTTTGTTATGAGTGAATAGAAATCCTTGCTGTGTAGGCAATGGGTCATTCCTTTGTTATTACCATGCAGTGGCAAAGGGATCACGGCAGAGAATGACACATTAGATATTTCAAGTATTTTCCTCTTGTATTTTCCCTTGTAATGACTCTTTTAGCTGTTTGAAATTACAAAAAAATCAAATAAATAAATAAGTGTTCAAATTATTAACTATTTTTGTAATCATGCTTGAGACTATGTATTTCATCTGGAAAAGAACTTATTAGCAGTTCTCTAAATGTTAGTAGAGGACAAACACTTCAATGCATTAGGAATTATTTCTTGTTTCTGTGGTGTTTAGCAGCAAATGCAGTCTGTAGGACAACAGGCAGAATGAATCTGAACTATAATCTGAAAGCATCTACTTATAATTAAATATTTTGATAGTCCAAGATTTTGTTTGGAATTTTTCAGTAATTTCTTTTGGTTTTGTCCCAGATTAGGAAAAAAAGTTGCAGAACTATTAGAATTTCTTTCACAACAGAAATTCTGCTTTCTTAACCCAGTCTGTTCTGTTGCTGCATTACATATTCATAAAAAACAAACAGCTTCTACAAAAACATTGTCACACATCAAACCATTCTCAGTGCTTTTTACTTCTGCCTTGGGTAAAATCAATACCTAATCACCTGGCAATCAAGATTAAGTCAACTATCAGAGCACCTCCAGTATTTCATTCCTAGCAACCAGAAGAAAGATCATTTTGGATAGCAAAAGCTGTAGCAACAGGGCAGGAGGTAGGTAAATTTGGGGAGAAGCTCATAAAAACCTGTATTGTAGCCAGAGGCAGAATAAAAGGTAGCACAGAGGAAAGCTGCCGTAGACTCATCTTGCCATATTTAACAGGCAGATGGCTTTACTCTTCAGGAGATGAAATAACCACAAGCTGCTGAAGGTTTTATGTGTGTGTGTATATACACATAAAACCTTATATATAAAATATTTTAGCAAAGCTGGAGACAGTGACCCAGCCTCAGGCAAGAAGAACCTGAGTAAATCCCACGGGAAGATATGGTGGTATGTGAAATACTGCAAATATAACTGAATGGAAATAAGAGCTTTAGGTTTTCTTGTGCAACATTCTTGGTCTGAGCCTAAGAAAGAAACATCTGAAGAAATGTTTTCCCCAGATATGTACTATATGCAAACTATAGCCAAGGATAAGCTGCAGAGAGCTCATAACACATGGTGACAAGAACATAGCAAGGTCTCAGGCCTACAAATATTTATTCATATGCCTTAATCATAACAGCAATGGAGCAGGAACATATCAGTCTAAGCCCATCACGATCAGCTGGACTCTTTTGATACTTGTGGGCTGATCCAGAGTCCATGGGTGTAGAACTGCAAATATAATAGGAAACCAGGTAGATAGATCAGCATATTGACTGTGACTAAATAAAAATGTATTTTTTAAGTATCAAAATATTTTTCGCTGTTATACTTTGAACTTTCAGTAAAATGGGAGTTATTTCAAAATGGTCTGGGATCACTCATCACATATTATGGTTGTAATAGACCCTTCATTTCTTACTGTGAAGTAAAATGTTACTGTAGTGACTGGTAAATTTGCTGCTAGCTCTCTCAGTCAGGATCCATCAATCATGTTGTAAAGGTCTAAACAATTCCAACATACTGAATTGAGAATAGGAAATAGAGGCAGAATCCATGTTGTTGGCATTCTATTCTTTGCCTGTTCTTCCTCCTCACATTACTTTAGGAAATTCCTCTTTTTCAAGTTCATTTTATGTGGGAGAAATTAACGTCACATATTCTGCCTCCTTCTGTGTTGTACAGGTTTTAATAGCTATATTTAAGGCCAGCAGAGATCTAATGTGAGATCAATATGCCTTTTGGTCTTTTTCTTCCCAGTGATAAACCCTGTCAAAAGAGACAGTGCTCTTCTAAAGCAATATGAGGTGCTTGCATAAGACATACGAGCGTTAGTACTTTGCTTTAATGTGTAAAACCAACCCACAGGAAACTCAGTGGCTGTGCTGGTTACGTCAAAGTTTGTATGAAGGAAAGAAAAGTTTCTCTCAGTTTGTTTTATTTTGCAAAATAGCTACCCCCACAGCTTTGATCTCTGATTTTGTTCAATCTGAGACTGTAGGTTATCTTCAAAGAACAGTACTTTTAAATGGTCAAGGATTATCTGAATATATATCCATGATATATCCATGCAAATAAGGCAGTACTTTTGTGACCTTGGTATGTGTTTATTTGTTTCTGCCTTCCCTGTCCTTTTACCATGGAACAATTTTGTTAGCATTATTTTGGTAACAGTTTATTGATTTGTTTTCTTCCCATCTCTACTGCTCTCGGGATGCTCCAACTGGTCATTAAAATACCTAATGGCCTGATAACTGTGTTCAGCTCTGTGTATTTGCAAAGTCTAAATTAGGTCCATCAGATAGCTTACAATTTCATTTGTGTTGAAGAAAACAAGCACAGTAACTGGAAAACCACCCAACGCCTTCACAGAGACATATTGCTAGGGAAAGAAAATAATGCCGCTTGATCCGTAAGGAAGTTTTAGCAAATCCACCTGTCCTCTTTTCTGAAAAAGCAGGCTCTGAAGCAGGCTCTGTGCAGAAATTTCTTCCCCTTCCCCTCCTGATCGTCTGTCTGTTCTCCTCATGCTCAAGATACAACACCCCTCTTGCCTGCTGCCCACTCTCCTCATAGGCAGCAAGGCTGGCCCTAAGGGTAGTCCTCAGGCACTTCTAGTTTGTGGAAGAGACTCATCTCATGTTTCATTCCTGACTTGCCTGAAGTCCCTGCTCTGTCCCTGTACTAATCAAGGTTGTAGATACTTGACATGAATTTGAGATCAGGAACCTCACCTTATCTATAAAACCTCAGACAACCTCATGAACTATACTTTTCTTGAGGCAAGTTCATGTCATATTTGCCTGCAGTGCTCTAGGAATGACGGAATAATGCTTAAAAGACAGAAAAGGAGTCCTATTGTTTTACAGACACACATGAAAACTATTCAGAAACCTCCAAACCTCTTCTGTTTTTTTTCCCTAGTACCTCATCTGCCTAGGAGACACAGCTGCTGCTCGTGGCAGCAGCAATGCAGAATTAGCCATGTGCATCAGCACACTGGGATTTACTGTGGAAGAGAGCACTGCTTGGAAGGAGGGCCAGCAAGATACTTTAACTGGGAAGCACAGTTGCAGCCAGATGACTGTCTGGGAGCAAGGCAATTAACAGCAGCTGACACAGCCTGGAGTCAGCACTGGTAGCAAATTTCTCCTCTGGCTACTCCCATAAAATGAAAGCAGCTGTGATGCCCACTGCCTGCCCTCCTGAATCACTTCTGAAGTCCCTTCACAAGTGTATCAGGAGTTGCTGCTGCAGTTATTATCCTGTATATATCAGCATCCTGTAGCCAAAAGGGTATTTAATTCTGTGTTTGTCTATGCTCAGAAAAAGGTCACCAGAGGAAATGGGCCTTTGTATTTCAGCTATTGTACAGCCAAGTTTAAGCAGGTGGAGGAGGAGGAGGTTGCTCAGAGTATAGCAAAGTAACCCCACAACTCTGCTGAGGCAAGGCTTTTATGAGTTTACTTTATAGTACTTGTATGTTTACAGGCAAGCTGAGCCTGAGCAGAAGTCTGTTACTGTTCAGGGCTCTGCCTTAGTTCTTTGTTTTAAAATCACATCTCACCACACTAAACCTGACAGCAGCAAAAGCTGCTGATTAGCAGGGTTCCTCTCTAATCGATGGAAAAAATAAGATGACAAGCAGTCAAATACAATTAAGTCACTATAAGGAAAAAAGCAGCAGTTTCACATTTGTGTCTGGTACATTACTTATTTCTAGCAATCTCATAGAAAATCATAGAATGGTAAGGTTGGAAGGGACCTCTGGAGATCATCTAGTCCAACCCTTAGCATAGCCCATAGAGGGATTGAACCCGCAACTTTAGCATTAGCAGTGCCATGCTCTAACCAACTTAGCTAAACCTTTCCTCACAGGACTTCAGCCTTCCTTGTCTCTCCCGCTTCCCTCCCGTGTCCCCCTTTCTTTACTTCTAATATATTTAAGAATCAGAAGGTCACATCAGCTATGGCATCCTTTATGATTTGTCACAACCTACTTGTGCTGCCAGTTCTCTAGTGGCTATCCTAACTCTGGGGGAAAAAACGCATCATATTCTAGTATTACAGTTAGTTCCCTGTGATTTTAATGCATCTCCATCAAACTTAGTAATCATTTACTTGAACATTAGGTCATTTTTTTATCTACAAGAAAGAATAGCACATGTATTTCTAACTCGCCTTGGTTAGCAAGGCACGAAGCTACCCAAGGAGTCTTTCTGCATTTAACTTCCACATTAGTGCAGTAATGGCTTTGAAGTGCATTATCTGGAGCAACTTAACACTGTAAGGAAGTAGAATGTAATTATTAAAAATAAGCAAACATACATGAATTAAGTGGATATTGGTAGGTTTGTGGACATAGGTAGGGTAAACCTATGCTATTGCAATGAAATAATCAAATTATCCACCTGACAACCTGAAAAGATCATGATGCTAGAAAAACTGGTATAGAAGCTCAACCAAACCACAAGCATTACTGGCCTGTTCATACTTATCAGTGAAGTGGCTCCACAATAAGCTACTACCTAGTCATTGCTGCAGATGCAGGTTTCTGCAGAAGATGGCTTATACGACGACAGCAGAAGACTGGCTTCTCTTGTCTTGGGAGTTGCTCTGGAGTTGCTGCAGTCAAGACAGCAAGCTGTAGCAATCATCTGCAACACTTCTTTCAGCCCAATTACAACAGAGAAGCTAATAATATAGATAAACCAACCAAGATGCTGTATGAAGTTTTAGTTTTACCTTCACCTCCTACAGCTATCGCTGCTAAAGAACAGCAACATGTTCTCTATACTCAACACGACAGAGTTTATGTTTCACCTCCTACTGAGATACTGGATTGCATGCATGTGGGCTACACAGTGAGGAAAGGATGTTCTTTCCCATCTTCTCATAAAGACAACAAAGCTTTTTGAACAATTTATATTTGGAATGCAGTGATTAAAAAGAAAAGAAGGATGGCAAAAGCAAAGCTGTTGGATTTGAAAAGCTTCAATTAGTTGCTTCCTTCATGAATCCCAGCATTCAGTATATCACGTATTGTAGCTCATTGTTGTGAGTTTTCGGAGAGGTGTTACTTGCATTTCGTGACATATGGTAATTATCCACGAACATTACCTACCAGGAGGTGGTGTAATACAAAGGACGAGCTGCACTTTTAGTGGCTGCCAGGGGTTTCTGACAGCAATCCAAATTTTAATGTTTCACTAATGTGCAACTAGCTTTACTGTGAGCATAAATGTTCAGTAACTTTCTGGGATGAAAACAATGTACCTTACCTCAAATTAGCTGAACTCTAGTAACTGCATAGTTCAAAGATTATCAAAACCAGAGGAATGCTTCACATTTAATGGATTTAAGCAGACCTGTAGAGGTTAAATTATGTGGTATTTCATCACAGACTGAGTGGCAAGTTAAGTTTTCCTTTTTGTAAGCTTTTTTCCACTTTAATTGATGATTGAATTAAAAAAAGTCTATTCTTGTTCTTTAAGACATGATACCAGACTTTCTGAACGAGTGACAGTGCCATTCTGTTGAATTTCACCAGTTTTTCGAGTACAGCTTGAAGTCATCAGAGCATGAGGTGAAGCCCTTAGAAGGCTTAAGTGTCCCAAGAAATTGACTGCTGTAACTATAGCAGCATAATATATTCTCCCAAGGGAAACCTAGAGCTCCTAATTGGGTAGACATGCTCATTTTAGAATAAAACTGACTGTACAATTTTCAGGTGTTTTTTTGTGGTTTACTGTGAAAGCTACTTGTCAGCCTAGCTGTCCATTTTGATTTGAGATTTTGTTACAATTGTGGGCAGAACTGACAGTCACCTTCCCTGTTTCATGCTGTCTGCAGTTCAGTGCCATCCACTCAAGCCCATACAAAAAGACCAAAACTCCTAAACAAATGAAAACAAATGTTTTATTTACAGGAAAAAATCTGTACACTGTGCATACATAAAAATATACAAAATCATAATAGAAAATATAAAAAGTGTTAAAATGTATACAAACACTGCTTAAAAATGTGACTCTTGTAAAATCTCAAGCTTTGTTATTAGAGTACACATTCATTTAAAAAAATCATCATACAAAAAAATTCTCAAAGCTATTAAAAAAGTACACAGTCTATATTTGAATAATTCTATGACTACATATCGTAAGAGTGATGGGATGTTATGGATAAATGTAAGGCTTTTACACACAACTTTTATTTCAAGAACAAAACATTGAACCTGATCACTAAGCCAGACAGACAAAATTTGCAGTGTCAAAAGCTATTTAATGATGCAGGTAGGCCCAGACATGGGCTACTTTAAAGTTCAAACAGTTAAATCAGATATCTTCCTTGTGTGTGAGAGGATAGCTCTCAGGAAAATTTTAGATGTTTTCTAATGACAGTCTTCTGAAAGACCTACTTCAAAAAACAATTCCTTTTGTTCAATACCCATGAACTTTAGAGAACACAAACAGAGAAATGCTAGCCATTTATTTTTGCAATCAATGCATCTAATACTCATTTCACTGTGCCTCGGTGTTACTGTCCAAATGGCATTTCCTATCCTTAAGAACTAACGTAGAAGGAAATGAAAAAAAATATCACTATGAATTGGATTAGTCTGCATGTGTTTTGAATTCCGATTTATTTCAATCCATCTCTAAAATGATTGAGTTCAATCTGTGCAACTATTTAGTGTAGACACTTGTCTTCATTCAGGAAAAAAATGTTTTGGTTTGATGAGTTTGGCAAGAGGTCTACAGCAGTACAAAATTCGGATGTCACCAAGGAAAGTGTCCTAACCAAAGACATGCAATGATTTAGGTAAATTTGTGCAGATTGAGTGTAGATCAGTCAGAGGATGTAAATCGTATGTCTTTCTCTAAAGGTACATACTTTTTGTATCATTGTAACTTCCCTGACTTTATCAGAGTTTCACCAGCACGGTAAGGAGAAGAAAGAACTCTTAGTAGTATAGTCCATGGAAGGACTGCCTGACTGTGAGGTTATGCCCAGGTAAGCTTTAGAACCACAAATGAATGGAACAATGAAATAACCTTTTCTAGGATGAAGACTTTGGCTCCAAATGAGACAAAATCTCTTCATTGTTTGTCTTTAATAAACAGAAGAGTACCTTGATTTAACCATCCGAAGGCTGAATGCAAAAATAACAGAGCACCACAAGTCAGAAAAGCTACAGAATTCACAGTGGAAAAAACAGCATAATGCAATTCAACATAAATTCAGCACATTTACTTAAGCTGCTGCTGTGTTTCTATTTTGTTTTAATCAAGTGCAACTGCTGTTCACAGTACCAGGGCACAAAATGAGGCTCTCTAGCTTTTGAAGGCAATTTATTCCTATTTATCAGTACCCCCCCCACTAAATTTAAAGCCTGCAGCATTGTAACAAATGTGAACGGTACCCAAGGTGTCAACCAGCGCTGGTATTTGCTTTGCTGATGACATATGCAGAGCCATGTTTGTGCAGATCTCGTCTATGCTGGCATTGCCCTCTCTTACTGTGTGATAGCCATGCAGGAGAGCTGCAAAGCCATGATTTTATCTATTTTCCAAAACCCCCAAGATCTGGATAGGAAAATGCGTTTCCTTTCACATTAGCTGCATTTAATATATGTATGTATGTAAAAACAAAACTCTCATAAGTTACTATTATTAAAAGATACGCAGATTCAGTGTTCAATTCAGTGCTAAATCACTGTTTTAAATTGACTGAAGCTGATCCTTTGTAAAGATCTCTGTCTTCACAGGGCAGAAGAAATGCACACAAATGCAAAAATACTTGGTAGTCTCCTATAAAAGCCACCAATGCCAAAACCACAGAATGTGCAAGCTGGTGGTCTCAGCACCTCTTTAGAGACCTTTATGTTCCCCCTTTATTTCTGCCCCTTGCTGCCTTGCACAAGGTGGAGGTGAGCAAATCGGGTACACTTGTATGGACAAGATGAGGCAGGAGGAGTAAACTCTTTTAAGCAATCATAAGATGTTTGAGCAGACAGACCAGTGAACTATCACAGTGGAAACCAGTGTTCAGAAGCCACTCTAAGGATGCCTGCTTTTTTTCAAGAGGATGGACATCACAGGTTAATCGTCTTCCTCTGTGAGCAAGCAAGAGCTTGTAGCACAGGCGTCTCCTAAGGTGATGGCGCCCACATTGACTTTTGACTTGTGGAAGGGATGCTGACTGCCTTACAAATTAGAACGCAGCTGGGCAGATACACACCAAATTCTCACAGAATTAGTTGCCTAGTATGTTCAAAGGTGAAAGAGTCAGGGCATATGGACAAAGAAAAAATTTCTGTTGAAGGCTTGGCATGTGCAGTCAAATAGATTAAAAGTATCATCTATTTTCTGACATGCCAGACCTGATTTTGCACTGTTATTTAAATGATTTATCAAGTAAGTATGCTTAGCATTTGTTACGTGAAACTTTTAGAATTTGCATTACTCTGTACAACAGCTATATGGACTATGCCAACAAACTACTGATAGAGTAATAAAGCATAATCCTACTGTGGATAACTGAGTAATGCAGTTGGTATTTTTCTTTGTTGAAATCACAGTTTAAGGTTAGTGGTTGAAGATCAGTCAAAAGTGATGTGATCTTTTTCAGAACTTGAGAAATTCCTGCGTATGGAAAAGCAGCATATTCATTAGCTAGCATATTTAATTACCTAGAACACTAATTAACTCATTTCCTTTACAAGCATATAGTAGCTAACCTAGCATATAAGAACGAGAGATGTGTTTGATAGTTTGTTCAGACTTCATGTTTTGCAAACAGGGAACCAAATACATGGAAAAAATAGATTATCAGTTCTATTTAGGTTACCTATTCTCCACAAGATTAAATGAGTGTTAACTTTTAAGAGTAAAAGTTGCTGCTGTATGTAATATTAAAAGTCAGTATGTAATACATCCAGAGGCTAAGGCTAATGTGAATAAAACCTATTCACTTTGATATGCACCAAAATGATTTATGGACATTACTGTCCATACAACACAGAAGTACAATGTTTAGATCATCTGGACATACTTTCTGTCAATTAGAGGAACCCTAGAGGATCACAAAACCCAAATAAAATGACCAGATGGAAAACAAAGGCTAAACTGTATGTAGGAAATACATTCTTTGCTCTTGAGGAAGGAAAATTATCAAATCATAAAAGCAGAGTAAGAGGAGATGGATTCTGTGATCATATTTACATTATTATTGGAGAGGAAATAGTCATTAATATTGCGTTTGCGTTCTCCGATTGCCTTTCTGTTGCTTAAGACCAAACACGAAAAATACTTTCCACTCTGCTACTGTTTTCAGTGCCTTTTTAAGCTATCTGCCTTTTAGTGAATGGACTGGGGTTGGATATAGCTGTGCTTTTACATACATAAACCTTTCTCCTGAACTTACCCTAAGAAAAGCGTACAGTATCTCAGGGCACAGTGCTGTTAAAAAAAGAGAACGTTAATGTGGAAAATAATGTTTTAAATGCATTAATATCCATGTGTTTATTTAGAAGGGCCTTAAAGACTATCTTCATTGTATGTTACGAAGGAAAATAGCAGATTATCTCCATATGCAAGTCACAGTCATTTTTTGTTGGCATTACAGTTTCTCTGGGGTATAGTCTTTCAAATGTGAAATAAAAAAATGCTGATATCCTCTTTGTCAGAAAACTCCCTATGCTTTCTTAAAAGCAGGAGCTTGTGAACAAGTGAGTTTGATCTGAATCACAACAAAATACCTAACAAATGATGCCTGTGAACTTGAATGCTATCTTTGCTCTAAAAAGGTGAGCTCCATCTAGGTTTGCTTTCAGCGTGAGGTGTGTGAGCTACACAGCCTCCCCTGGTGTTCTTTGGGTGGCTATTCTTTATCTGTGCAGACTGGGGAGAGGCATCCTAAGGCATCAATTCAGTCTTGCTTACACCCTCTGGATAGGCCTCCCTGGGAGAATTATTTTTCCTGGCTGGGTTCAGAATGTTTTTTGCTTTCTGAAGAAAGGGGAAATTTCTCTTCGCCCTCTGCCTCACAGGGTGTCAGAATGGGGATCCGACATCAAAGATATGTTCAGTCATTTAAATGGTTTAGCTGTGTGTACAGCAATCTCCACTTGCATTGACTTCGTAGCCACCGTAAGGCCCCTTATATTGCTAGAGGCCTATAATTGAGCCTGTGGATGAATGAGAATTAGTCTACCCTAATCGATGAATGCATAGCTCAGAGTAGTGATTACTTCATTCTTAGAGAGTGTGAAAATCCCATGGAGCCACGAAAAATGCTGCATTGTTCAACTGGCAGCTCTGTATGTGAACAATACAGGCTGTTTCACAATGCCAGATTTAACAGTTAAATAAGTTCATTAAAGAAAAGTTACAATCTAGCACATGTGGCATAAGAGACCACTGACAAATTCTGACAATCACACCCACAACAATACATTATATTTCTGCCTAATTATGTCCTTTGCACCCTTCATGAGCTAAGCTTTTTTTTCTTTAACTATTTGCAAAGCAATAATAAATACTCAGGCTCAGAAAAGAAGTATTTCTTATGCCTGCTACTTACTTACAATTTATAGACTCAAGACTAGATTGGTCTAAGATACATTTTTCAAGTATTCTCTTCTTGTTTATAGTACAACAGTAGTACCTTATTGCACATTGTTTCCGAAAGATTATCTTCTACAAATGTGGGAAATTATTCCGTTCGGGGCACTTGACAGACTTGAACCCTGGCAAAATGACTTTCCCTTTCCGATACAAATCATCCTGCAAACCTTTGTTCATCCTCTGAACCAACAGCTTCTCATAGAGCAGTGGATGGTAGGCCCCTAAGGTACACGCTGCATCGTAGTAGAGTTCATGGTAGTGACATAGGTCGGTCTGTCGGACTGAAGGGATGTATTCATACACGTGCACTTCGTTACACATGGACATCATGATGAGGATACCTGGAGCAGAAAGTGAGAACAAAAATGAACCCTAGATTTCACCTTCCTCCCAGCATTTCTCCTGCAATCATCCAATCTGGTTTTTCTTCCTTGCTTTCATCCATGTGTTGTACACCCTACGGATTACTTCATGCTTACATAAAATCATTATGTGAGGTCTCCATTTTGGTAGGGCAGCTTTCACTTGTCACTGCCATCCCTTGCAGAGCTAAAACAGGGTAGGACACTGAGCATAAGGAAAGAATGAGAAGACTGTGAATGCCTGGCATACCACCATCAACCTCCCCAACCTTCCAAGCGAGGAAGCTGCTTTCTGTAACACATCCCTTGTTTGTATATTATTGACTCTTGAAGTTACTTAGCAAGACAGACAAGGTCTTTAAGTTCACTTGAAGAGTACAGAACAATTACACACAGAACTGTTTTTTTTTTTGTTGTTGGGTTTTTTTTTGCAGGGAGCTTTTCTTGGTATTTCTGCCTTTCTTGGTATTTTTAACATTTCCACAGCTAAATTCTGACCTGCCACGTACAGATGGTAGAAAAAGGTATGCCCTTTTTATCCTTCTCTGTGCTTTCAGATATTTGTTTCTTGTAAATATTTACACACACATTTAGTTTCAAGGATATGAAGAATCTGACTGATTTCCCTTTTTTGTACATCAGGACTAGGAGAAACAAGAATTGAAAGGTGGGCCAGTACCACCTAACATTTCTTCCTTTGCCTTCTGGATGGTTGACTGAGATCACTGACTGGAGTACAGTATTACTGAACTCCTTGAACACTCTGCCCTTATCATAATACTGCTTTTTCTCAGTCTGGAATTGAACCTACTCCACTTCTTCGATCCACTAGTTTCTCTCCACACAGGAAAACATTGCCAAGATGACAGCTTACATACGTGCAGACAGACATATAGGAGAAGAATCAGCCGTGTTTTGTGGGTGTAAAAGTCCATGCCCTCTGAGCAGCTGGCAAAGAATCTCATGAAGAGAGGCTGAGGAAGGTGAATTCTCTGTTAGGGGAACTCTGCCGCTAGGAAAAGCCCTTGACCACTTGCTACACAGCAAAGAGGAACCTGCAAAATGCCCATCCATGTTTTAGTGCCACATGCCAATGACAGATTATTATCAGCATTGTCAATACCAGCTCAGAACGGCCAAATATAAATTCATTTGATGTTTAAAGCTAACCAAAGGTCACTTGCAACCATAGGATGCTGTTATTCTGCTTATCCCAACTCAATGATAGATACAGGAGGAAGACAGGTGGACTTATGCAAAATTTGTTTTCCTGAGGCAGGATAGTAAACCTGCACTAACAAAGGGTCCTTATAGCTTTGAAAATGAGAGAAATCTTACTGTTGAGTTTGCACATTTTCAAAAGGACTAATATGTGATACTGATTGCCACTGCTATCCAAACTGCAACATTTTCCCATCAATCTCAATTTATGGGAGTCTTTTCTGTTTGACATAGCCAAGTAAAATAACAGAGATGAGTAAGCCTCGGAAACATTTTTTGAAGGGTTCCTTTAAAAAATCAGAATTTATATAAAATGTATTGAAGCACCTGTTGCACAACTGGTATTCCTATCTGTTGAATGCAACCGTTAGCTCTCAGAGAAGGAGACAGCTGTGTTACTACTGTTCACTTGGCACTTACAAATGAGAACTGAAGTAACTGTTTTTGCTGTACAAGAGCTTTGGAATCATAAAGCATCAAAGGTGTTGTGAGTAAGTCTCACAAGTGAAATGAATTAACATAAAAATTATTTTGGTTCTTTAATTAAGCAAAGCCATTGTCTGAAGTTTAGTTTGCAAATTGGGAACATAGAGATTCCAACAGCTTACTAATGAAAAGAACCGTATGTTCTTCCTGCTGTGTATTATTAGATTATCAAAATGATGTTTTCCTGCCTGATATGTGAAGTAGCTCAGAACCAATTATTTCTATGATTAAATCTTTTATCACAAGTGAAAGGTTCAGAAAATGTTTTAGATTATTCTGCAGCTTTATATTCTAGTGGTCTTAGAAAAACAAAGAACATCAGTTCCAAAGGAAAAGTCCACAAATGTAAGTGAACATGGGTCTTAAGCAGCAAGAAACATGGATTCACAGCGAAAAAAGAAAAATAATTATGATTTGTCCAAAAGGTACAAAGTTAATAAATCAGACCTTTCTTTTCCTCCAGACTGTTATAGAGATGCTCTGAATTTTTGCCTGCTTTGCCAGTATGTCTAGAACTGTTTGTGTTTTTTTTCAGTTTTACAAATGCTTTCTTCTGCTTTTCCACTGTCAACCTCATTCCTCCATTGATGGAGAGCCTACCAGCCACTCTAAGGTAACCGTTATCCAGCTAAATCAGAAAATGGACTGTGGAAATGTGTGCAATAATGAACCACGTCCCAAAACAGACAATAAAATGACTTCTTTTCTTCGCCTAGAGCCAAGGCTGGAGCCAGCTTCAAAAAATACACCACCGATGTCATAGGAAAATTTGCTCTAATAGAAAGAACAAGCCTTAACCGGCTTATGTTTCATTTCACTACTACCTTACCCAGCTAACCTTAAAATTCCTAAAGGAAATTGCCATTTATGGAATAGGAAGACTGTCAAGAACAAAAAAATTGAGGCTCTATTATTATTTCTTTAATAACAGTAAAGATGGTCACATCACTGCAGAAACGGTTCAACAATGACAATTTTTTTTTAAGCAATATTATTGCCTTTCCTGTAAACTGGAGCACTTAGAAGTGGTAAAGGTTTAATTCTTAGTGATCTGTGGATCAGTGTTCTCCAGAATGAACCTAAAAGGCATGCTGGGCTATCTAGTTTAGCTTCTTGCCTTCCTGCATTGTTCCCTATACTCCATTCCCTGCGATTTCAAATTAGGATACCCACAAATACCGTTAAGTATGGTAAAGTGACAGTTTTTGGACATTTCCCCTGGGAAACTGTTCCACAGCCAAGTATCTCCAAATTTTCTGTATTTAGCTCAGCCTCATTTTTTATTTTTACTTTAAGTCAGTTATTCCTCAAAATTAATTTAATCTCCAGCATTTACAACATCTAGGGATATCTATTTGTTAGGATGTTGTGCCTTGTCCACTTTCTGTCTATTCATTCCTTAAAGTGCTGGGGGATTGGACTAGATTTTCCCCACATGAGCACTAAGGTCTACAACAACGTCTACTGTATCACTCTACATTTAGGTGCCCAGATGGGAATTCCTAGTGGAATTCACAGCAATGTATCTAGGGATGGATTCCCCGCAGAAGAGAACAGAAGGATTTCTACACTGGCTCAGACCAACTGTCTGTTTAGCTTGGCATCCTGGTCTTCAACAGGGCCAGAAGCAGATGGGAAAAAGAGAAAGAGCAGATGGGAAAAGGGGAAACAAGGCAATACAGAGAGGATTCTTCACCATTAAACCCTTAATTCACCATTTACTTACTCATGGTAAGTTGTCAGTGATTCAGGACTTCATTAGCCACTAGTTGTATCCAGACCACCCTGTTTAATTCCTAGTGACAAAGCTGTCCAACCTAAATATGTTTATTCCCTTTTGAACTCCCTTGAGTTTTTGGCCTTCACAGCATCCTAGTGTCCTAGTGGACATGAGAGCACTCTTGAGACTTCCAGATTTGCTGTACATGCCAAGTACCCAAACCCAGCCTTGAGAAAAACGGATGGCCAGTGGCAGACGTTCTCTCCCTCAGTACCTCTAATACTGTAGACCACTGGCCAGAGAGACTGAAAGTGCAGTACAACCAGCACTCCCATCTCAACAACCTATGGACTAGATAGATCCCAAGGTTACACACCTACTGCTTGAGCTGCATAAACCTGAGGAGGCAAGTCCATTGAGCAGACAAAGCCCCCAAATACACTTAGAATTAGCTGTTCCTACTGTTTCTTTCAAAAATAGAAGGTGAGTTAGCCCTATATTAAAAAAGAACAACAACAACAACAAAAGACAATCTTGGGAAGCAGGTGTTTGTTCTGAATACAGTTTCCTCTCAAATATGGAACAAATGGTTTCATTCTCTCCTGTGCCTTAGAGGATGTGAATCCACCTCCTCCACAGTAGGACACCTCTCGTGTTGCAGAACCTTCACTGAAATCTAAGTTTACAAACAACATGAATTAGAAGGGGAAAAAATCAGGCATTTTTAAAAGAAGTGGCAGTTTAAACCAAGACAACATTTATAACAGTGTCCTTATTAGGATATGTTTGTTTTTTTTCTCTATTCACTTTCTAATGCCAAATCTGTCTTGTTTTCATGAAGTCCCTAAAATTGGGCTGCCAGTCGAATTCCCCAGACTATGGCTCTCACATTCCACTCCACCTTTTTTTAATATCACTCTAACTCAATTTTTCTCTTTTCTTGGTGTTAACAACCTTGGAATGAGTTACTAACATCTGTCCCCTTCACCTGTGGGTGTGCCAAGCTGTCTATATTTTCATCTCCCTCACAACTCAGTTTCCCCATCTTTCCTTCGCTTCCCAGTTACCTTCGGTGATCTTGTGACATTTTGGATGCGACTTCAGTGACAAAGAAAAGATGTCATCTAACTGCTTCCTGACTTCATCTTGCTTCTATTAACCCATTCTGCTGCCAGACTGCTCTGCAAAGTCCTACTTTTCTTCCCATTTGTTTTCTTCCTATATTTCTTTCTACATTATTAATTCTGAAGTTTTTCAAGCTGATTCTCTTTGCATTTGATTATTACCTCCCACATGTATTAACCTACATGTGTTTCCATGTGCCCCTTGTTTACTTCTTTTCTGTATGTTGCCAATAGAGTACATGCCTATCTATCTACTTATTTCTTTGGCCTATCCACTCTTCACATTACTGCCCAATTTCATATCATCTGCAAGCATGTTTCATATCTTAGCACTCCTCCTTGATCACCAGCATCAGTATTAATGGAAAACAAATTATTTGGTAGCCTACTAGGTAAAGAATTTCCACACAATACACTTCTCTGTTAGTCTTTTCTCACAGTCCTTACGGTAGTTTTCAGTCAATGCACAATTGTGTGTTGAGCTGCATATAAAGCAGCACAGACTGGCTTAAGCAAGATGTAAGGAGATATTAATGAGCATAGTGAGACACTCATTATCCCAACATTTAATAGTCTGGGTAGAATTAATCTCATTGAGCTGTCCCACTGCTAAGCTAGCTGTCTAAGGAACTCTTTATAGATAAGGAAAGAGACAAGCATTTTTAGGGCACAATTCATCTGACCTACTTTAGATGTCTGCTTTAGGATGGGGTGTGCTGTTTGTCTCTAGTGACTAGATAGAAACTGAAAATAGAATCTAGTTCTTGAAATCAAGCACTTTCTTCTCCCCTCTTGTAGGTCAGAAGCTTTTGTACCTTTCAGAAAAATAATGCAATTGGATTTTCCAGGAACAATGTGTGAAGAAACAAAAATAAGGAGTGATTCATCTGTGAAATGTGCCCATCTGCAGTGCAGATATCCCATCTGAGAAATGGGATCAGAGACTTCTTTACGGTGGTGGAAGGAAGCAGGTACTTTTAGGAAGCAGATCCTAAAGTGGATATTTAAAAATGGAACATATGAATCATTCTCCAGAAGTTCCTGTTTTTTTCTATTAACTATCAAGAGAGTCTCAATACTGCATTTTTGGGATCACATATACCTGTATTCTATCAGGTATGTGTAGTTCTAAGCTCTCAGCACAAGCTGAAAATTTCACATGTAGATGTGAACACGGGTCTAAAAGGGGGGGGATCTTATCAATGTGTATAAGTATCTGAAGGGAGGATGTCAGGGGGACAGGGACAAACTCTTTTCAGTTGTTCCATGTGACAGGACAAGAGGCAATGGGCAGAAATTGAAGCACAGGAAGTTCCGCCTGAGCGTGAGGGGGAATTTCTTCCCTGTGAGAGTGACGGAGCACTGGACCAGGTTGCCCAGAGAGGTTGTGGAGTCTCCTTCTGTGGAGATCTTCAAGGCCCACCTGGATGCAAACCTGTCTAACATGCTCTAGGTGACCCTGCTGAGTGGGGAGGTTGGACCAGATGATCTCCAGAGGTCCCTTCCAACCTTACTGATTCTATGATTCTATGAAAAGCCGCACTTAACAGATGCCTATTTCTTGCTCTAATAAAGCTGAGGCTGGCTAGCACAAACATAGACCTGCACTGGAGACATCTAAAGCTAAGTGAAATGAGTCCTATTACTTTGACCAACCTTGCTATGTACTACAAAGAGAAGTAAATTTTATGAGCAAACACCAAGCTGCGGGGAAACGGCCAGGTCTGCCTTTATCTTTTTATGCTCACTAGGATTAAGATATGGGACTAAGAGTGGAAGAAGAGAATAATGAAGTATTTAGAGGACATCTGAGGACATGCACGACTTACCAAAAGGTAGAAACTGAGGGAAAGCCTGTAAGCTATCTACACTGTGCAAACATCAAAAGAGGGAGTATTCCTTACATTGCTGAGAGATGTTCATGGGACACAAAGCAAAGTCTGCTTAGATGAAGTCAAGGTCTGCTTTTCATCAGCAGGCCCTAAATAAGTTCATTAACATCTATATTTAAAGCTAGTAGTAGCAATATTACTACTGTGCCTAGGTGACCTGGCCAAGAACCTGCAGAGCTACAGCATAAGTAGCAGAAATATCATCAGATGGACTGATGACATTGCAATGAGATCTGTGGAGGGGTCTGAAGGGAACTGTAGAGTAGTTCAGAGAGGAAGAGACCTCTGGAGGTCATTTGGTCCAATCCCTTCACTCAGAGCAGAGACAGCTTTGAAGCTAGATTGGGTTGCTCGGGGTCCTGTCCTGTCCAATTCCGAATATCTCCAAGGATGGAGATGGAACTGTTGAATCTTTTCAAAAGTATACTGAAGCATGCAGAAATATACTGTAGGCACCACGCTGAATCAGCAAGCAGAAGGGAAAATTACTTGTAGGTCTTCCAGGTCTGATGTTTGTGCTTTTAACTCTTACATCTTAAATATCCTATCTAAATTTCATAAAACGGAAAAAGTCAAGTCTATTTGGCATGATTTTAGCTTTGGCAAACATCACTAGTGTCAACCATACATTCAAAATTATGACTGAAGATATTTATCTATAGGCCTTTCTAATCCATGCTAAAACTCTTGCTAGATTTTTTGTCTTTCAAAAGTCCCACTTTGATTACATCCAATGCAAAAAAATGCAAAATAATTCTGTCTGTAGAGAAGAGCTTCTATAGTACATCATTCAGGGGTGTGATTTTGAGTTTTTTATAGCTGAAAGGCAATGTTCCTGGATTCCACATTGAAAAGATAGGGTTGCCAGCATAGAATATTCATTTAAAAATATTTTAAATACATATTACTCCCGTCAAAATGATGTAGCTATCAAAGAAACAGCCAACTTGAAAGTTTGTTACTTTACTATGGTAAATGCTAATAAAATATAATATATTTCAAATTATTATATATTAATATTTTGAAATGCTCAAAACGAAGTGTTAATTTTTGTTCCTTTTTGGCAGACTTCCTATGGTGATATGAAGTTTTAGGTATGGATTAAATTCAGTCTAATTGGCATAACTGAACTCCTGGGTTTTTACTGTCCTTCCTGAAAACATTTTAAAAAAGAATTAAATTAGGAATAAATTCTTTGCATGGATGGCTTATACAAATGAACATATATTATGGATTCTAATCAAAAGGAGAAAATGTGTTTTAATTTGTTCTTGGCAATTTTAATGACTCAAGAGGTTTCAATTTCCAAAATGCATATTTTGTACAGTAAAATTAGGCTTTGTGGTTAGCTAATAATTTAAAAAGAATGTTCTCTGCTTTATAAGTAAATAAAATCTAATCTAATATACCTGAATACAACAGATGCTGTCTGAAAGCATCTAAAATAATAGCTGTAATTCAAACACTCACCAAGATTTCATCATTACTTTACCAAACTGTAATAGACACTGAATACACTTAAATACAAATGATTATTACACTCATAATGTGTCTCATTTGCACACATGGCAGAAATTTTGTTACATAAAAAATTCACCAATAAGCTTATGTTTGATATTACACGTGCTTGAAGGTATTACAAATAAATATAAAGCATTTAGCATGTATAGTTTCTAGGTGTTAGTTTACTTCTCTAAAGTCTATATTGGTCCTCTCTTGTGCAAACACATCAGCTTATTCCTGGAGGCCAGGTACCACAGGAAAGCATGTTACTCCTTGAAACTGGGCCAAATGTACCTCGGTTATTCTTTTGGAATATATAATCAAAGTAGCTTTAATTTTTTTAAAAACTATGATTCTCAAAAGTGTTCTTTTATATCTATTTAAGTCTACGAACTATGAAAAATGCTAACCATAAGAGAACATTACCTGAATCTACAGAAAACCAAGTATTTATTAAGGAATTTATTTATCACCAAGTGGCTCTGTGCCTAAACTTAATAAATTGTGCAGTACTTGTCTTTGATGTACAGATTTTTGCATCTTATAGTAGTCCTAGAAAAGGAAATACTTGTCACTTAATGCTATATGCAAAAAGTTGTACTTTAATCACAATAATATATTCTGTAATATAAACATCGATTAGAAAATGCTGACCAGTAATATCATATGTTTTTAAATGTATTATTCAAATTTGGATGATATACTAAAATATTAAATATGCTTTGGAGTGCTTTAAGAAGAGACTTTGTTCCTTTGTGTATCAGGAAGCAGAGGATGCTCAAATACTGCAGTGCTTTTTATTTTCATGATAAGAATTTAATGTTTATCTTTTCCAAGGTATTATTAATTTGTGTGATGATACTTGCACAAAACTGAGCTGAAAGGAGTAAACACTATTCTGTTCCTTAGCCAACTGTTGGCAAATAGCTGAGTTTAAGTCACAGTAATAAAGGCAACTCTTAGTATGTCTAATTGTCTCTTTCAGGGTATGCAAGTGTATTTTTCTAAGCAAAGTTGGAGATTAGATGCAGTCTTCTATTCAACATGTTCTCTGAGAAGGAGCCATTTTAATTATAAGTTCTTAGTCAAACAATGATCTGCTTATATTGCAGAGTAATGATATTCTTGCTAGTACTATTGTCTGGATGCATGCAAATGAAGATTAAAATAATGTTATCGACAATTAATGATGCATAGCTGTTTTAAATCTGTAATGTCAACTGTAAATCTCAAACAAGACTTTCTTTCTCCCAATAATAATGTAATCTAGATTTAGTTATCGTTTTGTGTTTAATGCGTAATATGTTATACTAAAAGCTACAACAAGTAGCAAAGATTACTATCTACACAGACAACGTGCCATGCAAAAATCTACATAGGCATCTCTGAGGAGTAAAAAAAGTAGAATAGTATGGTCAGGGCTTGCATCTAGCTTTGGAAAAGGACAAAATCACTGAGATAAAGTTAAGGATACATAAATGTGAATTTCAAGTACTGTCATCACAGAGGAGGTAAGCATCTCCACAAAGTGTACTGATGAACTTCAATAAGCAAGACTTCCTGGCTAATCCAGTTGGGAAACAAGGGACAGGTTCAAAAATTTCTTGGAATAGTGAACTTAACAGAAAAAGCTGTATATAACCTAGATATTATTAAAAAAAAACCCTTCAGAACGCTAATGTACAAAATCATCCAGTGTACATAAGCTACTGCTTTTGAGAAACAGAAAGGAGCAGTTAGAAAAGTCTTCATCATTAGATGATAAAAATGTAAAGTCAAAATTACTTTGTTTATACAAGCTTGCAAAGAGAGCATAGAAACAGTTCTCTTAGGTAAAAATGGAGACTGCTAATTTGTGCATTATCAATATCAATTAAACACTGAACTTTGATATGATCAGAAAGAAAAGAGGAAGACTGAGTTCTGCTTTAACAGTGAAAAATATTGTGTCTTTACAGAATATCAGTATTAATGTGAACATTTGTATCACATATTGTCACTGCCAAAAGACAGGACAAAATACTTGTCTAAAACCAGTGATGTTTTTTCAACTGCCAATTTAGGATTTTTCAGTGGAATCCACAACTGGGATTTGATGGTTGTAGGCTTACACTCCATCATGTTTGAGAAAAATCCTTCCTAGACATGGTATGTCCTCAAATGTAACACCTGACAAACTGGCTGCAGTTCAACAGACAATGAGTTTTCAGTGATGTCCTGAATTAGACATACCACTAAGTTGGGTAGGAAACAGCGCTAAAGTAGTAAGAAATTTAGTGGGAAAACCCGCAGCCAGATAAGGGCCTATACACAGCACTGAACTTAGGTTCAGTGGTAAGGTGCAGAATGGCACCAATGACTAATGGGTCACCACAAGCTGACATGTTAATTCAGAAGAAAATGGAAAGCAGGAACATCTAATGTTGGAAACTGAAGCCAGGGGAACTGAGAAACTCTGTTCTTGGATGAAGCTCATCTGTGTTGGGTAGCATTCATCTCACCTAACTTTAGACTTGCACAATGTATAATACGTCTATCTCTGAGCTAGTCATCTAAACTATACATTTAGTCAGTGGAGAAAACAAGCTCTTATGCTGTCTAATTCATCCTTTCCTAATGAACCACTCCCTTTACCTGCTGACTATCAGGAGTTCAGATAACCACTTAGCATGCAGCATGCAGAAGAACACATTGTCCAAATCTTACTCGATGCCCCAGAAGACAGCTAACTCAGATTTTAGCAAGTGTGTCCCTAATGGAGTACTGTCCCAAGCATCATGCCTAACCAGGCACATTGCTCACTCTTTTTAGTGTCAGATAAAAATTCCACCCACTAATTAAAAAAAAAACAAAAAAAAAAAAAAACAAAAAAAAAAAAAAAAAGAAGAAGAAGAAGCAAGTCCACCCAACCCAAACCCGAAACCCAAGAAACTGAACATATCTTAAGTATTTTTTTTGGCCATGCCTTCCTGCGCAAGATAATTGTGCTGATTCATGAGTCACAAAACATGAAACCACAGTGGTTAAAAAACCCTCCAACTTATATCTTTGATGTAAGTACTCCAGTGAAAATAAAACATAATGCTAGTGGTGAAAGTGATGCGGCTCATATAATGCTCTCTAAGAACTCAAAAATGGCTGTTCAGGAAAAGATTATCTCTGACAAAATGTGATGCACGCCTAGGAAAGAGTCAAGCATATAGTTGTTTGTCCCCTACAGCTTAGGAACTTCAAGAGACAGTAACACTATATCTCTGCATTAAGTAGCTTTCTGTGAATTTGTCTTATCACTTGCAAAACCCTGTAAACTTGCAGTATCTACAACATCCTGTGGCAACAAATATCACAATTTAATGTGTGAAAATGTACACCCTTTCATTTGTTCTGATGCCACCATGTCATTGATTTGATCCTCCTTGTATAAACGCTGAAAAAGTGAATAATCATTCCCAGATAATCACTGCTCTCCAACAACTAAACCAAAGATGACCAGCAAATGTGTGATAGCCAACTGCTGTATTTTTTGCCCTGCTATAAACTCTCATTGGTCAGCTGAAAGTCATAAAGACTCAGGGCTGCTGTGCAATGTGATCAGTAAGTAAAAACATGAAAACTTATGTACCAGTAAAATTCCTAAGGCTGCATTAGATATAATTTATTATCATCCAAGAGATGATAGCAGTCCATCAAAGTGTACTATGAATCATTTATGCTTGAACATGTGCCACAGCATAAACCCTTAAATGCAGCCCCTGAGCACCTTCGTGTCAGTCCAGACCAATAGCATACATTTAGCAAAATATCTTATTAACAAATCTGTGTGAACGTCTTCATGAGACTGGGCATCCCACACCCCAGAGGAAGGGCAAAAAATCATTCCCGCTAGCTTCCACCATGAGGTGGTGAATCCAGGGAAAAGTTCCTGCCTCTTCCCACTCTCTCATTCCCCTGAAGTCACAGCATGTAAGAAAGTACACCTTCCCCACAAATGACCCACTGACCCCTTTTCCAAACGACTTAATATTATTGTGACTCAAGTACCTTAATTCAGCTTTTAAACACGTTAAAAGATTCTCCCTCCTGCAGAAGAGCACTAAGAGAATACATTCCACCAACACTCCTGTCTTCGGGGAGACTCGGTTTCTTAGAAATAGTGCTAAGTAGCAGAAATAGTCAGATGAAAAATCAAACTATCGAAAAAACACCCTAAGAGCATCTTAAAATATTTCTGACATTCCTAAAAGGAAACAATGTGATGTATCCACGTTTTAATTTAGAAATTGTCTAATTTTGTAAACTGGGGCTAAAGAGTGTTAAAAAGCCTGAAGCAAAGTGATTCAGTTGTATAGAACCATTTTTTTTCCTTTACCATGTTATTGGCAGCAACAGTGATTTGTGGAACTGCTACTCTTCCTCCACAAGTAATCTCAACACTTACATAGGCTACTTGCTCACTGACTCTCTGCCAGTGCAAATCTAGATCACAGACCTGATCCTTATGCAGAATTTGTTCTGCATTTGTTCCAATGACAAAGCATTACATATAGACTTAGAAAAAGTCATTCCAATAAAGTGATTTTATCCTGCCTGTGGTTCATGTTGTAAACAGCTTAGATTCAAGGAGACAGATCCCTCTACCTGTGAAAATTCATATATGCAAGATACTCCTACCTTCATTCATATAGATGTTTTGAGCACAATCATATTAGTGTGGCTGTTTAATAAACCATTTCCCCCATCTTTTCCTGAAATTAAGATACTTTCATATCTTATGATGGCTATAATTTGTCCATTCTTTCTATTACTTTTCTATAAATTAATTGTATTATAGCTTCTATAATAATCAAGTAGAAAGTTGACATTTGGAATGCATGTCTTTCATACAGATCCACTCAATTGTATCTGTCAGCTTCAGTTCCAAGTAGATATATGTTGCAGGAATTGTTGACAGATACCTGATCTGAAGACCATCATGCCCTTTCAGATTTCTGCCAAGCTGCATTATATTATGTATGCTTTATCAAGCCTTTTATGTCCACCTTTGACAATACACAGTTGTTGTTTCTGTGCTGGCTCCCAGTTTATATTACATTATATGTGCAGTGCATAGACATTCATAAAAAAAGGTTGCTAAGATAGGAAGCCACTCCCTAGGAAAGTATTTTAAATGCATCTATCAAAGCAGTAGCTATTTATCAAATGAGGTAAATATGACTCACTAAAAACTTGCCTAGTTATCTTAAGGCTAATACTAGCATCCATTACCACAATGTCTAAGCATCTTATTTGGAAAAGAATGGTATAAATAAAATTCCTAGTAGCATTGAAGGAGTCAAATTTCTATCTGTAACACAGAAGAGTGTATTCATCTCTACAGCTTTTGTTAATGTTTTTGTTTGTGTGATGATTGATATATTCACAATGTTCTCTGCTTGGGGGATATTTTTTGTCAGGTTTAGATTTGGGCTTGATGGTTTCTGCTTTATTCTTTCAATAAAATTAACTCTCTTTTCTTCAAGGACAGCTTTTGAAGCGTTTCTTATATATGGTGGAAATATATAAGATTCTCACTCCTTCGAGTGAGATAGATTGATAGCAGAATGAGCCTTTTCACCATTCTTATGATCAGCAGCTGTTATCCTATTTTTATCAACAACTTCATTACTGCAGGAATTGTTTTTGCAAAATGTGAATGATGCTGCTGAGATCATTCCACACAGGCAGATTTCTCCACAGAAATTTTTACAGCCAGTTTCAAAAATCTCACTTTAAGAAGTAACCACTAAGTTAATATGGAATAATACAAATTTGTCATAAATGTATGTATGATTTAAAAATGTGGCATGCATAATATGGATGTGATGGGCAAGAATGCAGAACTTTAAATTCCCCAACTATTTTATCCTTTTCATAATGTATATTTCAGCTAGTCACTGTTTCTGTAGGAAGCAATATGAACAGTACACACATACAGACATGATCCTCATGCAACATGCACATTTACTTTTTTTTCAATCTGGTAAGTCTACTGGGCCCTGACTTGATACACCTACCAATAAAACCTGAAGAAGGAGGGTTGGGCTGTATCTTCTCTTTAGTGTTCTCCTGAATGATGTCCCAGAGCTGCCATATAAACTTTGGATGAAGAATGTAAAATGGCTGGTTTGGGTTCTTCCTGCGATGCTGTACATAGGGAGTGAACAGATTGTAGTCTGGCTTCTTATACCACTGAGAGGAAAAAGAAAGAGATTATTTAATGGTATCCAATGTATTTTTAACATGAACTAGCTTCATTCAGGTTCTTTAAAACAGAAGCAAAGTTAGCTGATCAGTATGTTCTTCCTACAAGGACCCCCAATAAGCAGTTCACTGCAGTGGGATGAGCCAACTGTATCTTCCACTCTCAAGCCCACATTAAATCATGGGTTCAGAAAGCCTCAACACAAGGTATGGGCATTAGGATGAACCTTTCTCCACTAGTGCCTCTATCCCCGTTGGCAGCAGCAGCAGGTGAAGCAGCCTCAAGACAGCCTGTGAAGGAGGCAGACGGTTTCTAGCATCAGTTGCTAAGGCAGCTCAGTGGATGAAGGTTTAGTTTTTTTACTTGTAGTCTACCCAGCTCTGAGTTCTTCCTGCCAATAACCATCAGATCAACTAGTCCACTGGGGTTGTGCAGCACTAGCCAAGGCAGAGACTCCCTGAGTGACAACCAGATGGATATCTGCTGCTATCAGCGAGAGAGTGGGCAGCTGGGCACAGATGGTTGTGGGCGAGTGGACACAAAGGAAAGACTGGTGAGGAGGAGGCCTGAGAAATGGGGAAGGAACCAAGAGAGTTTTTTATTAGATTGTATTTTGTTTGGAAAGATGGGGAGAAGGTGGGAAAAAATGGGTGCAATTCTTCATCTTTCCTGATAAAGCCTCCTTCTAAAACCTAATAATGTTCCCTACTTGGCAGATACACCAGAAATCTCACTTTTACAAGAAAATAGCAATGTTCTATAGAAGAAAAAAAAAAAAAAAAGTCATCCACCTAGCCTACGATGCCCATTCCAGTACAAGTGTGGCTACTAGAAAAGCTTTTAACCAATAAACAGATGCAGAAATAGTGTGCCCCACTCCTCAGAATAAGACTTCAGGATTTATTGTGATGAGTGAGAACCAGGAGACTGAAGTACTAAATTTTGTCCTTTGTTTTCATACTGGTTAAGAAAAGCACCAAGGAGACATCTTACCACATTCAGATTTGCAGAGTAGGGGGCAGGATCCCAGGCTACTAAGATAACATCTTTGTACAAAGAGCTGTCAACAAAGTGGTGGTTTGGGTTGGTGAGAATCTGCAAACAAACATGCAAAAGATTGCAGAGTTAAACTTTTCAAAAGCAGCTAGGACCATCCCTTAAAATGAACACTCCTCTCCACTCCGTTCTACATCAATTTTGGTTGGTTTTAAGCAGTTAATTTGAACTTGTTTCGCAAAAATAAAAATTGTGCGTGTATATTTATATATATGTATATAGGTATATATATACACAGATGCACACACATTTTTATATACATATATACACACATATACATATACATATATATATATATATATATATATATATACACATGTAATGGGACCACTTGAAAAGCTGCATAATTGTATCTGAACATTACAGCCTCTTTTGGGACACAGAGCAGCTTTCTTTGAAAGGCTGCAGCCCCCAAGGATACTATCTTTTCCTTTTTTCCCCTCTTTCTTTTCTTTCCATTGTTTTCTCATGCTTACTTTTCTCAATCTTACTTGAAGTAACTCCAGAAAGGCAAATTAGACCATGACAGTAAAAGCTTGTCTACTTAGAATAAGAATTCCAAGAATGGGCAAATGACAACGCTATTTTTGAAGCTGCAGCCATATCTCTCCGATCTACTGCTCTCAGGTAATTCCCTCCTGCATCTCGTGGTACACTGCCTAATCCTCCCATCGTGCTGGATGTTTCCCTTTCACGCTTGCTGTCTTATCCTTTCCCTGACTCTCCATGGCAAACCAGGTCTCTCCGATCCCTCGTGCATCCAGTCTCAGGAACGATTGAGCTGAATGATTTCAACACTAGTTGAAACAGCGTGAATTTGGCTCCAGCTTTTAAACTAATCAGCATTCCAGACAAATAAATTCATACTAATTTTCATTTCCCTTTAGGTTCCAATGAGCCATATTTGATTATGCACATTTTTTTTTCAGAAAAATAATATTGTTGCCATAGCAATATTCTTCCTACCATAAACTTTGAGCTTAATGACTTTCCATCAGCTTTCCACAATAACAGCAGAATTAGTCTTCCTGCCATCAGCACCCCTAAATTCCATTTCTCAGAGCAGTTTTTGTCTGAGGAAGTACTTTCTTTAGAGTATAGAGTAAACAGACCAAAGGGTCAAGCTTTTAAAAGCTTTGTTCTACAATTAACACACAAAGAAGCTCTTACTTGGCTTTCAAAAAGCAAGAGTTCTTTAGAGGGGTTGTCTACACAAGCTTCATTCTTAGTGAGCCTGCATTTATATGTATGAGATGAGTTTCTCCGGGAACAGCAATATCCGTTGTGGCTGTGCTCGCATCCTTCGTGTCCTTCAGGCTTCCACAGCAGAGAACATGAAGGAAGGAGAGGGCCAAAACTGCCTTTTAATCAATTAAAGGAAGGAATTTCCAGTAGCAAGGAGGGAAGGAAGGTCAGAAAATCTGTATGGACATCACATCCTGAATATCTGTAGGGAAAATAACCCTTAGTAAGTGAGCTGCACAGATTTCACTCCTGGGGAGGGAAAGGCCAGTCTCTCTGCAGGAGGCCAGAGTGTCAAGGCTGGCCTCTGACCTCTCTGAAGGAGCAGAAAGGTGGTGGCAATAAGTATGTTTGTGAGGAAAATGAGGGAAGCTATGTGAGCTGACCCGGTCTGACTTTTAGAAATGCCCTGCAGTTTCTTGAGAGGTCATGTGGAGAACAAGCAACACACTGAGCAGCACAGGAGGCTACAGAAATCTCTATTATCATCATGGCAGGACTATACCACAGCAGTGTCTGAAGCCAGGAGGATCCCAATGCACCACTAGCAGCAGGGATCAGCTGATTTACCCATTTAGTCTTTCCACGTTCACTGTGTAGCTAACAAAGCTCAAATCACCCTCTTGAGGAGCTTCTGTCTTCTCTTACAGGGGGAGATTAGTCAACTAAATAAAGTTTCTAAACCCTCCTCCTTGCCTGGCACAGGAGTTCAGGCAAGGTCAGCAAGCAGGACACCCAGATATTAATTATTTTGACTAATAGCAAACAACAGTAAAATGAATAATAGTTTAAAAAGAGAGGTAAAATAAATGACACTAAGGTAAGTGTTCTGCAATACATTAGTTTCAGCAATGAAGCCAGCTTAATGTATTTCTACTTCCTCCTCCATACTAAAAGAAGAGAGTATAACTATCTCAGATGATAACTTCAATGATCTAGTCTGCTCTGCAGCCTCACAATGAACTACAAAACCAGTGTGAAAAGAATGACAGTGAACAGCATTCTTTAAGTTCTAGCAAGCAACATGATGTTATACACACAGAAAAAAATATCTGCAAGGATGGACTTTACATGAGCAAAGAAAAAGAAATAAATGAATCCACAACAGTAATAAGTATTAAAAATTCTGCTAATTCTGCAATCATACTATGGCCATTGATTTCTTAAATTCATCCTTTCACATTATTTCACAAAATTTCACAGTAATTCTATTTTTTTTCAGCTGCATTTCACAAAGAGGAAAGAAGCTTAGTTTGCTCAAGACTGGAGTTCAGGAAATAATTCTGTAAAAAAATTAAAAGACAATCTCAACCATAAGGTGTCGCTATAGCTCAACATACATTTTATTTGTTGGCACCCATATGCAGATCACATTTTCTGTTTCAGTTCAGATGAGCAGCCCCATGTTAGGTGTAATATCCAATGCTCATTAAAGTATTTTAGTATCTTGTTCCTACTAAATTTTTACAGAATGCTGACTTGCCTAAAGTTATGCATTAAGACAACTCAGTTTCTATTTCTTTTGCCTTCCAATGAGGAAATAATTGGGGAACAGGAGAGTATGAGAAAAGAGCTCTGGGACCCATGCAGCTCAGGCTTTCTGAAGATTCTGGAGGCAGTGTGGGGAAGGTCTTCTCTACTGATGGCTCTGGCATCCTGTAGAGCCTTTACACATCAGGACACATCAGAAACTCTACAAATCTGCTCTTCAAAACAAGAATATCAAATAACTACTGCAATCACTACACCAACAGCATATGTGAACATCTTTTACCTGCTCTACATCATGATTGTTAAAATCACTAGCTGTTTCCCTTCAAAAAAAAAAAAAAAAAAAAAAAAAAAAACTTTATCAGAAATTATTGTAATCTTGTACAGAAGTAATATTAATTTGAATTCACAAATATAAGATCTTACCTGTGAGTTAATGATTCGCATGGTTGTTTTATTTCCAACATCTTTTTCATAGCCACGTGTTGGAGCAGAATTAAATCTCAGAACTGCGTCATGAGAATCTAGGAGCACAATGAGGAGTCATAATGTTTTTCTTAGTAAAATAAAACAGTGAAATAACATAACAGGAAAAAAACCTGAAATGATCTAAACTAACATAAAACTTACATACTTCACTTAATTTTGATTTTCTAAGTATGCTTCTAAGTATGCTAAATATTCTACTATGAGCAAATAAAAATCCTCTTGCCACATGTTATTACTAGTATTAAAATCCACTGCAAAAAGCTCAGAATAACCTATTCATTTAGCTTGCAATCCTTAAACAGTTTGCTTAATTGGCTAAAATTAGTATGGAAAGGTTATTAGTATACTCAGTACACACTATTGCTCACTATTTCGACTGCAAAATTTACAAAGAATTACTCCACACAAAAGTGTGTTAATTACAGTTATATCTACTTGCAGATTTCAATGAATAACAATGCTTAACCGTAAGCTCATGTTTCACCATATTTTATGAGACCTCAAAACCTCAAACCTACTCAGACCTACTAATTGAACATACCTATTCTCAAGGTTAGTATAGTTCTTGAAGAATCTATGTAGGGATGTCAATTCAAAACCCTGCTGTAGTACAGAAACTCTGAAGATCCTTTGGTAGCTAAGATCTAACAGAACTGAACTGTCAAAGTTTTCCCACAAGTTGTTGATCTCAGAGTCATGCAAAACAAAAAGTAGCTATGGGTCAAGAGCAGACACTGTGTATTTCGTTAATTCTCTGTTTAGGATAAAAGGTAATCACCCTCCCAGTGTTTAAGGAGATCTCAAAGCCCCAAAGGTATGGAGGAGAGTGAGAAAAGATATCCACTGTCCAGAAACACACTGCTCCTGCCAGTATCCCTCTGTTCGGTCCATTTGGTTTTATCCCTTCTACCAATAAAAACAGAGAACATCATTCAGAACAGAATGGGTACCCATAGATAATTTATACAGTTATTTATCTCTAGTAACTTAAAATTTGGTTGTCTATAGCTCAGGACTGGAGTAAGCAGGAGTTTCCTAAGAGAACTAATGTGCTTTAATGATCCCATCAAACCCTGATTTTCCTTTCTTTCGTGCCTTTTCCTCCAGAAGAAAAAAAGACAAGAAAGTGTGTGTGATATGAAGCAAGCAGTCTAACTCTCAGACAGACTTGCTTGCTTGAACATGATGAGTTTGAAAAAAGAGATTTTTCCAGATGTCCACTGAGCTCTCAGAGGCTGAGAAGGGTAGGCTTTTTCTATGTCCCTAACAGGTATCAATACCCAGTCTCCATTTGCTTAAATCTAAGCATCTTGATCTTCTAAAAACTAGAGGACATGAAGTCAACAAAGGCTACAGATACCCCACATTTCTGGAGAAGACAAAGAAAATCAAGAATCCTTCACATTTGGAACCCGCTAATGAATTTTAAAAATGTAAATTTGGTCCCGTATTCAACAATTTTTGACAATATCTTTTGAGCAACTGCACAGGGAAATGGGAACTGTATGGTTCACACATTGTGAAAGTGTGCTACATTTCCAACATTACTTATGCTGGTTCTTCATCTCAAATTTAGAAGACTTTATTTTACTGTAAAACACTTGATCAAGATGCAGTCACACATTGATCATAGCTGTTTTTAAGTTAACTGACTGTAATGTTAGTATTTGCAGATAATGAGTTTAAAGTTACAAAATGTTTGATTTTTGTTTGGTGGTCCCTGTTACTTACTTAGATGAATGTGATAATAACAAAACAGTTCTCTCTCCTATTAAATAACATAATCATGATGGGAGTCTTCGCAGTGTTTGCACTGTATTTCCAATCCTACTTTAATTCAAAACCAATCAGAAGGGAGGCCAAAAAGGCAGAACATAAATTAAAATTTCAGCCTGCATTTCTAATAGGAACACAGAAGAGGGAGCTAAATGTCTGGGAAGAAAAAGGTCCTGCAATACTGCTTTTGTAGGCCTTTTTTTTTCTTTTTGAAGGGTAAATAGTAAAAAAGCTTTTGTGTACAGGAAATTCACAAACCAAGTCTGTACAGGGTATGACTGAAGAACTAGAACTTATGTGTGCAGTATTGTCCTCCCTCACCAATGATGAGGACTTCTCTATGCATCTGGGGATACCGAGGAGCTCAGCACTGGTGCTAGGCTGACTCCAGAGAGCAGTAAAACTGGCCCCTGAAGGTGCCTCCAAACTGGCAGGCTACTCAACCTTTCAATCAAAAGGTGATAGCCTTGAGGCAAACTTTGGGAAGGGACAGTCTTCTCCTACTGCTATTCATGTATAGGAATAAAAAAGATCTTAAACAAGCTGGTCTCCCTCTTTGCAGTCCGAGTCTTCTTCCAATGTCAAGGACTAAGTGGAGTTGGAAGGGTACATGGACAGACCAGGAGCTCACCTGTGACAGACATTATTTAGACTGCATAAGCCTAATTTCTTCCTTGTAAGGAAAGTAATATGGGCAGATGCTGGTGCTTCAATTTTCCATAGATCAGCCTTTTAAGTGGCAAACACTGGCACTACATGTCCAGTATACTTGTACTTCCAAGGAGCTGCAGTGGCCACTAAGACCCATACACATGAATGAGGCCCTTCTAGGACAGCTTTAAGCAGTCAGTTGTCCTGTCACTGTCCTGGGCCATGCTCCCTACCCAGCTAAAAGTATCTGACAACGGCCTGGAGGACAGGTCAAAAAAAAAAATCTTTCGTGACTCTTGCTGCCTCACAGGCCCAGTATAACAGCCAGGGGTTATCTGGGATCAACTAGGAGCAGATCTGAAATTGTGACACAGGCCTTAGCAAAGACAACATCTCTTCCCTTCAGGTGGCATCTGATGAAAATTTCCAATTAAATCAAAAGCTCTTCTGTCAGTGAATGGCACAAGCTTTCTGTGCTCACAGTATTTCTGAGAAAATGGATACATACAGGAGCATAAGGACCACTAGGTATTACTTCAAGCACCAAATTCCATACTTGTTGTGCTGGTATATAGAGTGTGCAGATAAATCAGTATGATTTCTCCATTACAGTACTAATCACAGTACTGCTATAAACCAGGTGTATTAGGTAACACTGACAAAAGATTTTGTTTCAGTCAATGATAATACATTGTAGAAAGGAGGAATATTTCACCTTAGAGGTTTCTAAATCAGTGGGGCTTCTTGTGAATTGGAGGTTACCCTGGTTTGATTTTAGCTGGAGGCAGGCAGGGCACCTGTGCTGTGCTGGAAACCTATTAGACTAGTTTGATACTGACGGAAGTTTTAATATATCCCAGATATTTAAAGGAAACCCATCTGTGTCAAAGAGATGATACAGCGCGATGAAGCAGCTACTGGGATGCGAAGTCCTGGAAGGTGGGAGGATTAACAACTGCACATCAAAAGGTTTTCATAGGAAGCTGAAGGAGATAACTTCTCGCTCCAAAAGCAGGTTTGAGACACACATTTCATCCTTTCAATACTTTCAGCATACTGGATATGTACTACTAAAATGAAGAATTACTGACATATTAACATGATAGTTACACTCATTTTTGAAAAGAAAACAAAATTGACCTGGATTAATCTTATGATTCCACAACCCTTTTCTGAATAGCTATCACAAAACTACCAACTGGAAGCAGGGAATTCTGTGAAATGTTGATGTCTAAGCACCTGTAAACCTCTTTTATTTAGTGCAGCAATGGAAAAACAGTATGAAGAGGTATCTGAACTCATTTAAAATTACACTTGGAAAAGAGGTCAGAGGACCTGACTTCAAGTCATGAAGCTCCTCAAGGATCTGACTTCTATAGGTAAACATGTAGCAGACGAAGAAGATGCTGTACTGCTTTTTAGCACAGAAAAGAAAATTCAGCCTGGCATAGCAATACCACAAGCAGTTTTTCTATGAACCACCAAAAAAATACAGATAGGTACAACACAGCTTTTCAGGACCAAAGTCTGAACATGGTTCTAAATCTGCTGAAGAAATAAACTCACAACTCAGCAAAATGTCATACATGGCAGATCTGATGAAACCAATGCCTGCTTTATACTACTAGCTGTAATATAATAAAAGGGCATCATTGCTTTGTTAAAATCAAATTATGACTTCAGGCCAGATTTTCCTTTCAGTTATATTGTTCTAAAAGAGAATAGCTTTACTCACATCTATAAGCTTACGCTGATAAAACACTGGCAAGAGAGAAAAACTGGACTTTACAGACTTTTGCCTGAGAAGAATTAATCTTCCAAAAGATGAACGTGAATACATACATGTACATACATATGCACATGAACAGATGCATTTTACCCACCTATTTCATCCCCTAGAGAGGAGTTCAGTATTGCACCAGCAGACATAACTACAGCACAGCTCCCAAAGCCATGTGTATACAATTTGCCCAGTGGAATTTGGGGAACATGCTTTTCCCATCCAAGAGTGGAGAAGGGAGCTTCCTTGCCATCTATTGTTTTCACATTCACCCTTTGTTTTAGCTCACAGAAAAGCTGGTCTCCTGTCAGCTTGGAGTTTCGTTTCCCTTTGAACCGCACCCCATGTTTATTGGTGCTCAAATAATCTTTCATTGCCTTCTGTAGTCGAGGATTTAGCATCTTGGAAGAGACATTCCCTTTCCAAAGCTTGTAAAGAAAGGATTTCGACATTGTGGAATATAGCCCATCCCAGTCATCAGATTCGTCAAGCATCTGGCTTCTCCTGTGCCTTGTGTTTCTTCTCCTCATTCTTCTCTGGTGGCTCCAGTTATTCTGTAAAACATTTTCCTTTGGATTATCCTCATTGACCGAGATGAATTTTGCTATCTCTTGAAGGCTGTTGTGTGACTGAGGCTGACCAGCAGCAAATAAATAATCATCACTCGCTTGGTAGAAAGCGCTTTTTGATTTTCTTCCTATCTGGGATGGAAAAAACTCATCTTCGCTTCTGAAGGTATCCTCCAAATCAGTCCATTTTTTAATACTCCCAGTCCCCGATTTAAATGTACCTAAAAGATCTTCATTAAGAAGTACCTCATTCTCATCAATAGTTTCAGAGAATGACGGATCATGTATGGCACCCATTATGACTCTCTGCTTGCCCTGAATGGGCAGAAGCCTCTTAGTTTCAATGTAAGAAAAGGAACTGGGAACTGGCTCAGCAGTGTTGCTATCTGTAAAATAGATGAAGATCACCAAAAAAAGTAGACCCCATGCAAAGATCCCAAACAGCATGAGTTGTTTCCATTGCTTCAAGTTAGGTTTCATGGCAATGCCTTTACCAGCTCCTCTGTGCCTTGAAGTATTGGTGAAGGAAAATGAAACCTGGAAAGAATACCAAATATTAATCAGGAAGGGTTCTAAAAATAGATACAGTTCAGAAATATCTTAGCAAATTTTGATAGAAGGTGCAGAATTAATCTCTGTTCTGTAGCATGGGAGATTCAAAAGCAGAAAAAAAAAGACTCCAGGGCTTGCAGAAACTGCAGGAGTGACACGCTTTGGCTCTAACCACACAGTGACAGCTGCTAGCTACAAAAGAAGCTGGTGGCCAGTTTCTACAGTAACACTGGATCCTGCCTTCAGGGAGATCATGTGCCTGCCTGCTTCTGCTGCTGTAAGGAGCATACCATAATAAGAACAAAATCAAGCTCCAAGCCTGGCTGCATGCATATTAGAGGAAATATTAGCTGCTTTCTCTTTGCCATGAAAAGTCCTTTTGCAGTGAGAAAAAGCCTGGCCACAAAGGGACCAAGCAGGGAGCATACATTCCCCCAGGTCCTCCTCTGCCTACATCCCTGAAAAAAACAGTGCTTTGTGGGTAACATGGAAGAGATATAGGGGAAAGTATCCTATGGGCTGGACGGAGGGGAATCTTCAGCTGGCATGTACTGCATCAGTGGGACAAATAGTTTGCTGGGAACGGAGGGCAGCCTAGAATCAGATGCTAAATCAGATGAGAAAAACAACTGTACTTCTGCTAGAGATGCTGCACGCTCACTAAGATGACTTGGAGGAATATTCTTAAGGGGTGAGGAGTTTGCATTTTCTGAAAAGGTTGACAGCTGGCACAACTAATTGAATATACACATCTAGGATGGAGAATTCCTTAAATGAGACAGGGAGAGGAGTCAAATTTAGACTTGGAAATCTGTGCTCCACTAATCCCCAGAGATTCTGGCCAGTTTGTCCACTAGCAGGGATGCCTTCTCGATAATGAACCGGAGTGTGATTGAGAGGAGCTGCTTTCCAAGAAAAATACACTAACACATTCCGGGAAAAAAAGGCCATCACACATACTTCTAAGTTATTCAGTTGGTCACCCACTCAAGGAAGTAGCCCAGGGAACAGTGGCTTAGGAGGACTGGAAGTTATCTATCATTTTTCATCAACATGTGTTTTGGGTTATCATGGGCCTGCTATGCATCAATCTAGCCACCCAAGAGGCTTAAGTGAGTCCACAGACCTGCCTGAATGACTCTGCAAGCCCATATCCTTACTTTGCAGGCTGCACACTGCAGTATGAACAGCTGCTGCCCACACCTCAGATGTGATGTTCAGAGGTGCAAAGTCTGTAAGGTTAGCTAGCTCCTGAAATGCCTTGGAGCAGTCCGGCCTGAATGAGTCACTGTTAGTGAGAGCCTGACAGGGAGACACCTCTCTTCGTCATACACTGGTTTTGTCTGTTGTTATATTAAAATCTCAACAAATGCCCTGTCTCAAAGTGTCATTAATCAATAACCACACACACCATTCAGTGTCTCTCCTGCAGGCTGTCCACTCACTGCTTCCTGTGCTCTTGTCTGAAGAAGGAAACATGAACTCACCTGCATAATCACTTGCATAATCAAGTGGCCTGGTCTTTGGTGGCAGAGTTAGCTTAAGAAAGTCCTGTCCTCCCTTGGCATAAGCCATTTATTCACCTCCCTGCATCATATTCATCTAACGCTTCAGATGCAACATTGCAGGGTAAATGATGTATTACCAAGTGACAGATCACTTACCTAATCTAGATTAAAAATAATCCCTTTCTCTTGGGAGTTTTGTTTCTAACCCATTCATTTCAATGACCAGTTAATAGTGGGACTTAAAAGCCACTTGTAACAGCCAACTGTGGTCAGAAAAGGGTAAGTGGAGCGCGGGTAGGCGTGGATTTCTTTAACAGGCTCTGCCTCAGGAGCCACCATCGCATCAAACCACTGCCAAACAGCACACACAACTTGCACATGTCTAACAACACACTGGCTGGTTGACAACTGGGCAGGACCAAAATCATTGTCATCATACACTATCGGTTTTCCGAAAGGTATGCTGAATATAAAGTTTACAAACAAGTTTAAGTAAGGCTGCTTTTTCACATCACTGTGAAATGGGCAGTTACACTGGTTTAAGTTCCTCAGTCCTGCCCTTGCACCATGCCTAGGGTGAGGGTATTTTTGTGTTAACTGGGTCAGCTCCTTTATCCGTTTCAGTTTGGCCACACATACAGTTGTTCCAGCACAAATGAGGAGATTGTCCACCACAATGCAGAGGCGAGAGCAAACCGCAGGTGGTATTAGCAGGGATACTTCAGACTAGTATTTCTGCTGACCTCTTTGGAATGTGAGGCCACAGCATTACATTTCCAAACACGGTCTATTTTAATAGTCTAGACAAAGCCTAGAACAATAAAAAAACCAAGCTGACTCGGGGACTTACAGCAGTGTCCAGACAGAGAGGTGATTTATAATGTCACATCTGTATGGCCGAATTTCATTGCAAACAAATTCATTTCTAACACACTGAGAAGAGTTCATGAGTATGACGACCCTGTGCTTTGCACACATTTGGCTTAGCTTACACAAACCACATGGAAGGAAAGGCTATTACTCCAACCGACCCATTTCCTAGTTGCACTCTACTGTGCAGGAGATAAGATTGTTCTCTTCAGTATCTCAACACTTTCCCCCACCTCTTCCATTTTTAAATCACTACAGGCTATGTCCTGTGGGAGTCTACTTATAGTTGTGCAACGGAGATCTGCCCTAAAGTTATTGCAACCTGCCCACTCATCAGTGTTGGGATGTTTTGCATTTTTAAATCGGCATTCTTCGCCTGTCTGAACAGCTTTCATCCCTTTTTATCATTTACCCTGCTGTGTTTCCCCAGCACTTTTCAACATGTGGCTTCCAAAACACTGTATAAATTAGCCTTTGCTCAGTCAGATATTCCTGCTGAATACACATTTCTTACAGGATCTGTAAAGGAAGTATCTTGTAGAACTTCAACAGACAAGCTTGCAGGAAGTATATGCTATAAGGAAGAAGTCACTAATATTTTCCACTGACTTGTGCAGCAAGTTCAACCACTAACTTAAACATAATTCATCACAAAATCCTGTATTTTTCTCAAATTTTCTAAGATTTGCTACACTTTAATACCAGAAGATACGAGAAACAGAAAGGGTTTAGTTTTCTTAATTCAGGTGTGAGAATATGAAAGTTTTTAATTATCTGTCCTAAGGTGTGTTTGGTGCAGTAGACAGCCTCAGCAGAAAGAATTAGCCTGGAGTCCTAAATTTGATATTCAGGTTACAATATGAAAAAGGGATGAGTTATGTTATTAATTATTTTTAAATAGTGGATTCTTTTTCCCTGATACTTACACGGTCATGAAAGCAAGCTTATAATTATTGGTATGCACATCAGAGAGTGCACATATTTACCTTTTATATGCAGCAAAGTTATCTGTGCAAACCAAAGAATTGGCATACAGTAATGTATTTGTCAACATTGCAAGGAAAAGGAGAGACACCAGTAAGAATAAATCGGAAAATTTACATATTAACTACTGCAGAAGCTTATCTACAATCCCTTGTTGCAAGTGGGGCCTCAAAAAGGATACTCAAATCTCTGGAAGACCTGAGCTATGCAGGCAAACCTCTGTGCTGCTTTAATGTTTTTTGCTCACAAGAAAAGCCTTGTCCTCCAGCAGTACAGCTGAGCTGGAAGCGAATTCAAGGTCATTACTGTGTTAGTTATAAGAGGACCCCTACAACCTCACAGGATCTTGAAGGCTCTGAGTGGAAAGCTGCACTAAGTCCGAAGAAATATCAGTTTATCTTATCCCCTGCTGCACTAAACATTAAGTCATGTCCCACTTCAGCCCCAGCAGCTTCTCACACCTCGCGGATACTGGCTTTTAGGCGAGAGAGCAGCCTCTTGCCACAGTGCCCCCTGCTTGCAGCAGACCCCTCTGCTGCCCAGTGGGGAATCTTCCCCCACACCATCTGAGGCACATGCTTGGGCTCAAAACGTGTTTCTGAAGACAAGGCACCTCAACTGCAAAGAAAAAAGCCATCTGTGTAGGAAAACAGAAATGATGAGCATAATGAATTATACTGAGTGAATAAAGAAAAGCAGCCAGTGTCATAACTATATTCAGTGAAGTCCACTGGATCCCTGAGGAAGAAACTTGTATCTCTCTGTGCTCATCGTGTAGTTTTCAAACCTGTCAAACCAAATCAACTTTAAAATTATCATTAACATAGCTTCTTGTCTCCAACTTCAGAACTCCTTCCTGAATTACTCTCTCCACTTAGAAGCAATGAGAACTCTGGAGTCAAACCTCATGCTTTGACAAAAGAAATAAGCCTGCACTTAGGGGGAAAACCCCAAGACCTAAGCAAACCCAGTTACTTGTTCAGCATAACAAGCAGCTCCTGTGGCTGAAGATTTTGTTTTGCTACATCTCCTACCTGATGGACTCTTTCCACCATTAGCTCATCTAAACTCCAACTGCCATACGGACAGAAGCTTTTTTCCTGCCCAGTCAGGTTGCTTGCACAGAAGCCATAAAAACCATGAGGCAAAGTACAAATCAGTGAGATGGGAAGGAAGGGAAGACTTACTTATTTGCTTAATAGAAGTACTCTGAAAAATAAAGGCAAACAAGAAGAGTATCTTTGAAGCTTCCAGAAAACAAAAACAACTCTTCAGCTAAAATTAATGGAAGCTGATTTTCCAGAAGCAGTGCTCGCTTATAGGAAATTTCATTTTGCTACGTTAAGATGCAAGAAACAGAAGAATGCTGCCCCCCCATATAGCCTACTATTTTGCAACAAAGCACACTTTTAATTTTTCCAAAGTAGGCCTCCTGACTAGTTCTTAAAATGAGAAGAGATGGATGAGGGAGATTTTTTTCTATTCCTTTGAAACATTCCTCCCTTTCAACGCTGTCTATTGTTAAATTAATTTGTACAGACCCCAGCAGCTCAGAGGTCAGAACGGTTCAAGTTGATGTTCTAAGCTGTGCACTGTTATGTTAAACAGGGTTTTTCTTGGCTGCAGCTTTGCAGCGGGAAGGTCACCTTGGGGTTATTCAGGGTAGCAAATGTTAGCTGTGGGTAACCATTCCCAGAGGGTTGAGAATCAGACCGGGGTTTATTTGATGGAAAGCTTAGGCAGCCTGAACAGATAGCAAATGCTTCTTTAGTCGGCTTCGTCTCTTAGTCAGCTAATTTCAGTGTATTAAGAAACCTCTGGCACAGGGCAAGACAGCTGGAGGCTGCATTTCCAGGGCAGGGAAGCATACTCATCCTCTCCTGTGAGAAGTGCCAAAGTGGTTTTAGCATTAGCACATCACTTCTGCAGCGCAGGACATACAGTAGGCAGCAACAGACAGGCAAGCCTGTGGGGAGTGGTGACTGCCAAAAGATGTATATTAGTCTGTTGATGGCTTGGGCACTCGCCTTACTGGCTGTGATTAGGCCTTCTAATTAATGAATCTCTTTTGGACAACTTCCTTGTTAGTCCCAATAAATCTAGCTCCTTCCTTCAACATTATTTTCAGAGGAGTCAAGCTGCATTCAGTGTTTTTTGTGTCAATATAAGAAAATGCTTTCTGAAACAAAGAAGAAATCATCCAAGCAACTCAGAAGTACGTTTTCGCAGTATTGCTCTGTGCCTTTTTAACCCATATCCAGTTATCTTCTTCTTAGGGAAGACTCCTTGGGAGGGATGCATATGATAGTGTTGCTAAGCTGAATCACTCACTAAAGGTGAGCCAAGCATCCCAAGTCTGGGCATTTTGAAAGTGGAGTCTTCGGTTCTTGTTTGTTTCTGAGGATTCAAGTACAGAGCACGTCTGTTTTTAAATTTTCTCATAAAACCTTACATTTTAAGCTAAAGTGGGTAGGGGGGACTTTGGGTTTTTTTATTTTGTTTTGTTTTGTTTTTCGCTAATGACCCATTTCCTCAGACTGTAAGAAAAATTGCCAAATATAGTGAGGCTTGCGGTAAAACTCAAGCTGGCAACCCTGCAGCTGGAGAAATGATCAGCAGGGCTTCTGCCAGAAAACGTGTCCTAGATTATGCTTTAGGAGCATGGGGGCTTAGATCCATAAATCTCCAGATTTTAGTGGGAGGTCAAAGCTATCTTCTAAGCATCTGATATCCCACTCTCCACTCTCCATCATCAGGTTCAAACTGCTTGGCACTGAAACCAGCTATCACTTTGCTACAGCCTTCAGTACCGCCTGCGCAGCCCAGAGACCACGTAGAGGTTATGTGAGTGAGGGTTGACAGGAGAGAAGTAAAAATAATCATACTAGCTCTTAGCCTCACATGCAGGCTTTCCTGCTGCCAATGGAAATGATCGTCACAGTATCAAGGGCCAGGGAAAACCTGGCTTCTGTGGTGACTGGCTGTACCTCTCAGTTCAGTCCCCATCTATTCACCTTGCAGCACCTCTTCTCACTAGCCACAACAGTGACCCCATCTCTGATGGACACCGAGACTCAACACTCTGGCCAGAATTTCCTTCCAAATTTTAGGTCGGGGAAAAAACACAACCTCTTTTTCTTTTATGGACTAGTTATGAGCTGACTACAGTCTTGGTATCATAACTGAAGGTTTCTACAGAAAAGCATTAGATTTCACTACACATGAAATTCAGAACAACGTCAGTGTAAATCATTTCCAGGCTCCTCAAAGGAAACTACAAAGGGGCAGAAGTATCACATAGCTCTACTGAAAATAAGCAGTTCTCACAGCATAATTCAAAATCAGCTCCTACAGCCTCTCAGAGAACCCTTCACACCTCCATGTCCTCTCCATACTCAGCCTCAACTGCTTTCCTCTCCTTGCCATTTGCTCTTGCTTTATCTTTGCAGTGCCCTGCCCCTATTCACAGCAAAGGTTCAAGGCTGCTTTGAGTTCTAGCAAATGCCAGAGGTGCCTGCTTTCAAAAAACAGGACATGGATACAGAGCCACCACTTTGGCCACTGTCCCTAGCATATCCTCACAATTAGTAGAGAAGCAATTAAGGTATCTTTATACCACCTGAAGAACTACCAGCTGGCTGTTTTTGGCAGCTTTTGGTCAAATTTCTGCCATCACAGCATTGTCTCTTGGTTCAAGCATGAGGGGGAAAAAAAAATCAGTTCCTATCTACATCAGTATAAAACCTCTGCAAATATCCAAAGATATTGCAAGTCATCTACAAAGTGAAATCCAGTATGCCAACAGATAATCCTGGAGAGATCCAGCTTTGCACAAAGAACACCACAGCTGGTTATACTCCTGCATCTATGCAGCTCCTATCTGCAGAAGGTGTCTCAGAGATTAGGCCCTAAAACAGCTCATGGGTTTTTTTTTATGACATTTGTGAGCGTCTGCTCCCCCCCCCCCCATAAACTAAAAGCTTTACTAGTTAGTACTGCAGCTGCTCCCAGGGGGCTTGATTAGCATCAGGGTCCTGCGAAGCCACACGCTGTGCATTTGCACAAGGAGGGTGAGCTGAACATACAAACTGGGTGGAGATAAAAGCCAGGAGTAGAAACAAGGCAATCGCATGGACAGCCACCACTTGTTTGCTCGTCTTCCCTTCATTCGTAACCATCTTACTAATGTATTCATTTTTTATTGCCAAGGTAGGGTTAATGAGGAGGAAGCAAGGACATTGAGAGAGAAAGAAGGAAAGAAGGAGGACAGAGGATGTCGTGCAGCAGAGACAGGGAGGAAGGAAGGCTGGCAGCAGGACATTGCAGAGGGCAGGAAGACAGGGGCTAGTGGCAGAAAGACTGAAAAGATGCCCGCAGATGTACTGAAAGAGTAAAACAACGCCTGCCAGAGGCCTCAGCACCGAGAACGAACAAGAACCGGAAGCAAAATCTTCCCCATATCAGAGCTATCAAATCCTTCCCTCCAGGGGAACACCAGGTAGGTCCTGCTCCTGCTGAGGGCCCATGATGTCTTACCCTATTTCTCCCAAGCAGCTGAGGGAACAGAGGCCAGTATGTCCCTGCAACAGGCTGGAGATCTGACAGGGGAGCAGGCCCCTCTGGCCGCCTTGAGCAGGCAGCTGCGAATCCCATGCAGAGCAGCTCCAAGTTGTGGGTGCCCAGTGACCTAGAGCATGAGTAGGAGTTGCTGCCTATCTTCAGCACAGCCTGGCTTTCTGTGGGATCGATCCTCCTCTGCCCACTCCTTTGAGGACGTAACAGGAGTTTAATCCCTTTCCTCCTGCAAAATTGCAGTTCAGAGAAGCCCGTGTCTATAGTCTGATGTAATGTAAGCAAACATGATTGCAGGAAACTCTTAATGCCCTGAAACAAAACAGAGAGATACAGAGAATTGGATAGTGTACTCAGTGTCTAATAAAACATTAAAAAAAATTCAACTAGCATACATAGCTGTATTAGCAGGGCGGGGGGGGGGAATCTATTTTTAAGGGATAGCTTTTGATACTGTACTTGCAAAAACACATAATTCAAAAAAGGAAGGAAGTACTTTGAGGGTTTTTTATTTAAAGCCTGACAGGATAAACGAATCACCGTCTCATTAAATCACACAAATCTCAGTCTGCACACAAGACTGAACCACGAGAAATAGAACGTTACAAATCCGCATGCAGTTCTACACTGAGAACACAACAGCTCACTTTATTTCTGCTCTTGGCAAGGTTAGAATTTCTGCTCTATAAATGCTTCTAGATACTATATTATTTGAACTTAATGCAGCAGTAATTGCACTGAAAAAGTGCATCTGAACTGCTTCCTGAGAGAAACATTTATACTAACGTCCACGTGCTGCGTGGTTACAAAAGTCTGTTTCAAGAGGATCACAATAACTTGACCAAACCCACAAAGTGGTCCAAGTACAAATGGTTTGAGAAGTTTGGTTTTCCACTGAACGCACTGCTTCTGAGATATATCTGTATAGTAGTAAATTTTACATCCACGGACTATGTTTCTACTGTACATTTCAATATAGCAAAGACTATAGCAGTTCGCAATGTATTGCTTTTTATTATCTTTTTATTAGATTCTATCTTTTTACATTTGTTCCAGAAAGCAAGGAAGCCCTTGTTTTAAAAACCCTAAAAAGAGGAACAATGGTAAATAAACTGTTCTCCATTTCTTGGCTCTATCTTCATGCCAATTCCTATTTGCTTATAAATTGGCAACATAATTGTAAGAGATCATTTAGGAAATTATCACTGTTGATGTCTCATTTCTATATACTCACACATACAACATGCCTTGTAGGGATTCACTTGCTCTAGGCTAAGTTTGAATGAAAAGTTTCTCCCTGGGAGGAGGTCTGCCAAACTTAAGTATGAAGTAAGTTTAGCCCTTGTTACATTACAAATACAATCCAAAACTGAAGTTTCTTGGACTGAAACACTTTTAAAAAAAATATTTTAATACTTAACATGACTATGCTGATGATATGCCAGCCTAGCTGGGATGTTTTATTTGGCTTCATAAAACAAAATAAAGCGATATTCATATTTAAAGTTGTCTTTTCTTTTTTTCTCCATTCTGGCATTGTTTTATGCATGGCTGAAAGCAATATTACTTTAAACTCCAAGTAGATCCACAGAAATCTCTTCTGTGGGGGATACAGCTGTCTGTAACCTGATACTAACCACTGGAACTTGAATCCTACCTAACTGGAAATTCTGCAGAGAAACAGGATGTCTGAGCTCTACCGTCATGAAACCAGTATGAGGAATACTGTCAATTAAGTGAAGGTTATGGGTTGGATTCTTCATAGCTTTATTCTTTGTGCAGTCATTACAGCCCACATGCAATGCAATGCATGTAAAATATTACCATTCCTCCCTTCCAGCACTTGCCACTCACTCCCTAGAAGTACATGTGACTTTACAAGGTGGAAAGTAATGGGAAAAAGGCTAGGATCTCTGAAAGCTCTGACACTATTATAGTAGTGAAAACCTGAAGTAAGTGAGAGCAAGACAGAGCTGGCTGGCATGCAAGATTAGTGGCACTGTTTTTGTTATAAAATTTGGAAAGACAGGATTCTGATCTCATACTAGATGGATATTTCTGGGGAAATACCACTTACAGCTAATCTACACCACCGTAACAAACACCAGAACATAAAACCATGTATTTTTAGACCTACAGGCTACTATGGATGAATCTGAAAGAGTAAATACATCTCTTACAAAGACACTTGGCAGAGGTTGTTGAGATGCCTTTACCTCTAAAGGAAAAAGTCTCTATTTAAATATTGACTTTGAAGTCTGAAGCTAATCAGTATACATGTAATATATTCCCTTACTTCAGTTCTTCAACAGGTGAAACTCAACATTTCCATACAAATGTTTGTTAGTATTTCAAATGCTTGCTATGTCTTTTTTGGTTTCCAGCCAACAGGCAGTTCTTTGAAATGCTGCTGATTTCATTAAAAAGCACTCTGCTTTTACACTGCTTTTAAACAGTCAAAATATGCAAAAGCCCTGCCTTTCTTTTGCACACTCTCCTTAGGAGAACACAGTTCTCAGGAAACAAAGAAAGGAAGAGCAGAGAAGCGGCTGCTGGTCCTAGCAGGGAGGAAGGCGGATGGGGACATGCTGGAATAAGCTGCACAAGGAGAAGCAGCTTCCTCCAGGCACAGATAAAGAGCAGCCTCTCTCCCGGCACGGAGCCTCTCGGGAAGATGTCAGACACCTCTGAAATCCTCCTTCTGCCCCCCTCACTCCCCCTGCAGCAGCCTAAGCAGACTAAGTCCCCAGGGGAATGGGCTCCCGGCTGGCTGTAGACAGGATCTGCCCATGCTCTCCAAGCACACCTGCCTGCTCGCTCTCCTCGTGGAGCTTCGTTGGATCCAGCGCTTGCTTCTCCTGAGGTTCATGGCCTTCCCAGACAACACTGGGGAAAAGGCGCATGCCTCTCTCTTCCACCATCTGCTGCTTCGGCTATCGGCAGTGGTGGCTCTGAAGCCAAGTGTTCACAGAATCAAGGAAAAAATGTTTGTAAGGATGTGCTTTCACCTTTGCCTAGCACAACAGGGACCCAGTCCATGGCTGCAGCCTTTAAACACTAAAGGCGCAGAGCAAGTAATAAAATGAAGGCAATTCATTGCCCTATATCAATCACAGTAAGAAGGCTTTCTTTGCCACTGTAAAAAGTGTTCTAAAAAAGAAATCTTTGTTTTAACATAGATTGATTCCTTAGCAACACCCAATCCTGTCAAACATATTATGCTGATGGCTTTTAGTCTTGCTTCAACCCTGTTCAGACAAAAAACAAATGAAGTAACATTTAGTCTGAACTAAAAGCTAATGCTAATGCTTCTAACATTTTGATGATTTTTGCTTTTATTTCTCAACGTGCATCTACATTTTTAGTCAACATATGCTAACAGAGATGTTTTACAGTTAAATCTACTATAGGAGGTATGAGAGACTATACAAATGATGGCAAGAAGAGCAAAATTTTCCTAGATTTAAAATTTTCTCAGATTTTTTAACTATTGGAGAGAAATGCATTGAAGTTCATGCTAAATATGGGTATGAAAGTGGAAAAAGATATGCTGGCAGCAATCATAAATGATGTCAAGCAGTTACGAGACTCTCATTCTGGTCTTCAGCTGTCTTCAATCTACTCCTAACTTCTCAGATTTTTTTAATAATCTATACAAAATATTCTGTTGTGCAACAGTCTAGTTTACAGTGGTTCAGGAAATGAGGTAAAAGAATAACTTACTGTGATTCTCCACTACACGAGCAGGAACAATAGTAAAGCACTGGTAATTCATACTCACTAGTAGGAAACCTGCCATTAGTAGGAAACCAACCAACAACCAAACCCAATTTGGTGAACCGATTAAGTAATGCACTAATCCAGCAAAGCAGCAGGATCTCTATATAGGAGCAGTATATTTCCTTAATACATCATAACTTGTATTTTATTTTAATTATCTATGCATTGCACAATTTCATAGTTTTACTAGATTATGTAGTGAATTGTAAGGCACAAAAATCACTGAACCTCGAAACATACCTCTAATATACCTCCCTTGAATACCACTAATAGATCTTGGTAGACCATGAGAAACATCACATTACCAAACTGCATGTTTCCTAGGAAAGAACAGCATCATCTTCCATGTTCATGCAACCTCATCTCCACGTTGCGATAATAGACTTCTGTAGCACCTTACAATCCTAAAGTGGTATTTAAATGAAGGAGTACAAAGATTTTAAGATGATTTAAGGAAAAGAACTGCATGGTAGATGGATCTACTTACTACATTTATTCAAACGTGCTTTAAATGTTAGATTTTGCTTTCCCTCTTAAAGAGGTTGATTTTGTGAACTGAAACAGTAGTCCCATAAGTTGACTTTTTAAACTCAGCATAAGAAAATGAGCACCACTTCTGCTTTTCTTAAGCAAGTGTATAAACAATAGCACATAAAAAAGTGTTGTGCCTCATAATAGCCAAAATAAATATTATTTAAACTTATTTGGGGAGCAGGGAATAATCACCTTCACACCTGAGGCCCAGATCTGCACACGCAACTACACTGACTACATCTGCATGTAAGCAGTGGCTGCCAACGCACACTCCAACTTCTTAACACAAATCAGGTAGCTGGATACAGCCACAATTTAGTGTAAAGATGGTGGAGTTTTACACAATTTCTCCTCCTTAGATTTCTTCTCCTTCTTTCTTAGATTTCTTCTTGCTTAGATTTCTCTTCCTTCTCACTCTGTTAATCACATTTTGAGATTGCAAGATCTGTTCAAATTGCTCAGAAGGCAGCAGAAATTATTAACAGTGAACTAATTTTTGATGAAATGGACTTATCATACTAACTAGTGATCATTTTTAAGCTTTAATTGTTAGAATTTGACACTGCTCTTTCTGAATCCTGTGCAATGTGCTTTCCTAATTCTCAGTGGATACTATTTATCTGACTTATTTACTAATTACTTCCAAATTGCAAGTGTCCCTCAGGTCTGAATCACTTTTGATGAGAGAATGAGCTGACTTACACCATTTTATAATACCCGTGAAGAGAGATTAAAGGAAAAGAATTTGTATGGATAAGATCAAGCAAATGGAAAGCTTGATATTTTGAAAGTATTTATTTCCTAAATTTATCATCACATGCAGGTAACAACCTGTGTCTGTTTAATGTCATTGTTAGTCCAAGATTTCTGTTTAACGGTTATCTCTATTTACTAAAAAAATTAAAAGCTATGGCAAAAGCAATACTCCAGCCTGCAGATATTATAAATGTCACTGTCTCCATAAGGATACAGAATATGGACAAGCACATGAAGAATAATTGCATATTTTCAAGCCACTTAAATAGAACATGCCCAAGGGCATGCTGTAGAGGAGCCAGCATTTTCGTCAGCAGGTAACATATACAATTTCCTTTCCAGGAGTCACAGAATCCAAGTTTATGTGAATTCTAATATATCACTTTTCTGCCAAGCACACTGTTGTAAGAAACAGACACACTGGTGTCTTTAGTTTAAAATCAATTTTGCTTCGCTTAGACATCAAAGGATTGGGAAAAATATAGACTGCTAGTACATGATATCTACTTTCTAAAGCACTCTCCTTTTTGGTAGATGTAATATTCTTAATATATTTTAAATATATATATATATCTGTGTGTATGTATACACACACACACACACTTTATGTACTCTACGTACTCCATCTATGGCTACTATTTCTTCAGCATTTTGGTTATGATAGGTGACTTGCATCTCTGGATTGAAATTGTGTGCTTTCTCCAGCATCACTTTTTCAATATAACCACCTCTTGATTTCAAAAAAAACTCATGAGAAACAGCATTCCTGATCTGTCTCAAAGATCTATGAATCTGTTACTGTTGCTGCAAGTCTTGACCCAATCTGTCTCTATCCTGATGAATTTTTTGTTCAACATGCCTGTTTCCAATTCACATTGACATCTTCATGAGTACTTCTCAAGCACGATACTTCTAATTTTCTTCCGTAAACTCAACTCAGATGGACGGAAAGCAAGGGGGATGATGTGGTCAGAAAAGTATTGTATTTCAAATAAGAAAAATATAACTCTATTCAATTTAGCAAATCTTAATGAAAAAAATCAATTTCAGTTTATATCCCAAAGCCATGATGGCACTGATACAGGATCACATATTACTTTGGGGAAACTTGGACACTGGGATAGTAAACAACCCTCTTGTTACTCCTCAGCTATTACTGGTCACACTTCTGCCGTATAGGTGATCCCAAACAACTAAGGAGAACAAAAAACCAGATATAGAGGGGTTTCTGAGGGCCGAGACTCACTTCAACCTAGTGGTAGGGTAAGAAAGACTTCATTCTCTATCAATCACAGATACTTACTGGGTCCATTCTGCACTGGCCATATAGCTCTGAGATGATATTGTGTTTGGTTCTGAGCCCAAACTCCTTTAGTGTCCGCTTAACAGCTTTGCTGTCTTTGTACAGCTGTATCACTGCCCAGTTTTTAATGTTCCTGCCTCATTTACTTAAATGATGTTAAATAAAATGTCAGGACATAAGGAAACAGTATCAAAGATTTAATGGTGGTATTTTAATTATTTGGAAGGTCACACCTTTTAGCTATTCTTTAGGAAATAAACAAATTCAGAAACAGGGTAGAAGTGGATCTACCAGAGAGCAAACAATCATAGGAAGTCAAATGCACTTTCTTGAGCTTCTTGCTGGCTTTAAGTCTGGATCAAATGTCTATCTTAGCCACGCTAAATTACTCAGCAGTCAAGGCTATGAGTTACTATTGGCTGCTTCACTGATTAGACATGGTACTGGTATGCCTGAGACCGCCCAAACACAGCAGGAGTTACTGCAGCAGTAAGCAAAACTACAGTACTGCAGTATTACAGGCTATGCAGTTTTCTCTCCCTTCTCTTAGCTTGTGCAATGAGTTTATGAGCCTCCTTGGAAACTTTGATCTACAAACGTCGGATGGAGTAGCACTAGCAGTAACTCAAAGCTTTGTAGTTTTGCAGTCTGAAAAGAATGCAGACACAGTATTTCTAGAAATGCCAAGAGGATAAAAAATCATTGAGGTGAACTCTGCCTTTGTGGCCCTGCTTACTGAAGAAATTATTCAAGAGTCTCCGTGCGGAGCACTACAGTCCTGTACAGTGATGCTTGAGCTTGCTCAGGTATCAGAAGAATACGCTCATACTTACACATCTTGCTTCGCATTTTCTGTTTGATGGCTATAGTTTTGGTAATATCAACGAGCTGAAGAATCCTCCAGGCATTTTGAATCACAGCTAGTTATTATTTTTTTAAAAATAAGAACCTGTCTTTCACACACTACGAAAGTGAAGTTTCATGTAGACAGTGTGCTCAAGCTGGGTCTCTATTTATCTCATGACGACCTTGCAAGAGCAACGTATTTTCCAGTAACTGCAAGGCTTAATTATTTTAATTCTGTGGTTCAGGAGTTTCCAGTAGGGTTTCTCTACTGCTTGCAGCTTTTGCAGAATGTAGCAGTATATCTGATCACTGGTTTAAGTAGCTGTGATCACATTACACCCACCCTGCATTCTTTTCATTGGCTGTCTATATAGTGGCAGATTGATTTTTAGCTGGCTCTGTTCGTCTTTTTAGTGCTCCTAATAATAAAAAGCCTGAGCAAAAAGAAAAATTCGCTCATAGGTATTTTAGGCAGACTTCCTTTTTTCAGGGATTAACCCATGATAATATACTGTATCCTAACAGACAACTGTGTGTTAGTCCTAGGGCATTTCAGGAAAGAAACAGTAACTCCTCTCCAGTACAGATATCAGCACCAGTACAAATGGCAAAGACTGAGCCCAGCACATACCAAGGGAGATGTCAGCAGTAGAGGACCTCCTGGCCTCATGAAATGCAGAGCTCAGCAGGCGCTGGGAGCTCCTGCCTGAAACAGAGGCCAAGTCCTACCAAACAGTGATCAACAGCACCTTGTATCCTCCAGAAGCAGCACCTCCAGACTTCTGCTCAGTTTCTCTTGGCACTTTTAGACTCTAACCAGGGAAAGAAAAATACCATCAAGCATCAACTTCAAAAGCACTCAACTCTTGCCTCAGGGTGAGGGCTCATTCCAGCTTGACATCTGTTCCAGCCCCTCCCCCTCTGTCTGTAAAGGGACTTGGTCAAAGTAATTCAGTGTCTTTAAATACAGTATCTTTAAAGACCTTTTCTCATTAGTGTTTTTTGGCTCCATCTAACAACAGCAGGTATATGCAATGACGTGCTTTAGTCTCCACATCATCCAGAAACCAACACTCAGGGAGTGCTGGAAAGGGCTGGTTCATAACCAGGTCTCCTCTCCTCCCTGAACCAAATGTGGCAAATGTGCCCCTAAGTCAAGAAATAAGAACAACTACCAGGCCCAGCAACTTAGATGCAGCTTCTTTTGCTCTAGATTTTCTTATTTTTCTCTGAAATTTTGCAATTTTGGCAGCTAAACATCTCAGGCTAAGGATGTTCAAACACAATGAAGAACAGGTCAAGAGCATACAAAGAGAACCCTGCAGGTCAAGAAGGCAATCAACCAGAAACATTTTTTGCCTGGAGGAGAGAGTATAGCTAGGCCAACAGAGAGGCCAACTAGATAGGGAGCCTATTAAACACTATTGAACAGTGAGCTTTCAAATCAGATGCTCCAAAAAAGCTCTGAACTGATGGTGAGATGGGGTAGGACTCTTAACCGTGACTACCAATCCCATGGATATGGAGCTAATGCTTCTGCCTCACCATGTAGATCTGTACACAGCCATGCACAATTTGACTCCAAGCAACACAGATCGGTTATCTAGCTTTTTTCAAAAAATAATCTAAAATGAATAGCAAAAATATACTCAATCTGAACAAGAAATAGCAATAAACAATTAAGATGGAACAAATGCCAACTATGAAGAAATATTTCTAATGGAAAGATTAGCTTTTTATAACAAACTCTAGTTCTAACCTTCATAACTTCAACAAACTAAAACCCAGTCACATGAAATTTCACAGTCATGATCTTACGCCAAGGAAAGCTTCTCTGGAAAGTTTGAGGTAGATGGGCCAAGGCATCTTGGAGATATGAAAGTTCCAAAAAAGTGAGGTGTTCTTCATTTCTTGGACTGCTTCCTAATTTTTTGGAAATCATCATAACTTAAAAATGGGTGGTTTAGACATTCCAAGTTTGCTTGGCTACTACTGGTGCCTTTGACTAGTTGCAGGCTATTTTATTATTAAATGTGGGTTTGTGTAAATTCTGAGCACTACAGTTAACACCACATGTTGGCTTACACATACCATAGGCAAGCCAGTCTGGCCCACTACAGGCTACTTAATCACCTCATCAGTTCTGCTCAGGAGGCAGAGCAGAAGCCAAGGAGTCTTCCCTCAGGTCCAAGAGGGTGTAAAAATTTGGCTGGACTTGCAGTCTCCATCGGGAAGCTACCTTTCTCTAAGTTGAAGAGAAGCTTTCACAGGGTGCTTACAAGCCTCATCAGTACCTAAGTGCCTTTCTTGGAAAGCTAAGCACAGACCAGGCATGGATGAATTCTCTCCTCAGACTTATTGGTGTTCATCTACTACTTTTCCAATCCATATTTGGCCTTATTATCTCAATCTCCCAAAAGTTTCTCAGGAAACAGCCAAATAACTCCCAAATCCGCCCCTCGCCCCCTGCATTAGTGATCCATCCCACTGCTGAGGGCATACTGATTGCCACCTCCTTCCTGAGGTCTCAGGACTTCTTTTGAGGCTCTTTCCCTCTCCATCTCACTCCCTCGCAGAAGGCTGCCTTCCACACCTGGAGCCTTGCGCACACACACAAAACACACCTCATTAAACTTCTGGGCAGGAAAACCCAGAGGGAAGATCTTAGCCCTCAAGGAACAACTTTCCACCTGAGCAAACCAGAAGCTTTGATGAACCCTGGAAATGTGAGAGAGGAATTTGCTCCTTGTGGGGACTGCTCTGTCTACGATCTTGATTTTGATAAGAGATACCATGGCAACCTCATGGATCTCCTGACACGGCCTTCAGCATGGTCACCTACTTTAAACAATTCTCCTTAATCTTTGTTATTTCCTTTGACAATGACTATCACCTGCTGAGTTGCCACAAAAATACACAGTGCACAGCTGATCAGTGGTGGAAAACATCAGGGCATTTAAAACACTTCTCAGTGAAGTATTTTCCTACCAAGAAAGTGTCTCGGTTACAAAAAGACCTATTCTTTTTGAGATGCACACATGCATGACTCCCATTCACAGGAGTTATGTGAGTGCATCAAAAGCAGAATAGGCTTGGAAGTGTCTGCATTTACCAAGCATTGATCCTGCACACAAGTGCCTTTTAAGAATGACATATTCTTCGACCTACTGCATCTTACTTTTACTCTTCAAAAACAAAAGATTTTACAGTCATCATGCCCCCTAAATTTAAAAACTAAAGTTATGATATGAGCACAAAAAAATCCATATAATATAAATGATCTACCCAGTAGATGGGAAGAGCTGAAGTTTTTCCACATTTCTGGGCCAACTGTGTATTTATCGGCGCTCTTTTATTTGTACCAACTTTACATACCTGTTCTGTCACCTTTTAAATGCAGATAATTTACCTGCAAGAGAGATAAATTTCTCAGAAGACTACGCAAAGCTCAGTCGGGTTTTATAAAAAAGAAAAAAACAAAACAAAAAAAAGAGCCATGGCCGTGCGCTGAACTCGCACAAAGCTATAGGTGGATCTCAGGGCGCTCCTGCCAGGGCTCGGGCATAGCCCCCGTGCGAAGGCCCTCCCGCTCCACGCTCTCCCGCTCCACGGGCTGCTGGGGGAGCTAAGGAAAGGAGCACGGCAAGGATGTGTACGTTCTTCCCTCCCCCTATCAATCCGCAGAGGGCCAGTCACAGTCTGACCCTAACTTAACACTCAGGCTGTAAACTTACTTAGCACTTGTATAAGAATTTATTTTTTCAAACATACTCATGGCAGCATATGGCCCATCGACAGGTTTATTATTGTAAGACACTTTTTCCACCAGGTTATAGTCTTTTTTTATAAATATATGTTTCAGCACATAATAAAATCCCTAAGAACTGTTCCTGAAACATAATCATTGTGCAGGCACAGAAACTACTTTTCAAGGTTTGTCAAGATAATGAAAGAAACAAATTTTTAAGGGGCTTCCTGTTTTCTAAATGTCAGTTTTAAATCTAAGGCTACTGAGAGTTATGGCTTAAAAAAAAAAGAAGAAGAGAAGAGAGTTCTCTTTGTTAACGCCACATTATTCTCCATTTTGTCAAAGCAATTATTTTTATATTTAGTAAAATTTTTCCTTCCACTAAGTAGATCTTTTAACTACACTTTAAATCAGAACATGTGTTTTATGGGTGAATTATAAGCTATTGAAAAAAAAGCGGAATATTATAAAGAAAATGTCAACAGCACACAGCTACAGTCATGCAAATGCATCAGTGCAGAACCGCTCTTGGTATTCTGTGCCCTTCAGCAGTGCTAATAAAAAGTCTGCACATGGAGTCAAAGTAGTTAGAACACAGCCTTGCATCCATGTACTATATTATATCTAAGTTAAATGTCTAAAACATGTCACTACTTGATTTTGCTATAAACCACATCTGTATTTTGAAGAAACAACACATTCTGTCTTTGCAGCTATAATGCAACTTTTATGCTAGCACCACCATTTACAGAAAAATCACATAGTGTACACTCCTATTCCTGTGCTCTTCTTATTCCTAATTCTTCTTCTAAGAGGCTTGTTTCCTACCACCCAAGTTTATTATCTTCTGTTGAAAAGAGCTTGCAGTTGGAACACAAACTAAGAATCACATGGGTCTAAATTCGAAGCCTACTTGAAGTCAGTGGGAGACTTCCAACAGATTTTAGGGAACTTGGGAACAGGGTCATAGCTCACTGAAGACACTAGAGTCCTTCCAGACTGTACGATACTGCATGCTAAATAATCCTTACCTTCTTCGAAAAACATTTTGAGCATTTGGTTGAGATTTAGGGTATTCTGGAGGAAAAAGTACACTTGTTTGTTTTCCCCAATGATATTCCTCATAAAGCATAGATGTTTTAAGTCATCAAAAGAAATAATTAGTCATCATCAGGTGTGAAGTTTCAACAAAAAAAAATAATAATTTTATTGCAGGCTTATTGTTATAACTCATATGTATGAGCTTGCATTCAGAGAAAACTCTTTCGTTAAAATTAATCACCAATCTCTCAGCCAATTTCTCGGTAACTATCATTAAGCCTGGACATGACTAGCTTTACTGGGAGACAGAGTGTGCCCTCTCTATTATTTCCATAGGATAAAAGCCTAAACCCAGTGAAGCCTTTTGTGGACAATTCCGGATGGAGATAGCACCTCAATGAAGCTCCTGTGCATCCTACCTTTTTCTACATTTACAGAGGACGCATTTATAGAAGAGACAGGTCAACAACTCTGACAGTGAAATGCTCTCTTTCTGCATGAGCAGATGTAGTATGATCAGCAGCCATGCTACCCTATGTCCTAAGTGTTTGGAAATATTTACCTGGCAGCATCAGTTTTAGACTAAGATGAAGTGTGATGTAGTTGTTAGCCGTTCTAGCGGGTCTTTCTACAAGAATGCTTTCTACTTGCTTATCTAATTGTAGTGGCTACCTCTATGGGTTTCCAGACCGTAGAAACCAAATCACAGGTGACTAGGCAGCTATCAGATGGTAACAACTTTCATTTGTTACCGACCTGGATTCATAGAGGCAGTGTAAGGTGAAAGACCTGATATTCAGCTACCAGCCCAAAGCCAAGCAACTCCAGCTCTGCACGGTGAATTATAAAATATTTATAATATTTCTGAGATTTGTAATTCACTGTGTTGAAGCAATATTTTGAACTAGCATCTTCTTATATAAGAATTATTCTTATATTTTTTGTAAAGTCTTGCAGATGTATATAAGAATTATTCTTACATTTTTTATAAAGTCTTGCGGATGCTTGTTTACTCATTAAAGAATATCAACTTCTGCACTCTGCGGTTATGCAAATATCTGACTAATGAGGGCATTCTGCACCATTAGAGAACACCGTTATATTTTTATACACAACAGGTGTAGACTTTGCTCTCTGTTCTTCAAAGAGGACATCATGGGCAGAAGAGACTATATGCTTGGTATTTCATACAGGATCAGAGCCTTTACTGAGGGACATGTATGGCAGTGACCAGGCCAAACGTAGTTCTTCCAATGATGAACTGAAGAGCAACTTCAGTACCAAAATTAAATACACAACTTACTCTAGCAGAGCTACTTTAAACTGAGGAACTGATAAAGATCCCTCATCAAATTTTACATCCTCTGCACCTTTGGCTCCATCAATAACACAATGGATTCACAAAGATGCAGAACAAATCACCACATTTCAGTAAGTCCTCTACATTTTGTGAGTCAAGCACCTTCCACAAAGACACTCACGTATCACAAGGGAAGAACAAACTCCCTTCCGTAGTTAACAGCTATTTCGTTCAACCGATATTGTGCTCAGTCTTCAGAAAGCACTTGCAGTCACTTCACAACCCTAGCTATAAAGTATGTTAATTTAGTATAGAATTTGTACAATTTAGTATAAAAAACAGTGGATTGTACAATAATTGCAGGGCATCCTACTACGCTGACAATTGCAGAGCAATGCAATGAATAACATTTACTTTTCATTTACATTTAGATTTATGAAGTGCAACCTTCCAGAGAGCACAGTGTAACACCACAAATGGGCAACTGTAAGGTTGCACCTTCAACAAAAGGTAATAGCAAGAAAGGCCAGCGCATCCTAGAGGCCAGATCTGCTGTGTGCCCTCAGCTCCCACTGAATTTTTAGCAGTCTTGAGCAACGTAGAAGATCTGGCCTCTCCAAAGGGTCTGGTGTCAAATGGGGCTTTTAAGGCCAGTAAACAAACAGACTCCGTCAACGCATCTGTTAGGAGCAAGGTCCAAGGTCAAGGACCCCCATCAAGAACACTGACAACAGCTCCCTGACATTTAACTCTTAAAGCGTTAATCTGTCTAGAAATAGTCAATTTTTGAAAAATGAATACAACAAACAATAATTTTGGCATCCTCAGGGCCAGCTATTCACACACTGTTTAGAATGGGCGTAATTCTTCAGACCTAGTAAAAATAAATCATTTCAAAATCATTTTTCCTCAAGAATGTTAGTGATCAAGAAAATCAGTTTGCTATAGTCGCACATTTTCAGGACTACACCTAGAATACATAATGCTCACAAGACACGTAATAAATATCAAGTTTTCCATGTTATTCTCAAATATCATACAGTAGTTGTATTCAGTGTTTCATACCATCTTCTTATATCCTGAATGTGACAGCATGAGTTGTGCTAGCGGGAGATGGCTTCCATTACAGAATTTATATACGTAATTAAACACATGAAGAAGGGCTTGCTGTATCTGAAACTTTTATTGTAAACTATGGCACAGTCTTCACTCTATGCTGCTCCTTATATATTCTTAAAGTCATTTTGAAGACATGTAAAGTCACTGGAAGAAATACTCTCTTTAACATCAGTAACTGTTTAAAAACTTCCCAAACTTTCAGAAGAAAAATAGTCGCAATTTTCCCATTTCTGACATAGTTTTATTGATACCTAAATACCAGTTAAAGAATTTTAAGGAAGATCAAGACAAATGGTACATAATGACATGTGGAACAGTTGCTTTGAATTACTACCAATAAAATCGCAAAGCAACTACTTCTGAGCTATGTACATCATGAAACGCAGTGGCATGACTGCCACTAATCAAAGTGTAGAAGCTACAAAGTTGAGGAAAAAGCCATGTGTGCAGCCGCTCCAAAAATAATCGTGGTCAGATAAAAGTCCGAAAGCAATTATTTTTGCCAAATACCGTACACAGATCACGGCACTAAGCTTCCATAATTAAACAAGACAAAAGGTCAGATGGTGCCTAATAAACCATTTACTACATTAATTATATTCAGGTTGTGGGACTCTAGTGCTTTGTAATAACTAACAACAAGGGAAATGATTTAAAGAATAGTATCTCATGTTGAAAGTTCCTTTCTCATTCACCGGTACGAACGTTACTAGCCAGTCTTTCTAATACACTCCAAACACAGGAAAGGGATACCGTTTAGTGTCAGGAAGAGCTCTTTAAGGGCTAAAGCCTTTACTCAGAGGAATCCAACAGTCTTACTCGACAAAAATGATTTCTGCGCTATGAATGCAGCAGCAAAGCCAGACTTTGCATTCCTTGAATCAAGTCCCTCTGCCTTCGTTCCAAATTTACCGTGTCACAGAAGTGCTCACATTTCTTGCAGCGGCAACAGCATCTCAGCAGATCTTCACAGATCTCAGTGTATCTCTCACTCAACATTTTCCTGGATTTGCCTGTACACTGCTCACATAGTATTTGTATACACCTCCAATTTTAACAGCATTTACAGCAACTTCTTATCAAGATAATTAATATTAGAGCGTTATTTAATACATTTTGGCTTCTTTTAAAACCATTAGTAGCTAAATACAGGGAAAATCAACCAACACCATATGCCTAAATAGTTCTCTGTAAACCACCAGCCAATTGCTTAGCACACAAAGTGCCCAAAACACAGTCTGAAAATTATAGCTGAGACATTTACATATAATTTCTGATCAAGCAAGTAATATTCCAGCAACTGAAGTAAAATCTAGTATGCTGCACTAGCACATGCAGCAACTAATATATACAGCATCAATTCAAGATGCTATCATGCTATGGCTTTATCTTGTTTAATTTTATTAATCTGAAATTTTAAAAAATCAAATTCCATAGGGATAAAATTAAGAAAGCAAAACAGAAAATAATTCTAAATCAGCATGGTATATGGTATATTCAGATTTTATTTACGTACAGCTCTATGTTTAATAGAAGAACTCGTAAAAGATAATCACTCGCAGATTTCAGAGGACAGAGTTAAGGTAACGTGCAACTTTATCCTTAATCTCTTCCTACTAGGATGCTTACATATACACCCCCAACAACCTTTATCTCATTTTATCAAATTTTTGTAATACTTTACCTAGTTGTTTGGCTGTTCTTTTCCTTTCCTCAGTAGAAGACACATCACAAAATACAGAGGCAGAAGACTGCAACTTTGCAACAAACCTCTAATGCTTTATATACATCCTCCAACTATGAATGTGCTGCCTGGACAATGCTGGGAAATCCTGTCCTCTGCCTAGATGAACGGCAGAAGAAAAAGGGTTTGCTTACTATCACATCAGGAATTGGGGAGGTCCTAAACGCCATCACAGAAGACTTTTTCCTGCAAGTATTTCAAAGTGCCCAGCAACCCTCACTTACGAGCTCGCCCATCCAGCACTTCCATGTCTCCCAGGACACCCTTTGTTGTCGGCTGCGGAACCAGTGCCTATCGCCCCTGCACATGAATCAGAATCAGCAGGCAGCACCTCACCTGCAGGCTCTCCGAGCACACTTTTCATCACAGCTTCTCGTTCAGGAACAAATAGCACATCCTTTGCTAATAGTGCAACTTTTGGTCTTAGCAAGATGCACACCAAACCAGAACATATGTAACTAGTATAAAATATCATTTGACCGGAAATGTTAATCGTAAAAAAATCTGCTGAAAGAGGAATAGCTCTAACCTATGTTTCAAATTTGAAATAGAAAAAAAAATGTTAAAAAACACCTGCAAGAGCTTCATCTTTAAACAGAAAAAATTGTCATTCTTCCCCCCCACCCAAAAGCTGCACATTATCCAAACAAGTCAAATTACTTTTGCATGAGTTTTCCAAAACAAATATATACATTAAAATTACCTGGATGCAGACAGCAAGCCTGGAAATTTTCATTGCAAAGGGTTAAAGTTCAGAAAGTTTGGAAGATTGTAAAGGGAAGATCAGATTGAAAAAAAAAGAATCACAGAACTTTAACCTTGAGATTTGGTATTGCCTTCAGCCTACTACTTACGTTTCTTTGCAGATGAAAAAATGAAATGACTGTATCTTACTCCAACCATTAACAACTATATTATTTGAATGAGTAACACAATCAGATTTTTTTTTTCTAATACAGACTGAAACATAGTAACATGACAGAATAAACTAGAAATGGCTGTTGAGTATTACAGGGGATAATGTTCCCAATAAAGCACATAAGCAGTCTGCAAAGTGCTCCACATTGCACAGGCTGGGGTAAATTTGCAGAGACCTTTCTTTCTTTCTTTGAGGGCATCGATTTCTGTATGCTAATGCGGCTGCCTAACTATTTGTAAGTGCAGTCCCCAAAAGCAAATATAGAACTAACAGAAAAAGCCTTGAAAGGCAACCACGAAAAGAGGAAAAAAAAAAAAAAAAAGAGAGAGAGAGAGAGAGAGAGAAAAATGTCTCATTTAAATTCCTGGAAAGCACTGCTTCTCTCAGCAGATCTATTCAAGCTCCCTGCGCAGGCGAGCCCTACTAAAAGCACACCCTGGATACTCTCAGCCTGCAAACTGTTAAGCCAAGAAGCCGCTACACGGCTTCACCTAGATGATTTTCGTCCCGGCGAAGGCTGCGGAGCAGAAACCCTCCCCGCTGCCCCTCTAAAAACGCACTTTCTGCCCGGGGGACGCCGCCCACCTACCGCTCAGGGCTGCGGGCGGCCCGCGCCCCCGGGGCGGCGGCAGCGGGGCACCCACGGGGCGGCCGCCGGGCGCCTCCCCGGCGCTCGCCTCTTCCCTCGCATGGTGGCACCGCCGCCCAACGCAACGCGACGGCGGGCGTGGGACACGCGGGTCCCCGCCGGCTGCGGGAACGCGCGGGAGCGCCGCGAGGGGACGCGGCGCCCCGGGAGCCGCCCCCCGACATAGACCGTACCGCGCCCCGCCGCCGCCGCCGCCGCCCCGGGCGCCGCCGCCACGGCGATGGGCGCCCCCCGCCGCCGCGCCCCCCGCCGTTACCTCGCGCTACAGCCGCGGGGCGGGAGGCCGCGCTGGCCGCCGCCGCTGCACGGAGGGGAGCCGCCGGCACGGCCGCGGCGGGGCGGGCATGCTGCGGCCGCCCCCGGGCCGCGCCGCGCCGCGCCGCCGGCCCCGGCTCATTGTTCGCGGAAGGGCAGCGGCGGCGGCGGCGGCGGCGGGGGCGGCCCCGGGCTGGAGGGGGCGGGCGCTGCCGCGGGGAGGGGGGCAGCGCGGCGCCTTCCCCCGCGCTGCCCGGGCGGGGGGTGCACGGGAATCGGGGTGCTCGGGGATGGGGCGGCGCTGCAGCACCCCCCGCGCTGCCCGGGTTGGGGGTGCACGGGAATCGGGGTGCTCGGGGGTGGGGCAGTGCTGCAGCACCCCCAGGGCTTCCCGGGCGGGGGGTGCACGGGAATCGGGGTGCTCGGGGATGGGGCGGCGCTGCAGCACCCCCCGCGCTGCCCGGGTTGGGGGTGCACGGGAATCGGGGTCGGGGTGCTCGGGGGTGGGGCAGTGCTGCAGCACCCCCAGGGCTTCCCGGGTTGGGGGTGCACGGGAATCGGGGTGCTCGGGGGTGGGGGCGGCGCTGCAGCACCCCCCGCGCTGCCCGGGTTAGGGGTGCACGGGAATCGGGGTCGGGGTGCTCGGGGGTGGGGCAGTGCTGCAGCACCCCCAGGGCTTCCCGGGTTGGGGGTGCACGGGAATCGGGATACTCAGGGATGGGGGCGGTGCTGCAGCACCCCCCGCGCTGCCCGGGTTGGGGGTGCACGGGAATCAGGGTGCTCGAGGGTGGGGCAGCGCTGCAGCACCCCCAGGGCTTCCCGGGTTGGGGGTGCACGGGAATCGGGGTGCTCAGGGGTGGGGCAGCGCTGCAGCACCCCCCGTGCTGGCCAGGTGCAGGGGGCTGTGGTGAAGGAGCTGAAAGGGGCAGGAAAGCGCCGCGGGACCACGGCTCGGTGGCGCGGCCCGGTGGGGACCCCGATGGGCCTGAGGGGGTCTCCCTGTGGGGGCTCCGGAAAGTTTACGGCGAGGCTATTTGTTGCCACCACTGCCGCGAAGCGAGGTGATGGGGCACTTGCGCCCATGCTGAGTGGAAGCGCCGCAGACAGCTTTGGCTTTTCAAGATTAGGCCGCACTAATTAAGGAAATATTTTAAGCTTAAAGGGTCTCCCGAGAAGAAACACATTAACTGGCTCATAAAGGGGGCTGGGAAACAATGCAGTGCAGGACTCTTAGATCAGCAAGCACAAAGAAAATGAGAGATAAAATGAATGTTAAAGGAACTAAATACAGTAAATACTCGCTTGCACCGCTGAATTTCCAATGTATCCATTGACACTGATCGCTCATCCTCTGTACATCCAATGTCTTTCTAACAGTAGAAGAAAAGAGAAATGTTTGTGGTGCAATTGATGCTATGCTTTTTTCAGTTTACTGGGTGTTTAAAGAAGTCTAAATGCTGATATTTACCATCTTTATTCAGGTTGTATAGTACCTTACTTTGCAATTAGTAAGCTTTAACTTATAGTTAGTACAGTGCTTAGATGACCTTTATTCCGCTTGATCTGTGCTGTAAGTAATACATCTGTGTAAATACTTCTGAGAGGGTAGCGTTGGTGTGCACGTGTTAAGTGCAAGATGATCAGAACAACATGCATGTGGAAGGCATGTCTTCAAAGCTATAAAACAAGTGTTGAAATCAAAGCAGTTAGTACTAAGGTAAAAAAGATGCAATTTGCTAAATGAACATGTAATGCTCAAAATACAGAAATAGAACATGGATGTGGGAGACAGGAATGGGTTAACATCTTTAAAAATGTTGAATCATATTCAAAAGCAAGTAATGACTGTAAATCCCTGAGAAGTTTATCCACTTATTTATTCCATTTAAGAGAGAAGTTTCATGAATTGCAAAGCAATTAATGAATAACAATAACTTTCTTCCCCTCAGCCTAAAACATCAGCAAAACAAATTTCAAAACTAGAGTTAATCTCTCAAAAGATATACAAATCCAAACCATCAATATGATGATGGCTTGATGTATGATGCAACTGGGTTGGGAGTTGATGACAGTACTTCTGATGAAAGGGGCTGAGATGGACAAGCATGTACATGTTAGTTCTATGGACACAGTGTTTCTTGAGGGATATTCTTGTATACCATATATTCAGAAATCTAAATTTAGAAATACAACAGTTAAGTGATGGCTATTTTCTTACTATTTTTTTGCTCAGACTTGCTGCCTTTATCTCCAAAATGATATGCTGGCTAACAGAATAAACTATAAGCACTTAAACATGGAAGCAAAGTACAAGGTAGATAACTGCTTGCTCGATTTTTTTTGTTTGATTTTAAAGATGGTAACTAAATTTATAGAACTCTGCAGGCTTTTCCATCTGTTACTATTTAAAAATGTGCTGTTCTTTATTAGGCTCATTTTTAATATACCAGTGAAATAGAATTTCAGTTTGGAATAGAATGTAAATGAATAGCATAAATTAGGTGAGTATTATGGGAGAGCTGGTAGCACTAAGATAGTGCTACCATGAGAGACTAAGATAATTGAAGCATGATGTCAGGAGAGGTTGTCACCAAAGACTCCTCTCCCTTTCGGCAAAAGAATTCTGGACAGTGCTGTTGGGCTGGTGACAGATGATGCTTGTTGAGTACAGTTTTTATTGACTGCAGTGGGAGTAATACCTACACATCTAAATGTAAAATTTATCTGTGGAGCATAGGTGGAGTTAGTCTGCAGTCCACTGAGGTTTGCTTTTGCCTTTGACATTTTGCTTCTGGCTTAGACTCTGAACTGCAGAACAGAAGAGCTCAACATCCTGTATTTCTTACTGTTGGCCTGATCCTGCCTTCACTGACAGTTGTGTGATGAAGAACAACTTCTGTGGAAATGAGTAAAGTGAATTGGGATAAAGCCTGTGAGATTAGCATCGGGCCCCAGCGATGTCAGAGCTGCCTGGGGGAAGGTTTGAGATCAGAGGACAGAGTAATTGCTGGAATGTCCAGATTGGTAAAGAATTTACTTGCACATGTTCACAGTTTGAAGAATTTGTCTTTTATATAAATTGATAACAATAGGGTAAAGTTACACACAGTTGCTGTTTCTTTGTTATTGAGTAACTACTGGTATAGATGCATCTATCACTTTGTTTTGTTACACTGTTAGAGCAGTGCATATAAATAAAGGGGATAAATAACCTAAGTTATAACCTGAGTAAGAGTCACAGTATATTAAAAATTGTGACACAGAAAAAGCTTTTGCCTCTCCTGGAAAAAGTTTTATAACTTATCTTTGTAGCTATCATTTAAACTGGCAGGGTACAGAACACAAGGACCTTTAAAGCCCTAGGACAAACTCATTTGACACTTGCAAAATATGTCTAGGGCTAATATGGCTCCATTGAAGTAAAGAGGATTTTTTTACCATTGACTTTTCCAAAGCAGTTTCACCCAAATAACTGTAGTTCTATTTTAGAATTATTATGTTTTTGAACAAAAAAAGTCCTTTTGAGGTTACCCTAGTAAGTGAGCACTGGGTACCCACAGATCATGTATCTCCTACATCCTCAGTTCCTTTATCTACTGTCAGCCACTGCGGGAGCATGTTCAGCTAGATTCACCCTCTCTTTCTGCAAACCCTCCAGCAGCTTGGGGGAGTGCATGGTGTCCTGGTTTGCAGCAGAGAAGTAAAGAGCCTGTTCCCTGCAGCCTGCTCCCGCTATGCCTCTGGAGGCCACATATCTCCTAATTCTTCAAAAGTGCTACCTCCAGCTAAGGCTCCTCCAGCTGGGCATTTTTTTCCTATTCCAGTTCTACTGCACCCAGAGGAAACCTACAGACGTCACATGCTGTGCTCCTAGTTAGTGCTGACCTACCTTTTGTTTCTAACCATGAGGTAGGTTTTTAATAAACTTGTGTTACTGTTGTTGGCTTCTGTGCATCTCAGACATACTCTGGTGTTGCAGTTGTTCAGATATAGACACAAATTTAGGAACTGAGCCTACAGAGCTCAATTAACAACTCTCCCTTAGGAGAGATTGTGGCCTGGTTTCTTTTTCCCATATCAGCTCATGGAAGATGATTTGTTGAACTGCCTTCTCTCAAAAGCAAACTGTTTCTTTGTCCTTCAGAAATATCCCGATGAAATTCTCCCTGGTACAATGGTAAGCTGGCTCAGTTTTAGACATGTAGGTGTGTTAGACTGGGCTCACACTGGTTATTACAACCTGGCCGAAAGGTGCTAATGTACAAGGACTGTCTAAGGGCTGCTTTTATTTTTTTTTTTTTATTTTTATTTTTTTTCCAAAGAAGAGAATGGTAAAAGACAAGGGGAGGATGCTTCCCAGCATAGCGTAGATAGGCTCTGAAAGAAATGTGAATTCTTTCGCATGTCTGAAAAGCCAGCCCAGTTACAGGCCGGTGATTGTTAAATCTCAGCAAGGTATAGTGGGAAATGCAATGGGTGTGAAGCTGAACCTGCCGTCAAGCACAAGCTGCGCTGTCTCTGAAGCAGTCCTCAGACTCAAGATATGGGGGCCACTATTTTTTTCTGGTTTTTCTCTCTTGAGGGAAAATGCTAACTTACTGCTGGCCTGACATATAATAATAATAATTATGTGCTGATGCTGGCTCAGATATGTCATTCAGTAAGCAGAGTCACAGCTTATTTTTTGCTCTCCTCTTCCCCCATATTTGCGCCAGGAGGAAACAGGTGCATTGTCACAGCGTGGACTTTTTTATCTAGACCAAGGTCACCTGCCCATCTGTTTTACTCCCTTGCACAGCAGTATGAGCTGAGTCACAGTCCATCTATGTGACCACTCCTTGTTGGTGAACCAGATTCAATGGAGATTTTAAAAAGATGAAATGAGAAGACAAAGATGTCTGAGCTATCTTCAGATCAGATTTTCTACCAGTTTTCACCATACAGCAGAAGTCATCCTCAAGCTTCCAGAAAGAGCACTTTCAATTGCTGTCAGGCCACAAGTTGGTAAAATGGCTGGGACTGGTAGGAAGTCCCATCCTGTCCTCTCTGGTGCTCCAGCCAACTGACCTCAGCTGATTTACTCCAGCCAGTTGCCCACAGTGGCTCTGGAAGACACTTTCAGAACTTTATAGGCAGAGTCACAGTTAAAGTCACAAGCATCATAAAGCTCCATCCTTCACATTAATGAGATTGCAAAGCCTTTCCAATAAAAAAGACTGTGGCATCCTAGGGATGTGTGCAGTAAAACACTCCTAATGTTTGGTTGCTTGATGAACTCAAACAGTGATCTCATGCAGTTTTCCACTGTAGTTCTGGAAGATTCTGTTTTTTACCTCCATTATTTATCACTACTTGTAATACTTGTTAGGTGCTTTTTACCTTGATTCCTTGTGGCTTTCAATACAAGTTGAGGATGCTAAAGTAATTTGCAGCCTTTATACAAATTTTATTAAATATCAGTCAGTGCAAAACTTCACCAGAAATCAAAAACTGGATATTCCAAGTATATAAATAAATGCCTGGAGATAGATGAGTTTGGGAGAAAATTTTATACACAAAATTACTTGGAATTAATCTCTGCCCACACTCAGCACCGATGTGATTTATGGAGGCATTACTGATGAGCTGCAGTGGGCTGTTTCTTCTGTTGAAAAGGTTAACTGAAATAAACATGTTTTTAGGTAACAGCTTTCAGAAGAAAAGATGTGCCACATCTGCTGAATCATCAAGAAAGGAGAATGGAAAAAAAAGATTGGATTTGGAATGACAGCTTTCTCAAAATAAGAGTGGGGTACTTCATGCCAAAGAACAAATATATCTACCGGTATGGCACATCAGCAGAGAGGCCGATGCATGATGCTTCCCTTGCAGGCTAAGAGCCTTTTCTGTCCAGCCTCCACGCTGCAGCGTGTGCTAACTCCGGGGCAGCCAGGCCTGCTTAGGGAGAGGCCAGGCCAGTGTGAGAGAATAAATCGTTTTGGAGTAGGCAGCTGCACAGCCGCACAGGACGGTTTGCACTTGCTCGGGCGAGAGGAGGCTGCTCATGTCCGGCTGTCGCTTCTCTCCCTTGCTCTCCCGCTGACCATCAGGAAGGTTCGATTCGAGGCGCCCATCCTTGGAGGCATATAGAGAGATCTTCATCCTTTCCTCATTGCCACAGCCAGCCTGCAGCTTTATAGATTATTTGTTCACCTGATACAAGTGAAGGGACCAGGAATGTGTCCCTATCCTGCTTGATTCAACTGCTCTCAAAATTCGCCCTCAGCAACCGGGAGCTCAGTGCCTCCCTCCGCTCCAAGAGTCCCTTCCTCGCGCCGCACGGCCACTCAGCGCAGCTGCTGGCAGTGCGAGGGCGGCGTGGGAAGTGCCTGCAGAAAGAGGAGCGTCTCTCTAGACTCAGGAGCAGTCAAGGGCAGGAATCACCCTCTGAAGCATGACAGTAGTTTTGCCAAAGACATTGTTTTCACCTGGCTAGGAACAAGCGAAGAATGTTAGTTTGCTGATAGGAATCATGTTAGACTTTGAAAATGGGTCCATGTTTTCTTGTTGAATTAAAACGCAAGGAACTTTCCTAGGAGTAAGCTGGTTCCTGGTTATTCATTGCTATGAAGTTAGTTACTGCTAGTATACTGTTGCATGTAACTTTGTAGTTACATTGGCCTGGGAAATGCTATCTTGCTTTCTGCTGTACATAGTCTGAAAAACTACAACCTGTTCTTCTCCACAGGAGAGTGCAGATAGATGAACTAAAGCAAAGCAGTTCCTATCAAGCATATTTTCCAAATATTTTAAGACAAATAAAGAAATATGAACAATGCTGTCATTTGATGGCTATTTGCATACATACAGGCTATGTGTCATACTTTATATATGCAAGTATATATTTTAAGACAGTTAAAGCGCTAATAAAAGCAGGTACTTTTTAGCCAATTACTGTAGCAAAGACAGTCAGCAATTTTCACTCCCCACTGTCAATAGAAAGAGTTGGCACAACCTCTTCCTACCTTGGTTTGGTATTATTTTAAGTTCAGAACTTTACAGTGCAAACATTACATGGTTTGTTTAAATAATAAAGGCAAGAGTTCTGACATCAGTCTGGAAAAACATTTTTCAGTCTCTTTTATTTTGTGTTTCCCCATTTCTAGAGACACAGAATGCACTGTACAACTATTTTGCTCTGCAAGGCACCTAAATATGTATTTACATCTGTAAATATGTTAAATATGCTGCAGAAATTAATTAAATAGAAACTATTTTATGAAAAATGGGAAAGTAAATAGAGGCATGCAAGAAAAGCTGTGTTTTGAAATGGTCTCACTTTTCTATAAGGAACATGCATTTAAATGACAAATTTAATTAAAGTCTTTATTTTCCAGTACATTTCACATTTTAAAGATAGTAAATAGTAAGCAGTGTTTCCCAAGCAGTAAGTTGGTGATAAAATTTAGCCTTTTCCAGCAAAAATCTTCAGAAGACTGTTTTGTACAGGGAACATTGTCCCCTTTATGGCACTGGATATAAACAAGAATAGGATTTGTCCTGTTGTCAGGAGACAAGTGGAAATATCATCTAAGACAGTAACCACAGTAATCCCCTTTCCAAGTTCTCTCACCCCAGCTGAAGTTGCCGCAGCCTCCAGCTTCTCCTCTGCTGCTTTCCACCCCTCCTCCACAAGTCACTGAGCCAATGGGGCAAAAAATTAGAGCTAAATGGGACAAAAATAGAGTAGCTTTGGCCTCTGTCACTGCCAGGACCTGGTGCTGTCCTCTGCCTGCTTGGAGTTGGCATACTAATTCTCTCAAGTCTGTGGCCTGAAGCCTTCAGAAACGCCAGGATTTGTTGCTTTTCTCACTCGGTTAAAATCATCTTGCCCAGACCCTTCTGCACTGCAGTGAACTTTACTCTTTGTCAGGTTTTTATGTTTTTTGTTGAAGGAAATGGATGTATTTCCCTTTTCTTTCTTTTTTGCCTCTTTTACCTTCCAAACTTTTCTGCAGCCTTCTTGCTGTGCTAGTCCGCTTCTCAAATTTGCAGTTGGCTCAGAGACAGAAATCTCTTTATTCCTAACAGGAGCTGGAAAAAAGTGTTCAAATCTTATTGAAAATGTTGGGGGCCACTATTTGAGAAGCATTGTTTTGGTTTTGCTGTTATACATAGTGAAGTGCTCTTTCAGATAGAGGCAGTTGTAATTCCAGTGTACAGAGCGGTCTCCATCTCGATTTCCATTTAGCAGCATAGAGTAAGGTGGCAAGAACTGGCAAAAGGGAATGAATGCTAGTGTTGGCTGGAAAATGAGAGTTCCATTTTGGAAAAAAAAAAAAGAAGAAGAAGAAAAGAAAAGAAAGAAAGAGAAGAGAAGAGAAGAGAAGAGAAGAGAAGAGAAGAGAAGAGAAGAAAAGAAAAGAGAAAAAAATGTCAAGAATTTGTTCTTCATTGAGGCAAAACAGAAGCCTTTTGGATATGTTCAAGAGAAAATACATTTCCAGAAAAGCCAGTTGTCAAAGTACTTCTCTGGGATGTGGAAGATTTCAGGAGTAAGTTCCTACTCTCCGTCTCTAGGAGCAGACACTTGAAGCCCATATCCGTGTTGTATACCCCATGGCTACTGGCCAGCCTCTAGTGAAAGCTCCTCTTTCCCTCTGGTTTTGGACAAGATTCTTGAAATGGGAATGGAAATTTCATTGAAACTAATGTCTTTCTGTTTTCATTAAATTGTAATTTTCTGGCAAAATAACAATTTGGAAAGTTCTTGGCTGGCTTGACTGAACATATACAGCTCTCAGAACAGAGGGACTGCTAAGAAAACTCTTCGGGTCCAATCTCCATTCTCAGCTTCAGTAACAAAATACCGATGCAACCAAGAGCAATATGCCCTTTGATTTATCAAGGAAGTGAAACATTTCTCCCAACAGCTGAACTGAATATTGTGTCCCTTCTAGTACAGCAGTGATTACACAGCACCCTGTTTGCTCTCCATTTTTCCATCTCATCCATCATTCGCAACTCAGATCTCTATGGTGATTCTACCAAGTCAGTTTACTGTACATCGCAAAATAAAGTCAAGTTAATTTTGCGCTCTACCCACCTCAATCTGATTAACGCAAATTAAATTTTGTGCTAATAAGACTGAGAGTGTGACCATAATTGGAAACCCTTGAGTTCTTTTGACTGCAGGGAAAATATAATTTTTGCCTACCCATATGAGCATCATGAAAACAGTTAAATTGTAACATATGGGAATTTTACAGCAAACAATGGTGCCAATTTAGGGGCCTCCATATAAAGTTTATTCTGTTTCACATCAGGGGATGTGTTGCATATCTATATCATATTTCAGCCCCTGGACCTTTTGGCTCATCTGTCTGCTAGGAAAAGCTAAGGGAACAGTGACACACACCTGGTAATCGGGAATGGCTGGACATCTGTGTTTCTCTGTTACATGGAAATCCTCTTGGACTAATCACTGGCTACTCTACCTTAAACAACTGGACAGTTTCTTAAGTTAGTTACCGAAGTCTGAACAGGTCATATCAGAAGGAAGTATTGCTAAGACAGGGATCTGTCACCAGCCATTTGGAGAAATAGAAAAGAAATCGGGATGTGAGAGCAGAAAGACGGACTAGCAGGGTCAGGCAGGAGAGAGGAAAGAAGGGATAGGAAGGGAAAAATGGAGAAAAGGAATGGAGAAAAGGAAGGGAATGGAGGGAATGCAAATTAAGGCAAGGACAGGGAAAGAGAAAGGAAAGACAAGGGGAGCCATATGCAGAAGGGCAATGAAAGAGGATTGGACTTTGATCTAAGGATAAAGAAAGCTCCAGAGTGGTGAGGAAACAGTCTGGTAAATGTAGATAAGTTTACATTTACATCTGTACATTTCTTATAGTCACTAAAGACTGTTTTCCCCAACTCTAGCAATGTCTTCATGCTCCAACTATCACTTATTCCTATAAAATGTGAGCCTTAAACCCAAAGTAAAACCACAACAGCTAGTGGTCTGGAAAAGGGTGTCTCTGCATTCTGGGAATATGGGAGATCCTGCTGTCAGTGGGGTCATGCACCTACAGAGATGTGTAAGACCAAGGAAAAGTGCCAGCATACCTGAAACCTGAGACAATGCAGGAGCACACAGAGCCTTAACTAATTTAAAAGCATACATATCTTGTGTGCTGGAATCCAAATGCAAAAAAGCCCAGTGAGTGCCAAAGAGGGTGGGAATAGTTGTAAACATATCTGCATTAAAACGGAGCATCTACACTTCCTAAAGGGAATTTGTGTTGAGGTACATTATCCCTTAGAAATAAGATCATCATTGTGCAGCTAGTGAAACAAGCCAGCAAAGTTTTTAAAAAATTGTCTTACAGCATAGCATCCTAATGAAGGGTGTGAGCATCAGACATCATCACTCACCAGAGAGTTATTCAGCTGATGTTTTGAAATCAAACTCTGCTCTCTAACCCTGGAATCAATGGGACTTTGTTATTCTTTTCTATGGAGGCAGGATGAAACTCTGAGGCAGGATCGAAGACCTAATTGGAAGAACTACTGCACCATCTCTACACTATATCAGGTCTGAATTTAGTTTTACCAATATAAAATGGGCTTCTATTTGTCCTCTGTCTCTCTGACAAACAGCCTTATAAAGTAAACATTCAGAAATGAGGAAGAACAGATTGTACATAGCTATAACAACAACATGTTTTCAGTCTGACTGCACCTAAATATATGAAAATAGAGTACAAAAGAACTGTAAATAAGATAGGGGTCTGAGCACAAGCTAACCTACTTGTATGTCATTCTTATGGCAAAATGAAGCAATGGGACCTGTTCTTATGTTGTGAACAGTCCTAAATTTCTTCCCTCTCCACTGTCATGAGAATATAATTTAGCCAGGGAGTATTTTCTGCATGTGACATCATCTTGAAACTACAACTTTAAAAACAGGAGATAGGTGATATTGCCCATTAATTGCACTCCACATCTGTAATGCATATACATTGCACTGTGGGCAAACAGAGCAACTTTTGGCAGGAGATTTTCTGAGTATCTGTAGCCAGACTTCTCATTTACAGTTTTCTCATTATTTTGTACAATGGTAACAGGTCAGTTTCTAGCAGTGGTTCTGATTTCAGAAAGGTAGGATTTCAATGAGGTATGAGCATGAAACAAATGATGAGGGCTCCATCTTTCACTCCTGTGCAGTTACCTACATTTATGGAAGTGGGCTGTAAAACGTGGTGTCTGAATATGTAATACATGTCGAATGTGACAAAAATTATTGGAAGCATTTATTTTTATTTCTTTTAACACTACATATGAAGAGTATTTTTATTTTTGCAAGTAAAACACATGGATCTATCTACCAAGTATGGAAGTGAAATACCAGTAGTTGAAGACTGACATACATTTAATTATTTCTTATTTATTTATTTTGGTGTATGAGTCCTTGCTTTAAGGCTCTCTCTTCTGCTCCTGCAGCACAAAGCTGCTTGGGAAATTTCCTCAAAAACGAAAGCTACCACTTGAACAGAAAGTGTCCCTCAGAGCACAGGGACATTTTTCTGGCACGCAGGATAAAGTAGGACCCCCAACATAGTGCAGTGTTCTTCTAATGATCCTAGCCATTGCTGCTGTTCAGTGGGCTGCTGCAAGCTGGTGGTACTCTCTCAGAGCCTGCCAACTTCTGCCGAGTGAGTGGTACTATCTCCCATAGTCCCCCCTGGGCTGTGAAAGAGGCTCTCAGTTGCACAGCTCTGCTTTTCTTCAAATGCCTTGGCCCCATCTCCACAGCCGTGTCGGGTCTCTCTCCCTGGGCACAAGATTCACACAACTAAGCCCTACTTCACCCTCCCTACATGAAGCCTTTAGGATGATGGAAGGGTAGACTTCCACCCACTTAGGATAGGGGAAAACTCACAAGTGGTTTGTTTGGCCTTAATAGATAAGACACAGATTTTTTATCAGTGTAGCCGGGTCTTGTTACATTGTCAGCTTGTATGTTACCAAGGGGTTTTGTAACTGGGCTTTTAACGATCAGTGGCAGAAGGGAATGTGCATTAAGCCATTCAGAATATTTCACACAAGCTTTTGAAAGAGTATGTCATATACACCTGCTGAGAAGCATCTCAAATAATTGAGTTGATGATAGTGGAACGAGTAAAGAGTGCATGAGAGAGTGACACTATATCCAGCATATGGAGGACTAGTATTAAAATTAATTAATTAATGCTTACAGGTACTTCCCTAGCGCAGATGCTTATGCTTTTCCATTCTTCATCCTTATGACAAGGGAATGCAGGGGAGGTGAAAATAAAGTCAAGCGCTCTGTCTTTTTTTGTCGTGTCTTTCCTCTTTTAAACGGATCACCTAATCTGAGGTTTTAAGGTCACCTTATTTACCGATGATTCTTTGTCACCAGTAATCCCAATCTTGTGCTGAAATGAATCAAGGTGTGTTTATTATAGCACCTCCTCTTGGCTTCTTTATATCTTCCCCTTTCTTAACAGTGTAAAATAATAATAAGATGTACTAAATTAGCAAAGAATTAAAATCTGCTTAAAGTATGTATTTGAGAGCCCTGGTGCTTAATGTCAAGCCATATTAATCAAATAGGAATCCCAAGAGGAATAAAAAATATTTATAGATTATGTTTTTCAGGTGGTTTTACAATATAGCCAGGATGGGTAACACATGATGAGACTCCACAATCACAGTCACTTCTCTCCCACACACATCTCGATGGAAACCCTCACAGCTGAACGCAATTGCATATATCTCTTTTCAGTCTGTGCATAGGTTATTACTGTAGAGGTGGAGGACCTGAATATATAAACCACTCACTGTTCTACCTGCATTAACAGAGCTACAAGTCATCCATCTGAATTTATATTAGTTACTTCATTTTGATGAAGGTGGATTCCTGTCTGCATCCCATTGAAACTCAGTCTTTGAGAGATCTTAGTGCTACCAAGAGTTCTGAAAAGCAAGGTAAAAAATTTCCAGGATACATTACCATCCTTAATATCTTTTTAAATAGAACATGCAGCAACAGTATTGTGCCTTGCTGCTGGTTTCTTAAGGTTAGCCTAAACTGAAAGAACAAGATGAAAATATTTTACTCTGATGATGCTCTTGTTCCTTTTCTCAGCTGCCTGGAGCATAATGCAGATTCACATCATGTTTCATCCTGACAACAAAAAGTTCTTAGGTTTATAGTACAGCAGTGGCAGTTTTATACAACCTGAAAATTGAATCCACATGTGTTTATGCATACAGTGTGCTTATGGACATACCTCATAGGATGATCAACTGTTCTATCCATTATCAAAAAATCTCTGGTTGACATTTGTTCAAGGTCTTGAGAGCTGTGATTGCTTACACACTTTTGCAAGCAGTGTTTTGACTGGTCCACCTTAATTCAGCCTGGTCTTTGCAATGGCACTTCACTGTAGGGATAATCTCAACCTGTAACCATCTGTACCTTATTGGCACCAGGGAGGTGATTATTTCTGGTCCAGTCTTTACTTTCTTTAACTTCTTTCCTCACTGAAGCAATATCTCTAGTTTCTTTTAAACACATGCATTCTTCTGCATTGCTGGCATCTTGTGAAGTGATTTTGTTTCACTCTGTTAGCATATATTCTTGTGATATCCATCTGGCTTGTATGTTCTTTTGCATTTGCCACAGACTCTCCCTTCACTTACAGGTGCATAGCATCCATATAAGATGAATGCACCACACATCATGTTCTCATTAGAAATAGATTTTAGAGGCACTTGTGTCATCCTAGTAATTTTAGCAGTGCTTTTGCTTACTTTTGCTCAACCTGAATTGACTGTTGTTGAATTTGTCTCAAAGACTGCCTAGTATTGAATTATTTCATTCCTATCAATAAGCACAAAATCCTCCATTAACAAATCTCTCATAAGCCATTCTGTGGGTTCACTCTGGATTATGCATTAAGTCATTAAATTTGTAGTTTACCAATACTAGATTAGCTTTTTGGAGAGAACGTTTTAGAAATTCTGCTGACGTTTAGCCAAATACTATCCGTGTATCTCCCATGTAACCTAACCAGGTTAACAAATAAAATTGCAGCTCTTCCGAGCTGTCGAGCAAGTGCCTCAGAGTCCTGCCACTTGCAGAAGAGCTGTGCCTTCCTCTTCTTCAGCTACTGCAGATGTGGAATCCAGAGCACTCCGTCGTCTAAAGGAGTGGCCTGTCCTTTGGATCATGTTTAGCACTGTCACAACTGGACTGAGATTTGGGAATTATGGCTCTGCAAAATGGAGATTATGTAAAGTGCTCTGAAATGTACTGATGGAAAAGGCATGTAATAGACAGACATTATAATTATTTTGCTATTTTGCATGATTATATGTAGGTATTGTAAAAAACATGGCAGTGAAGTCAAAACAGCATTGACAATTACTGTCTAAGAAGAAATGATATTTTAAAGTTCTTTTCCAATTTTACTACTCTTTCTTGTGAGGAAGCAGTGTCTCAGCATCATTAATGAATTTTGCTTCTGGGTACATCCTGTAGGCAGCAGCTGTGCCTTTCTTTTTTTTTTTTTTTTTTTTTTTTTTTAAATCAGTGAGAACAGCACCATTTTCCTGCTGATCTACTCAGCTTCCAAGCATAACAATTGAAAATAAGCATATTAGGAAGAACTGAGCAGACTTTGAAGTGATTTACAACAGTGTCATGGGGTGACTCCCTGTAATGTCACAAATTGAGCATATGATAATTGTTCATCTCTTACAGTAAGCTTTCAAATGTAAACTAAAAAAGAAATCTAAAAAAGCATTTTTGTTCTGGCTAATAATTACAAGTTTAGGAGCATATTAAAACATTAGCATATTAATTACATGGTAATCAACATAACAACGCCAAAAATAATAATGTGTTGCTAGTTATTAACCCTGGATAACATTCTGAAAGGGGCCTACATGGTTTAGGAACCAAAGCCAAAATAATGTGGGCACTTACGTCTCAGTGAAAGTTGCTTAAGAAATTTTGAGAATGCTATTCCACATTTCCTCTTCTAAAAAAAATTCTCCACCTCTACAGTAATAACCTATGCACAGACTGAAAAGAGATATATGCAATTGTGTTCAGCTGTGAGGGTTTCCATCGAGATGTGTGTGGGAGAGAAGTGACTGTGATTGCGGAATCTCATCATGTGTTACCCGTCCTGGCTATATTGTAAAACCACCTGAAAAACATAATCTATAAATATTTTTTATTCCTCTTGGGATTCCTATTTGATTAATATGGCTTGACATTAAGCACCAGGGCTCTCAAATACATACTTTAAGCAGATTTTAATTCTTTGCTAATTTAGTACATCTTATTATTTATTTATGTTTTATTATTATTAACACAATAGCTTTGACTGAGGTTATCAGTTGGACTCTGCTCAACTTTTGAATGTGTGTGGGTTTCTACTTCAAGGTGCAACGCTCTGCAGAAGTCCCAGAGGTGGCATTGCCCTGGGATATGGTCCATCTAGCTCTGTAGCCCCTGGGAAGCTGACTGATGTCTGACATGCCTAAGCCATAGGGTACAGTTTCACCACTAGATGGGAGCATTGGTTATTTAGCCTTTGCTTTGAAGTGGTGTACCTCCAGCAATGGAAAATCATATTCCCAGTTGGCTCATGTTACCGGTTCACAGGAGGCCTGACCATCCCACATCCCTGTGCAGGACACTTGGAAAAAAATCTGTAGTTTACCAGTTATCACTCTGATCACCATACAAAAGTGAAGGTAAGAGTGACTTTATTTTGGCAGTCCAAACGTCAATGATAGCATTGCTGTTTTTCCAGACAGATGCACAGAAATGAATGAAAACTTGACTTACAGGTACTGATAGGTCAGCCCAGCTCTCAGACATCCTCTCTGTGAGCTCTGCCACTGCCAGGATGTTTCTGCAGCTCTTTTAGGTGGAACCAAGTGTTTGAGCAAGATCCTTGTTGAACACGTGTCCTTCACGGAAAGGATCTCAGTCTGGGGACATGTCTCTCCTCTTATGCCTCTAACTCCAGGGGATTCAGCCTGTTCCATTCAGACTTTCCCACCCACCCACCCCCTTAAGACATGTTTGTAATACATAAACTCAGTCAAGAATTTAACACTTTTTAACACCTTTCTCCAAAGAGCCATTTCCTGCCCTCACCTTGATGCTGTTTGGGTAGGCAGAAGCCAGACTAGTGGAATAAACTAAGGCTGTCCCTGTGCTTAACATAACTATAAACCAGCTGCTCACCCATTAACAGGGAAATGCTTCCTTCAGATAGCAGAATGGAGTACAAATCTCAATGCACAACCTCTCTTTCAAGTTGAAACTGTAATGTATTAACACATATGTAATTGCTAGCCACATTTTATAGAAAATTCTCTTATAGAAGGGAAATAAAGTACATGGATCATTTCTAACTCTGGATCAAGACTAGGCACGTGTGCAGTCAGACAGCTGCTGAGTAGTAAAGGGTTCAGGCTATGTATCTCCTGTTCTGAGTTGTGATGGATAATGTGAAAATGAGGCATATCGAGCTGTAGTAGCAAGTCTGTCAGTTCCCTCCCAAGTAGCCATTCCTCTCTGAAAAGGAAATCTGGGAAAGGGAATATGGCCTAGATCTTTCCAGAAAAGGCACAGATTTAGTTCAGCACTTACATAGCAGTGACAACCAAGAGACTTTGGCAAACAGAAGGAGACACTGAAATTAGGAGGCATGAACGTTGAGGAGTAGGGCCTGGGCCTGCCAGCTGGGGGGGGGGGGGAATGAACTGTGGAGGAGCCACAGCAGCTGAACAGCTGGATGTGGGGCTGAACCCCCAGGCAATGTGGCTGGTGAGGCAGCTGGAATGATGCAGGGGTGATGAAGGACACTGACAGTGTCAGCACTGAGCTTTGGCAGGAGAGATCTGTCATCCAGGAGACAGCTAAAGATGTTAGACACACAAGGCTAACCAACACAGGATATGGCGTGCCCTTAGGAGATGTTACATGTGGGCACGGCTGCCTAGCATGAGGGTAATTTCATTTTTCATCAAATACCCCCCCATTTCTAATTTTATAGAAAGATAGTGTTAGCTTTTACATTTGGGAAGAAACTCTTGAAAGGAGGGAGTGTGCTATACCTTCAAGTCTCTGAAAGCAGAAGGCAAATAGAGAACATAAAACGTGGGAAGAAATGCACTTATAACACAATTGTGATTTTCTCAGGGCGTGACATTTTTTCATGTCTGGAGTTGACATTACCACAGGTACTCTTCTACTGCGCTGTGCCAGAAGCCTGAGCTAGAAATGTCTCATTATCTTTGTCTGTAATGTTATAAATCTTCTTACTGGGTTTTGAGACTGCTTTTCTCAGGCATAACCCAGAATCAGGTTCCTCACCAGCAGTCAGAAACAGAGATGAAGATGTACTCTGAAGTCTAAAATGAGCAGGGAATCATATTTCCTCCTCATTAGCACTCACCAGTGCTTGGAGTGCTTCCAAGGTCATGGTACCCAAAGCATGGAGTTAGAGGAGCCCATAGCCCAGTTTGGGAATATAAGGGTACATGATGCTACAGGAATAGTAACACAACGTCTGTGTTTATTGCCTGATTAAGCCTTCCTGATTAAAGCATGATAAACTGCTGAGGCCAAACGTGCAGAGTAGCTGTAATGCAGAGATACGATGTTGAAACGAACTTGTTTTCCTCAAAATCATTCAACTTGTCTGTAGCCCTAGAGAAGATTACAGTTTATTGACCAGGTAGGTAGCAAAGTAGCTGGTTATCACATTCCATCAGACTTCTGTAGGTTCAGCTAGGAGTAAAATCTTTCTTCAGATTAGTACTCCACAAGACTGTATAATGTGACTAATGCTGATATTAGATTTCATTGAACAAAACAAGTAGAAAGCAAAGTGAGGTGGAGAGAACTCATTTAAAATCACAGCTGAAATAATATTAAGCATAAATATAAAAAATTACTGACAAAGTAAATTGCTTTTCTTACATATTAAAATAATTTCAAGTTTGTTCCAATGTGAAAGTCACTCTTAAAGTCTCCAGGGCATTAAAATTAAGCTTTCTTCTTTTGATTTATTCCAGGAATTAAAGAGAAAGTCAGGCTGGGACATCAGCTAGAAGAAAATCAGAACAATCATAGATATGTGATCAGGCAAATCTCTCAAAGGCACTATACTGACAATTAAGTTTCTCACTAATCTACATGACGCATATGTGCTTATAAGCCTATGGAAATTGGGTTTGATTCATTTTTTTTTCTAAATTAGCATTTTATTTCTCCAGATTTTCATTAATCTTTTATCTTTTCTTTTCTAAATGCTAGGTACCCTGCTATGTTTGCACCTGTTTTTTCTACAAAGTGAATAGCATCTATTTTTGAGACTCTGAAAAATCTCAGATGTGCAGAATTTGGGACTGCAAATCTTTTGTACCACAATTTCCTTTTAGCACCTGGGTGGAACTTTATGAATATCACAAGTAAATGACAAGGTATGATATGACATGGACCAATTTTCATTTTACTATTAAATAGGGTTGCATATTTAATATAGTTATGTATTTATAAGTTAGGGCACAATTTGGATCCTGTTAATCCAGGAACTCCCTAAAGCACGTTGGTATGCTTTAAAGCATTCAAATCTCTAACTTTTTAAAATGCAAGTCATGAGACTGATAAATATGCTTGGCTCAGGAGGAAAAAATATCACTTATACAAGGCTGCAAATCAGCATCAAGTATGGAATTTAAAAGCCCATGGAAACATTGGCTTGACAGAAGAAGATGGAGCATCCGCTCTGTTCTTCTTGGGCTAGGTAACTTCATTAGTGTTTAACTTACAGTGTGCAGATTGCCTCTTTCAAAGCTCATACTTTTATTCTTTGAAATGACACAATCTGCCTTTTTAAGCAAAGGCCCACATATGGGGATGAAATGCTCCTGGACAGCAAGGGCAAAACCAGAGCATTTAAAGAAACACCTGTGGTATCTTTCCATCATATACTGAACTTTTTTTGACTGCTCTGCCATGCTACAATCCACAGATCACTGGCTGAGAAATATTGCTTAAAGGTATCTTAACCCAGCATTGGAAAATGCTGCTGTTTGACACTTAAAATGTCCATAGGAAAGGGTCAACATTGCCAGATCTCCTGATTCACACAGAAACAGCTGAAATAACTTATTGAAACCCAGTTGCTTCATAATTAAAGATTTACTTTACTACGGAGAAAAGCAAATGTGTACTTGAAAAAGACACAATAAATGCAAGAGGTCAAAGCTGAAACATTTCAGTTAATCTATAGCTGAACTTTTTTGGATCATTTGCTTGGAATGTTGATTCAAACACATGATTGAAGTTTTGTGGGTTTTTTTTTTAATCCTTATTTGATATATGAAAAGTGTTTGCTAGATACAAGCCTCTTTTAGGGCCAAATAAATATGGAGATATTTTACCCTAAACAAACTGGCTATAGGGAACTAAAAGAAATGTGCCTTCATGCCTTCATGCTCTATCTTTGGATCTGAAGAAGCAAAATTCAACAATTGCCATTCAGAAAGAAACATAGGAAGGCCTTTCAAAGGCCTTTCCTCAGGTAACCATTAAAAGGATCTAGTTAAACATTAAAAAGAAAGCAAACTAAGCGACTGTACAGGTAGAGAGAAGCTTAGGGATATTCATGGCTTCTGCAACAGAACTGAAGGGGAATCAAATGTGTATGAGAGAGAGGTCATCTAAGTTTGCCACGTAACTCAAGTGAGCTTGCTAATTCTCTCTGCAGTCCTGAGGCCAGTTCTGTGCAGGATGATATGTTCACCGTCCTGGCATCATAAAATTCATACAGAAGTTTAGGCTGGAAGGAACTTGTGCTCCAACTTTCTGCTGAAGGTATGGCCTCAGATTATTAGGTTACCCCGGCCCCTGTCAGGCAGAGACTTGATTACTTCCAGCAAGGGAGTTCCCACCACTCTGTGGTGTCTCTGGACAGCCTATTCCAGTGTTTAATTGTTCTCACAGTGAAGAATTTTTTTCTTAGAGTTAAACAGAATTTCTTCTGAAGCAGCTCATGCCATTTGCCTCTTGTCCTATCACTGTGCATCCTTGTGAAGAGAATACTTCCATATTCTCTATAGTTACCTTTTAGGTATTGGAAGATAGTAGCTAGGTCCCTTATGAGCCTTTTTTATCTCCAGGCTGAACAAACACAACTCCTTCAATGTTTCTTCATATCAGGTTCTCCAGCCTCCTAATCTTGGTGGCCCCTCTCTAACCCCTCTCCAATTTATCAATATTTCTTTTAAACTGGAGGGAACAAACTGGGGCACAGAATTCCTGGTATGGCCTAATAAGTGCCGAGTAGAGTGGAATAATCACTTCCCTTGAAAGAAGCCCCCAGCCTGTACCACTGCTTGGGATTATTCTGTCCCAGATGCAGAACATCATTACATCAAACCTCATACAAATTTTGCTGGCCCAATCTTTCAGCTTGTCAAAGTCTATTTGTGTGGTGGCTCTTCCTTCTGGCATACCTACCTCTCCTCTCAGTTTAGTGTCATCTACAAATCTGAACAATGATTGTTGATACTGAGGGAGCAGAGGGAGGAAGTTGCAGAAAGTCATTTTATAATACACCCTAAAAATGATAATGCAAGTTCAGTTACAGTTCGGACTACTTCACAACAAAAAAGGGCACTTTCCATTCTTGCATCTTTCTGCTCCAGTCATCTTCCTAGTGTAGTCATTAGATCTTTGACTAACCACAGTTACTCTAGTACCAAATGAAGAAAAAGAGGAGAGGGTCCAAGAGCTGCTGGACAGGACAGGATCCATCCTTTTTTTAGTTAGGGACTGAAATATGAACTGCTAGGCTTACCCATAGTCCTGGCAGTAGAAATCTGCTTGCACCTCTCATGGAGGGTGAGGTAAGGCAGCTAACTACAGGATCAAAAGGCTGAGAGCTCTTTTTTCTTGTCTCGCTCACATCTAAATCATTCAGAGCATAGCAGGCACTTGCTAACCTGAAGAAGGAATTCCAAAGGTAGTAAAGGGAGGAAATATGTATAAGTGCAGCTACTGAAAGCTTTGGGAAAGAAAGGTGAGGAAGGAAGCACTTTCTCTGAATCAAACTGCTTAGTTCCTGGTGCAGTACTCTTTTGAGAGAGCGCTAGTAGTCTTTATAGTGCTTGAGCTGTGCAGGAACACCTTCTTCATGGTGGTATGTTCCTACTTCTTAAAAAGATGTATATTTTTCCCTGCAATTTTATTCATCTTTTCTATCTTCAGTTAGTGCTGGAGAGTTTGTCCAGTTTTGTTTTAAATGATCAAAAAAAATGAGATTTCGAACAGTCCCTGGATGAAATGATCCGTCTTTTGGTTACAATCGATGTTACAAAAGATTTCCAAGAGTTTAGTCTACATTTCCTTTGATCAATGCCATTCTTTCATCACTAGCTATTTCCTTAAATCATCCTAAACAGGTTCTCTCAGTTTCTTTGCACTTGCAGATGCTTGTATAGAGTTACTCAATTTCCCCTTAATCACTTAGAGAAACTGAGCTATATATATTTATTTCTTTTAATCTTTTGAAATTAATCCCTCAAGTCCATTGATCATTTCTGTTTCCCTTTTCTGAATTTCCTGCAGTTTGTTGGAGCCTTTCTGACAGAGATGTGCCTAGACTTGGGAGCACTCTCACTGCAGCTTCCTTGTTCACTTTTCTCAGCATGTTGTGTCTAAGATCTCACCTCTTCATCCAAGAAATCAGTGGTGAGGCCCTTGATAGACTTCAGAAAATGGAGCAGTAGTTTACAGTCAGCTCCATCAGCTGTAATGATGGTTTTGGAGCTAAGCCCTCTGTATGTTGTTTGACTAAAGTGGGGAAATGAGAGTGCTGCCAGTTCTGAAAAAGATCCCTCTTAAATCTACACACATCACTAACTGTATTCCTGAAGCTTTATATATTTAAATAGGATATAAATCCTAGTGTTTTGCAATGAAAGCAATGCACATCTGGAGCAGGCTGATGGAGGGTGTGATCACATGCCCAAATGTACTTTTGTGCAGAAAAATAATTAAAGAAAATGGTATAGCATAATGCACTTTCTCAGTCAAAGTGGAATCCTGTTTAATTTGGAAGCACAGACCAGGGGTAAGGGGACATAAAGATTGCTTTGCAGCTTTTATGCACTGAGAAAGACTATATAGAAATTCAAATACCAGCATGAGTTTTAACACACAGCTTCCTACAGCTGTTGGGTATCATGTAAGGAACTGGCAAGTCTGTGGTGGCAGCTGGGATCCTACTACATCCCTGGCAGTACCACAGAGTTGTAAGAGATGGAGGTGACTCAGGTACTTTTGTGAGTCATTTTCCACTTGGGCTGTATTAAAATAGAGCAGCTGTGGTGACAGGAGACACTCCAGATCCTACTATATTTCTCTCCCCAAATACAATTAAAACAAAATCATAGGTGTTTTTTTAGTCTGTAAAAACATGGATACAAATCTATGCTTCTATATATACCAAATCAAAACACATACTTTTCATCTTCAAAAGAGAGAATAGATTTTGAAGTCCAGAGACAACCTGTTTCATGTATGATCATGTGATTTCAGAGGCAGAGCTACAAATTATACTTGCATTCCTGCTTTCTATTCCACCTACATTTTTTCAATTCCTTTATTTGCATTCATCCTTGAAACAAGTAGATGAACATCTTCTTCTGAAGAAGCTGATGCACATTCTGATGTCTCTGAAAGTATCATGGTTTGTTTCTGTCCTTGCTGCTGGGGAAAGAATGAAGCCACAATATACCAGTGTGCTAGGTGGGCCTTTATTCAAAGCTGGATCAAGCGATAACAATTAACTGTAGCATTGTCTTGACATTCATTTTTGACATAATTTAGGAGATTTGAGCTTTATTTTTACTTTGTAATAGACTAGCAGCCCATGGTAACTCCCCCGCAGATGAGAAGAGTAACATTTAGCTAGGAAATCATCAATGTCCTAACATAAGACAATTTAATGCCTTACTATCATCTGACCTTGCCTCTTAGCTGCACAGTTTTGTTACAATTGAATTTTACTTTTTTCCTTCTTTCTCTGCACAGAAGAACAAAAACAAACAAACAAAAAAAGCAGTTTGTGCCTGTAGGGGCTTTATTTTTCACAATAACAGCTTGCCTTGCTTTTTAGTGAAATGTCTGTAGAGGTTAAGCCTGGATTTGGGGTATGTACATGTTTACATGCTTGGGAGTCAAGGCAGAGAAGGAATCAAATTTTTTCCTACCTTTTAGAAGACAAACTACTGAAAGTGCAAGATTCAATATCACGTAATGAGCATTTCTATGGACCTAGTCTGTATTTGCAGCAAAATCAGTGACACCACATACATTCCACAGTGATTTCAAGGAGTGCCTAGTACAGAGCATTGGGAGTGGGTTCCCTCTACTCACCCAATCTATTACTTCTGATTACTTAATACTTTCAAAGTCATTCGAGAGGTGTTCATATAATAATGTCTCTGGGAACAATTTTTAATGTACTCAAAGGAGCTGGACTGGGAAATTAGTATGCATTTACAAATACATTTTCATACAGCAGTTGAGCATCCATTTTAATGAAACAAAACTAGTACTAATGAGTAGCACTAAGCAAACCAAAAAAGGTCATCTCTCTTCACTCTGGGTGCTGCCTGTCCCCAGATTTCCAGGACTTAATGCAGAATGCTATGGAGTCAGACTGCTGCTCTCCAGACACTCCCAGACATGGCCCCTTCTTCCACTTCCCCAAATTCTGAAAACTCTACTACTCATTTAATGCTCCGGCGTTTGCAAATCAGTTGTTCATTGCTAGGAACAGATCTCTGACACTCTGACACAAAATCTGTGAACATATACTTGAAAAACCTGGGGGAGAGGGGGGAAGGGGGAGAAGGACAGAGAAGGACAATGTTCATGTCTATATAGCCAAGCTCCCCTACCATGCAACTTTTTTTTTTCCATTTCTCAGCATTTTACATTTTGTGCCCACACCAAATAGCTTTATTTGGTTCACAGAGCTCTTTGTTTCTTAGGTCTTACAGTAATTTGCACCTCACTGACATCCACAAGGCTATTGTAAGCCTAGCCAATTAATGCTGCCTCTACCTGCAGTCAGGAAAAATGTCTCCAAAGCTATTATATTTTGTTGATTTTCCTAACCATTCCGTGCCACTAATTCTGAGCACTTTTGCAGAGAGTTTGATTTGACACTGTTCTTTTCTTCTTCTCTGCACTCAGTGGAGTCTGGAAGGTAATTCAGCTGACCAGGCAATAGATGTTTCTTTCAGGATGAGCTGTATCTCTCCCCAAGCTCTGTCAGTCATTGTATTGACAAGCTCTCCACTGGGATTCCAGGATCTAGCTTACATGTAAATACCTACATGTAGATATCAGAATCCAGGTGTCCTCAGCCTGGAACTGGATCTCCCCTTAGGTTTATCTCTGTGGGCAAAATGTTTTGGAAGAAGATGGCTTCCTAAGTGCTAGTTTGTATGGATAAACCAAAAAGAGTAGTTGCCCACAAATTTAAAAAAGGACAGATTGATGAGAATAAGCGGAGTATTTTGGCAAAATCAAGACTTTAAGTCTTCTATGAGACTAAGCACTGTAAGGAAGAAAGATGACAGAATGGTTTGTTCACATGAATTTGGCTCTAGGACTGACCTTGACTTAACTACAGGATGGACTGGAGATGCTCGTCTCCCAAACATTTTCTCAGAACACAGTGGGGAGCACAAAGAACCCCACTCTTGAACTCAAGCTTTGAGTAAGTAAAGGAGATGCCAGAGCATGGCTTAGGCTGCCTGGGTAGATGTAGCAATGACTTGTCCTGTGCAAAGCCCTCAGCTGTCACATGCGTATTTAAAAGGAATATAAAAATAAATCAAGCAAAAGAATCCCTGAAATAGAAAAAAAATGGGGGGGGGGGGGGGGAGAGAGAAAGAGAGAGAGAAAGGCATCTTTCCTTCTCAGAAAAGTTCTTCTCCTTGTGTAATTAAGTTTGCTCAATTTAAAGTAAATCCTCTCCTGTCTGTTCTTTTTATGTTGAGGCACTGTGCACTTGGCAAGCCTCTAGCTGAAACAGCATCCTTCAGAACGTGGGCAGATTATTTTGCAGTGGTAATAAGACAGCACAAGAGTGTATGCAGTGGTTTCAGGAAGTTTGATGAGTTAGCTGGGGGAGGGCCAGCAAGCTCAGTCCATGTTTACATGATGAGTTTATCTCCAGCCAGAATGCAATGAGCTTACTCACAAATAATGAGAAGATGTAATTTCAGCAGTGTTCCTCACTGTAATCAAGCTGGTAAAAATAAAAACGTTATTACATAGCCTGGCCATTTTGTTAGTCTAGTACTCACAGAAAACACAGCAATATTTCTGAAGTATTAGATCAAAGCAACTTCTGGCATGTCACACACACCCAGTTGATTTTAGATGACAGCAGATGGCCCTTTGATTTTCAGTCTCATCTCTCTCACTGCACTCCAGGTCGCAGTAAAGGGTCTGAGAAAGCCGGGATATTTTTTGATGGAAACAACTGGAGTGGGCAAAATGCATCTAAGACTTGTTTACACTAGCAGCTCTAACTGCTTGAGTGGAGTAAGAAAGCTGTTCTTACTTCCCTGGGTCCCAGTGCAATTATGATAGTTAAATGTGCTTCTACTGGTAGAGCTTATTCTACTTCAGGTTGCAAAATGAGCTTCTCTAGTCCAAATGATACTTTCATACTAGTATAACACCTACACTGCAGCTTCTAGAAATACATATAAAACAAACATCCACACAAAATGCCTGTCATTGATGGCTAGTGAAAATAGCTGTAGTAGGATAAAGCTTCTCTAATGTATGCCAGGCCTAGAGGGCAGGCAAACAAGTGTTATTCTGAATGAATCACACAGTAGATGGACTCATGTAGTGTGTAAGCTCTAGTCCGGATATAGATACAAAGATATCTCTGCCTCACGTTCCTTCTGTATTTAGCAATGTTAAAACTCTTTCCCTATCGTGTGCATCAGACAGAGAGGGAAATGACTGCATAATATATGCTGAAACTCATTCACCGTATTCACCTAGATAACTATGTTAAACCTTTCTGAAGGTTTTTCATAACATGTAATGCAGTACTACTGATTATTCTCCCTGGATTCTTCTTTCTGGGCGGCTCAGTACTGCTTCTTAGCATACAAGCCTGTGAGTCCTTGCATAGCCCAAGCTAAACACTTCTGACCTCTATCCCTCTCTGATAGGGTTTGATAAGTCCAAGTGTTCCTTTGCACAGTGCTCTTCAGAGTGCACTGGTTGCCTAGCCTGTTCACTAGGGAAGATCTGACACTGTGAACTAGACCTCAAAGCTGGTAGAGCTGTCCTTGTTGAGGACAGTCTTTCAGATATCTTCCTCATCCCTAAGCTGCAGTGAAGATGAGCCTGTAATAATTATATGCTACCCCAGGGTTTGAGGCAAGGAAAGGTGAATACAGATAAAGTGAGTTTTCCTACTTCTCCTATGGACAACATAGGCTACACTGTCTTAACATACCACACTTTGTGTGGCCCACCTTTTATGAGTACTGCATATGACTATGCAGTATCTAGACTTTGTCTCACCCCATTGCCTGATCCACTCCTGCCTCCCCTCCACCCTCGGAGTGGTGTGAACCAAGCATATATACAATATGGGCATACTAGGGGCTTAAACCATACAAGACAAGATGCTAACTACTCTGGCACCCTTGAATTTATCCAGTCTTACATGTAGCAGACAGACCAGTTTGCTCACCTTCTAATATATTATTGAACCAAAGCTACTTGTAGTGAAGGCTTCTTTTCCTCCATGCCCAAAAAAGGATTGGAAAAATATGTAGTGGGTGTAGGAAAACATGACTTACCCTGGTGAGAGGGTGCAATATTAGGAGAAAAGAGGAAGACGGGGAGACAGGGCCACAAACCCAGGGGCAAAACTGCTTGGTGGTATGACACTTGCCATACACAAATCTCTTTGTCACAGTAGGTCAAACAGAACAATCATGAGAGATACAATGAAATTCTGCATGTGGGCCCTAGAAGTTGTACCTGCTCTTGGCTGAAGGCCTTTGTCATGGCCTCCCAGCAAAACTGCTTCCTTACAGTAGTTACCCTTTCAGCACAGCCTACAGAGATGGCTCGATGCTTTATGTCAACCAAGTAGGTCCTTCTAATTCTAAAAGTAAGTCCTTTAATAGTTCTGTAATTAAGGCAGATCAAAGCTCCACCCTGTGACATGGTACCTGGCATCTTACTGAAAAAGCAAAAATATACTTAAAAAATACCCCAAACAAGTAAAACCAGTAGACACTGAAATTTAAATAGGAATGGTGTTTAGTTCACTTCTCACGTATTATTTGTAAAAATAGATGTTATGTACATTCTCTCTATAAAAATATACATACATATATATGATAATGACTGATAGTCACTTTATCCAAAGTGTAGAGATTAAAATGGCAAGTGCTTGTAAGTTAGGAAATGCTAGAAATAAGATCACTCATGTAACCTGAAGATAACCCGATATGACTGATTATATGGCCCCTATTTGTATGGCCAGGCATCGCTTTTCCCACACAGAACACCTGCCTCTTCCAGGGCACTGACCAGCCCTGGGGGGCAATGAATCAGTACCGCGCAGTGGTGGAATCAGCTAGCTGTAGGACATCAGTCTCATCTAGAAAAATTCACCTCCAGCATGAAAAATTTTAGCTCAGCTTTAGGCAGTTGTGATCTCTGCTGTGTAATGACCAGATGATTGTAAGTCTTACAATGCTGTGTATTGAGAATTTTTTTTTAAGTGGAGAAGCTACTAGTCTTTCCTTTAAAAAATGAAGCCTGCTCTTTCAATATTTCTTTGTATTTCAGCAAAGAAACCCAAGTGGTTCTCACACTTCTCTGTTGAGCAGAACTGAATGGAAGTAAAGTTTGCCGGTTCACATTTTCTCCCATTCTGCAACAGGATGTATGTCATATTTTGCACAATTTTTGCAAAGGCTCATTCAGTGTATGGGAAACTCAGGTTCACTTCCCTTCTCTGCCTGTTTCTGGACTTCCTCCTCTTGTAAGCCACCCTACACCAGAACAGAAGCTCACATATCCAAGCTACAATATGGAGAGTTTGAAGATTACAGACTCTATTAACAAAAAGAGGGGGGGAAAGTAAATTTGAGACCATTCAAGATGTTTTACCAGTCTTTCTTAGTGCTGCTGTCCTCCCACATCTGTTGCTTAATTTTTCCCACAAGAAATAAACTGAAGTACAACCAGTAAATTTCAAAGAAAAACATTTATAGCGCTCTCATATCTCCATTAGTCATTTGGAAGTCTGACATAAGAAGACCAGCTGCAGAGGGGATGTTTACAAATGTGAATTTTTTGAACAATTGATGACCACATGCTGAACCATAGATGCTGAGTAATTAATTATCCAGAGTGCCTTGTGAATCATGAAGTCAATTCATCTTTAGGTTTAGTTTAGCCCAATTGCAGGACACTATCAAAGCTGTATAAGCTAAGTAAGCAAGAAGAAAAATATATCCCAATGCCATCTCAAGTATTAGGATAACTAAATAAAAACCTCAGACTAAATTAATTTAACTATGTACTTAATCAAAGTGTAAATTCTTCCTTTCTTTATTAATTCATTCCTAAGTTATAAATCTATTATCAGACTTGGAAATGCATTTGAATTTCTGCTTCTGACACCCTTCTGCATACATAATTCCCATTGCCATGGGTAAGATTTTAACATACAGGAGTAGGAAAACTTACTTTCTTTATTATCCAGAAACACTGCAGGAAGAAGGGCTGTGTGCATAAGATCTAAGTGCAGAAATGAAGAGATCTGGGCTTCCAGCTCCACCCAAGTCTTCTCATTTAACATTTGTGCAAAGATCTCCAAGCTACCAGCTATCTTTTTGTCAAAGCTGCTGTTAAAACCTTCCTGTGTTCCAGGTCTCTTGTGAGGACAAAGTTATCAGTAAGAACTAGGAGACTGGACTGAAGGGTGGTGAGGGCAATCTAAGTAAGTATCATATTTCATACTTACAAACAAGTCAAAACCTCTGTGTCCAGTTTACAGATACATTTCAATGGAGATGAAATTGGTTTTACACACATCAGGCTAAGTTCACTGGATGATTTCACCAGTATAATTGGCAGCAGTTTCCCAAGAAGAGGAACTGCCTGAAGCACTGGGTACTTGGGGCAAAAGGACGTTACACACTCTCCATGAGCTGCAGCCTGCAGACGGAGCAGTAGCGCTTGCACGGAGAGGTGGTGGCTGACAGAGAGGCCCAGCCAAAGTGTCTTGGGAACATTCCTGACCTTAGTTGTGCTCAGGAAGTGTTTTCTTCCTCGAAATTGCAAATCCTGGACCTTCCACTTCTGGAGCAGAGCAAGAAGGAAGGGGAGAGGAAGGGAAGGAAGGTTTCATTCAGAACTGCTTTGAATGAAAACCACATGCACAACGTGGGCAAGGGGAATGTGGCCGAGGTAGGTATGTTTTATACTTCATGAAAGTGGCCCCTAGGAAACTTCTTTTTGGATGATATATGAATATAATAACTGTCACAGCACATGTTCAGCTGTTTAATCCCTAAGGTCTCTGTGCTGCAGAATATAGTGATGAACAGAGTGGTGTGCTGTTGTGAAGCTTCACTGGCTCAATGAGATTCTCACCAATGTGCAGTCAGCATGTGGCCTGAAAAAATCCCCAAAGACCTGGCATCTAGTGCATTCCATGCTTAGCATGCAACCGTATCAAATCTGTCTGTAGGTGGTGTTAAACTTAGAGTGTGGTCTGTCATTTGGAATGCCAGTGCACTAAAAAGAGATTGGCAGGAAGAGATTGTCTAGGAATATAAATGCCATGTGTTAAGTGGGGGGGGGGGGGGGGGGGGGGTTATTTGAAAGATAGGTGAAAAATGGTTTTGTTATTGCACTGTTTTCTGTTTGCTTGTGTTGTTTCAAAGATGTGGCATTTGGTGTTACTGCACTCTAGCAAGTTTGAAGCTATTTGGTAGAAATCCTGGAAGCTCTGTTATCACAGTAGACCACTGCACGTTCAGAAAATCTGTCTATCATTTGGATGTTGCTATAGCAACAGCCTAGTTCCAGCTGGAAAAGACTGGTTCACTTGTGTCTGCATACTCTGAACTACAAGCTTGCTTTCTCCTATTGAGCAGCAGTGAAATGTCTTTTATCATTTGAGGCATAAAATAACACCTGGAAAAGGGAACTCAGTGAAAAGGACACCACCCTATTCTCCTGTCATTCACTAGTAAGCAACATACTTATTACAAGATGAATAAAATTTTGCATTTCTAGAACACACTTCTGATAATTATTTCCAATTTTGTTGCTGAACACAAGTCTATATTAAGAAAAGCAATTTTACAGTTTTTTAACCAATTAAGCACTTTCTAAGCTTTGCTATAAATAAAGATGCCATATTCATGGTAGTTATCATCAGTTCTCCTCCAGCTATTGGAAGGGGTGTACGCTAACCCACGAACTACAGTAATTACAAACGATTTCCAGATGGTACCATGGCAGGCCAAATTGAAGGTATTTTTAGGTCCAAATGCTTATCTTCCCAGTCACAAGCAAGGACGTCTTTCAAAGTGTGCCTGAGGTTTCCCAGAAGGGAAGAGGGGACTTGTTCCTCACACCCCTTTTGGACTCAGGGGCAGAGGAAGGATCGCTCGCTCGCTGGTTCCAGAGTCAGACCACTGACAGCATTGATGACGCAGAGAGCACAACTGCTTAGGCTGCGCAGGCTGTTTTTTTAGGACAATATGGTTTTCATGCCCCAGCTGTCAAAACTGTCTAGGCATCAGGGCAATGTTCTGGTATCATGCCAGCTTTCCAATGAAAAGAGAAAGAGAGTGATTTAGCTAATCCATTGTTTTTTAGCAGCGAAATTTCCACAGGGCAAATGGTACCCTCAAGTGCAATCCCACTGTTGGCAGCTTCTGCCATTACAGGCTGTAGGGCAACCCTCAGTGCTTTTTGTGCAGTTGTTCAAGCACAGATAGACTGATGCAGAGGTTTCTGAACTTCTTCCTTTCCCTTCCTTCCAATAAAGCAGTTGCTAGCTCCTCTTGTGCAGACAGAGCCCAGAGAAAGCAGCAGGATTTGTGTCTGCCTTGCTGAGGAAGGAGAAAAAGAGGAATGCCACAAAGGCAATGGTTTGCCGAAAACACAGATGATCAGGCACTTAATGTGTGATCTAGGCTTTAACGTACAATTAACTCCATGCAGAAAGTATCCTGGAGGAAAACAGAAACTCTAACAAGTTAAGCAAGTCAGACACTCAACTGTTTGCAGTGCTCAGTGTTGCTCAGTCTTTCTTAATCTGACCTCCTCAAAGAATAGCTGTAGACTAGCCCTTGTGACCCAGTAGTGGTCATTTACAGTTTGACTTCAGTAGGATGCACCTGGAGTGCTCTTTTATTACTTCTGGCCTGCTTCCCCCATTTCATTGGCATGCATACCTGCATGAATGAGAAGGATTTGCAGGAAATTATTTTATTTTTGTAATTAAAATAATCAGAGTTTTTCCAAAGATGACCTCAGAGCATCTTGTAGATGGTATTGTACAGACTGCAGGCAGAGAAATGCTGCTCTAGGCCACCTCAACTCACCTTCTTTCACATATAGTCTTTTAATCTTGTATCCTAAACCCAACAGAGACACCACTTTCCTGTATCTCTGCCAGTTTCTTCCAAGCTTCAACCCTCTTTATCCCAACACTGAATAACACTCTTGCAATTTTAACAGTGGAGAAATTTCTCTTCTGCCTCACTCAGCTCAGCCTAGTAGAACACTGAGGCTCAGACTATTGAACTACCTTGTCATTATCATGATGCAGGGATATTTGGTTAACAAATCTCATGCCCAAATGGTGCACCAAGGAACATAGGGAGTATTAATGCAATTGTTTTTTCAGCCCCATCGGAATATAAGGGGCTCCTCCTTCCTTTGTACCTTACCTATTTGCTGAGGTTGCACTCCTGTAAGCTGCCCTGTGCATTCGGAGGCAGGTGTCTGAAGAGAGGGCAGCCAGATCAACAAGCTACAATGGGAAGATCTTGAATGGAAGAGTTTGCCTGAAAAGGCCTGAGCTTGTCAAAACTGCTGGAGCGGCAGTTGTAGGTGGGATCTCATTCTCTTAAGATTCATAATTTTTACGATGAGAAAAATGAAGTCTCATTTTTTTCACAGGACATCAGTCTACTTTCAACTCAAGCAATACATCTATTTTATACTTGGAATCCTTAAACTGTAATGCACTCTAACATCTTTTACCTCTACTAGTCTTCTCAAATACTTCACCTATAGCAAATCATTAGGAACATTTCTGAAGTTAATAAGATGCACAATAAGCTTAGGTACTTAGTCATTTTCCTGTATCTTATGTCATTTCTCCACCTCTGCATGTTGTCTTTATAGATGAGCAGGCTTCCTGGATGGAGAAAGCCAGAAGAAATACCCTGTAGTAATGGCAAAAGGTATTATATAATTCAGCCTTTAATGTATGCTGTGATTTATAATGCACCATACAACAGTTGTGCCAACAACTTATCCTTCTGGTTGAGAGGAGCACTCACTCAAACCCAATAGAATCCTTCCTAAATTTGTTTAAGCATTTGCCACTAAGGACATCTTCTACTGAAGTCTTCCCTTATTGTTGCATTCTAGGCATGAGGTTTATTCTTCCTGCATGCTGTTTTGCTGTCCCCTCAGCCCTTTCTGAGCATGGCTGGCCTGAGAATCCAACCCACCTCTTGTATGTTATATTGCGGAGCTCTAACTATACCCCAAGGGATCAATGTTGAAAAACATGATTTTTTAATGAGCACACTCAGTATGGGTTGCTCTTGTTTAACATAAAAGAAAAGCATAATCCTTGCTCCAAGCCATTTACAATCTAAGGGCTGGATTGTGGCTTTAAGCCACATCCGGCAGTGGGGGGAAGGTTCAGAGGTAGCTACTCATGGCATTTTTACCAAGGTTTGTGGGAGCTCAGATGGCAGCAACTGCTGCTACACTGATGTATAAACAGGCAGAACATGAGCCAAATGAATTGGTGGCCCAGCTCTCACTTGGGTGACAAACGGATCTTCTCTTTTTGTCTGAATGCAAGCAATGATGCCGAGAGGAAAAGGCATCCTTTTCCCCAGCTCTCTTTTACTTGTGCAGGATTACACCGGAAGAACAGCCCTGATTTTGACAGTAGGTTACAGCACAGCAGACATAACTGTCTTCTTCCACAGCTTTTTGCCACACACAAGGCAACAAAAGCAAATTTGTCCTGAGGAAACGGGTTGCTATTGTTTGAACAGGAGGGACAGATAGGTGTATGTGTTCAGCCCAATGACTGAAGGGAGGCCAAGAAAAGCTAGGGTCAAGACAGGTATTTTGCAGCTACAGTTGCTTATGTCAGCTGGTCAGAGGTGGCATCAAGAACCATGCATCTGGTCAATGCATGACTCAGAGGTCACTTATCCAATCAGTACATGACACAGAGGTTGCTTTCTTCTCCTGGCCTGCTTTTGAAACTAATAGCTCACAAAGGGCCTTGATCTGAAACTTTCACAGAAATGAACTTTACGAGTCAATACTGTATCATTCCTTCAGTGGCAAAATTTGTTAAAGCAAGGAAAGAAAGCTCTTATTATTGCATAGGAAGAACATCTGTTCCTAAACAACCAGCTGTTTGTTAACAAACATTTTCTACTGGATGTAGCATTAAAAAAAAAAAGAAAAGAAAAAGGAAAATCATTTCTAGTCCTTAGACTGGCAAATAAAACTTTCCAGGTAAGAATTGAAACTATAGATTCAGAGATTTTACTTTCTTCTTGACATTAGAGAAACATTTTGCCAAGAAAGAGATGATCAGAAGTAGGGTTGTAAGGAAATGCTTGGGAAGACACTGCAAGAACAGCAGCAGTAAATTCTGATTAGAGGTTTGGGAATCTGCTAATAAAGGCAAAAGACCTGTAATCTAGAGAATAAGAAGAAAGAAACAGAGGAAAGGAAAAGATGAGGAGCCAGGAAGACCCAGAAGACTCCCTTCAGCCCCACATCCTTCTCCAGAGAAGAAAAAATGGCAGAAAGAAGTTTCATGGAGATAAATGCACATAAAATGAAACTATCTGGAAATAGAAACATGTTTAGACTAAAAGAAGAACATTTCTCCGTGATTAGAGAAAAATTGATGTCAGATTTGTTTAATGCAACCTTAAAAGGCCCATTCTAGTGGCAGAAATGCTCATTTGGCCTTCAAAAATGCAGTGGTAGAGAGAAAAACAGGGACTGTTGCTAAACTTAAATCTGTAAAATATGTCAGAAATTCTCAGTTTTGATAAGACTGATATGGTCAAAGATGTATAATCTCCCAATATGGACTAAGTTCTCAGTATAGTTTCCTTCACACAACGATGATATATACCTATTAAGACCCTTTTGTCCTAAAATAATTATGTTTATAGTAAGAGTTATATTGGTATTGCTATCTAAAAAATAAAATTAAAATTTTCATCTCATTGGGTTAAACCAATGCAAAACGTATGTTTAGATCAGTGCTTACTAACAGCTCAGACAGTTCTTAATTTTCCAGTACACCAGTGCTTAGGGAAGAGAGTCAAGAGTACCTACAATAGCACCTAAAATAAAATTAAAAATGGTAGCACTGAAATCTATGGATGGCCCAACAGCTTCCAGCTTGAGGCATGTCTCTACAACTGACTGTGAAAGTTAGTAGATATCTAAATAAAATCTCAGTATATGTGGAGAAAAGATTGGTGAGATGGATACGAAAGGCAAAGCCTTTTCTTTAAAATCTCCAGAAAGACCTAGCCAGTAGGCATGGACAACAATGAGTCAATGAGTCCAGCCTGAAGCATGGAAACTATGTTTACTTTAATTCCAAAACACCTTTGAGGAAGGTAAGGTCCTCTTTTCTTGCACAATGGTTAAAACACATACACGAGGTGTGAGAGAGTTGCCTCAATCACCTCATCAAGCCCCAGAGGATTCAGTCCTCCCCTCCCCATATCTTGTCCTGTAAATGCCACACTAACCAGCCAGCAGAACATGAAAATAGGGCACCGTACAGCTCTCCTGCTCAACTGGGAGCACGGTGCAGCCCAGGAGGCAGAAGTCAAAGGGCCAGAAGCAGAGGAGGGAGCAGGGATCCCGTCTCTAGCCTTGGGCTAGGGCAGACTTGCCTTTCCAGATGGTTTTTTCACCATTGAGTTCAACCTCCCTGAAGTCTATATGGACAGTACAAGAATGTAACCTTTTAATGAGAAGCATATGTGCCGCGGATAACCTTATCAGACCTGAACACAAGCACACACAGGTTGAAAAACTTTTGGCCTGACAACACAGATTCTTCTTGCAGCCTTGCCAAGCATATCCATGCCAATTCAATCAAACACAATAATGTATTGTTAGGTAATGAGTTTCACAAAAAGGGCCAAACTCCTTGTTATGCCTCACAGGAACAACTGTGCAAGTGGTCTTTTTGTGTACAAGGCTCTACAAGTTAATGCAATTTGAAACCAGCATCACTCTCATTTGGCTGTAGTTTCTTTCTAAGGGAAAGCTGTTGTGGTCTTGCAAGAGTAAACTGGGAAGTGTGCAGACTTACAGGCTTGATTATTCTTAATTACCAGGGCAGACATAAAGGTACATGAAATATCTGACAACAGACTGGAGACGTGCTTCCAAATAGCTGGCTCCAGTCCCCTGCTATAGCAGGCAATTGCATCTCACACAATTATTAAGGCATCTTTGCTGAAAATAGTTATGCCTACAGGAAGAATTGTACTGGTATTACTATTAAAAGTAAATCTTCAACCTACTTAAATCTACTTTAGAAATTAAGCACAGTCTAACCTGTTCCCTGCTGGAGTACTGGGTTTCCCTTTGCAGATCCTTTAGGAGATTGTTGGTGACTCTGCATGCTGGGCCATATACAGGTGCTGCACAGGGGACATTCTGCTGTTGGGTTTCATGCGTTGTCCTGCCAGTGCAGGCAAATGTTCTCAACACCTCATAGTCAGCAGCTGGAACCTTCTGCAGAGGCAAGTGCAAGGGAATTTTTGACCCTGCTATCATATCTGGAGTTGTGCTAGGGGACCTTGCTGTTAGTTAAACAGTGGCTGGAAGTATTATTCTTGTTTCTGGCCTCCATTTAATCACTGGGGAGTTGACCTCAGAGAAATCTTCTGCTATATGTCTTTCTGTCATTCCCAGCCCTCCTCCACCTTGAAAACCAAGGCACCTTCCCTCCTGGTTCTGTTGCAGTGAGCTCAATGCATAGTTACTGTGTAAATAAGTTAGTCATTTCAAATGTCAGTGGCACAATATGAGGCATTATGCCAGGTTCAAATCAAAGCCAAGAATTAGGTGAAGTCTGCAAGTCATTTTACACCATCAGGAAACTACTCCCTTTATTCGTTATAATTTTATTTCTGGGACGGTGAATGCTTGCTGCACTGCATTTAACCTCCCATCTAAGATTTGTACTTTGCAGGAATGTGGCCATGGACAAGGAAGGGGCTGAGGTGACATGTGTGGGAACATGTCACAAAGCTTGTTGCACAGTGGGTGCAACTGATGCTCTGACTCACACGCTGATCAGGGATGCTCAAGAAACTAGAACCCCCTGATGCTTTCAAACAAGAAAGCCCTCAAGACAGACAGGCAGTTATGTGTTACTATCTTTAGGGTCTTCTCTGAAAGAGAACAGAGCCTCAGGCATTGCTCTGTCTATCCTTGCTGAGGTTTCCAAACACACCAGCAATACTTCACGGTCAATGATATCAAGCAGCAGCTAGGAAACATCAGTGAAAACTCTTGATACTCATCTGGATAGAAGGAAACTAGGAACAATCACTACTAGTGCAGCTTCTGAAACTCACTCAGGTATGACCTAGACAACTTTGTGTCATGCCAGCTTTAACATGCTATTACACCTAAGCTGACACTTTTATGAGGTAAGTTGCTTTATTAATGACAGTGTTGTCATTATTGTCTTCTCACTGCATAACAAAACACACAAACAAAACAAAGCAATAAATAAACAAAAGATATACAAGACCATATTCACAGTTAATGGAAAACTATCAGTGCAAATTACACTGACTTCAGCATAACTGTAACAGCTCCGTCCAGGATCTGGTTCATGGTTCTGGGGGATTTTGTTACACAAACATATTGAACAGCCATAATGCTAACCTCCCCATCACCCTACTGCCCCAAAAGGAAACACATGTTGTTTGCAGTGTGCCCTATATCAGTAATAAAGAAACTGTATGGTGTGCAGCTAGGGGCTCAAAATCAGGATTTTCTTCCATGGATAACTTCCTAAAACTAGAAGGTTATACTTGTTAAATGAAGATGTTACATGGTCACTAGCACTCAGAAACATCTCACTTGACCTGTCAGGTCTGCCAAATGGCAAAATGCCTTGACTCAGTTTCCTAATGCTACAAATTTTCTTTCACCTGGGCACACTGAGAGCTCCAGTTCATGATTTCAGGCATTGAGTAAGCAAATTTTGATTTTTTTTAAATTGAAATGAGATAGTATTTCAGCTATCAAGAGAATAATTTCATGAAAATTATTCTTTTTATTCTTTTTATTATTGGCATGCAACAATGGCTCTTCACAGGAAATAAATCTCAGACATTTACATTTAAAACCAATAGCATTTGTATTGTAAAGTTGCTTTTAAAATTAAGTGGGTTTTAAAGCTAAGAATGGTCAAAGCCTCTTTCAGTAGGTGTGGTGGTTTTCTAAGAAAAATAACATTTTTTCACCTCTCTAGTTCTGAAATATGATTGAGTGTAGCTCAAAAAAATCAGAAGAAAAAATGTTTCTGAACTATGGTTATGAATGGCAAATTTCATCTCTCAAAGTAGTAAAATGACTGATCCATAAATCTTGCAAAAGCAATGTCTAGAATAAGCACAATATTTCAGACTTAACTATGTGATCATAAATAGGATTCTTTAATACATAATAGGGTCCAAAGTTTCATAACTCTTATAATAAATCTTGGTTTGGTCTGGAGAAAATGGCAGAATTCACACTCAAATGTACTCATTTAGATTTATAATTTCTTTTAAACTGGTTCGTAAGACCCTAGCCTCAATACTGTGAGTGAGTTTGGCAGGCAATATAAAACCTGAGCAGATTTTTTACAGCGGGCAAATAATTTGTCCTAAAAACCCATGGCTATATTGAATGACCTTCTGACGTCACTAAGTTGATTTTGTTTTCTCTCAAAGTCTATAAAAAATTTCCTTCCAATATTCTAGGTATTTCAGCTCTACAAAGAAAATAGTCATAAAGAGGGATTTCACATTAAGTGATAGTAGCATTAATATTCCTATTCTTCCAATCCCACATCAAAAAGAGAGCTGGGTTCCCAAAACAAAAAACAACACAAAAACAGGGTTTGCTTCTATTTGCAGTATGTGTCATTAGGAAAGATCAGATATACTGATCAGAAGTGAGAAAGTCTGGGATTTGCTGCCAGCTACATTACAGAGTTCCTGTGAGATGCTGGCCCAGCCATTCAGCTCTTACAGTACTGCCAAACTCAAGTATTCAAATCAGTTAACCAGCTCTTCCCCCCACTAAAACTCCAAGATTAAAAAAAAAAAAAAAAAAAAAAAAAAAAGTGATTGTTAATGCCTCTTACTTCTTTGTTTTCAAGATTCACTGAGGTCCTGCTTTCCCATGACCACCCTCCAGAACTGTATACATACACCACTTTACTTTTGAATTGAATTTAGATTCTTATATAATCTCTTGGCTCCAAAAGCTGGAGTTTTCCAAAGAAATCCTGTAATATAGGATGGGATTTGGAGTGGGACCAAGATTTGATAACTACTGTCCTTGTGGGTCCAGCTTTCCTGCTTGTAATGAGAACACTCTTCCACTAATAGCATCTGCTTCACATGGATTTATTAAGATTTAGTTTAAGTTTGCAGGTCACTGAACTACTCAGGAGAAAGGTGCTAAATTTGTGCCATGTACAAAATGATATAATATCTAGCTTTGAAGTCTGCTCAACTGCTGGCCAGATAGCTGATGAGTCTTATCCAATTTCTGGAGCCCTTCATTTGCTCTATAAAATGAGAACTAGCTGTATTTATGTAAATCGTAGATAAAGTGCCAGTAGGTGGCACTTGAAAATATTTACTATGCCTCCTGGGTTTTATTGGAACAATAAAAACATGTTATTCTGCACTGCAAACGGTTTCCTATATACAGTTTTTACGTCAGCTCCTAACACGAGGTGGTCTGTTCCTGTGTTCTGGCACACTGCTGCTTGTCAGTGTAACTTGAGTAACTTCCTAGAGTTGTGCTGGTGTGAAGAAAGAGTCAGGTCCAGTACAGCATGTCTGTCCTCTGCAAGCGATAGCTCCTGAGCTTCAATATACTTCCCTTAACCTCCACACAGACCAAACAATAGGCTTTGTGAGCATGGGCATGCAGTGGAGACATCTCTTTTCTAGAATGCCAGCTTTCTGGCATTGCATTTTTGTAGGATTTAACTGCACACAAAACAACTGTTAAGAAGGTCTTCTTTGATCTTTTCACAGACTTCCAAGCTTATTTTGTTTTACTGCAGTTTCAAGTAATTGTAAACAATGATATGGAAATATAGAAAGAAATCTCCCTAGAGAAGGATGGGAAAATTACTGCAGTGAGGAACCACAGAAAATAGAGCTATGAGGGACTAGAAGAGTTGTACACTGTAAGCATTTGATTTAGCATGGATTTTTGAAGATTACTGTAGTATAATGATATCAAATCAATTTAAAATCATTCTTTGCAGAAATATTGTATTAAAAAGGAAACAGACTTGTTTCTGAATGCATGGCCAAATGTAGAAAGTTGAATATTTGCTATCACAAAACAGGTTTCAACACGTCCTGTGCTTTTTTTCCTACCCTTAATATTCCATGTCAGTGTAACTTCTAAGCATTATTGCACTTGCAGTTAGTGAGTTCTTTTCAGAAATGCAAGAGAGTGCAGAATCAGGCATAACATGCTACAAAGCTTTATATGGTGGTTTTGTAATGAGAGGAATAGTATTGCTTGGAGTAGAAAAGCAGAATGGTCCTCTAGTGTACTTTTCTACAGAAGCAAGGGAAAGCTAGGAACGTGGTGGAAAGTAATTTAATGTTTTGACCTCTCTTGATTTCTTTCTAAAACACTTCCATGTACTATGAGAACTGAGCTATAACCCCTGTAAAAATTATTCGAATTCTTTAATCTCTTTCCATTACTCTGCCAAACTTGAGTTTCTTAATCTCTTCCGCTACTGGAAGGGAGAAATCTGCCCTCCATCCGTAGAGATTCAAGTGATATTAAAAAGCTGAAGAGAGAGCCTGGGAACTCATTTTCCTTTTAGCAAGAAATAAATCCTAAAGACTAGAAACTGCTCTGGGAGTTAAGGAAAAGGAGGAAGACATGGAATGGGGGATGAGTGTGATTTCATGTGCCTTGCGGGTGTAGGTTATGAGTAATTCTGCTGAAGTGAGTGGGATGGCAGTGATACAGGGCCAGTGTCACCAAGAGCAGAATCAGACCCATTTAGAATGTATTGTTTCTTGCTGGAATCTATCACAATAGATATATGTGAGGGCAATTTACATTTTATTGTCATTGTAGACATGTTATTCTTCCTATAACACTCACAGTCAGACAGTGAAGATCTTACAAAGCAGCTGGAAAGCAAGAGAATCAAGCAATAACTTGGTCATTAAGGCATATAGACCGTTTTAAAGATGTGGCAGACTTCTTAACCCTTTTCTTGTCTTTCCAATATGCTTTTTGTGTAGTCAGGAACTGCCATAAGAGACTATAATATCCAGAGACTTTCATACTTCTAGAGCCCAGGAACACTTTCCTCTTTCACCAAAAAAGAAAAAGCTGTCCTTTAACATGGGGAGAAGTCAAACTTGTAGCCAAGAAATGCCCCTCTGTGGCCATCAGGCTTTCTGATTCCCTGGTAAGGTTAGTTGGGACATCATAACACTTCTAAGACAGGTAAGTAGGAAATAACTTCTCTGAACCAGTAGATGTTGTCAAGTCTTGAAAAAGGGAGAGCATATCATTATAAACACATCCGTGTTGTAAACTGCAAGAGTCTCAGATCATAATTTTCCTCCCACCACCTCTTTCGAAGGTCTTGGGCTAAATGGAGCACATTGCCTTGGTTTATAGAAAATAAGCACAAGACATTGATTTTAATGACAACAGGCACGCTGAAAGAAACAATGTCTAGATCTCAGTAATGGAACTTCTCAGGGAAAACTGGAAGTTAGGGAAAACACGGGCTATTTCCTCTCTGGCAAGGGCTCCCAAGCCATTTGTTAGTGGGCCATGGTGCACCAGCCGCTTCAAGCTGGCCCATGCCCAGATGGAGCAAGGAGTTGCTTCTGTTAAAGATGGTTCAGCTGTCAGAGTTGTTGCTGTGTGTGACACAAACTGTCACTCCTGATGTCTCCTGACCAAAGCAGAGTGGATTCTGAGCTCTGTAGGAGCACCCAGGCACCCAGACACAGACTCTGCAAGGATGTCTCCCAGACTGCTATAAATATGGATGCTAACTCTGTTCATCTTCTTCCGTCATTTCCATTGTGGTTTCCTGCTTTATGCAAACACAGAGAGAGCCTGTGGTCAGACTAGATATTTGTCCTAACATACTAACATTGGTCTGAACATAACAATGGGTAAAGGATGAGGCTGTGAAGAGCTCCAGGGCTTTTGGGGAAGCTGGATTGGATATGTTAATATGCACAACATGAAAAGTAGAACTGCACTGATGTTTACATTGTAGTCCTGAGTAATGTGTGTTTGCATTATTAGTCTGAAGGTAATTTTGTGATATTAAATTTGTAATTGCAATGTTACACAGTACTAAACAGATTCATCCTAACTCTAAAAGAAGAGACAATTTCATCTCACTTTTCAGCATTGGGAACAGAGAATTCAATCCCACAGCTTTCACTGACATGACAAATCCTTATTCATACAGGAAAAATTCCTTTGAAGGTTACTCATAGGTGAAGGATTATAGGATCAGGCCTGCAGAATGCACTCATTGGTTTTGCTTGCTCTTTTACTGCTTTTAGCCTATTCAGATTTGCTTATTCTTTTACTGCTTTTAGTCTATTCAGTCTATTGAAACTGCAGCTAGGCATTGCATTAAACTGAAGTCTATGTATTTTTGTCTCCATAAATATATTAGGACAAGTCACAGGAGCATTTTGCTATTGATAAAGCAGAATCTTCTCAATGAGTAGCCTGCCAGTGGCAATAAACCAAAATATTGAAACTGAGAGTGCAGTAGGTATATAGATTTTGACAGAAAATTAAATTATAGTAGACATTTCCATCTCCCTCCCTCCTCAATTACTTCTCTTAATGGTATATTCAAATCAATGAAACCATATTAAGTAAAATAGAAAAAGAAATTACTTCAACTATGTTTAGATCTGATTCCTGAATCTTCCAAATTGCTTTCTTTAAATGGAGAATTAAGCTTTACCCAGCCCTCATGAGAGTGAAATTTTCTTCATTCAGATGAAAAAAAACCCTTGCATCTAAGAAAAAAGACAAATGGACAATGTGATAGGGAGAACCTTATTTCAGGGCCCTCTTGCTTCACCAATATCCGTGCAAAATACTGCCATGATAGCCACATTCCTGTTTCATCTACATTTTTCTCAACAGTGGTTCTCCCTTTTCCTGCATATCTATCACTGGCTGTCTTCATCTTAAAGTCCTTCAATATCTGGCACTGAGGTTGTGTTTCTCAGCTGATCATGATACAAGTTGCTCAGACCAGAACCATCTATTTGAAAGATGTACAAACAATGCCTAGAACAACATGACCTTGTTCTGGGAGAGTGGTAACACTAAAAGTATTGCCATCAAAACTAATGCTCCATTGCAAACAGTATTTATCTCAACTGTCATTTGAGTTTCATACAAATATATTACAGAGATTGTTCCTGCAGGAGTGCTGCACAAAGTCCCTAAGGCTCCTGTTGCCTAAACAACAAGAACATCTGCTGCAGACAGGAGCAACTCTCTGAGTGAGCCTTTCTGTACGGGATTGGTAATTGTGTAAACAATAGGAATTCCAGAGTAGGGTTTGGGAAGTCAGTAGGTTAACAAGACTTTAATTATCTAGTGTTCAGGGTTTTATTAATGAACAGGTGTTTTCATTTTTATAGGATTTTTTCAACATGGCTGGACACATGTATTTGCCCATTAATCTTCAAGCAGGTGTGAATTTACTGATGTGGATTTACCAGTGGCAGGAGGTGAGATGGCAGAAAGATATGTGAAAGGCTAAGAAGGTTGTTTCTCTTCCATTAGCACTCATTGTTTCGGGGCAGGTAATGTGACAGCAGGGTCACAGGGATGTGCCATTCTTCCCTTTAGGTTCAGACTGGAGCCGAGTTTACCCCTCTTGAAAGGAAAGAAACACACTATTGTGTTCTAGACTCGGCATTGGAAATGTTTTCTTCAGCAAGTGTGACAGTCCTGGAGAGCGCATAAGTTCTCGAGCACTTTCATTGCAACATTTGTGTCCTACAGCCAGTATTCCTCCATGTGCTGCATTATAAGATGGAGCTGCATTTGGTAGCAAGGCCTTGAGGTTGTGTGAAAATTATCCGAATCCGCTGGCAAAGCTCCAGCTAGAGTTCAAAAGAGAGTTCAAATATTCATTATCAGATCAGTTCAGTAACATACTGCCTGTATTCAACCTGGCCCATGCAAATTAGTTGCGTGTTTCTCTTCTGATTCTTAGCAGTATAAAGCTTAGCACTTTCAGCCACAGGTTGCAGAGCTGATGCTCTAAAGGTGTCATATTTTATAATACTAATACTAATTTTCTTGCCTGTGCCAGTGTCCAGAGGACTTATTTTGAGTGACCTGACCTTTTCCAAAACAATCTGATATTTTTTTCAAGTATAAAACCTTTTTTTCCAATTCTCTGTTACTCCAACAAAAAATTGGTTGTGCCTACTTGAGTGCTTACAAGCAGAGTGCTATTCACTCCATTATTATTCAATGCTAAAATCTTACAGTAAGTAGATGACCCAGTCTAGAAGGTGTAACTGCTCTGTTCCTGGCTTTTGTGAGGAGGGAATAGAAAGGAGAAGTTAGAGATATTCTCATCTAATTCTCTTTCACATCACAGTTACCAAAACTCCAGGGAGAAAAGAAGAGGGGACAGAGGGGCAGGGACAATTCTGCTTGTCCTTGTTCTGCTTTGCCACACCAGACAGAGCTTTTCTGAGGAAGTCAGAGAGGATAAAACAGAAACTGAGTCCTTAGCATTTCACAGCCTTTAACTATATTGCCATAAGATTAGTATCTTTTTATGTTTTAAGTTTGGAGGTATCAAAATGATGCAATTCACTTCCCTCAGAGCCACTGTATGAGATTTGCCCACCTAAACTGGGAACGTTATTTTTTTCCATCTATAGGCACTAGGTCTTCACCTAGTCTTCTGATGTAAGTGCTTCAGTTAGCTGCATTGTGAATGGAGATAGTTAAGGAAGGGTCTTTGAGGACTTCTCGAGAGAGACCCTACTTAAACACATAATTTTAGGTGGAGTTAATTTGACTTGGCCAATCTCCACTTCTGAGTTGTGAAAAAAAGCCCTAACCTCACATGGAATTTGTAAGTTCTTTTTAAACATTTTTATTTCCAGTGAAAAAAAATATCTTCCACGCCGATGACCCATTATTTCCTTCTTTGTCACAGATCTGTCTAATTGTCTAATTTGCCCTCACTGTGTCGCAGCCCACTTTGTTTCTTGGTGTGCTTTGTATCTATTCTGTCTCTCTCTGTTTTTTCTCGTTCACCCATCACTCCTCCTTGCCTCTTTCACCTCAGTGCAAAATACTTTTTTTACTTTTCCCTTGTCCTAGAATCTATCTGTGACCAGTTGTAGATTCATCTCATGGTTCCTTTCACCTCCTAAAACTGATTGAAACATTTTTTACTGCCTGAATTGCTCCTCACCAGTTCTGAGTCAGGTCATTTCCAGTTTCAATTCTGTCCTTTGCGTATAGCTCAAGTGATGCTTGTTCAGAGTCAGTTTCTCACATGCTTCCTTCCAGCTTACTCAGTATCACTGGTCATGTCCTTAAAATGTTGTTTCTTGAAGTCTACAACTCTTATTTCTTCCTCATTTCTCATTTTCTCTAAGTTTGTGCTACCAGGCTAATACCAGCTCGCTCTTGGAGGCAAGGCACATGAGCATGAGTTGGGCACTGCTGCTATGAAAGGGAACGGAGTTTGCTAAGAGATTAATTTTGTCAGATGGTGCTACTGAATGGGACTGAACAGCTTTCGGCACTCCTTTGATCAGTGACTTCTCTATCAGTGTCTTTACAGCACCTCCTCCAAGGGAGCCTTCTCATCTCCCTCTGCAGTTGTTTGGCAAAGGAAAGGGATCCTCCAAACTACTCAGGGCCAATAGAGGATCCTAAAAATTGTCACAGCCATTTGGCTGCCCAGGCTCTAGGTCAGCTTAAAGATGGCACAGCTGGTGGCCTCGAGGAGCCCTTCCAGGAAGCCTTGCTGGGAGGCCACAAAAGGGGCTCTGCTATTATTCCCCTGGAAGCTGCTGTACACTGAGGCTCTCATCCTGGATCCTGCCCATGCAACCATGCCTGTGCCTGTGCCTTGATCTGGACCCTGACCTGTGATGTCCCAGCCTGGCCTCAGCCCAGCCCCTTCACCGTAGTTCAACCTGGCCATTGCAGAGCTGTGTCTAATCTTGGTTACCCTCACCAGACCTGATCCAGACTCTGACTCATGGATACCCACCCAAGCTTGGCCTCAGCTTGGCCCTTAACCCATGGTGATGTCCAGCACCTGGGGCTGTGTCTGCCCCAGTGGCCTCCAGTGCCCTGCTCCCTTGAGGTGGTAGGACAGGCTCTGGTGGCCAGGCTTAGCCCTGCCTCTGCCAGCCCTCAGCTCCAGAGAGTCACTAGCCAGTGCTATGTCCTGGAAGACCACAGTTGTTCGAAATATATTTGTCTTGCTGTTTGTATTAACATTTTCTCATCAATATTGTCTGTTTTCTCTGCAATCTTATTAGCACATCCTGCTCCATAGTCCTAGCTAGCAAGACAGCAGATAGTAGGACTATCTATGAAATAAATACTATTTCTTTCTCTCACCCTCAGAGCCTTAGAATAATTATAGCTATACAAGTGAAGTAAAAGCCACTCATCTCCAGAGCCAGCATAGAGAGTGGTGCGTCTATCTATGCAGATTCACTTCCAGACGCCTGGAAAGTAAATATGCCCATCCCACACAGTATTGCATCCTGTCATGGATACCAGCCTTGACAGTGGTCTTGCACAATACCAAGCTGCTGTGTTGGATAAACCTGTGGGTTCCCCCCCCCCCCCACCTCTCTTTTTATTAGTATTCGTGACTATATTCGTCCTCTTCCTTTGAACTGTATCTTCTCAGGTCAGGTCAATTACAGCACAGCAGGCATGAAGTGCGGGAATATGGTGACAATATTAATGCAATATTGTTTGATGGCTCCAGGGAAAAGACACTCAATCTGAAATCTAAAAATCAAAATTAAAAAAAAAAAAGAGACGGTTTAATATCCTCTGACCGGACCCATTTGAAAGCCTGATTGCTCTTTATTAGATGAAATAATTCAGTCTGCAGCTTTCAAACAGGATGGAGTTAATTGAGCAGGTTTTATCTCTGTCTTAAGATATATATGTCCATTTCACATCTTGAATGGAAGACAAGATTTGTTCAAACAGAGACATCTGCCTACACTGAGGACAGTGTAGGATTAGTCTTCTGTCAGTGGTGCTTGCGTATATGTATTTTAGGATAGAACTTGTCCAACAGCTATATATGAGGAATACTTATTCTGTGTTTGTGTATTATGTCTATCCACTAGCATCAAATTTCTTCAAATATCAGTCATTTCTCCTGGACAGGTCTGAAATTTTGAGGTCATAATCAATAATTAAAACAAATAACACTGTAAGCACAAGTCAATAATAAACCCAAAGAAGAATTTCTACCACACATCTCACAACTACTAAATGGAGTACTATAGCCTTTCTTTACACAGCTTAAACCATCTGTTCACAAAGCCTGGCTTGAGTGAAGTCTCAACAGTCTTAAAATGTTAACTTCTCATCATTGTGATAATATACACTTGCAATTATATAGAAATGACAGTTTTGGGTGCACTGGTTGATGATAACTGCTTATTTAAAAATAATTACAGAGTTTCTGAATTTTGTATATGGGCAGCTGTTTCACAGTTTTGGGAAGACAAAGACCATTCCTCCTGTTGCAGTTGCCAGAATAAAATAACACATTTTTAAGCAGGGATAACCGTGGTACTAGAAAATCAATGAGAAAACTTGTCTGACAAACTAGATCTGAAGTTGGTGGAAACCTTAATGTGCTTTATAGAGTTGTATTGAATGACTCCAGCAGACAAGCTGGGCATGCTAATTTTCCCTCCAACATTTTTATGCAAGGGAAGAAAAAGAAGAAATAATTAAGAAAACAAAAAAAACATTTACCTTGAAAGATGAAAATGAGAAAAACTGTGAGGCTCTGGTTAGTCCTAACATAATTTTTCCTCATCCTCTGAAAACCAAGAAATTCGACAAAAGAAAATGGAAGTAAGCAATTGAGTACTATATTTTGCAGGTTGCACAACTAGTGTTTTAGATTTGCATAAAGGGGGACAACATCTCTAAGCACACGGATTTTAGTGCTGTGAAAACAATAGGAATAAACCTGTCCCTTGAGGGCAAGATGAACTAAGCATATTTTCTAGGGGAAAAAGAAAAGAATAACAGCCAAGAACACCTGGGTACAGTAGATTTATTTGTCTGACCCAGCTCAGGTACAGTAATCTAAGATAATATACCTGCTTGGGACTGAGAGGAAAGGTTACCCTCCTAAAGCCATTTCAGAGGAGAAGCAAACAAACAAACAAGCTGGCAGTTCCCTGTGCTTTTCTGGTCTGGTGAACTTTTAATATGACACTTTTTCATCTATTGCCCTTAGAACAAAAGCGGGACGGTAGACAGTATCGTCTCTTGGGAAGAAATTGGGATATCCTTGTAGAACGTGAAATATGCAATCCTGTGTAGTTGAAGCACAAATGGTAGCCCCATCCTACTGTCCTGTGGTCCTAATGTTGATGAATGGTGCAGATGTTCTCAGAAAAAAAAAGTGAAACTCCGGTCTTGGTTCGTTTTGACTCATATCATAGAGCAAATTCAGTGGACTCTTTCATTACGAGCACAGAACAGCCTGAGTTTGGAGTCACTCCTTTGTTTACATCTCAGATGGTTTGGGGTGAAAAAGTCAAGCTATATCAGCCACATATGCATAAAAATGCAAGCAGAACATCTGTTCCATTTGTTTGAGTGTCTTCACTTACAAAAGGGTGCTTGATATTCTTGCTAGTATGCAAAGGATCCCCAACTGATAATGATCATCTGAACACAAACCAAGAGGACCTGAGGCTGGCTGACTTTGCAGTGAAACAGACTGGGAGTGCTTACACTTACCAGTACAGTGTCTCAGCTGAGGGAATACCAATGAATAGTTGAGGGCAGTAGCTGCTCCAGCTACATCTGTGAAATTATGATAAAGATGCACAACATCTAGGCTTAAGATGTAATTACTCATATAATCCTTTCCTGAGCACAGGATTTCAGAGCACTGGCACAGGTTGCCCAGAGAGGTTGTGGAATCTCCTTCTCTGGAGATCTTCAAGGCCTGCCTGGATGCAACCCTGTCTAACATGCTCTAGGTGACCCTGCTGAGCAAGGAGGTTGGACTAGATGATCTCCAGAGGTCCCTTCCAACCTTACTGATTCTATGATTCTATGAAAGGATAAGAAGAAAACAGGGAAAGGTGAAGAACAATGTAGTTCCTCCTGCCCATGAATTCAACTGCATATACAGGGTCCCTCAGCATACATGATTAATGTGGGAAGGGGACAGCATCAAGCAGGAAGTGAGAGACTTAACTTTGTGGATCTGTTGGATTAAGACTCATACGGAATCCCATATGGTGGATCTCATCCTATAAATGGAGGAGCTCTACTTCGCATGGCTCCAATCCAACCTTGTTAGTCAGAATATCCTAACATGACTAGTCTAGTGCTGCGTTTATAACTCAGCCAAAAACAGGACTTTGTTTGGTTTCAATGGAAGTCCCCCTTTCATGCTGCTTAATTAATTTAAAACTATGTTGAGTGCTTCTAAAAGGCATTGCATCCTGCAGGTCATACACTCCTGAGATTATAAGCACTGTATCAGGAAGCCAGGAGCATTCCCATGGTGTTCAGACAACACCTAGCCCTACCTGTTGTTAACTCTGATTCTCATGGGATTGCTGAGACATACGCAGCATATAGTAGCGTGCTGAACAGCGTTTGGGAGGTGGCTAGGATAGAATGGATACTGGAAGGGCATTTTTTCCTTAACATCAAAATCAGTACCTTTTCCCTAGATTGTTAACTTCTGTCCATAGCAGCAGATGAGAATAGAAAGAATGCATGCAGTTGAATATGAAATAATTAGTTTATACAACCTAAAAGAGGTTGTTTCCTTTTTACTTTTTTGCCTAAAATTTATCATTTTGTTTTTGACGGCATTTGCTTGATATTTGTGGTTTCAAGAAAGGCTGTTCAAGTTTGGACAATTTGTTTGCCCAGCTATATGATGATAAAGCCAGCAAAGTAGCTGCAACTCAAGGCTTATTTTTCTTCCCCTCTTTGAAAATTCTACTTAGGAAATCACTTAGGAAGAGTGCGACAAAAGATTAATTATAGCTGAGCACTCCTAATGCAATGGTAAGAATTGTGCTGGCCCTGTTGGATACTGATATGATTGGAAAGAAGAATGATACGGATAGCTCACAGCATTCCTTTGAGATCAGAGGCAAAGCTCTTCAAAGAAAGACTTCTGCCATACAGAGCTCCTCTAAGCTCCCCCATCACTGGCTTTTCTGTGAAGACCCCAAATGCTACTGAGTCAAATGATCTAATTATACTGGAGGATGCTATTACTTGTAAGTGGAATTAACACAAAGACTTAGCTAGATTGTTATAAACTACATAGATCAGATATATAAGGATGATACAAAGGCACTGAAAGAAACATTAGGTATCTCTGAGTGCTTTACTCTGCAAATCACAACAGAGAGTGCCATCAGCTCTCACCTGTTATTTAGCTGTTGTCTGTGATGGGAAGAAGAAGGGAGAGGAATATGGGACAGTGAGAAGGCAGTGGTATAGTAGTTAGTGAGGATGTGAATAAACTCAAGCTCTGCTTAAAAGTAGGTTAAACTCTATTTGATACCAGATTGATATAATCTGTTGAAACAAAATTACGTCATAATTTTTGATATCTACCTGAAAGCTGAAGAGAGAAACTGGTAAAATGAGTTAGGGGATATATTCTTAGCAGGACAAAATGCATTCACAGGACAAAAAAGAAATTTTAATATTTGAATTTTTCTATGATTCTCTGGCTGTGTATTGGTTTATATTCTGGACAACCAATTTTCTCAAAATAAAACTTCACTTAGAAATGAGCTAATGTTCTTTTACAGATGCAGATATTTGGGATTGCAGAGTAAAAAGAGCACCATTGAAATGCCAGTAAAAGTGTAGGCACAGTTCCACATTATGCAAGATTTCCACTCCAGCTAGATATCAGAACATAACTTTCTGTTCTACAGAACAGGGGTGACAACTGAAGAATCTGAATTAAACTGTTCTCCAGTGCTCTTCTGTCACGCTTTTTTTTCACCTTACACAAAGTAGATGGATCAGAGATCATACTTGTGGAGAGCTCTGCTGAATTTGCAGAAACAAAGATATTTGTTAAAATCCGGTTCCCCAAATAATACATAGCAGGCCTTATCTCAGAGGGCATGTAGCAGATGCTGACATATTATCCTGCAAGCAACTAGACACTGTCAGCAGCTGTTAAGATAATACCGTGGTTGATTTTATTTCTCTGATAACAATTTGATTGCGTGAAGTAGCTCATTTTTGCCAAAGGTAGACTATGGTGTTTAAGTGGGGGAAGCTGATCATTAAAGGCAATTTGTTTTGATCTTTACAAACGTAGAATTAATGTGCGCACTTTAATTGCCTTTTAGTTTCATAAAGGCAGACTAATATTGACTAATATCGATCAAGTAGGATGAAACCATCTTTAATTTTTTCTGCTGAGGGAAAGCAAATTGGTTTGTTCATAGGATAACACTCAGCAAAGAGGCCTGTTCCCAGACCACCTACTGCTCAGGCACCACTAAATCCTCCTCTTTTGAAATTCTCATTTAAATTTGTCTCCTTCAGGTGAAACTGCTTCCCGAAAGGACAGCTATAAGGAGTAAGTTTTTAGAATCTCGCTTGCAGTATTTATAAAATGAAAGGACTAGGTTGGGCTCTTTGTCACAGTCAATTGTTCAGTGCCCTAGTGTATAAACCCATTCTCATGGTGCAAGACAAACGCAGGCTCATTTGCAATGGCTGTACCGTGGACCCAGGGAAAGAAAATTAGCTAAGGCTCTGGATTGCTAATTAGCAAATGCTACTTAAGGCTCATTGGCGTGAAATGAAGAGTCATTAAAGACAACTTAATCTTAATTTTTCAGCCCACATTGTTTTTCTACTCTTAGGTATTAAGCTTTCGTGACTCTCCAAGGTCTTCATCTCTAGTACATTAAAATTTAGTAAATTTTGATTAAACTAAATCAGAAGGTCCTTTCACTGGGAGCACATCTGATTATGGTGACCATGTTGCCTTATTAGTGGTTGTGATGTGGGAGATTAAAAGAAGTGGAAGAACTCTAAAGAGTTCAGAATGATGTTTATTCAGCTACCTAGCTCATCAGAGAGGATGGTCTAGTTCAGAACTATCTGATGTTGAGAATGAATAGCAAACTGTAGATCTTATCTTTATGGTTTGCCTGTTCCAAATGACTTTTTTGATCCAAATACGTTAACATTGTTAGGAGTAATTCCAAATTGCTCTTTTTTTTTTGAGTAAGTGCTGGTCTCAGAATGCAGTGATTTTATTCTTTCTTTCTTTTTTTTTAATCAGGATATATTTTAGGAAATTTTAGGAAATGCTTTGTTTCAGAATACTGCAACTTATTCTGGAATGAAGTGCTCACTTATTCTGGAGTAGGAATGCCAGGTGGTTTCTCTGCATTGACAATCCTATTTATTTGTATTTAAACAAGGAGATATCCGTTCAGGAAAGAGGTTTTCCAGGTCATCACTATATTTTATATGAACTTTGCTTTTATTCCTGAGCAGCCCAGCTTGAAGAAATGCCTGTTCCTTGCAATTGAGAAACTGTGTGAACAGTTATATTTGAAAACTGTTAACAGAAGGTTGGGGATCACACATCAGTCTGAAAAAGTAAGGACATCTTTAGTGGAGGAAGTGCAGAAACCCTCAGTGAACAGAGTGCACACAAAAAACCTGCTCCAGCGGATCCTGTCACTACCTTCTTACTAATTCCAAGAGGATCAGGATTACATGCCAGTTCAACACTGATTCATGATAAGGCCATCTGTGTGCTACCACTGTTCGCAGTGCACTGGAAGAAATGTGGGATATTTTGTATAGGAATTTGTTTACTCTTGTATGTAAGTTCTTTTTTGTTTGTTTGTTTTTTTGTTTTTTGTTTTTGTTCATTTGTTTTTTAAGTTCTGGCTTATTATTCACATGAAAAATTTGGTACATGTATTATTTATTTTTCCTCAAACATAATTGGCATATATGTTTGGAAAGGATGTATTAGTATCTGGACTGATTGCTACCTGTACTAGAAAGCTGCAAGAATATGGAATGATAGGGAGATTTTCTTATACTATGGCATTATAGCATGGTTCCATATTCACATTTATTATGAAATTATTTAATTTGTCTCACCATAATATCCAAAGCCTTTTTGGTGTTATATGGATTCTTAGAAAAGCATGCAATTCTCAATAAGAATAATACAAGAGAGACAGCAACTTGGCAAGAAGGCAACACAAGGATAAAGGGAATTCCTCCATACGAAGATTGTTTTGGAGAATTACACATATTATTTTTATCATTAAAATAAATATACTTTATCCACTTAAATTGTGACCAAAACCAAGTTAACTTGAAAGTAAAGTATGGTGACACACAAAAAATTGGATTTTTCTTAAGTGTTCCCTGTGGTTAGAGCGAGGAGCTTTGATAATTTCAAATATTTTCCAAGTGAATGCCAAAATAAAGCTAAAAGCAGTAATAAATGAATTATCACTGGGATCCCTTCCAGCTACATTTACACCTATGCTTTTAAAAGTGATTTAGTGATTTTTGAGTACCCACCAAGAGACACTTTGTTTTTCATGTTTAGAGTGTGAATGCTAAATACTTCCAGAAGAAGTGGGTAGAACAAAGCAAGGCACCCAATTCCCACTTGTCTTTGAAAGTATAGACCAGAGTGAACAAATACCATCTGCAATTTAGCCTGTGCCTGGTGATTTCTCCCACCAAAATGTATGCTCTCTCATCCTCTATTTCTGTTAAATTCGTCTTCAAAACCTATTTCCCCAAGGAAAACCTACAGATTCTCCTTCAGGATCTTAGACTCCTGTTTTGCTTTTGAGATCTATTTTGAAATTTTTTCTTCTATCTTTCTTCCTACCAGCCCAAAGGGGCTTTGCCTGCTCAGTTATGGCATTCAGCCTCGCATTACTGAAGAGAGCTTTGGCTCCCGTCAAACCTGCTCAATGGTAACTGGTATGAAACAGCCCTCATTCCTGAGGGAGGTTTGATGCACTGGAAAATTTTATCACTCTCATAACTCACTCCCAGATCCTCCTGTGAAATTTGTGCATTACAAATGCACAAACTCTGCCTTGCTGGACATTTCCAGGCTTGTGAGTTGTCTTGAGAGCTGACATTAGTTTTTTTTTTTTTCTGATTTGTTAATGATGTTCACATTTTAATCTCAAAAAAAAAAAAAAAAAAAAAAAAAAAAAAAAAAACCTCCTGTCCCCTCTCCCCATGAGGGCTGGCAGTCTGCCTTCAGCCCCTGCTGCCCCCTTTCCTCTCAGCTACACAGGTAGGGAACATGAGCAGCGCAAAATCTATTTAAGGAGGTTAGCACTCAGCAAGGGGAAGTAGATCACCTGGATCTACCAGCACTTGGATCACCAGAGGCTAATTCTTTCTGTTCGGTAAAGTGAATCAAGTGTAAACAGGTTGAATTTAGCCAACTAAGTTCCAGATGTGACCACAGCACAGGTAAATGCGACCATTACTTGTGTTCCTCATCTCTGCACGCTGGGAATCCCGTGGGATTATGTCAGAGGGGAGAAGTCTACCCTCCTTTTTCTCCACCTACTGTCTTTCCATGAATATTATCATTTCTCTGTCCCCTTGAACACCCCTGCAGTCTCTCAAAAACCCTTTCGGAGGCAATGTTCAGATAGCCTCTTGGTTTTTGTTTGTTTGTTTTTGTTTATCCTCCCTTTTAAACTCCTCCTGTTTCCAGCAGCCCAGAGTGAGAGAAACTTTTAGTTAGTTTAGTTAAAAAGGAAAACCAAAATTAAAAATTAGGAAAGTTTTTCTCACACTATAACTAGTGAAATCTCAGTGGGAGGCTCCAAGTGCGGAAAGTGTTAAATAAAAAGATCACTCTCAAAGGAACAAAACGCAGCCTTGTCAAGGCACTAGTTCAAGTGCATCTCGGGAAAGAGAACTCTTGTGTGCTCTGAAAGATAACAGCCTTCCTGTGATGGCACTGTAAAGAAAAGCCTGGCCGAAGGTGCGTTGTGTGGCGTATAGTGCAATAGAGATGGAAACGACTGATGATTTTAAAACGCTTTCCCAATACAATTAGCTGCATCCACCTCTGGCTTTCTACTTACATTTCACAAGAGGAATTCTTCAATGCTGTGCCTGCTAGGGAAATGCTTATATGTTTTAGAAAGGATATCAAGCGCCTGTTGCCAGCAGAAATAATAAAGATGACAGGCTTTCTCATATGAAGACACTCTCCTGTCATGTTTTTATAATCAGTGCTCTATTTAAAAAAGAAAGAAAACCTCCTCCTCCCACTCAGTATGGCTGCAGAATGAAATGCTCTTATTAAAAATCTTATTACTATTTTATATCCCCGCCTTCTAACGTGAAGCCTATGCAGGCCTCTGAAATTAGAAAAACCAAAAGGTTATGTAAATTAAAAATCACCTTTTCTTCTTCTCCTTAAAAAACCTATTGGGCATCCATGTTCACCAAGACAAGGAAGAGCAGGAGTGCTATGGTAGGACAGCAGAGCAGTGAGGAAGCAGCTAGTTGGGTTGAGACTGGGATACAGGAGGTTGTCTGTGACGTACAGTATGCCTGTAACTAATTTTCTTGTAGCAATATTTTCATGTCCAGATACACAGTGGAGAGGTTCAACAGGGGAGAAATACCATGGTGTGCCTCCACTCACATTACTTCCCTGCATACCCAGGACCTCTCATTGAAGGCAGCCTTCCCTTTCTTTTTTTCCTGCTTCTTCTAATGCAGATTCAAAGCCTAATGGATTGGTGGAGGCATTTCCGTGGCTTCAGGGAGCCATAGGTCTAGCTCTGCACAGGTGGAGGCAGAATTCCCTGCCGTGACTTTGATTACTATTATTGTTATGAAACACTGGTTATTTAGTTTAGTTTTCTGGCAGAGCTTTGCTGGGGAGGCAGAGGTCTGCTGTTCTGCCCTAATTTCTGTGATCAGCAGAAGCCCTTACCGCATGACCCAACTATTGCTAATCTTGCTGTCATTGCTTCTTTATCTATTTTTTTTTTAGCCATAGGATGGAGATATATAAGAATAATCAAAATTCTCGTATGAGGGAAGCTATTCTTTCAGGAAAGCAAAGAACCATTTCTAAGAAGAAACGGAAATTTTTGCCAGTCATCAAAGAGCATGCTGCAAGGGGGACTTCCAAGGAAAGCAAGGTGAAACACCTTCCCCTATCTCCATTTCCTCCAAGCTTCCCCAAGTATGTGAGATAGTGAAAGGCTGGAGGAACTGACTGCTGCAAGCACCTCCATGGTGGTGGTGGAGCTGAGAGCAGCAGAAGGCCAACTCGGTTTTCCCCCATGCTGGAAAGCAGCCCATGCTACCTGGCAGTAGTGGGTGAGATGGAGCCGCATCCAACCTTGAACACTGCTGAACCAGAGGCTACACTCAGGCTATAGGGAAGTCATGAAAGCTGGGTGGGGAGGCAGGGGCAGAAGGGCAAGGATTTTCTGCGATTTCTCCTCCCTCCACACAGGTTGAAATAATTCACAAGAAACCCCCTGATTTCATATGTTTGCCTGTTCATGAAGCATTATCCAGTAATCCAGTTCTGATTAAAAAATACAAAGAACTACTTTTATTAAGTGCTAAAGAAATATTTTTATTATTGCCAATGCCCAGATAATTCAAACCATCTGGATTATAAACAGCATTTTGAGCAGAAACATCATTAGTTACAAGAAACATCTCCTCCTCCACTCTAGTACCAGAGTTGACAAGGTGATGCCCTCAGAAGCGTGCCTCCTTCTTATCCTATCATGAGAAAAAGCTGAACACAGAAGTTTTGCCTTTTCAGAAACATACAGATTGTTTCTTAGCTACCCACATTGGCTATTAACACATAAATAGGCCAGAGTCCAGGAAGTTTATCTGCACTAAGAATATCACATCTTGAACATTCTCACTCTATTTTAAAATTATCAATATTTTTGCTTTGTTTTGAGCAAGATGGCTGAAAATTTTACATAGTTGGCACAAGCTGCAGAGTGCAGTTCTGGTTCCGATGCTGAGATTGCTCCCAGGCGCCCAGTCCCTGCAGTATTGCCTTCAAAGCAAACAGGAGAAAAGATTGTCTCCTTGAGCAGAAGGTATGAGTAACATGAAGTAAGGAAGAAAAACAAGTTAATCAGATTTTGATTTACTTAGATATAACAAGACAAAATCTGTCTGTCTGTCTATCCTACTTATTTCACTCTCTAAGTTTTGAGGCGCTTTACCTTGCTACACCACACTAGACTACTTTTACAAAATCCTTGACTTAAATATAAGAAAGCTGCAAACAAATCAGATAAAAAAAATGCAAGGTTAAATGTTGGAGAGATATCTATAATAATTTCAAAGCAGATCTTTGAAAATTGCTATGACAGCAGCCTTTCAACTGTGTGCCAAAGAAACAGAAAAGTTGCTAATGATAGATCTGATGTTTCTGCCATCAGAGTCTAGAGTTTTGGCTTTGACTTCAAAGGGAATGATGCTCACACTTTCTGTTTGCAATATAAAGCTTTCTTTATGAACAATCTGCAAGGCAACAGGTATTGCTGCTCTTTCACATGGATTGGAAGGTATGCAAAGGGAAGCTTCCTGCTGAGATGAACTCAGCTCAGTTCCCTCTGCCTGCACTGGGAAAGGCTCTTTTCTGGATTGCTGTGCAGCTGCTACATACAAAGATGCTTGCTCAAACCTTAGCTGTGAGTACACTGATGTACTCTCAGCAGGATGGCTGTTTAGCTAGCGTGAATGAGGTCATCTCTGACATCAGTGGAGACTCAGACATTTATGCCAGCAGAGTATTTGAGCTACGCATTTGATTCCCTCAAAGAGGGTGTAAGTGTGGCTTGCCTAGCAAGATCTGAACTGATCTTAATCTGCCTCATCACAATAATTTTAGAGGCAAAACTTCCTAATATTTCACCCAGCTTTTTAGTATGTTGGGTCCTGGGATGTGGGTCCAGCAACAGGGAAGTCAGCATACCATGAGCATCATCATCAACTCCAAAAGTGGTTTGTGGTCCCTTCATGGGTGCTGTGCTGCCATGGTTACACTGTTTTTGTGCCTGAGCTGGCTCAGGTCAATCATGCAGCTCTTCACTGGCCTTTATTTGCTCTGTGGCCTTAAATATATGATGGCCTCACTGAGAGCATCTTGCCATCAAGTAAGAATGCTGTATGACACACTCATCTGTTTTAAAACTGAAAGACTATGTTTATGCAGTCAATGGGTATGAAGCAACCAATAAAATATGGGAAAAACATTTTTCTGCTAAACTTTGCTAGTATGAACAAAATTGCTATAAAATTGCAGTATTTTTGGCAAATTGTCTCCCACTCAGAAAACTCTGAATAAGTTTTACATGAGATGTTTTCACTCAAACTTTTGAAACAGATAGGTTTTTTTTTCCAGCTTTGTTTTTATTCTACCTGTATAGTGGTTGGTCACATGATCTAGATTACAGTTCTCTGACTCCTTTACATTCAGTAAGGGAGGAGAAACTAGGCTGACTTTGTTTTTCACAAGGATAAATTACATCTCAAGTCTTCTTGCCAGGTAACAAGGTAATAATTAGCTCATGCCTTTTTAATAGTCAGAGAAGTGAGAACTGACTAATGTGATTCACAACTGACTGTATATTTCTTTTTCATTATCAATACATACTGTGCTAGCTGAGTGTTTGATGTGTCACTTTTACATAATGTAAATCTTTTCATAATCCATAGCTATCTGGCCACATTTTCCCATCTTTGAGATGTGTATGCCACGCACAAGTATTTTTAGGTATCCCTCTTGCTTTGATCTGACAAGATTGCCTTTCTCTGAGAGTGTATTCATTACTCTTCATTCTTCGTGCACTCAGTTCCTTGAATAGAGTACTAAAGGTAGTATTTCACTGAGCACAGGTACCTTCTTATGCAACAGAGAGGAGCATTTGTTGTCCCAGTAGCATTGTCAGGGCAGGGGAGAGATATTGCATCTTGAGACAGCTACAGATATCAAAGGACTTGCACGTAGATGCAGAAGAAGCAGATGTAACAGAGGCCTGTCTTTCCAGTAAAATGTCCAATAACCTGTAGGGTGTAGTGACACATTGCAGAGAAATCCTTGATCACATCTAACTATAAATAACAAACTCTTGGGGACTGCAGGCTCTTGTTGAGATCAGAGGTTGGAAAGTGTCACTTCCTTGCAAAATTGCTAGTATGAAAGGTCTTTCAGGTCTTTCAGATTAAGCTGGTATGTGAGCAAAAGTGTGGGAACTGTGAGATGCAAGGCTGGATTGCTTCCCTTTTTTTGTCATCCTTGCACATACCAGCTGGAATCAGTGGGCTATTGTGTGGTGTTTTCATGACTCCTGCCTGCCTCTATTGAAGACAGATAACTGTGCACAAATAATAAAAAGTGCAAAAATGAACCTGAACCGTCCAGCACATACTTAGTGAGCTCTCTACCTGTGAAGCTAACATTGGATACAAATTGTCACACCTCCATCAGAGGGAAATGAAACAAGTCTATACTGCAACGTAGTAATAGCCCTGTGGTCACCATGCTCCTGTGGGATATAGGAGATCTATGTCCACATCTGTGGTGTAAATCAGGCAGAGGAGGAATCCACGTACTCCCAGAGTGTTCAGACAATCAAGCTGTTGTTGAGCATCTTCCTAGCTCCTTGTCAATTCCTTTTGGTAGTGCTAAGATATTTCCTTCCACCCACTAAAGAACAATACAAAAGGAAAAAGCTTATAACTTTAAGGATGATATAAAATGTGGTAGAAAAGCATTAGCATCTGTCAGCTAGTCAGCATCCTTCGCTTAAACAGTAACAGCATCTTTTGTATGAAGCAAGCTGTCAAATATGCGGGAAGGAGACTGCTGGACCTCCCTAGGCATAACCCAGCAGAATGCTGGCAGGAAAGAGCTTGCTGACACCCATAGGACATTGGATACACTGACTGGTGATGCTGAAAGTGATGCTTTGTTTTTCCATACTTCAGTCTCTAAATATCCACTTTTTTATTTCTACATAATAAAGAATAATGCCTTCAAGTCTAATCCATTTTGATTATGCTTAATATTGAGTGACACAATCCTCAAACAGTCTTGGAATAAATGTATATTTAATCTCCTTCTTATATAGATCTTGACTTTTTACTGTCCCTCTTCTTCCTTCCATGAATATTGATGGCACTCTGTTTTCTCCCCTGTCCTTCTTCATGGACAGGGAGACAAAGAACTCATTTCTGGAGATAATGCACTACCTAGAAAATCCTTTTTTGTCAATAAATTACCCTTTCTCAGAGAAGCCTTCTATAACACTTACTGACTTCTTGGTCCTAATGTGTGAGATCGGATGTCCCACCACAACCTCCTCTCCATGAGCCACCTTTTTTCCTTTTTTCACCTTTCACATGCCCTTTCTTCATTTTATTCTTACCATCTTTGCACTCTTATGTTCAGACATTGCTGCTGCCTGCAGCCCATAGCTGAGATCATCAACTAAATGTCTATATTTAGCAAATTAAAAAGATAGATCTTTTTTATTTTTACTAGAGTAACATCTGTCTAAGATCAGAGCTCCAATGTGTTGCCATATCTTCATCTGCAGTCCTTGCCCTGAAGAATCAGAAGAGGCTGAACAGATGAAGAGTGGCACTGTTTGCATAATGCTTAAATTTGGCTTTACTGGAGTGATTTTGAGTCTAAGCATGAAAGAATGTCAGATAAATATTTACTTGGTTCCTATCTGAACCAAACCATACACTTGTGGATTTGTTATCAGCAGCATAGCAAAATATATACCATGATGTCACATGCACTACAGATCTAGTTCAGGCTTGATTTCATATATTTATGGAACAATACTATCAGATTTTGGCAAATATAGCATGTCTTAATTCCTAACTCTGCTTTAAAGTAAAGCTGCGAAACTAGAAAGTCTGCATCAGCCATTCTGGGGGTAGTGAATACAAATATTCATACAAGCATGAGCCTTCAAAAGGAAGAAAATGTGCATAACTTCATCGGATGTTCAAAATGAAAGATCTTTGACATTTTGCTTCTTGGCCTTCACTAAGGAGAAGCTGAAAAGTCAGAGAAACTAACAGCAATTTTGAAGATTTTCCTCAAATCGCAAGAATTTCTGGTGCTAATGATTTAAGCACTATTAGATCTGCTATATGCAATTTACTAGCACTGCCTTTTCTGACCATTCTGACAAGGAAATTGCTAAATGCTGCTTTTTGCAAAAGGGAAAAAAGAGAATTGGTCAAAGGTTATCCCAGTGTTAAAGCTAAAGAAACAAAAAGAGTTCTAATTTCAGGAAATTGCATACACTTTACTTGTTTAAATGTTCCCTGTCTGGAATGCTTCAGCAGGCATGACAGACAAACACTACCAATGCCAACAAGACTGGCAAAGTCAATGCCCATATTTAGGAGGCCTCATGGAAAATATAGTGATGTTTGTAAGCCCTGGTGAAACTGTCCCAGAGCCCAGTGCACTTTCCCTGATTATGCCACTAGGATCCTGAAATTGTCCATTGGTTCCAATGACATTTTTCCACTTTGGGGGAGAAAATAAGACCATGGTCACCCTTTTACAGACTAGACTCAGCCCTGAATGGGCTACGCTTCTTCTTTGGCAGTACATTTTTGCCAGCCGGTTTTGAATCCTGAAACATCCCTTTGTGTTTCCTATTCACTATGCACAGGCTTAATTTAAAATTAGTAATCAAACAAAATGTATATGTAGCCACTCACTCACCCTTTTTCTCTGGATCATGGGAAGCCAAGCTGCTATATAATGTTTAAGGTAATTCTAACCCTAATTGGGAATATGATGAGAATCGAATATGATGAGAAATAAATAGAGTTGGACCAACACACAAATTCATGTGATAACAAGAATATGACTTGTCTTGCAATAATTTTAATGAAATATAAAGTGAGGTTTTGGGAAGCTATTTGCAGCTAACTGGAAAATATTTTTATTGTTTTCAAGTGGTAGTGTTTCACTAGGGAAACATACAACTATTCATGAATTGTGAAAGAAATAAAGAAATGTCCTGAGGGATTTTGACTGAGTGATACACTAAAAGCAGAGACATGATGCATAATATTCGTAAACATTAATCTGCTAGGATAATAAATTGTATAAATAACAGAATACATTTCAAATTCTAAGAAGCCACAAGAAGGGTCACAGACAGAATAGTTATGTACACTTTAGAGAAAAGATTACCTAGGATTTACAGAGAAAAAGGGTGAATAATAATTTGGAAATCCTGTTTATCTTAAAGTAACAACCTCCAGAAACAGAAGAACTGCCTGTCCAGCTTAGACCAGCCTTTTTCTCTCTAACATCTGAGCAAGTCTGTCATTGAAAGAAGTGATGATTTCACTGCAGTTTTCTGCTGCATATACACCTGAATGTACAATTGTCTGAAGCAAGAAGTTACTTGTTCTACTATATTGCAAAGGGGAAATAGGAGTAAGAAATGGGATCTGTACAATAGGGGTACCAGATATTTAAAAGAATTTGTATCCTATTTTTCTAATGAAATTAGACTTGTCTGACTATGCTGCCTCAGTTTTTTTGTGTCTGTCAGCCTGTCTGATAATTTTAAAACGTGTCAACTAATTTCAACTTAATGGATAGAATGGCAGAATTATCATAGATACTGCATCCCTACTAGTACAGGAGATCGAGTCGATTTGAACTGCCACTGAGCACAATTCTATTACTAGACACCAAGCATGCATACCTGAGAGGAACATTATGCATGAAAGCAGGAGGGAACTACCTTTTGTAAATTCTTTTGCTCACAGAGCTTTCAGAAAATGGAGCATTTTTTTCTGACTGTGAACCAAAAAGCTCTACCTAAAAACTGAATCCAAAACAATTATATGTTCATTGTTTAGCAAGAAAATGACAGAAATACTAGTTTGAGACTGACACTTTCCATTTACAATGTCCAAGTTAGTCTTTTAGGATCCTCAGTTTTGCTTCTCCAGGAAATATTTAGGATAAACTGATATATAGAAAAAGTGGAGAGTCCTAGATTCTGGATGACAGCAGGAATTACAAAACAGGGTGGTGGATACAGCATGAAAGTGTGATACGTTCCTATTTCACAGAGTCAGACCTGAAGAGTTTACAACAAAGCCAATCAGATTCAATGAGATACTGGTAAATACAATGAACTGATCAACAATAAAACTTAGGAACTACAATTATTTTGACATAATAGCTTAAATGTTCTTATGCCTCCTCTTTGTTTCCTTATAGTGAAAGAAAGGAGTAAGATTGATCCTGAAACCTAGCTGCAAAGGTATTTTAAAATGACATTTTTAAAAGGAAAAATACATCGCTTGGAGTTTTGTGAGCAGATATCATAAAGGGACCTTTCCTGATAAACTTCCAGTGTCTTTCCTATTCTGGGAATTCTATTTTCAAAGACTCAGAATTCAGAACATTTTAAGGAGTGTCTGATGAGTTGGGAGTGGCAATTCAAGAGCAGCAGCATCAAAGTAAAATTAACTCGTACCTATTAATGGAGAAAAAATAGTGCCATAGTTCTAATATTGTCACACAAAACTCCTTACCACATCTCAGCTGATATGTGCCACTTCCCTACAGCAGCTCATCTGGCTTTCAAAATTTGTCCCAGCCACAGAATAATAAAGGTATCCAACATAGAGGGAACCGTACCTGTGTACCTTCTCTAAGGTTGCCTGAGTGTTGTTATAGACTAGGCTAAACTTTCTTTCTACAGCAGTTGTACTGGAAGCAAATGACAGTGCAGCTGAACTGTAAATCATTTCAAAGTCACTATCAAAAAATGGGAAATGATTGATTCATTTTTGTAAGTAAACTTGCTTCAAAGCTTCATTTCTTTTCTCACCCTCAGGAGCTCATTAGTTGCTATGGAGATCTTCTACACAAATAAAATATTGTAAGTATAGTAAGCTAGCATCTAGATGACAGAAAACTCTTGGAGAAAACAAACATATTTTACAAGAGATCAAAAAGAAATGTTAATTGAGGTGAATGATTCTTTGATAAACATATGTTTTAAAAAATTAAAGTATAAGATTTATCAAACTGTGATTGTTGCAAGTAATAAATTTGACTTGCAAGATAAGGCTGTCATTCATACAATCTTTTTTTTCATTTATCATAGCTACGTTAAAACAAAACATCACAAAAATAAAATTCAGGAAAAATAAATTTATCAGTTTTGGTAAAGCTATTAATTAATATTTTGTTAAATAATAATAGAATAATATTATTTTCCAGCTTTCAAGATGTGAAGACATCTATTTTATGAATTATCAAAAATCACATTCTTAATTCAGAAAACTGAACTCCAAAGCACAGCACTTTCAAAGGACTTAACCTTTTTTTACCATAGTTTTCTTTCTGATTTCCAAGATTAGTATTATTACTGTTAAACATTTTCAGCCTTTCTTGGAAGGAAAGAGATTCGCTGTACAGGATACTACATTCCAATCACCTTACGGTGATAATACCTGTGGATAATTCCAGTCTGAAACCTCAGCAGAACAATTCCTTTTGTGAGTTAAGAATTGCTTGTGGTTTAGCAGATAAATCAAATAAATGGCTGGTGAAGAGTTCTTCATGCAATTTTAATTATTTTCATTGTCACTAATACAATGATTAGTGGTAATGGTTTCACAAGCAGCTAATATCCTTGGAGGGAGGGGAGGAGAAGACATTCATGGCATTGACTGAAGAACAGTTTAGTTTAAAGAGGACATAATAAAGACTGCAATGCTTTCCATGGCTAGAAGAATACATCAATAATCTCGCTTTTCTGAAGAACATCTGCAGATAGCACAGGCAGAAATGCAGAGACAAGATGGTGCATAGTTGAAGCATGGTCCCTCCACTCAAAATTTTTCACTATGGGCATATTGTGGCTATTTTCAAATTCCAGTTGCAATGACTTGTATCTTATCAGTTTTGCTTTGCCATTCAAATGGAGTAAGGCTGATTTCCTGAGTAAGCCATGAGCTCGTAGCTAGTTTTGGTGAGGTAACCATGTGTTTTCTACACATCTGTGAACAAAAGTATTTGCTGCGGAATGGCAACTTCTCACTTTAGCCATCAACATCCTCCATATCTAATCTACTTTATATGGTGAAACAATGCATGACTTTAACTGCATATAGGACTGTAATAGCCACACTTGTTAGAGGGAAGGTCCATCTAGCCAAGTATTTCAACAGCAACAGTAATGGAGGTTTAGAAAGAATGTAAGAGTAAGGGTGAGCTGATCCTTTCTTCAATTTGTCCTCCCAACTGCCAGGACCTTGAGGTGATAATATTTGCAGAAGAGACAAAGTAATTTGTGTCTAGAGACAATTCTGGAGGATTTCAGAGGATTATGGGAAAGGAGGTGAGAGGGACAGTGATGACAAATGAAATTCTATTGTTCATAAATGCCAGGTAATGAGCACTGATGGGGATCATTTGACACTCAAACCAGGTAGATGTGCTTCTGGGTTATGCATTAAATATAACTGCATGAAAAGCAGATCTGGACATCATGGCAAATCCAGTAAAATCTCAAAAGGTTTACCCTATTAGAAAGGAAAGCCAAGTGTCAGGATGTGCATAAGTGGGGAAGAAGGCAGACTCAAATTCACCGAGCTGCCTTTGGGTATCATTTTACTTTATATGGAATAATAGTATAATCAAAATAAATATCCAGTCAAACCAAATCAGAATAAATATAATCCTTTCTACCTTTGGGTACATACTGGCAACGGGGCAATAGAGGGTAGTATGAAGATGGCCTCTTTCATAAACCCCTTTTTTTGCGGTTTCTTCTGTCCTTTTCTGAGGATATTTTCTACTGGCCATTGATAGATGGGCGAAACTAAGGAAGTTTAATTGATTTAAATGGAGTAATGTAAATCAGATCTACTGAATATGAATCAGTTAAAATCATTTGCCTTTTGAGTTTCTTCTGAAATGTATCCATTCCTCACACTTCTATGTTTGTTTCAAGTATTTTTCATAGTGGTAAACCCAAACTTTAAATTTATTCTATAGTGAAATTCACTTTAGTTAGAAATGATGCCAACTTGCTTGAGGGCGTCCTGGCAGTGGAATAGTCAAGGAGTCAGTGTGGAATATGTAGGAAAAGAAATCAGAAAAACTATAAGAAAGTCCTAAAGTGCTTTTCTTGTTCAGATCCCATGTATTTCCAAAGGACAAGAAAAAGAGAAAAGATAGCTGATTAAATTAACTTTAAAAAGTTAAAAGTGATAACAGTGATACACATATGAAAAATAAATAATTATCTGAGTATTGCCAAATACTACTCTAACTAAGTATACAATGGGACACTGAATGACCTGTGTTGTTGGCTCCATTACTCCGTGCTATACTTCTCCAAAAATAATTCATACTGTGGGTAGTACTTTGCAGCATAAGAGCACTTACAGTATTATTATAGAAGGTATTTTTAACAAAAGTCTATAATTTCCTAAATCACCATTCATTTTTGTAGAAATAGTGATGATAGAATTACATATTTGAAACTTTGTTATTTGTATCTTCTTCCTTTCTAGGTAGGAAGGAGGGAGAGGCAGAGGAAATATTTTGAACTACAGCATCGAAACAGGAAGCAAAATATATCACATACAAAAGTTTACAATAAAACAACATAATGAGGAGTGCATAGTCAGGCTGCTCTGCACTCCAGATCTTTGTCAGATCTATCTTCTTAACTTTTACTGACACAGTGCCTATCAATGCTAGAAAATTATTATGTAGATAGTACTGCATGCATTTCCAGTTACTTGAGAGGTGTCTCATCCATCATTGTGACTACTTGTTTAATACTTCTGACATTTACATCATTATCCTTAGGGTGTTTTTTGTTGTTGTTTTTAGAAATATTTTTTCATCATTGGCATCTCTTTACCCTGATCAGGGAGTTTCATACTGCTACTCTTGCTGCAAAACTCAAATCATAAATACTATAGTGCCTTGCATAAGATATGATTAGGGATTCTTTTTGAATTTGTCCAACCTTAACTGCCTAAAATGATTAAAGAGAAGGATAAAAATAGGGTTGTTAGACCACAAAAATTAATTTTAAAAATCTGAATATCTGCAGTGGTGATCAGGGCCTTATTTATTTCCAGAAATAATCCAACTTTGTATTCCAGTATAAGGGAAATAGTTCAACTTCTCCAGGATAGACACAGGTACAATAATATAAAAGTTGCCTAACATCAGAGCAAATACTCCACATGGGAAAGGCACAAAGAAAGAACTAGTAAAAGTCACCTTAATGTCAATTTAACTGTGGTTATACAAGGAAGTTTTTCAGTTTAAAAAAGAACAGTACAAAAACAAAAATCAGATCTTTCACTGTCAGAGTTATACCTCTATGAACCTGAAAGGTGCAATAAACTGAAGTTATATCTGACTTTCTCAGAAGTCAGATACTCTCCTTTTTCAAAGTAGATCAGCTTTATCTTCACTCCACTGTCTGACTAGAAGATACACAAAGTTTCCCCACTGCTGTTTTGCACATTTCCAGTGTTTCTAGTCCCTCTGAAGGGAGCAGCTAAACTCGAAAGCTGAAAACCCAGAATAGTTTGCAGGTCTGGTCCACCACCCAGGCCCACAGAGCTGTACCTGCACAACGGTGGTGATGTGCGGTGTGCGATCACAGGAGCGTTACTGACACTAGTACTACCACAGGAACAAGTGTCTGCATAACCTTAGTAGCAACTGCTGGCTCGTGCCCGCACTTACGTGGTGTGCCAGTGGGATCGTGCTGGCTGCCAAGGCTGAGTCATACGGAGCTACGCACTACCTCCTCCTGTAACCCTCTGCTCAGGTTTGCGCTATAGATGGTAGGATGGTCTCTGTGCAAGTGATCTGAAATGTCCTACTGCTCTTACTGCGCACTTGCCGACTTGCACTAATTTGCCATCAGCAATTTAGTCTCTTCAGAAGCAGGTGCATCGTTTCTTCAATACACCTGGCCCCTCTCCAGCAATTCAATGATGCCAGGAGTGCTGCTGAACTTCCTACTTGCTTATAGGAAAGGGTCTGCAGCCTCTCCTAGGTTTTGTTTCAATGTCCTTTCTTTAGCCTTGAAGTGGGCATGATAGGCTCCATCCTTGATATGTGATGCTGATGCCTGCTGGCTGAAATTTAGCACTCCTCTATTTAGCTGGTGGGGTGTTTGTCTTCCGTATCCTGTTCTCACTGCCTGGCACAGAACTCTTGTACAGTTATTTCAGGGCTACTTACCTTTGGTTTATGTAAATTTTCAGAGGCAATGCTAAAAATTTTTTGTCTCCTTCTTCCTCTCACTCCTGAAATTTTAGTAGCATAAAGAGTGCTGCTACACTACCTCAAATATGGATTTAAGTATTCAAGGTATGAAGTATTTCATTCAGCTTGTGCCATACATGGCCTCAGGATAATTGGAAATTAAATGTGGTGTCACTTGTTCTCTGAGATGTTTTTCCTGAATGTACTGCAGATTTTACACTGGGATACCTTATGTCCGGCAGCGCAGTTTGCCCCTGGACAGAATCCTGTTCAGATTCTTTACTGCAACCACCACTGGACACTGTGAGCTTTCCTCTATTCATGAATCCATTTGGGCTTTGCTCGACATTACTGACCTCCTATGATATGCTATTGTAGCGATCTTTTTTCTAATATAAAATCCCATCACATGGAGCTATTTCATCTCCATAATCCCACAGCCTTTGTATACTTGGTGGTGCTTAGGCTTTTTTTTTGTCAGCCTCAGTCTAAGATAATTCTCTCAGGCTGCTGTGAAGTTGGATGATTTTGCATTTCTTCCTTGAACTTGTCAAATTTTGTATCAGTAATGGGTAGCACTTAAATCGCATTTACTTCAAACTCTTCTTCTTGCAGCTTCTTGCTTTCACTGTTTATCATTACTCTTGAAAGCATGTCTGGTTTCAGAGTAAAGAAGCTCTTTATTGAGCCAATATTTCACTTTTAATGAGGAATTTTTGCACTTTCACAAGCATTTTCTGAAGTCTAGGTAGTACCTTGCACAATGGTTTCTGTAATATAACTTCTGAAGGTTTATGGCTTGCCTCTACTGTGACCTATTTCTCTCTATAAACTTATTTATGAAACTGCTCACAAACGAGAACAATTGCTGGCGTCTATTTCCCAGGCTGAAAACTGCACTTTAGTATTATAGCTAGTGCTTTGGAAGAATCACAGAATCATAGAATCAGTAAGGTTGGAAGGGACCTCTGGAGATCATCTAGTCCAACCTCCCTGCTCACCAGGGTCGCCTAATGCATGGTAGACAGGGTTGCATCCAGGCAGGCCTTGAAGATCTCCACAGAAGGAGACTCCACAACCTCTCTGGGCAACCTGGTCCAGTGCTCCGTCACTCTCACAGGGAAGAAATTCCCCCTCACCTTCAGGCGGAACTTCCTGTGCTTCAATTTCTGCCCATTGCCTCTTGTCCTGTCACATGGGACAAATGAGAAGAGTTTGGCCCCCTCCCATTGACAACTTCCCTTCAGGTATTTATACACATTGGAAAGATCCCCCCTCAGTCTTCTCTTCCCCAGGCTGAAGAGGCCCAGCTCTCGCAGCCTTTCCTCATAGGGCAGGTGCTCCAGCCCTCTGATCATCTTCGTAGCCCTACGCTGGACTCTCTCCAGTAGCTCCATGTCTCTCTTGTAGTGGGGAGCCCAGACCTGGACACAGGACTCGAGATGAGGCCTCCGCAGGGCTGAGGAGAGGGGCAGGATCACCTCCCTCGACCTGCTGGCAACACTCTGCCTAATGCACCCACGATACCACTGGCTTTCTTGGCCACAAGGGCACACTGCTGGCTCATGGTCAACCTGTCATCCACCAGCATTCCCAGGTCCTGCTCTGCAGAGCTGCTCTCCAGCAGGTCGGCCCTCAGCTTGTACTGGTGCCTAGGGTTATTCTTCGATAGGTGGAGGACTCTGCACTTGCCCTAGTTGAACCTCATGAGGTTCCTCTCTGCCCAGCTCTCCAGCCTGTCCAGCTCTCTCTGACTGGCAGCACAGCCCTCTGGTGTGTCAGCCACTCCTCCCAGTTTGGGATCATCAGCAAACTTGCTGAGGAGGCACTCTGTCCCCTCATCCAGGTCATTGATGAAAAAGTTGAACAAATGGGACCCAGGACTGAGCCTTGGGGAACGCCACTAGCCACAGGCCTCCAACTAGACTCCACGCCACTGATGACAACCCTCTGAGCTCTGCCTTTCAGCTAGTTCTCAATCCACCTCACTGTCCACTCGTCTAACCCACACTTCCTGAGCTTCTCTAGGAGCATGTTATGGGAGACAGTGTCAAAAGCCTTGCTGAAGTCAAGGTACACAATGTCCACCGCTCTGCCCTCATCTACCCAGCCAGTCATTCCATCACAGGAGGCTATCAGATTGATTAAGCAGGATTTCCCCTCAGTGAATCCATGCTGGCCACTCCTGATCACCTTCTTCTCCTCCATATGCTTGGAGATGACATCCAGAATGAGCTGTTCCATCACCTTTCCAGGGATGGAGGTGAGGCTGACAGGCCTAGAGTTGCCTGGGTCCTCCTTCTTGCCCTTCTTGAAGACTGCAGTGATACTGGCTTTCTTCCAGTCCTCAGGCACCTCTCCAGTTCTCCAGGACCTTTCAAAGATGATGGAAAGCAGCTTGGCAACAACATCTGCCAGCTCCCTCAGTACCCGTGGGTGCCTCCCATCAGGGCCAATGGATTTGTGGATGCCTAGCCTGCCCAGAAGATCTCTAATCCTATTCTCTTCAACCAAAGGAAAGTCTTCCCTTCTCTGGACTTTCTCCCTCACATCCAGGCTGCAGGATTCCTGAGGGCTGCCCTTAGCAGGGAAGACTGAAGCAAAGAAGGCATTCAGTAATTCTGCCTTCTCTGTATCCCTTGTCACCAGGGCCCCCTGCCCCATTCATTAGTGGGCCCACATTCTCCCTAGTCCTCCTCTTGCTGCTGATAAAAGAGCATGCAGTGTTGCAGAAGGGCAGGGTATGGTGGCTGGATTTGGATTTTTTAGACTCTAGCCACATGAGAGGGGTTAGTTGCCATTACCTTCAGCAGGTTTCAGATTTTCAAGGCAGGAATGTCTTCCTCAGTTTAACCCGTTATCAAGCTACTGTATTTTATAATTACAAATAAGGAAAATTGTTTAGCTTCAGTGGAAGTCTTTATGCTCAGGCTTCCATAATCATCTTTCTAGATTATTTTATTCACTCTCCACTCAGTCAGTCAGTCACTGAGACTCAGTTTAGTCCTGCAGTCTGGTCTCCTGAGATTCACTTTTGTTCCCTCAGAGCAACAGGCAGAGCTTCCTAATGAGCACTTGTGCACAAGTTTTTGACTTGAAGCCTCTGAGTAGTCCCAGACTAACTTTGGGAATTGGGATTGTTGCGAAAAGCAGATTTCCACAAACTGCGCCTGCTCTCATAAAGGGCAGGAGGCAGAAGGAGCACCCCAAGAGGGCACTCTGGCTGACCAACAAATTATTCAAAGTGGGAGCAAATCAAAAGCTCCTGCTGGGCTATCATGGTTTTCCCAACAACCCCTTTACAACCCAGCCAAGGTTGCAAAGGGTGTTTGAGTTCCTCCAACAACTGCTTAGCTACTTAGATCCAAGTCCTGTACAGTATTGCTGCTAGCTTAGCCCATCACCAACACGTAAACCATCTGGTATATGCTAGGTTCCAGCCCACAGTGCCTATAATAAACTTGTGCTAATTAGAAGCTGGTAAGTGCAGCTAATACCCATTAATTCATGAGGGAACTAAAAAAGTTAATGTTAATACATATATTAACTGTTACCTTCATACCTCATATTCCCTTGACAGAGTTTTAATTGGCTGCGCCTGTAACTGCTGCAGAGCCATGTTTCAGTTGAATGTCATATATGCAGTCTATATCTATACAGAATGGCAAACAGGGAAGACTGCCTGCAGAATGCATTTAGATACAACAGATAGACACCAAATAATTTGTGAGATTCTAAATGTCAGTTAGGGAGCTGGAATAGGTCCTTCTCAGTAGGTATTTTTAAAGACTGCCTAACATACCTTCAGAGTACAGATCTTGATAGATAAGTCTACACACGGTAAGTTGATTTGCTTCTCAAATCATATCAAATAATACTTTTAACATCTCTTTCTTTTCTTTGTTTAATTGACTTGAAACAAAAATTTATTTTGCTTTTGCACTAGAATTACAAAAAAAGTACTCTATTAAACTAGAAACAAATGTTTTAAATCCAAGAAATATTAAAGAGAGACTTGCAAATGGCCTAACGCAGATGATGTCAACCCAGCTGCTTTAGTCATGAGAACAAAATTGATTTCCCTCCTCCCTGAGTTCAGTGACAGTGAAAATAAAGCTTTCAGTAGAAGGAAACTTGTGGTTCACACAACATTAGGCATATTCAGAGTAAATTTCATTTGCACAGCTACTTTATGTTGGCACAAACCAGTGTGAAACCTGTCCCTTGTATTAATAATCAAAGCAAATGCAGATATGTTCAGAGCAATTTAGGCTTGAAAGTTTCCTGCAGCCACAAAGATTCTATGAGTCAGCCAGATGTTCCAGAATGACTTATTCAAAAAAGGATTTTCAGTTAATTCTGTGAAATTAGTTTTTCATATTTCACATGAAACAAAAAAGATGTTGAGATTGTAAATGCAAAAACAGAACGTCCAAACTTTCTATTCTTGGTACATATAATAAGTCTATCTCTTCAGCTTAAAATTTACAGCAGGGTAGGATAATATTATGGGTTATTAATACGCCTCCAGCATGCTATAAAGTACATCAGTGGTTTTAAAATGTTGCTGATCCCAGAGAAATGCTATATAACCACTGTGACTCAAATGCCTAGTAAAAAGTAACCTAGTCCTTCAAGAACCCCAGTTACAACATATTAAATCTGTGCTACCCATACAGATTTAAGAGAAAAGATTGTTTGATGGCAATGATTTCAAATCCACATTCTGAGAGAGTTTTAAAAGCAATCTGTAATGTAGAGTGAGATATCAGATTAAAAGTCCACAGCGATCGATGGTTTAACTTAAGATCTAAAGTAAGAATGGCTTTTTGGTTTTTACTAGGTTGTTTTGCCTTGAAAAGGAGTTGACTATTTCAGAGTTTCATGTCCTTCATAAATTTCCTGCTTCTTCAAAGTTATGGATTAGTGTCCTTGATGTAGAAAATACTTTTTTCAAGGAAAATTGTATGCATTACTTGACAATAAAATGTGTAGAAAATGATGTATTTTCGCAATTTTAAAATGTTTAATTGTTCCCTCCATGCATTTTACAATGAATCCAGCATTAGAACTCACTGAGAACAAATCAGTGACTATTAAAATGTCAGCTAAACAAATTGCAGGAGTAAAATATAGTCATTTGAAAAAGAGAAAACCCCAAAATCTGGAGCATAGGAAAAAAAAAGAGGAAAGAGCACCACTATTGCAGAAGTTCTTGAAGATTTTCTCTGATGGAGCAAGGTGGATCAGGTCTTCTAAAAAACAGGAGAAGAAAAGCAAAAGAGTAGAGAAGAATCCAGGATGTATTAATTGCCAGAGCTGCATCTTTGCAATCATTATGAATGAGAAGGATAGATGAGCAATGAGACTGGCACTGGGGAAACTCAGGATCATGTGATGACTCTATAATGATATCTGCAAGCAGCTCTTCCCCTCATACAGGAAGCAAGATGGCAGAAAATAAATGGAAAGTGATGGAGCGGTAGCCAGGACAGCTGCATGGAGGAGCTTTGTCATGATGTGCAACAGCAGACCAGCAAATTCTGGAGGTGGGATGGACCGGTAATCTGAAAATGCATGAACTTCTGTTTTATGGGAGACAAAAGAGTTTTACACAATTTGTAATCTGAGTAAATAACATTTGTATAACTAAAGTAGAAACATATTATCACTTCTATATTTTCTTTCATGTAATTTTCACGTACAGTATGAACTTTCTGAGTTCATCTGCAAAGCTTACATCCTATTCACATTTATTAAATCCTTTTTGAAACCCTAATTCCGTCATCTTCTATGAATCTGGTTGGCTTTTCTTAAAAATAATTCCTCGTCCTTTGGTTTTAGCTTCCTTTAATCTTTGACTGACCTTGTTGGAGGTACTTCTTGGAGCCAAGAGTCTGCACTGTACTGGCAGGCCACATGCACTTTGCTAAAAAAGGAGTCAGTGTTTTCTTTGAAGATCAAGAATAGGTGAAACACCTCAATAATTCAGGCAGAGAAATAAAAAAGGAGGACTAGCTAAAAAAAGGAGGACTAGCTAACCTGAAACATGAATCCTTAGATACTCTCTCTGTCCTCAGAGAAAATAAAGCTTCCAAGATTGAGGTTTCGGGGAAGATTCTAACTTGAATCCTGCCATGGACAAGGTAAAGCAGCAATGGTGCTGAACTTGGCTGGGGTTCTGCAAATCTGCTTCTCTCCTGAAATTCAGAGTGAAATTGAAAATGTATTTGTTAATCAAAGGTGATTATGGCTGTATAAAAGCTGCGTTTCCCAGAGCAAAATGATTATATAAATATGAAACTACATCAGTAACCGCTCATTCCTACTCTATTTCACCACACTGAGAGCCCACACAGCTAGTGCTGCCTTCCTTGTGTGTTTTGAACCAACCATGCAGGCAGTTTAGACTTTACTCTGCAGCCAGCGTAAAAATATTACTATTCTATTGATTTAAACAGGAGTTATGCCGGTTTGCTGGACCCAGGGACATGGTGCAACAGGGTTCTGGTAACAGTTTTGCATCTGGCTGAGTTCAGCTGTAAGGTGAATGGTCCAACTTCAAAATGTCATCAGCTTTACTTCTCTCATTCTGTTATCTTTCAGTTCCACAGTAAAACTCTAAGGTAAACTCTAAGATTGGCCCAGGGGAAACACAGTGGCTAAACAGCACAGAGGGTAACTATGCATTTATTCATTAAATGCCATGATCTTTCACATGGTGTCCTGACAACAGACTAGGCATATCATGCTAACTCACTCCTGGGATTTGCTGCTGATCTTAAATTCTCTACAGACTTCAAGTGCACAGCAGAAAATGACAAAAGAAAAAAACATGAAAGGGAAGATATTCTCACCCCCTCGCAGGCAGAGAGAGAATCTTAATTCCCTAGGCAAGGCCCCTTCCCACACTGTCCTTTCCAATCACTAACAAAACAGGAATCGGAGGATGCCTATCTTGCTAATTTCTAAAATATTAGGAAGGAGATCTTTTCTTCTTCCTGCCCTTGTCTCCTGAGATGTGCCAGGATATCAAAACATTAATAATTGAATATACTAACTATTACTATAGTATTTATTTAAAAATAATTGGAAAACAGTAACAAAAATGAATACAGCTTTGGCAAGATACACGTAAATGCCCACTACTTGCTTTCCCAGAAAATGAGGACTGTTTTTTTACATATCTGACCCTTAATTATTACTTCCAACCTCTCATACAGTTCTGATAGTCTCAGTTCAATTCCCACCAGCATTCACTGAATAAACATTCCCTTCTTTGTCTTCTATCTGTCACAAAAGTCTGGGTCAAAAATAATAAAAGATTTTATTTTTCCAAAACAGAAGTTCCCATGGATCCAAAAAGACACTGCCACTGCTTCTAGTACTGAAGGTTATTAGGAGCCTTTTGATTAACTTCAGTCAGAGCAGGGTCAGATCCAGGATCTCCCATTATTGATTTTTTTGCTCGGTAAGTAATAGTGACTTTGCCTTGCTGAGTTATGTACCGACCATATTCACTAGTAATTTTCATTCATGATAAGGGTGAATCCATTAGTTTCTGATGCTGATTCAGATTCATAACTGTTAGTTATAATTAATTGCTAATGAAGGCTATAAGTGCCTTGTTGGCATTTTTCCCTTCTGTTCTAAATGCTAACAAGTTCTAGCACAAGAAAAGAGGACTTGTCTTAGACAGAAATTGACTCTTTTTAACAAATGAGCCTAAACAGTGCAATTAGCCTTCCAGAGCACAAGAGCTTTTCTTATTCAAGCAGTGAGCATAATCTCGTAGAAAGAAAATCTGAGGATACAAATAAAGCTTTTTAAAAATTATTTTTCACAACTGTTTACAAATATAGTCTTGCTCATCCTTCCTGTTAATCTTCCTCCCATACAGACATACATAAGCTACAAAGCACTCTCTCTAGTGGTTTTATGCAGAGACAGGACAGAGAAGCTAAGTTCTGCTCTCCGCTGCTTTAAAAACAACCTCTTCCACTGAAGTCAGGCGAGCTATTTGAGATTTAATATAGCCAAGAGACAGTACGTATGTCCAGCTTTCCCCATGTTCTTCATACGCTAGCCTTCCTTCAAAGAACTGTTGCAGCTAGGCACTCCGGGTCTGAGGGCAAAGAGGTGTGCCAGTAAAGGGAAACATTGCAGGAAGTGCAGAGAAGGGTGAACAGAGAGACACAGCGCAAAGAAGAGTCAGTGGTCTGGTACCTACTCTCTGAGTACAAGCTGGAAACTGCTCACACAATTTTGTGGATCCTGCAGCAATGCTCACCACGTCTTCCAGACTTTGTTAGGGACCCTCAGCAGCATGTGACATCCACAGGAACGGAGAAGGCCAAAATATCAAATATTTTCCTGAGCAAACTGGGCTCCCTTTGATGATTCTTCCACCTTATTGTAAAACCACAGTCCCAAGAATAGGCACATACTAAGGAGTCCAGCGAAGAAGTTAGAACAGAACAGGCACAGAAGATTAAAAAGATAGTATGATGTGAGGGAGCCTTGGGCATGTGCTGTGAACTTGGCATCCCACAGTCTGTTTATAGAGAAGGACTTGGTACTTTTTTACATATTTCACAAATAATCAGAAGAATCTCTTCATTTCAGTACTTTAAAAAAGCTCCTTTGAGATGAGGCAACCAAGGGCTTTATATAATAAATACTGTGTGCTGGCTAGCATTAGGTACTGACTAATGCTTTAAACTGAGAAATCAGCATGCCTAAAAATGTTCAGGGAATTCTCAAAATAAAAAAGGCTACAGCAGACCTGAAGCATACTGTATTAAGACACTGGTAGATCACCAGCAGCAGGTAGTTCCCCAAACCAGTGGGCAATGGCCACGTTTATTTACTAATGTAATTACAATTTAAATATATACTTGGCATTTGTATTTCTATATATCTTCTTAGCCCTTCTAATCATGATTGTCTTCAAGGGCTGAGCTGCTTAGTCATTGCTTAGCTCTAAATATGTACAGAACCTAGCCAAACCTAGCCTCAATCTGCTTGATATTTCTTGATGCCTTTCTCAAACTAATGAGTAATAAAAATTCATCAATATACCATGGATTACAGTTAGAATTCAAGGGCACTGTGCAACTATTGTTACCCACACTTTCTCCTCAGCACCTTCAGGTTTCATTGACATTTGCCATCATGCCTGCGTAGTTCTAAGTCAAGGGCATCAGCTCGCAAATTAATTAAAGGTTAAAATGGAAAAGTTATCAACAAGGGAAAAAGAAGAAGCTCCAGGACTGAGTGATGGGATGTTTACTCCCAGTAAACACAAAAGACACTTCACTGAGGATAATGCACTCTGCTGATGAAGATCAGTGATGTGCAGCTCAATACTATTAGCTGTAACTGACAGCTCATCTTGGATGTATGGTTAGATAGTGCAGATTATTAGTTTGAGAGAAGGTCTGTAGCCTCTACCTGAAGTCTGACACAAAGTCTTTTGTTCTGTATTCCAAGGGGACATGTTATATGAAAGCAATATTGACAGTCAGTGAGTAAATAGGGCCAACACAAGGGAGAGCAAACTATGCAGAGACCACAGAGAAGGACTGTGTGTCCAATACTTACTATTCACTGCTCTACTCAGCAGTGTCTTTTTCCGTCATTAACTGGGGAAGGTCAAATGGCATGGAAAGTAGTGCTAAATTGTGGCTGACTCTCAGTTATAAATACCCTTCCACAGGGATGCTGGGGTTAGACCTATATCACGAACTAGGCCATGAGCAAAATTTCATGGAAGTCCATGGAGAAGTTTGCATTGATTTCAACAAAATTTGGATCAAACACTATATATACTTACAAAATATACAAATACAGTGCTCTCTACATACAACTTTACAGTGCCTCAGCTACTCTGTTTAGCCTGATAGGCAGCTTCACTGTTTAAAAATGCTAAATAGAAGAAAATTTCCCTCTCTGTCTGCTGCATTCTTATCATGGATTAACATACATGAATTCATTTTTAAAAGAAAAATAAAAAAAATATGTTTTGGAAACAGCATATGTGACAAAACTTAAATAAGAGAAGCAGAAAATAATCAAACCAATCAACGAATACTTCTTCACAGCAATTTTGTATGAAGAAATATCAGTACTGCCTATGATTCATGGATTATATTTAAATATTCAATACATTCACTAATATTCAATATACTAATATTCAATACAATTAAAAAAATGCATTCAGAAACTGCTACATTAAAAAAATCTCATAATATGTATCAAGAACATAGAAATGTAGGCAGTTTGTAGGCAACCTATTCATGGACTGCCTCCATCCACCCATGAAAAAAATTGCTTCAGGATTTACAAATATCTAGTTAACTATAACACTAATTGATTCAATGTAATCCATGATCAAAGGCCATTTTCATAACTGTGGCTTCTAGTTAACATTCTTCTCAGCTGCTTCCGTCATAGGTTCTACTTTAAAATGATTAAAATCTAAATTATTGAAATTATTTATAATTTTAATTATTATCATCTTTTGTATTTATTCTCTACATTTCTGTCATTTTAATAAATATTTGAAGTCAGTTCTGAAAGGTAATTTCTCCCTGAAAAATTCAATGCCAAAGAGAGATGAAAATGGACTTTTCTGACTGGAGAGGCACTCTGATTCTATGCTCTAATTTGCAGCAGCATATAACTTTCTCTCGTCTAAATTACTTTTGTGCTGACAGTTCTAATACTCATATTTTTTTGGTCATAAGTAGTTTAGGGACGTAAGTTTGAATGAAATGTACTTAACCGGTTCAGTTATCCACATGTAACTAATATATTTTGCTCTAGTTATTTTTTCGGATGCTAGCACATAAACACACACGTGCACTTGTACACATCTCCACACAGACATGGATACACATACATCCAAATACAAATATACACCAACACTCAATGAAATGATTTTCTCTGAAATACTCAAACACGTCATTATGGATGAAATCTCCAGATGGGCTAAATCATAGTTGTTTCACAGCTGTTAAAGGAGCTATTTTGATTCTCTCTGACTGAGACATAGCCCTGTGTTTGCTTCGGTAAAGAATGTATGCCTTTCTGGGGTAAGAGAATAAAAGAATTTATGAAGAGGTGAAAACTGCACGTTACAAATGTTCTGCATAGGGGTTTTCAACAGTAACTTAAATATAACCCCTCAAATTTTCCATACTCTGAAAAGGAATACAGCAGACCTAAAATCTCCTTCTAGAGAGAGAATTCGTAAAGCCTACGAGCTGTAAAACCAATGATGGTGATGTATGACCATGTTTCTCAACCAGGAACTGATCTGTACACCAGCTATCTGTACAATGTCTGAAGTTGATCTGCCAAAAAATGGTATTTAATAACAGATCATCACATCACAGACACAGAATCCTTTCAAAGAAGAAAATGTACAAAATGGGGGAGGATACGGGTAATATTGAAAGTGTAACCACTTTCTGCTTGTCTGTATGTAGAAACCATCATGGCCACAGCTCACAAGACAGTCTGTAGCATTTTTTCCAAAAGGTTAGGTGATCTTTGGATTTTTTTCAAGGAGATTGGATACTCTTTTATTAACTATAGACTAGGAAACACACCTTAAACAGTCCCAGTACTCCTGGAACTCATCAGAGCTCTTAGTTTTGTGACTCCGAAGAGAATTAGACGGATGGGGAGGGGTGAGATAATGAGCCAGATCAGGAACTTGTAGTCATTTTCACAAAACTTTCCTGAAGCGTACTATGCTCATCTGTCTTTTTTAGCTTATGTAATTCAAAAGATTTAAATATACATTTGATTATAGCACTCCATTCTTGATGCTTTTTTTTCTTTTGAGCGAGACTTGGGTGCTATTTGAAAGAATGTTCTTTTCTGGCTGTTTTTTTTTTTGGTTTGTTCTTTTTGTTTGTTTCCCTAAGAATCGAGAGAGCCAAAAAAGAACTTGTCATGGCACATAAGAACAATTGCTCACTGAAAAAGTGCGGATTGCTGCAGTTCTAATGGTAAAATTTAGAAGCATCTCTCTTGTTGCTCAGTCACAGGAGGGGTAGACCTGGTGCACTTGGTTTACAAGCTACTTGCTCAAGGGAGCTGAGGGACCTGGAGTGTTTTCAGTCCTCTTGATATGGTTTAGTGATGCCCCAACTCTCATCAAGGCAAGTGCTAGGCAGACTGCATTTACACCGCAGTCTGATTTCTGTGCAGAGGAATCCCTGGAAGGTGGGCTGAATGGGAATCGTGCCTTATGACCTTGCAGGAATGCAGCATGCACCTTCCAGTCACTTTAGATGCAGCACAGGTGTTTCCAGCTGTCACAACAGTGGGATGAAATTCAGCTCTGCGTGAATCACAGAATCACAGAATGCCTGAGGTTGGAAGGGACCTCTGGAGATCATCTAGTCCAACCTCCCCGCTCAAGTAGGGTCACCTAGAGTGTGCTAGACAGGATCACGTCCAGGTGGGGTTTGAAGATCTCCAGAGAAGGAGACTCCACAGCCTCTCTGGACAACTTGTTCCAGTGCTCTGTCACGCTCACTGAAAAGAAGTTCTTCCTCATATTCAGATAGAATTCGCTGTGTTTCAGTTTGTGCCCATTGCCTCTTGTCCTTTCGCTGACCACCACTGAAAAGAGTCCAGGCCCATCCTCTTGACACCCACCTTTGAGATATTTATACAAACTGATAAGATCCCCTCTCAGCCTTCTCTTCCCCAGGCTAAACAGACCCAGCTCTTGCAGCATTTCCTCATAAAAGAGATGCTCCAGCCCTCTGATCGTCTTTGTAGCCCTGAGCTGAACTCTTTCCAGTAGCTCCATGTCTCTCTTGTCCTGGGGAGCCCAGAACTGGACACAGGACTCGAGATGTGGCCTCATCAGGGCTGAGCAGAAGGGCAGGATCACCTCCCTCAATCTGCTGGCAACACCCTGCCTAATGCACCCCAGGATAACATTGGCCTTCTTGGCCACAAGGGCACATTAGTGTCTCACGGTTAACTTGTTGTACACCAGCACTCCCAAGTCCTTCTCTGCAGAGCTGCTCTCCAGCAGGTCGGCCCCCAGCCTATGCTAGTGCATAGGGTTATTCCTTCCGAGGTGCAGGACCCAGCACTTGCCTTTATTGAACCTCATGAGGTTCCTGTCTGCCCAGCTCTCCAGCCTGTCCAGCTCTCTCTGACTGGCAGCACAGCCCTCTGGTGTGTCAGCCACTCCTCCCAGTTTGGGATCATCAGCAAACTTGCTGAGGAGGCACTCTGTCCCCTCATCCAGGTCATTGATGAAAAAGTTGAACGAATGGGACCCAGGACTGAGCCTTGGGGAACGCCACTAGCCACAGGCCTCCAACTAGACTTGATGCCACCGATGACGACCCTCTGAGCTCTGCCTTTCAGCTAGTTCTCAGTCCACCTCACTGTCCACTCATTTAACCCACACTTCCTGAGCTTCTCTAGGAGGATGTTATGGGAGACAGTGTCAAAAGCCTTGCTGAAGTCAAGGTACACAACGTCCACTGCTCTGCCCTCATCTACCCAGCCAGTCATTCCATCACAGGAGGCTATCAGATTGGTTAAGCAAGATTTCTCTTTTGTGAATCTGTGCTGATTACTTTTCCTCCATATGCTTGGAGATGACATCCAGAATGAGCTGTTCCATCACCTTTCCAGGGATGGAGGTGAGGCTGACTGGCCAATAGTTGCCTGGGTCCTCCTTCTTGCCCTTTTTGAAGACTGGAGTGACATTGGCTTTCTTCCAGTCCTCAGGCACCTCTCCAGTTCTTCACGACCAAAGACGATGGAGAACAGCCTGGCAACAACATCCATTGCCAGTGGGTGTCAGTACCTGTGGGTGCCTCCCTTGTGGGTGTCAAGTTTGCCCTGAAGATCTCTAACCCAGTCCTTCTCAACCAAAGGATAGTCTTCCTTTCTTCAGACTTTCTCCCTTGCCTCCAGGCTGCAGGATTCCTGAGGGCTGCCTTTAGCAGTGAAGACTGAAGCAAAGAAGGCATTCAGTAATTCTGCGTTCTCGGTATCCCTTGTCACCAGGGCCTCCGCCCCATTTAGTAGTGGGCCCACATTTTCCCTAGTCCTCCTCTTGCTGGTGATGTATTTGAAGACGCCCTTCCTGTTGTCCTTAACATCCCTTGCCAGGCTTAATTCTAAATGGTCCTTAGCCTGCTTCATCACATCTCTACATACTCTGACATACATGCTCTTATAATCTCCCTGAGTAGGCTGTCCCCTCTTCTACATTCTGTGTCTTTACTCCTACTCTGAACTATAATTTTCCCTACGTGCAGTACATTAGTTCTGTGCAGATACTTGTGTGGTTTATACACACGCCTTGCCAGCCTAAGCTTAGATCCTCTCCAAACCCTAAGAAATGATGCCATTTCTCTAGGTCACCTTGAATCTCCTGACTCTATTGAAACAGATTCTTCTTCAGCAAGGTCACAATGTGACAATGATCAATACAAAAGTCAAACAGTTATATTGGCCCCTGTTTGAAAACCAGTTTTGAAAGGAGAATAAATGTCAAAGAATTATGTCACTACAGAAATATAGTTGTACTTTTAAACACAAGCCATGGAATTCCTAAGGCAAAGAAGAACTCTAAACAACATTGGTTTGGATGGGTACAGAATACATTTGATTGATTGCTGTGTTTTCAAAGTAACTCTGTCTGTGAGGCTGAATATCCTCCACTTCAAATAAAACACAAAGCACTCCAGATGAAGTGTTCACCAGCCTCCCAGAATGAGGCACAAGACTCTATATTAAAATGAGTTGGTCCAGATTCCTCCTATCTCTCACTTTGGGCACTCGAGTATCCTAAATATCCTATACAGTCATTATATAGAGAGAAAGCATCATCTTGTTGAGTACCTAAAGTACCTTAGTCTATATGAGGGAAGAAGCTCAAGTTCTACCTGTGTTAGCTCTGAACAATAGCATCTATTTAAAAGAATATAACGTATTACTGAAATCTTATTATGTCCTCACTTCTTATTGTTGCTTACTGCTGCTCCCTTCATGTTACTCCTCCCTCCTTTTCTTTCCTGTGATATCCTTTACTTATACTAACTACTTGTTCCACATGTGCCTTCTGTGTCATGTAGGAAAATATCTTTTACCACAAAACTTTTAAATTTACCAGCATTATTTGCACGTTCTATCACCATCACACGCTGCTATCCACTCTGCTTGCCATTGGGCAGGGCTGACGTTCCACAACAGTTTGTATGTATGCCCAGATGCTTATTCTTGATTTCAGCCATTGATCATACAGGCAAAAGTATGACAAAGAGATCTGTATCTGCATTTGACTGCTTCTGCACTGGACAGACTCTAGAGACATGTTGGTGCAAATGAGAGAGAAACCTAGATGCAAGTGCAAGCAACAGAAAATAGGGCAGCTAAGAATCTGAGAGTGATATTTCTACCTGTGCTGCTACAGTCATAATGCTGAATTAACATAGGCTTTGCATTTGATGATTATCAGTTGTGAGGCTGATCTGTTCAGAAATTAGACTGAGGATGAATCTAGTCTACCACTGAATTCATTATACCCTATACAATATAAACCACCCTTGAAAGTACAGTTCGGGTTCCTTGAGTTCCTATATCACATTTTTAGGAAGTCCACACAAATAGCATCTCTACATATATACATACAGCTACATGTACTCTGCATACATTTTGGCACTCCTATAGTCTTCATCCTGTTAAAGAAAAAAAAAAGATGATTGACTTTCCCAATGCTTTGGAAAATTGCAAGGGTTAGATAATGCCAGGGCAGCGTTGTTATAAAGGTTTCCATCAGATGGGATGCAGCTAGTACCTTCTCCCTAATACTGTCAACCAAATAGGAGAATCTTCACTAAAATGGCTTTGCGATAAACCTGAAGAGTAAGGCAAGGACACTTGTCATGATTAGTTTGACAGCAGCAGTGGGAGACATAAATCATCATCAGCTGAAGGCTGTATATATGTGATAATGGGTATGTCACAAAATTGCTGTATATATTATTACAAAGAAGCTAACAGCCTGGCTGTGTAGCTTTAATGCATACCCTTATGTTCTGAAAGGAACAAGACTGCTTCTATGACTAAATAGGTGGAGTAAATTTTACAAATCTTGATTTGAAGCCTGGAAAATGTATCAATATGCAGCTTGTCTGGAACGTTTTTCGGTGTTTTGACTGGGAGGCTAATTCTGGATCTAATTATTCCCCAGCTTTACTGTTTCACAGCCTACTTGTTCTGTCTAAAATTATGTATTGGAAAAAGAGATTTGGGCTCTATTCTCCTAGAATAGTCCCTACAACCATATTAGCTACATTTGTATTAGCAAACTAAATAGGACTGAAGTATAGGACAGAGTGCAGTCCCTGTTGGTAAAACTTTTGGAACAGTTTTGGCCTGGGTCAAAAAACATGGTTTGAACAATCATTCCCGAAATGCTGTTTAAATACAGCCTCACTGCAAGAGAGTTTGGTGGTATGCCTCAGAGCTGTACCATGCCATCTGGCCTCAGGGGCAGAAAACAGCTCCTGATCTACTTTATTGATTAATAGAGATGGAGCTTGTAATATGAAAACTCACAGGAAAAAGCTAACGGCATTAGTAGCATTTTTAAGACAGCATTTTAGAAAATGCAGTGGCCAGTATAGAGGTCATCACAAGGATGGTTTCTGTCATTCTTGAATTTAACTGGCTGAGAATGAAGCAGCTTGAGTGGTTGAACATTTTCCAGCGGAAACATTTTCTGCAGAAAAACAGTTTTATTAGAACTGAAATATACATGTGTATGTATATATATACACATATACTCCATAGCAGGTCAGTTTCTTATATTTCAAAAAGAGAAAAGTCAAAAGATTTTCTTTGCAAAATACGAAAATTTTTCATTTCATTAAGGCTTTTATATTCTGTATTTACAGTATTTGTATACATAAATATATATATAAATACATAATATATGTATGTAATTTTATATATTTGTTAATATTACATAATTTTTAACATATGATTGTATGTTATGTGTTTAGATTACTTTTTAAATGCTATTCATCTATATGTGCTTTTGACTACATTTTAAGCTTGTATGTAATGTGGAAGCAAAACAAAATGAGATGAAGTATTTAAGTCAAAGAAAAGCTTCTGAAAGCATCAAATTAAAATGCTTTGGTTCTGCAAATGTACTTTCAAGCTATTTTCATTTCAGAGAAGTCACATTTGTAGTATCTTGTTCCTATTACGAATTGCATTTCCCTCCTTGAAATGTCAGCATTTCCAAAGAAACAGCAATTTCAGTTTCTGGCTAGCTCTGCACAATGACTTTATCAGATTCTATGGTTTGCAGAACTTGCTATGTCATGAACTTGAATGAATGATAGCTATTCCGCTTTGACACACCTCCTATTTAGGATTTTCTTCGGAGCTGTGATGATCTTCAGTGTATTTGAACAATAAAACTAGATGAAAGGAAGATTCAGAGTTTTGGAAGAAAAGAGACCCTCCTAGGAATTCTTTGTCGAAACCCATAACCATGACCTTTCTTCTGCCAAGACAATCCCTATTTTGAAAGGCTTTGAGAGTTACCAGTTGCTGTAAAGATTTGTTATCTCTTTCTTATGCTATTTGAGATAAGAGCTGAAATAAAGATACGCAAGTACTTTCTTCATGTGTACAGATACAATGAGGAATCTGCTATTAAATCATTCTCTGATCACTAGCCTCCTCTAGGATCTACAGCTTGAAAACCTGTGTAAGGCTAAATACTCAGGAAACAGATGACCTTTTAGCATCTTCATGTAAAAAAAAGAGACAATCTTGATGAAAACTAGTTGTCCAATCCATTCCTTCTTTCCCAGCTAAAGGTAAAAAAAAAAAAAAAAGAAAGAAAGAAAAAAAAGCTCATGAAGTAAAATAAACCAAAAATGTCTTTTGCAATCTGTACAGATAGAGAACTGTTACTACAGAATTAATATTCATAAGGAAAACTACAGGTATAGGTATAGGATGCCAAGTTTCAAACATGCGACATGCAGCAGTTAGAAGAAATCCTCCCACAAGTCAGAGCAACTCAAGGCCATTTGCTTGAAAGTCTATTTCTAGCATTGCATCCTAAAAGTTTTGTTAAACAGACTGTACACAACAACATGGTGCTCGTCTAAAACTAGGGCAAGAATAAAATAGTACTGAAATCATTATACTTTTCAAGATTTGTACCTTGAGTGCAAATGAACGCAGAGTATTCATTACAAATGGTAACCTCAAGAATTCTGTACCCAGAATTTACAGAAATTCACAGAAGATGACCTAACACCACAGAAATTTAATAAATTGTTCTGCTATTTAGAGTAAAAACCTGGTGCAGTGAAATTCTGACAACATCAGGAAAGGATCCAACATTTTATGCTTGGCATATTTTTCAGAAGTGTATATATTCTCCAAACCTAGTCTTGCAGTTTTCTGAAAATATCTGTGACCACTTTCATTTTATTTACTTCTCAGTGACAGGATAGATTACTAAAATATCTGGTAATAAAAAATTTCTGCCACTATTTGTATTTATATTTCTAGATCCCACCCTTCTCTGCCCCCACCTTTTGATTCACTACTTTTTGAATTTTGAAAAGCACTTAATGAATCACTCAGACACTGGTTAATATTAATAGAAGCAAACTTAATTCTTCTGGAGGGGACTCATTACTATGCCAGCTGCCAGCTTTGTGATTCCAGAGTGGTTTGTGCTAGCAGATGCATCCATTTGTTGGTTTGTATAAGAGAAAAGGGCTGTCCGAGACTCATTAAAGTCCTTTTGGCAACATACCAAAATGGAAAGGTGAAACAGGATACTTTGAGGCCTGAGAAGGAAAGGAAGAAAGGATTGAAAAGTACCTTGAATTTAGGAACTCATGGCTAACAAATGAAAAAAAAAAAAAGAAAGAAAAGAAAAAAATAAAGAAGGGAGAAGCTGCTGAAGAGAAGCATGAGCAGGTAGAATATTGCCCTGAGGTCTAAGGGAGAGAGCTTAGATGGCTCGACACTCTCAGTTCTCTTTTCATATATGGCTGACTCTTTTTTGATAGACTGTACCAGCTCGGGGGGGGGGGGGGGTTTCAGACAAGCGGCCTTAAAATCAAGGTCTCCTTACCTTAGCACCACAGGTTAACTTTGAGACTTATTTGTGAGTATGCCCTGTAAAGCAATGAGAAAGCTTACAACAAGTAAAACGCTGTGGAATTGTTACTTGCAAGGAGCCTACAAGCCCTTTGGTTCCCATATTCTTTCCTTCGAGCAGGAGAACCATGAAAAAAGTGAGAAAAGAATGGTCAGAATGTGACTAGGATATAGCAGAACTCCTGTAATTTACTGGGTCATTGGTTCAAGGGCTGAGAACAGAAGACATAAATAGGACAAAAAAGCCAAAAATCTTCCTTAAAGGCAAGAAGAAGGGGTGTTAGCAGAAAGGGACTGTCAACTCACCAAAGTAAAAGCTATTCCACCTGCACCCAGGCCATATGTCATATCCACCCCTAACCGTCATTACTACAGGAGGAACAGGGACATCCAACAAAGCACAGGAGGAGCTGAGAGAAGCTACTGAAAATCAAGACACCATTGAAATCCAGGACAGAATAGTTACAGACAGATGTCAAATGACAAGCAGAATGAGCCTCTCATTAAGAGGAAGTTTCAGGTCATCTCCCTTATGTATCTCCAAGACTTCTCTATCGTTTTGGTAATTGCCTACATTATTGTACTGTTGATTTTGGTTGATATTATGATTACACAGGAAACAAAGAGAAGGATAACATTTCTAGCCCCATAGTACGTCATACTATTGCAGAAATCATAGAGTACTCCAAAGTTCCCCAGAACTAAGCTACTTCTGAAATCCTGACTATCTACTTTATGTTTTATAAATTCAGATGCACACACTGTATGATATATTTCTGTTGCAAAACAAAACGAAAAGGAGTGAAATTGGAGAGCAGCTTGAGTTTGGTGGAGGAGAGTGAATGGCAAAAAAGCCTGTGGAATCAATGATAAAGTTGAGTCTCTTAAACACTCATTTACAGACATTCATCTCTGGCAGAAAATATGAGCTATTATTCTGTGTGTCAGGAGAGTATCAGAAATACTGGGAGTGTATTCATTTTATGTGAGCAGAATACATGTGCTGGCAAACATCTTCCTGCAGCTGCACAAATCCATTCTTCTAAACCAAGTAGCTCAGGATCACTACGAAATAACACAAATTCTCCATCACTTTTTGCATTTCAGTTGAAGACAAGACACAGAAAATTGATACCATTTTAACTTGAGGGGGGGGTTTAGAATGGGTTAAGAATTATTTTTTTCTGTTAGCAATTTTGAAACAATAAATAGAAATTCTTCTTTATTTCGTTTCCATCAAAATCATTTTCCCCTCCTTTCTTTTTGGAGGCTTTGATTTTTGGTTTCCTTTTTAAGGTAAACTTAAGTATCTTATGATAAAGTTGTCATGTTTGTCACTAAGGTTTCTAATATATCAAGAAAACTCCTTGGTCCTAACCTTTTACTGACACCCAAAACAGATAACTTATGCACTTTGCACAAAGATAAAGCCACTTTTTTTCATCGGTCAACTATTTTTTATGGATTTCAAATCAGGTTTAGAGAAAAGAAAGTAAATTACAGTCACAGACTTAAAATAAACATTTAACTTTTAAGACATGAAATATTGTTTGAAATACATACTTGACTCCTGTTCAAAACATTGTGTTCTTTTCTTTCAAACATAGTATGAGCTGTTTCATTGCACAACAGATAAATTATTGTTTATATTCTCTTGCAAGCATTGTTCATATAAAAAAAATCTGCTATTTTGCGAATAACCAGAAGATCAGAGATCACTAGAAATAGCTGTTTTGTGTATCTCTCCAGTATTGAGGATATAATGATTGGGTGTGACTGGAAGAAGATCCAGATGATCCTTTCTAGTACTCTGTTCCTGCACTTACATGGTAAGTAAAAGTCTTCAGTCTCTGAAGGAAGTTGGAAGAAAGAATTTTATACACCTCTAATATACCTCTGGAAAGGCATTAAAATATTTCTGTTATGTGCCTAATTCCACAGGAGAGAGCTGAACATGGAATAGGAGCTCTCTACCTGGTAAACTTCCCTTTTTCATCACTACCACCACTTCTGAGCGCTTCATTCCGTGGGCAGAAGTACACCATCGACCAACAGGAGGAAACTCATTTCTATAGGAGAAAAAAAAACTTTCATGGATCAATCACAGCTAAAGCCAGACCAACAATTGTGTTGCTTTCGCATCTAAACATAACCATCTGCTTTTCAACTGTCCATTCTCACTGGACGATCTGCTCTGTCCCAAACCAGAACCATCCCCTTTCCTTGTCAGAGAGGGAAAAAACAGAACTGATATGTTTTAAGTCAAAAAGATACTCAAGCATCTGGCTGATGAGGGCCATAACAGCACCCGGACAAATAGTTTCTCAGGAATGAGAATTTGGCCATAGATGAGATTCAAAAACTCATGTCACAAGTTCACAGGAGAACTTTTTATCTTTTTGATAAATTAATAACACTTTTACATTTTTTTTGTCTGTTGATGAAATTCCGTTTCCTCTCTGTGAGGAAAAAGGACAAAAACATGAATTAAAATTATGCCCTTCATGGTTACCTCCAAAACATGTGTTATAACTGCTGATGAGATTTTGCTTTCAGATAGCTTTGTACACACTTAGAAGCAGGTCCTTGTCTGGTGTAAACTGTTAAAGCCCTGTTGACTACAGTAGCATTATAGCAATGTACAACTATGGATACGTATTTCTGAGTATTTGTGAGCTTGCGTTGTCACATATCTACAGATATCAAGAGTCTGATTTACTTAAGCAGATATATGTAAAAGTATTTTCTTGTGGGGCAGAGGGTTAGTGACACAAAATTCAATAATAGGGAACACGGCATTTTAGATTTCAGAATGTCCCTTCCGTGCTTTTTTATCAGCCAAAAGGAGTCATGATAAATAGTATTTTCATGTAAGAAATTCCTTGTGACATGTAATCAGGGGAAAATAACTTACGGCAGCTCTTTGAGAAGTTACCCACTTTTTATTGAGGATTGTCTTTCTGTAGCTATAGGTATGAGGCATTTATCGTTTGTTATCTCAGACACTCTGCCTGCTATCCATGCTTTAGAAATGTATTTCATCACAAAAATGTCCAGCTAAATAGATGAGGTTTCTCTGTACTAAATTTATGGCTCAATTACAATCAATCTTATACTATCAGCTTTCAATGCATGTATACAATTAATACAAATAAAATGGAAAACCATCATTTCTGGTGTCAAACTGCTAGAAACAGAAAAAAATATTAAACCAAGTAATGGAATTTAGCATATGTCTGTAGGCTGTGCTATTTTCACCTGGGCTGATATAATACAGGCAGCACTTTTCTTTCTTGCAAGTGAATAATTTATTCCTGCTTTGTAGGCTTAGGGCTGACATCTACATAAAAGCTCACACAAATTAAAAATTTAGAACTGTTGTTATTGGGAGGCTGTTTGTTTTACCCTCCAAAGCAAGCTTATGACACTCATTCAAGTTAAGGTTATTCAAAGCCTGCAGAGCTCTGCTTGTTGTTGCTATTCTTCATGCGAGACAGTGAAATGATGAGAGTGTTGCAGGGCCCAGCCAAACAGCAGAGTCCCTGCTCAGCCTCGGTGCTGGGGCAGGAGGAGGCTGCCGACAGCCTCTGAGCATAGCCCAGGGTACCAAAGGCACCACTGCCCACCCATAGCAAGAAAGGATGGATTCCTAAGGATTCTCCTATAAGCTATACAGCACTCAAACACATTTTAAAATTATTTTCTTTCCTGCAAATAATATATTTTAGTATGCCAATCCTCCTCTGCCTCCTAGGTACATGAAATCCTTTCTCCTCTGACGCGAGTGATACTGTAAAAACTAACGGTAACTTACTCTGTTATGTAGCATGCTCTTATTCTGCCTTGTGCCATGGATGTTGTCAGACTATGGATTAGATCTAATTATATTTTTCAAGGTTTTTGTTAAGGTTTAGGCAGAAACCCTCACAAAGTTTTCAACCTAAACACTCCAATTAATGGCTCGGTGACCTGACCTATACTCTTTCTATTTTTATACAGGTCTGTGTCAGGGACAGAATGCATGGCTATAAATTAATCCTGTCAACACATTAAAATGCCCTTTAAAAAAATCTGAAAATGTGCCCGTAGTATTATAAAGGATCTACAATCTGCAGAGGGTGTTATTATGTCTATTCATTCTCCGGCTCTACAAATGTCTGAACTGCACAGCAAAGCTTTTTCTTTTCTCTTTGCATTTTTTTAATCAGTGGTGTGAAAGTTTGTCTTGGCAACATTCCACAGTATTCAGTAATAGATGTCACCTTGATACCTCACCACAAGCTCATCTCTAAATGTGTTTGCTCCTAGTCTATACAGTTCTATAGAGCTGGCGTCAATATGAGGGTCTATTTATAGCTGCATTGATAAACCTTTCATCATTCAGCAAATGGATTCTCCATATTTGTGCCTAATGCTTTGTTTAACGTGACTTTCTCAATGAAATGTTAATATGCTCCACTAAAACACTAACACTCATAAGTCATAGATGAGGTCATTGAATATGCAGCCCAACATGTAGCATGCATGCCAGAAGAGAATAACTTAATTAAATCCTTCCTCTGAGGATTCAGAGAGGTTATTCTGACAGGCTTTTACAAGCCGGAGCATGCTTGCGCGGCACAGCGGCGTGCGGTGCAGCTCTACGGCGGGGCGGCATGCCCCGTGGGGGAGCCTGCTGGAGCAGAGCCGCCCCCGGCACGCTGCACAGCTCTGGGCGAGTGCCGGCTTGGACGCGGCTCGCTCCCGCGTCTGGTGCGGCCGGCAGGGTTTGGGCAGCAGGAGGCTCTGAGGGGCGGCCGGCGTGCAGGAGCCCCAGGGGACTGCGGCCGCGGGAGACCCACACCGAGTGGGGACGCTAAAAAGCAAACAGTGTTGGGGGAGAAGCAGCAAGAAGGAGAGAGGAGCAGAAAGAAATCCGTATGCATGGGAGAGCAGAAAGAAACCATTATGCACGCAGCCCCAGTCCCTGTGCCCACTCACCGAAGGAGCTGGAGGGACCAAGTGTAACACGTGATGAAAATAAGGGACGCTGAGGCTAGGAAAAGGGGAGGATAGGTGTTCACTTAAGTGGTTTTAATTGCTTATGTTCTCTTTTCTTCCTCAACACCCAAATCAGTGATCAGAAGTTTCTGTTAATCATCAATACACTGAGTAAAAATTCCCCAAGTTGAGGCTGCTTTGCCCATGATAGCACCATAAGTTTTGCTGATTTTTCTCACCTTTTAACTCAGATTGCATCAACACAATATTCTTTTCCTTCTCTAAACTACTTACAAAACCTTCCTCTTCTGGCCCTCCTCTTAATAGTTCTTGAACAAGTTTTCTTCTTGCTTCTACCATTGCTTTCTCCATTGCCACCAATCTTTTTTTTTTTTTTTTTTTTTTTTTTTTTCCTGCTCCTCCTTTGGAAGTTTTCATCTGTTCTCATAGTCTGAGTTACTGCTCAGGCTCAGAAATTTATTTGTCTGTGTCTGTTCAGCTCCAGCTGGGCTTCCCAGATTCTCTTTCCAGGATATTCCCTGTCAGTTTGGATCCGAACTCCCTCAATCTTCGTATTTTCCCAGCCTACAATGACCAACCTCTTTACTGCTCAGTTACTTACCTCTGTGGCTCTCTTTTACTGTTCTCCCACAGAAAAAAAAGCCCAAACTCTTCCAATTCTACCTCCTGAACAACAAAACTCAGCGTCTCTCCTCTGTATCTACAGCCACGAATATGTTGGCACACATCTTGCACCTCCCACCGAGAATATTGTCACTGGTGCTTTTTTCGCTTTCCTCTGCTGAGAAACCCACACCCACTGCTTCAAGGAGCTTCTCAGTCACAGGTTGCTTTGGCAATGGGAAGAAACCCTGGCACAGGTAAACATGCACACGGCCTCACCAGATGTGAGGAGAGTATGAAAGGACTCTGCCTTTCTCCTGCACCTCCACCGGGCTTTAGGTTGTTACTAGGTGCTAACCGTGCTAACCATGCTAAGTTAAAATAACTCACATTTCTCCAATGCAAGGCTGTAACTGTTTGCGCTTGATTTTGCTTCTGGAAAAATCAGGCCATGGTTGGTTTTACTGATGGGATGGAACGTAATTTGTATTTCAAACAGATGTGAAAGACTTCATTCTCCTAAAATCTGAAAAGATGTATTTTAAAAGGCATTTAATTAGTGTAATAGGCATGCTCCAAAGAAAGTTAAATTGGCAGAAACCCAGTTGCCAGAGCAACTCACAGGCTGCCATTTTCTAGGAGCTGGCAAAAGCAAATGAAAGGTCAATTGAGTGCATCCTTTCATTGGAGAAGATGCTAAATCTCTGTTTGCTTGGTGAATGAAGGACCAAATACTGAACTAGTAGGATCACTTGTCCTTTAAGGGTTATATAAACATCACTAATTCTCAAGAGAGAGTAAGAAGGCAAGCGACCTATCTCCTACCTAACGGTAGGGCATAACAAAGTGGTGAGATCTTTAACCCTGACTTCAGTCTCCAGTGAGAGTGTTTGGATTGGCTTCAGGTAATGAATCTGGTAGAGGAAAAGTCTCCTGGCACACAGACACCACAGGTGACTGAACATAGATCAAATGCTATTTAATGGCTGTGGAGATTATGATAGAAGACATACTGTAAATGAACTATAAATATCAAGGGAAGTGCTGAAGCCTACTAAACAATATAATCCAGCTGTACTAATTTTAATAAGCCTCCAGAGTTAAATGAATCACACTGGAGGTAATTTTCATCTTTGGAGCAGCCCAGAAGTCGGGGAGCTGAACATTTCATTGAAGCTAACTTCTCCCCCAAAGTTAATTTTTCTGTGCATAAAGGGATGGTAGAGAAAAGCATCTTGAGGGCTTTGAGGGCTGGAGCACCTGCCTTATGAGGAACGGCTGCGAGAGCTGGGCCTCTTCAGCCTGGGGAAGAGAAGACTGAGGGGGGATCTTACCAATGTGTATAAATACCTGAAGGGAGGTTGTCAAGAGGACGGGGACAAACTCTTTTCAGTTGTCCCGTGTGACAGGACAAGAGGCAATGGGCAGAAACTGAAGCACAGGAAGTTCCACCTGACCGTGAGGGGGAATTTCTTCCCTGTGAGAGTGACGGAGCACTGGCACAGGTTGCCCAGAGAGGTGGTGGAGTCTCCTTCTGTGGAGATCTTCAAGGCCCGCCTGGATGCAGCCCTGTCTGACATGCATTAGGCGACCCTGGTGAGCAGGGAGGTTGGACTAGATGATCTCCAGAGGTCCCTTCCAACCTTACTGATTCTGTGATTCTATGATTCTGTGATCTGTTATTATTTACCCATCAAGATATATCTGTTATTCTTGTGAATATTTATTTAACTACTTATTTTTTGTAAGATGTTATTAATCTTTCAATCCTGGCTTAGTTTAAACAGTAGTTACTCAAGACAGATATTTTAAAATCATCAGATGTGGATAATTTGTATCCAAGAGTTAAAAAAAAAAACTGCAAAACTCCTTTGATTTTATTGATTTTATGTCAGTCTTGTAATATGAGGAAACTTTCAAAAAACTGAAAGAGATTCACTTACACAGAATTAGAAAGAGAGACAATTATGATTATGGCAAATAGAAGAATGAAAACAATGTGTTACCTTTCTGTGAAATTACAAGTCTCAATGCTGAAGACAAGAGTAGCCATATAAACTACAGAGATGTTAGTAAAGATATGAATTGATACTATTTTCTGTTTTAACTGAAAGTTCAGGTAAACACAAAGTCAATATGGCTCATAGTAAGAGGGTTAAAACTGATCAGCTTATCAACACCTGAGTGCAATGGCAGATGGGAATGGTCTTGAAGTAGCTAGACATAAACTAATTTTGCTATGATTTTTATCAGTAACTCCAGAAAGAAATATAGAATCATCACTGATAAAAGTTTCTATATAACAAGCATCTAGGAGTAATGATGAAGAATACATACTCATCTGAATCAATTGGTAAACTAGGTGATACATTTCCCTGCAGTTAAATATAAAGAGATACACCAATGAAGAAGAGTTTTGGGGGCAGGTTATTCTACTCTAGGAAACAGCGGCTCTGCAAAAGCCTTTGGATTATGGAAGATAATCAGCTCAATATGATTTTTTGGTAGTGTGATGATCCTGAACATCCTACTAAGAAGGCAGCTCTTGTAAAACACAGCTAAACACACAGAGAGAGTGGACAGCTGGAAGGATTAATTCTGCTCTACCATATGTAAACAGAGGAACATTCATTAAAAATAGAAAGGTCATATTACCTCTGTATGTACATATTACCTCTGTATAACACTGCTGTCTGTTCAGAAAAGTGATGAAACTTTGAATCTGTAAATTGTGATTTTCCTTTTCTAGTCTTGAAAATACACAGGGTGTCTATTACTTTTCTTCAAGACCCTAACTATCCTGCCTTTTTTATTATGTTGGTGCCCATTTTCCTTTGATGTGTTCACTAATTATGCCTGATCCTCGTGCTCTGAAGTGAGAGAACAATCAGACTCATTGTGATTAAATCTGTAATGGAGACAGGGGTTTTTTTTGTGTGTTTGTTTATTTAGAGTAACCAAAAGTGAGCAAGAACAGATTTGAAACTCGCCACCACAAAAACAATCTGCTGTGTATCACAGGAGGGATCAAGGCTTATGGTGTTCATTATTAGCAGGATGAAGACCCAAAAGAGGGTTAATTTATTCAATTTAGTATAAGTGAGGATCATTTCTTCTTACTTCCTGTTGCCATGATTTACAGAATCATATTGTGCATCCAGCTGTCTTGATCATTGTTTATTATAGTGTTAAGGAACATTTGGAGACAAAATTTCAAATCCTGACAATTGATTTAACAATGTGTATTACGATTGTGTGCTCAAAATCCCACCTGCTGGCTCGGTAATTGCATGTTAGTACAAAGAAGACCCTGTTTATAAGTGTAATTCTCAATTCATCTTATGCAGATATGAATACACAGGCTTGTTATCTGCAGACACTAGTTGATCTTCAGGTTCTGAAACCATACTTGTCAAATAAGTACATTTTCCCAGACGAAACTCTCTCTTTTCAAGGAGTAATAGTTTTTCAATGCTTGTCCTCACCTGGGGGACCGAACTTTGTTAAAAGTATTTCAATTCAAGAAATTCTATATTATATTTGTATCTATACTTCGGAAAAAAAAAAGTGTGATGTCTCAGGGTCCTACTAAGTTTGTCCAGTTAGACATCTAAGCCACTCAAAGGATATAAGTAGCCTTCATTCCTGGTTTGCAAGAGTGGAATATATCCATTTTCCCATTCAAAAATACATATAACAAAAACATCTATTCTTCCTATATCTTCAGGAAAAGATACCCTTCCAGGTGGAAACTAGCAGAATTTTTAGAGTCAGACATAACATTCCTAGGAAGGGAATACCTGTCACTCTTCTAAATGCAGTTATCACTAACATCAAATAAAGATCTTTTTAATATCAGCACCTTTTTTTTTTTGCATTATAAAAGCTGGGATGGAAAGAGAATGTTTTACAGGAAATTGCGTAGCTGCTGCTAGGAAGCATCTCAAGGTGTAACAAACCACAGACTTACAATGACAGGAAAAGGGTAAGAGATAAAGAAAGTAAGATGGAAGAAAGAGAGAGAAGTCTCTGTAATTCTACAAGGGAATATAATCTCTACGGGTATGATGCTAAGAACCATGGTAAAATGCTGAACAGCAACCAAATCAAATTATTATTTAGAAGTTTAGAGAGTGCTTAAACAATTCAGCCTTTCCTGTATCTTTGTCCAAACCTCTCTGGAGTTTTCTAGTGGTTAGAAATGACCTAAAGTCTACTCTTGTGCTTCATTTATCATTAAAATAAATTCCGAACCACAAAATGGATTTGCAATTTTGATATGCGTAAATGTGGGTTTATAAACACGAACAAGGTTAATCATCTTCTACAACTAATTAGATGTAAAAGAGTAAACCAGTCCACTTCCGTTCATGGTGTCCTACCAAGAGTCACTTTAGGAAATACATTTTGATATGTCATCTCCTAACTTAGTCTCCTGAGAGACTGCTCTCTAGCAATGGTATCATGTACTTTCATTCCATAAATAAACACTCTATTAAAAAAAAAACTTACATACACCAAAAAAACCCTGTTCATTCTCCAAATGAGTCTTTGCTACAGCATATAAAAATCCATGCTGTTCTTCATAATCTGCTTTGGGAAAGGGAGAGAGATGGTTAATGGTTTCTAATTATCAAATTATAGATCAAGAGCAAAAATAATCCTTATTTCTGTAGGTAAATAAGAAAACACCATTAGTTCATTTAGTGATAGGTACTTGAGGTAAGAGCAATCTACCATGTTTTTCTAAGATTTATGGTGATTAAGACTGTCACAGAGAGTAATAAGAGATGGAGGATGATGCTAAAATAGATGGTGATAAGAGAGATGAACAACAGAGACCTAAGTGTGGCTTAACAAGAGGAGCAGGCAATATTTACTCAGGCTTGCCCTGTTGTGACTGCCCTCTCCCTCATAGATTTGGCATTAGGAATATTAGTAAACTAATTAGGAAGCATGTATTGTCTTCCCTCGATTGATCTGTGGTTGCTAGCCCACCAAATCGAACACCTAGCACTCATTTTCTGACTGGCTTGGAGGGTTAATTAGGAATAGGGCTAGTAATCCATTGTTATCAACCTGGCGGACATATGAATATTCCACTTCTTTGCTATAGAAATGGTCAGTGTAGTAGATGTGGAAGTATTAGGACAGCTCAAACAAACACTTGTCTGTGAATGCATTAAGTTTCGATACATGTCTGCATAAATATGTGTTTATAGGCTCTTTCTATATTAACTGTAATGGTGAATACATCTGCATTTTGACAAAGAGGAACATTTTCACAAGCAGCTGATCTCACCTGGGTAAACAGAAGAGATTATCTAAGCGAGCTTCTGTAGAACATTGGATTGCTCTCTACTATATTCTGTGGCTGTATTTAGTTATGCCTGTTCAGGAAATAAGAGGTTTAATAACTAGACATCCTGAATGTGCAAACTACTTTCCTTATTTGTAGGCCTTGGTAAATGGATTTCTCCAGATACTCAAACTTTCTATTGTTTATAATCTCTTCTCATGTAAAGTTAGCTTATACAAGGACTTTCCATAATTCTTCAACCTTCCATCATGGGAAGGACAAAGTCCTATTGTTTTCGTCTTGTGTTTTGGTTTTGTTGTATTTTTGCCATTTAGGTTTGTCCAAAGCAAAAACTCTTATAATGTAACTATCACTTGGTGAATCTACTCTTTCTGTTCTGGTCAGTACAAATCTCATCAGTCTTCAGTTCTCTACAAGTTAAATTCCAGGTTGGACCTCGAGTGGGATTCTGAGAAGTCAAGAGTTGTCAGATGAAACATTTGAGTTTACGTTATTATTGACTGTCTCTGGTCTCTGATTTTTTTTTTAAATTGCATGCTCTACACATTGAATATGAAAAAGAGAGAATCTTCTGTAAAATATTTAAATTTTCATCTGTTGAGATTCAGCCTAGCTCTTATGTTGAGCACATATGTAGTTAGCAGAGATACACTCATTGGTAGGTTGCTCCCCCAGTAATTATATTGTCCCTTCCATTTTACAAGTTTTATTGTTTTAAAAAGCAGGTCAAATACCAACAAAGAACATGACAAAGTTGCCTAGGAGAAACTGAATAATTTGCATATAGGAGAACTAATTTATCCATGTCTAATGCTTTAATATTAATATCATGACGTTAACTAAGGCTACAAATTGCGAGCAAGGCTAGATTCAGGTGAAATGGGCCACTTGACAAAAGAGTTTGGTAGGGATTAAACCTCCAGTTTGATGAGATCTTAATGTTGAGGACATTTGCATCAAGTGAAAAATAACTTTCTTCACTTTGACCCTGGCATCCTCAAAGCGATGCTGATTTACACCGTTGTATGTCATCTGTCTAAACAAGATAATTAAATTGTATGTCAGAAACCCTCTGGAAAGCTTTGTTAAAATACTGTTTAGTGCCTGACTTGACGTCCACAAACAGGTAAACCTCTGTCTACTGCGTTATATTAAACTACTTGATTGAAGAACAATGCAGAAATTGCAAAATCAGCTATCAATTTTGAAAGGCTTCTGAAATTCTGAAACAAAATAGGATGACTTAAGAAAGGAAATGTAGGCTTAACTCTGAATTTTTGGGGCTTTTGTGAATTTAAGTCAAACTCTCTATTATTTCAACTATTTTGTGTGTACTTTTTTATAATCTTTCTCAACCTCCTTTCAATTTTTCTGTTGCACTTATGATCATATAAGAATATACTACCGCAATATGGGATCATTGGTAACACTCGGATGTATTGGTTCTGCAGGACTGAATGCCAGTGAACACCTAACCGTGTTTTTTCCGTCATGCTTTAGAATTCATTCAGAACCTGCAATGATTTCTTAAAACAGTCACAGCATTACAGATCGAGCATCTGTCGATGTTATCACAAGCCTAATTTTTTTCAGAGGTGCAGAGTGCACAGGACTCCGATGGAGTCTATGGGTGTTGTGAGTCCCCATTTGCTCTGAAAATCTTCCATATGTATCTGAACTGTACTAAATTTGGAAAAGAAATGACAAGGAGAATAAATATTTATACCTCTGAAAACTAAAAACTGAGTTACAGTCATCGATGACATGAAACAAGAAAATAGCGATAGATTGTCAACTGTTACTTCCAGATCTTAACTTTGCAGAATTATGGGCATCGAATGAAGTCAACAGGAAATCAGTTCAAATAAAACATGGGGAGACAGTTCTCACACATGGCTGGTTAATCTGAGAAACTTCTTGAAATGGGAGAGTTTACACTGGAGAGTCCAAACAGTTACACGGTTTCAAGGGGACAAATAGCAGGAACAGAAATCCGTAAAGGGTTACTGGTTAAACAAAAACCATGACTCACTCAGGAAGTCCTACAGCTTCAAGTGGCTGGAAGCTGGAAGAGTACTTGTGCAAAGCACTGTATGTGCTTGCCCTTTTCTTATACTCTGTGTATCCACTTTTGGGCATACTTGGAGACAGGACATTGCGGTATATGTAACTTTGATCTGATTCTGTACAGCTGCTTTTATGTTATTATGTTCACTTCTACTTTTAAAGAATGATCTTCAATTTTTGTTATTTTGTTGCTAACCCATTTCTCTCTCTTCCCTTCCTCTCCACTCCTCTCTCCTTGGTTTTCTTTCACTGCAATCATGTCTGTACAATGTTATCTGTTACACTGCCAGTATAAAGCACTAGAAGATACTTTATACGAAGGATAATGTAAACACATGAAATTGTATATACAAATTAATATACAAATATATATTAAGATCATTTTGAAAAGTTACTGTTGTAAAAAAAAAAGAAAAAAAATATGTATTATAAATTTCAGTGTCTTGGCTACTTTTTTTTTTTTTTTCACTCTGAGATTTACCTTAGAGCCACAAGTATATTCTGTAAGTAAATTGCAATTTTGAGAACTATAGAACAAATTTTACCAGTACTTCTCTGCTGGACCTGCCCATCTTATAATGTTAAGGAAATCAGTTTGCATCAGAAATTATGTTTTTTTTAACTAGGAGTGGTTTGTGGCTGGAGATATAAAGCAAATGTGGGTATGACACAAGCCAGACTTATCACATAAATCTGCTATTAGTATGATGTATATTCCACTACAAAGGGGAGAAGACTAGAGCATTGTCTTCTGCAGAGAATTTCCAGATTTCCCTCCTCTATGAGGTGTAATAGAAAGAAAGTGAAGACTATTCTAGTAATGAAGATCTGATTCGGTACTGTTCTGTGACTGGTGCAATTACAGATGTGCCCCTAACTCAAGAAAATTCCCAGATCTGAGTGCAGCTGTTCAACCAGTGTACTAAGAGAAAGTTTTTTGGTTTTTTTTTGTTTGTTTGTTTTGTTTGTTTGTTTGTTTGTAAAAGCATTACTGAATAGCCTCCTTCACAACGGAACTATCAGAAAGATACATCCCAAACTACATGCTTAACAGTTCACTCTCTTCTCTTGTTTCCCACCATTTCACCTCCCCACCTCTTCCTTCCCCACCTATCTCAGTAATCTTTGCTGCTTTTCCTCTATTCCTTGTGTTCTTAATTTATTTACAGCTGTGTCCAGCCAAATTTACTCTGCTTTAAGAGGCTTCACAGACATAGTTCTAAAGTGCAGTTCAGAGTGACTAGGTATAAAGCACCGAATCTGGATTTTTTTTTCTCACTTTCTGATTAGTTTGGGAAGTCAAAATCCAGGTGGAGTTTTTTGCTGAGAAAAAAAGCATTGGTCACCAGGAGCTAGTCTGTAGGTTTTAAATGGAAATGCTTGAACATACCTTGCTACTATTACTGCAGTGCACACCGCACCGCTATAATTATTCTGTGCTCATATTCAGCACTTAGGGTATTGCTGAATGACTGCTCTCATGTAGCAAACCTGGGAAGCTTTTCACTTTGAACACAGCAGTGTAAAACTTTCTTCATGGTCACAGTCATTAAATCATATTTCTCAGCTGAGGAAGACAAAATAAATGCGATTCAGGAACTTGTTTTGTCCTTTTTCAGGGACACAAACCCAAGCAAAAACAGTGGGTCGCAGCGCAGCAAGAGCTTTGTGTTGCTATTCATGAGAGCCAGCAAAGCTGGATGTTTTTCTTTTATCATAACCATGTTATCTTGTTACACTGACTGTGGAGTCAGAATAATTTGGGGCATTGTCATTGTAAATGTTTCTGTTCATACTTGTTTACCAGTCGCAGAGAGTTCACATAAAATCTCTGGAGCTCTCCTCCAACAGCATTTTTTATTATATTGATAATATACAATCTTCTTGACAGTGTTGTTGGCAGTCCCAGAAAGACAGAAATAAATATCATCTCAAATCAAGTTGAAAACAAATTTGTGTTAAAAAAAACTTTGCTGAATTGAAAAACAATTTCTCAATTATTTTTTGATCAGTTAAAGTGGTTTATTCAACTTGACTTGAAATAGCTCTTTCTGGTTGCAGTTATCTGAAAATACAGACACCTTTTTCTCAGAAAAAGAGGTGAGAGAAAATAAAATTCAAAATGAAAAGCTTGACTGAAAAATTGAAACATTTCATTTGGAAAGTGTCAAAACAAAACATCTTTTCTTTTTCTCTTGTTTTCTTCTGATGAAAAAAGCAATTCAATGAAAAGGAAATTAATTCATTAAACCTTTTGGGAAGAACAAATCTGCATTTCCGACCCTCAAAAAATTTTAACTGAGAAACATTGCCTAGCTCTACCACAGAAAATTCCCTCTCTTGCCTAAAATGCCATGCATTTGTAGGCAACAGCTCTAAAGCAATTTTTTCTTCATCTATTAAGTGTAAAGAAATAACCCAGCAATTCCTGAATGATATGTCCCCTGTCCTACCCTTGACTGTAATAGCTTTCCCTATTTTACTTAGTGTTTTCCATCAGTTGACCTTGTAGTATTTATTTTGCAGCCTTTGCATCTTCTGCCATGCCTGTTTCTCACCTTTGCTTTTTTTGATTAACAAACCCACTGCAGTACTCCCACACTGATTTCTTTCCGCTTTTCTCTGATGACCTGGTGCCCATTGAAGGTTGTGGAAGAACTCCAGTTGATTTCAGAATGCTTACTGTACCAGTTTCGTTGTTGTAGTTGAGTACCAAATTTGACCTTAACTTTACTAAAACAAATTTTCATGCTATGACTTCATTTGTTTTTATACAATAAATGCTTAAAAAGCACTTTTTTTCACATGAAGCATTCTTTAGGATCAGTAGGCTAGATAAAAATATTTGGAACATTAGTCTTATCCGACCAAAGGCACTTTTCAGGTCTCAGATATGCCAAATGCAGGCATGCCATTTCCTCAGACGTTCCCCATACTTCTAGCGGACTCCATTGGGTTTCATTCAAAAGATATATCACAGATTGGGATATTTTTATGGCTACACTAGTAACTATGACAATTTATAGTAGTGTAGTGTACAATTACATTCCAGCACAAGAAACAATGGAAAATCAAAAGTAAAAATAATAGAATACAGTATGAAACTGTCCCCTAGATCCCTGCAGCAACCTCAAGTTAGTAAATCTATTTAAGTTTATTGGCTCCGCTTTGCTCATAGTACCAGAAAAAGGAGACAGCTGTGAAATGAGTCTGGAGACAGACAAATATTAGACAGTGATGTCTCCTTAAAAAAACATATAAGCCTTTCTCCCCTGAGTTTGCAAGGCTTCTGCTCCGAAAGAAGCAGTGAAGACCTCAGCAAAATGTCTCTGTGCCTCCTTGGAGGCAGGGAAGAACTAGCACCACGGGGGGAGGTTTCTGAACAACCTGCATCCATACAGGAAAGGGTTAGAAACCAACCAGCCCAGGTGTGACGCTGGCTGTCAGGGGAAGTGCACCCTGTCTGGTATTGGGATACTTGGATCCAGAGAGCTGAGCTGCTACCCCCTTGCAGAAAACAAACAAAAAACCAAACAAACAAAAAGAAAAAAGAAAAAAGGTATAAGCTGATGCAGCTGGTGTGAACATTACCATTACGAGAATACAGGCACAGACCACCTAGGCTGGCACCTGCCAAAGAAATGTCCCAGAATTAGTGGCAGGGGGGACAGAAGAAAGCAGTCGCGTGCAGCACAGAGGAACTCGCCACAGAGTCTGGTCCTGCTGCAGAAGGGAGTCAATGAGGATGGTGAGAACTCACTGTTGAGCCAGAGCTCCCCTGGGCGGCTGGCTCCAGATCATGCTGGTGGCAAGAGGATGTTTACAGTGTTTTACAGCTCAGATGAATCGAGATGAAAGCCTGCTGATATTATGGACAAATTTCTCAAACTCATCTCGAATTTGAACCTGCATGATTCAGGAGCATGTCTTGCAATGTATTTTCAGGGAAATTCTCTCCAATTTCTTATGCAGAGAAAACTGGGAGTCCAGATTAAAAATTTCCAAAGAGGAAGGATACATATATATATATATATATAAAGGGACCAAGTTCATGTCATTACTTTGTTCTCCTTATTTCCATACTTACTAGGACTGCAGCAGTTTTAGTGCAATTTTAATCTTGTATTCCTGACTATTAGATTATTAAACAATAAAATACTATTAGTGTTTGTCTTCTTTAAGACACAGTACATATTAATAACTTTAACTCAAGCTTAACAAGCCTTTTTTCATATCCAGGAACACAGAAGGTGATTCACTGTGATATTTTTCATGACAACACCATATTGTTACAGCACAGCCAATTACTGCAGTCGGTTCAGTTCAGAAGCTTTTGCTTGAGAAAGAAGGAAGGATACTAACAGTTATGAAATTATACTTATATTACTTTTAATTTATTTGTTATTGATATTGATAAAGAAAATCTCCCAAGATCAACAGAATTTAATAATTTCCATCTCTGAGAGAATAAGGTTTGTAAGTAAAAAATGCTTGTTTCTTTTTCTCTTTGACGCTTTCTATATTTTCTAATAAATTATTCAATGTTTCACATTATGATTCTTGAGCTTGCTCTCAGATCTATTAAATCCCTCTATATGTATGTTTTAGGAACACTGTTAGTAAATGTATAGAGTCTAAACGCGTTTTTGACAGTGGTCATGAAATATTGAAAGACTTAACCATATCTGTGAGATAAGTAAGTATTTCTCCTAGAGACCTAAGAATTGGCATATTCACATACAACACAAAGCCCTATGCAATATTGACACACTATCTCCTGCTATTTGGAATTAATCCACAAAATAACAGTAGCTCCTGTATCAGAGTATAAGGGTACTACAACCCTTCAAGAATCAGGGTGATCCAGGGAAATGTTTTGTCATTGCATCAATCATAAAGGGAGAGGGAAGAAAAATCAAATTAAAAATGAAATATTCTTAAATCCACAAAAGCTTTTTTTAGTTAAAGTCAATTGACTGGTAAAATCTCTTTTTCTGTTCCTTTTTTTTTCCCAGTCAAGTTCACAGCAGAATATCAATGAGGTTTGTTGAAATGGAAACTTTTCACTGCGCATAATTAGAGTAAATGAAACGTGCATCCATTCTCAATGTGCTTCTTTTATTTCTGTAAAATTTAATTTCTCAAAGAATGGAGGCTGAAAAAACTGTGGTAAATGTCAACTTACATGAGAAGGGATTGAAAACTTCAAGGCCCACCCAACAGCAAAGATTAGGATTGGAAATCTTCCTCTGTGATGAGGATAAACCCTTCTCCTCAGCCCAATTTGTTTGTCCTAGTTTTGTTTGTGAAAGGGGAGTAACACTAACAAGAATCAAGCACATGGTAATGTAGACCAGCACAGCAGATTTCCCCTCAGTATTCTACTAGAAGAACTTGAGTTGAAAATCTATTGCTAGTCCTGAGCCCTGAGTTTTCTAAGCGTTGAGTACCATTAATACAGTTAGCGCCAAACTGTATGCTGTCATGACCTTTCTGAGAGGAAAGTCTATGAGGGATTAGGCTGAACCTACCCACGTTACTCTGCTTGTGATCCATGTCAGATTTGAAAGAGAATTACACACACTCCAACTCAGTCTGTACCAGAGATGAGGACTTTAAAGTACAGGATTTCAGCAAGTCTGCTGCCGGGAATTGGGAACTGGTCAAGTTAAAGCACTGGGACTATTACTAACAATAACTTATTCTTTCCATTTCACCAGTGATCAGCCAGATCAATGCTTCATTACACTGGGGACTGTGTGTACACAGGGGAGGAGGAAAGTTCCTGCTTTCAAGAGCCTACTAGGCAGAGAAAACAGGAAAGGAATGGAGAAAGAAAATGATGTCATCCTCTTTTACAGATGGGGGAATCAAGCAGATAAATGTTGGCTGAGGACCCTCAGGAAGAATGCACAGAGCTGGGGCCGTGCTCTGAATGTCATCCTGCCGTCTTCGGGCCACTTGCACGAGCAAAAGCAGTCTGTTTACTACTGTTTGGCAGCTGAGCCTTCGTCATCTGCTCTGTGAGCGCTGCTCTCCCACCTCCGCCGCACAGCGAAATGCGTTTGCTTAAACTCCCTTCCGGGTGTTCTCTGTGACCACGTCTCCCTGTGCTCTTGCAACAGGCCGAGCATATGCGTGTGGTTGGTTATCAGAGCACCACTGATACATGGCAACCTCCCTTGGCCACCACCCCTGAGATGGGGTGCCGTGGGGCAGCCGTGTGCCTGGGAGCACAGCCCTTGCCTCAGACCAGCCTTCTTGTGAGTTAAATACCCAGGGGGCTTAGCCATGCAGGAGGGCTCAGCAGAAGCAGCGATTAACTGCAAAGATAAATTCCTGCTGCAAAACTACTCCTGTGGGACTTTTCAGTGCAATTGAGCAGGCTACAGTAGCCCCTTTGATGGGCTCAGACACACTGTGCTATTAGTGTGCTTTCATGGATGCCATCAGGATCAACAGAGAAATAAACAAAACAAAAGTTTGAAAAACTTCACCTTGCCAGATACATCACACCAGGCTTCCAGCCATGAAAGGGTAAATAAAGACACAGAGCACGGCATAATTCACTCAGTGGGGCCAATTTTCCTGGGTTTTATTGTTGGATTTCTAAATTACAGAAGTCAAAACAGAAGACAGTAGAGGATAATCCGTTAGGTTAGCTGTTCACACGCTGTAGTTCTCTGAATGAAGGTGCTTCCTGCTACAAAGCTTGAAGTTTACCAAGCCTGAAGCAACTAGCTGCTGCTGTTATTCACTTATTACTGCAGAACTGCTTAGCAGCCTCACAGAAGATCCAGGGCCCTTTCTGTGTGCTGCTATATAAGCACACTGGAAGAGAGAGAGAGTGCCCCGAGATGAGTCTTTCCCGAAGTGACATACTCAGTATCGTACAGGACACCTGTTGAGGACTGAGCACATCTTTTGAGTGCTTGTTTAACACCTAATCCACAAAAGGACCTTTCTTTTCCAGTTCATGAGGGAAGAATATGTTACAAGTCTTTGCTTTAAAATAGATATGAATGTCCACACCTCACTTTGAGGCGGGGAAGAGAATTGGTACACAGTACCCCTTTTCCTGTTCCCCACATTCCCACTCCCTTATGCAAAACACAACCTTATTTTCTCGAAGCACCATCCTCTTTCAAAGTGTGAGAAATGCTATTCTTGCACCTTTTTTTTGTATTCTATGAATAAAGATACAAATTGATGAAATATATATGGCAGTCAGACCAGGAAATGTGAAACATATTGTTATTAATTTAGGTCCACATTAATCTTTGTTTGTCATGTGAAAAAACAGATCCTCTATTTTTAGAATATGCTCATTCCTTTATTTTGTCTGCCAAGCATTTCTGATTTGAATCGCAGAGAACAAGCAATCTGTTACACTCAGACATTTGTGTGATGAGGGGATCTGTCAGATGCCACCGCAAACAAGTGCATTCTCTAGAGTGTAGTCAAATTCCTCTAGTGCATCTTCTCTTCACTTTCCCTACCCTCAGCATTTACAGGGGTGGTTATGCTGTAAACAAAGAATGAGACAGGAGCTGACTTAGCTGTGCTTGAGGAGAAATTCTGCCCATGTCTTTGTGCATTAATTTTCTTATAATTCCTCTGTCAGCCTTTTTACCCTGCTGACCCTGAGCAAATTTGTCAGAGCAAGATGGTCATCTAGTTTTACAGACTTGGGCAAAATAGGCAACACAAGACCAAAACCAAAAAAGTAGAACATTGGACTATAAATCACAAAGTCCCAGAAGCTAAACTCAAGGACAGGCAGAAGTTCAAACACTAATGCAGTATGAAGAGAGACATGCCATTTAAATCATCATTCTAAAGGGTCATGGGATTTTTTGCCAGCTGCTCTGTTTTTTACCCTGTCATGTCTTACAGGGCTTTATTTCTCTCAAGATGTGGAAATTGCTTTCTTGAGTAATAGGTCCTGAGAAGTTACTCTCCTGAAAGGGTCTTTCAAGTGAAGTTTCTACTACAAAGTAAGCAAATTAAGACACTGAAGTTGTAGTCATGTGGGGTTTATAGGAAGTGTATAGGCAATGTTTTCCTCTATATCCTAATATATTCTTTGTCCAAGGCTCATTTAAAAGCTCACGCTCAGATAGCAACACTGCAAAATTAGCAGCTCTCTAACATCTAACTGAAGTGACAACTATAAACAACAAAAACGTATCCTCAGCTACAGGCTGACACTACTGATAGATCAGTCAGCTCTGAGATGTTGATCACAGAGTCTGCTGATCTGTTGTAATATCCTGTTAGGATCTGATATATTTCTACTAAAACATTCAAATATGTTGCCTTCTCTCTGTTTGTGGTGAATGTCATTAGGCAGCAGCTTCTTTTCTCTAGTCCTCTTCATTCTCAAAAAATATCTGATATGTAGAGTTGCACAAGGCCTGGTTTGGCTGTCACTTTTACTTAACATCTTTGTACTAGGGCCATCATGAGATATTTACTGGGAAGAATAAAAGGTCCTACTCAAACATACTTTGGGCTTTTGCATTATCTAGAATTACTGAGGTAAAAGCACTTTGATAATGCTGTTCCTGAGTTCTCTCCAAGCTCTTTCTGTCTTACTTCAGGTACCACAAGCAGCACTGGTAAGGCATGAAAGGCAGCATCCGTTCCCTTCTCTGAAGAGCTGCAACACTAAACTCATCCCTCCCCATGACAGAAAATGTTAGAGGGAAATCTGATTGTCTAAGGTACGATTCCTCCAGGAGCTCCACTGGAGCTATTGTCACTCTTCAGTACTGTCAATGATAAGAAGTTGCAGAGCAGCTTACCATGTTTAATCTTTAGTGTTTAAGAGTGCTTCCTGCCCTGACAGAGCACATCAGAGAACATGTTTAATACTAATCATAGAAGTATACAGATTTAAAATGAGAGCATTAAAGGACAAAGGGCAGCTTGAGCATCCAAGTCTAGGCAGCACATGTAGCCACATCAATGTCTTTCAGGTTACCTTTGTTAAGTAGTAGTGAAGACATAGCAACAGATAGGAAGCATTGTTTGAAAAGGTCTGTGGGGATTAAGCCATGAACAAGTGAATTCCCTGCATAATTTTTAAATTGTGAATAACATGGAGGAGCAAACTGGGTAGCTTACAAATCCTGCAACTTGTGCAAGCAACACATAAAACTAGAGAAAACATTCTCATTAAAGATAATGTGTTTTCCTATATGTTATACAGAAACCCAACATAACGACTTTGAATTGGATTCAGCATGGCACTGGATAATGAATCCTGATCCTCTGGGTTCATCTTATATTGAAGTTTATTCTTTTCCACACTCCTCCCATTCTGTCCACCTTATCTTTTTTATTTTCATCTCAGTTGTCATCCCTCTTTCATGCTTCAGGGCTTAAAATAATCTCTGTTTGAAAAGGCTTAGGCATAAAATTTCCTGATGGGCTGATTATATCCCTTTTCTTTTTTTAACTAGAGGGTTTTCTTGCACCATCTTCTGAAGCATTTAATACTGGTTTCTATCAGAAATAGGATGGTAGGCATCAAGAGCAGTGGCTCTGATCTGGTTTAACAATTCTCATATCAGTGTTCTTTATGTTGCCCATTCTCTTGAATCCCTGTCTCTTCTGCTCTCATCTGCTCCTCTTTAATTCCTCTTCTCTTTCAATTTCCATCATCTCAGTTCATTTTTCTCCTTTCATTTTCTCTTTCTCTGCCCCCATTTTCACATATGCCCAATACTTATATTTTTGTTGCTATGACCAGTAGCCTAAAGGTCATTAATCTTGCTCCAGAAGAATCTTTGGAGGCAATTCTCTTGTTCACTGGAAACTAATGGACCAATGCACTATGTGTGATCAATACAGTGAAGTGTACTTTGTAAGATATGGACAACTCTTCCTTGTGCTGGATGAGAAAACAAAGGCATTTGATGAGGCAACGAACACTCTACTTACTGAAATATGTAGTAATAAGCTTAGTTTCCCATTTCTGTCTTCATAGCTATTCTCATATTCTTGAAAAAAGTCAATGCACCTAGACTCATAGTCTCTGTATGTGAACATCTGGAGCAGTGCATTTTCCACAGTCAGTGCTTGGCCCAGGAGTATATTTTCTGCACAGAGTCAGTTCCTGACAGAACTCACATTAATCATCTTTCAGAGTATTAGTGTCTCTCCAATCATACAATTGTCTGACATGAGAAATATGGTTTATCTTCCAAGTGTTAACTGCTTATTTTTAGTACATTCAATATTTTTTTATTGCTGATTGCATACCTGTATCCTGAGTTACCTTTACATTCTAGCAGTACTTCAGCGTATCTCCTCAGACTGACGCTGGATGGATTAATCTGACCAAATACAGACACCTACAGTGTAGCTGTTTATGTCTGAGCAAGTTGCTTAAGGTTTCCATTATAAACACTTTCAGTATACAAATCACCTCATCCCAAAGTAGATATCTGAATGGTCAGATATAAAAGTAAATTTCAAGTTAAGATAGAGGTGAGAGGATTTGCACACGCTGAACCAGAGGGGAACAATGAAACTGATGCCCGTCACTTAGTGTAGGCATAAGAAACAGGTACTTTTCACCTCAAATGTAGGCTTTCAATCACTATCAGAAACGAAGGGACAAAGAAGATTCATTGGAGTTGAAGATTACTTTGCTTTTAAAATGAATAAGGGCACACAATTTCTCTTGTATGTCGATCTTTGAAAAGGATCCACAAGTTCTCATGCTTTCTACCACCTTCTGTCCAAACTACGATACAGCTGAACCTGAGGGTCCAGTTTGTTTCAGCATGCCTGGAGGAAAAATGGTACAAAAACAGTGCCAAAAGAAAGCTTTTCAGTGTGTATTTTGCTATTCCCTAGACATTTCCAGTGAACAGTAGTGGTACCGTGGCAGACAGCAAGGGCTCACTCTGGTCGACTGTAAATGATATACTACATAAAAACAGAAAGTAATGTAGAGTATACTTTTATTGGAATTGGTTTGTGGAGCAAGGACATTGAGAAAACCACTTAATACGTATAGGGATTGGACAACCAAGAGAAAGGCATGTCACAGGCCTTGGAGTGATACATATGTCAGGTAGGATATGTATAAATCAGTCAAGGCAGAACACACATGGGAGATTCATGCAAGAGGACATGCCTGAGGAAATGGAGCTGAAAACTATCTATTATTAGACTACAGCTAGCAGTAGTGGGAACATTTTGGGAATGATCTCCACAGCACAGGCAGTGCTGTGTGCAAGCACTGGCACACAAGAGCACAAGCCAAGAAGGATGCTTACCAGGACCCAAATAGTGCTCAAACATCACTGGACCTAGCAGTGGAGAAGTCTTTACATAAGCTCCTACGTGAGGTGACTTCCTAGGCTCTGTATACAATGAATGGGAGAAAACTTCTCCTGCAGAAGGCAATATAGCTTAAAAGGGATACTCTGAACCTTCCCAAGGGCTGTCTAGGAAGAACAGGAGGACTTGCTTCCAAAGGTAGGCATCTGTTTAGTTACAAGTATCTTCAACATACCCTCTTCCTTGCTATTTTCTAGGGGAGCGTATAGGACAACTGCCTGGGCTCTGGATGCCCCACTTTGCTTGCTGCTGCATATTTCAGAAGACATAGTCTTGAAGCTGCACTAGTGCATTCTGCAGGAAGCTAGTTCTGCTCTGCTTTTGTTCCACATTAGACAGGGCTATTTGCTATTTTTTCCCCAGAACTTGGCCCATCTTATGCCATTTCTCTTCGAGTACAAAGAATGATGTTCAGATCCAGACAGTACTTTCTTGTCAGATGGATGTACATAATGGTCTGTCTGCCTTCTACTGGCAAGTTTTACAGGTGTCTTTCAGAAAGTAGAGAGAAAAATATATGTAAGTATAGTACAATAGGATATAACTATGGAAACAGGATGGAAACTTTTCTTCTTACCAAAAAAGAGCAGGTCCCTGTGTTCTTCTAATAAACATGTAAGTGAAAGAAGCTCCAGATGGCTGACGATTAGATTTGGTTGCTAAAAAATGTCTAAGTCTTCAACATCTGAAAACTCACAATTTTCAGGCACAGTTACACTGCCTAAAGACATGTAATAGGTTTATTTGTGGCAACACAGAACAGGAAAGAGATGTATAATAATAGAGAAAAACATTATGAGACTCCACTATCAATTATTTCCTGGTATTCATAGTTTTATGCTTGCTAAATACATAATCATATAACATAAGCATTTTTTGGCTATAGCATTTTTTGGCTATAGCTTTTCAGAAAACTTAACCATATAACATGCCCAGCAGTTAGATTATACAGCATGAGTCTTTCCATTTATCATTAAAATAATCTGTAGTCCTAACATGTAGGAATGCTCTTCATCAGATAAAAACCAAAATGGGGTGACCTTATGATGAGTTTACTTGATAAAAAAAAAAAAAAAAAAAAAAAAAAAAAAAAAAAAGAATTGTCCTTAATATTTCTTACATATTCAGTATTCTAATAGAATAGGACTAAAAATTTTCAATGCTGGTGTGGCATTTCTCTAATTATTTATCATGAAAACCCATCTCTCACACTTCAAGGTCAAGAAAAGTATTTCAGCCAATGACTGAAAAATAATAGTGTAAAAATGCACATTGATTTAGATTTTCAAACTGATTTGCAGCATAAGGCTGTAATAGCAATTTATATGGTGTTTCCAGTTTACTAGATGTTAAAATTGATTAGCACTTTTTGAAAAGTGCCATGCTAATCAAGGTAAATTAAGTCATGAAATGACTTGATTACTAGACAATTTGCCCTTTCAGAGAATCTTTGGATAAAACTAGTTTGGGGAACATTTTCTGACAGGAGATCTGCTAAAACTATTACTTGTACTAGGAGGAAGGTAATCATTTTTTCTAGCATACTCTTCCTTTTGTATTTTCCCGTATCTCTTCAGTAAATAACAATCCTAGCCCATATTGCTCTACTAGATTCTTTTTCTTTTTTGTGTTTTTCATTTCAAGACTTAATTATATTCATTCTGATAAATAATTCTATGCGTTATCACCCTGCCTGCTACCCCTGTATGGTACAGCAGGATAATTTGCAAACTAAATCTGGAAACCTAAGTCTGCCTCTCCAATTAGAACAGTGTTCCAGCAGTACAGATAGTCTAACGAATCTATCTTCAGACACCCATTTGATTGCATATTTTATGTTCTGGAGATACATATATAGTTTTAAGGGCAAGGATTCCTGAACATTATTTTCACTTTACGGTGAAACTCACATGCACATAAAAAATTTATTAAGCTAAACTAAATGGATTTTGCAATTATTCCAGAAGAGATAGTGAAGGCAAAATCCAACCATCTTCACTGTGTGCACGCTTCAACTCTGACAGCTGTGAGATCTACTTAAGCACTGGCCCTGTGGCCCCTCCACAAGCTTTCTCTCTCAACCTCTTCTCAGACAGCCTGTATTCTTGAGTGAGGGGATTATCAAGGGAAAGTGTACAAGTTAAGACACTGTGAGAACACACCACTGCACAAGTTGAGGAATCACCTCTCACGCGTGTGCACATGCACGCGCTCTGAAGACGTGAAGCCAAGCAGAAGGGTTCAGATATCACTGAACATTTGTAGATCTGTGCAAATCTGTCAACATCTGGCTTTGGTCCTGATGATATTGCCAGTTATGCAGATTTCTTGGTTAAAAAAGTTAAAAACTAGTAGCAGTAACTCTCTGTATCCCAGATTCCTACACTTCTAGTTTTCTTTCTTCTCCTCTGTTTGTCAAAAACTGCCTTCCCTATCTTTCTCCAGACCATTTCCATTTTTGGTTAGGAGCTATCTTCTTTAAGAATCTTGCCTCTGTTTTTATAGCCCCTCCACCCACCCCAATATTCAACTGTGTTGATCTGTTTTTGGCAAGATACGTGTATTTTTATACCTTTTCAATCTTGTTTTTTCCAGACTGTCCCTCTTTCCCTTGAGAAGCCTTCCAGCCTAAAAAAATATGTCGTCTTTTTTTAACTTGAGAATTATGGCTCAGGAAAGTGAAAAACATGTGCAGAGTGATAACTAGGCATGGGCAACCACACTGTGTGGTAGAGATTGCAGGCTGAATGTTTTGCTTATGCTCATGTTGATTGTAGCTAGGAAATATCTTTCCAGTTTCTCACAAACAACTCATAAATTATACACTCTTGCATACTGTGCCAGCTGGCATTCAGAATTTGCCCCTTCACCGCTGGAAGAAATAGAAAAATTAATGAAGCAGTAACAACGGGTACTTCCTCTCTTCCTGGGGAGACAGGAGACAGGGACAAAAACCATCCAGTGGGGATAACATATTCAGTTATTAATATAGCCACATCAAATTCCTTATTTTTAGATCTGAAGCAGAGAAAAATATTTCGATGTTCCATTTCCTACTTTTACAATAAGAAGGAAAAAGAAGATGGTGCAGAAGCTAGCCCCCTTCCCAATTCCCGTAGGTGCTGAATGCATCCAGGGGCTTTGCTGCTCTGTATTCTTCACTGCAGTCACCCTCCAGAGCCACATGCTCCCCACTGCTGTAAATACACTGTTTCAAATGTCAGAACTGATTTACTCTGTCCCTTGGAAAGAGAGAAAAACAAGACAGGTTTGGAATCCAGTAATGAAAATAGCACAGATTAGGAATCACTTAGAGAGAATTCTGCATATGTTGTTAAATATTATCCATGCTATTCCTACTAGTTTTTACTTACAACGTAAGCGCTTTTGTTGTCGTCAACAGTACGACTGACTTTTTGAAAAGCAGTTAGATGAGCCAAGCTGTGAAGGACATACTTTCCTTTCCAAACTTAGGCTTTCCAAACTTCCACTATATATGGGTGCTGGGAAATACAATGCACCTCAAGCAAATGTGATAAAAACAAATATTAGTTGCCACCTTTGAGGTCACATTTTCAAGTGGGGCTCGCTTGGACACATTTACCTAACATAATGCAGTGCTAAGTAAAGGTATCCAAGCCAATATGTATCCTGGAAGCAACATGACGTTGTTCAGGACTTCTCTGTCTGGGTGAATGTATCCTCCTAATTTTACTATTCTGCTTCCAGTAACTGAACATTGCACCACATTGGTAAACCCAGAAAGCCATATTTTCAGTTTTACAAGTGCGGATGTAGATGCCATTCACAAGTCTGTGTTTGGATTCCTACTTTTGAAAATCTTTCCCACAATACTTCTTTTATACTAAAAACCCAATCCTAGTCAAATCATCCTTTTTAAAATATACCAAAATTTACTCCTCTAGACATGCAAGACATCATGAAGTGTAATGTTTTAAAAAGATTATGTCCCATTCAGAAGGGGTGATCCTAGCCTAAAAATATGAAGAAATTGTAATAAATTAAAGTGAGGGTGAAATGTTCAGTCTAAATTCTTTTACACAGAGCTACTTCACACTTTGACTTGTTGCATCTTATTCTTCTGTGGTTCAAAGCTTGTATCTTCCCAGTAATGAAAACATCAGCACCGAAACTATAAAATTCATGAAAACAACAAAAAAGGTAACATCTTCTGAGTGCCCTCTTGCCATACACAGGACTGATACATGTTTTCTCACATGGTGTGTATATAATTTTCTACAAACTCTAAACAAGACAGCACAGTTGAAAAACTCATAACTGTTAATTGCCAAATCCTCACTTTCAAGACTGCATAAATCTTCTCGATAAAAGATCACAGCTGATACTGTCAGGTCAAAAATCTCACAGTATTTTTTTTGTGCCAAGTCAAACACAAGTTTCCCTGGGCTAACACTGGTAACACCTTTTTATATTTTTTTTTGTTTGTTCCAGATCTGTGGGATAGCAGCTTCGAATTCATTCTGATGTGTTTGTTGGTGTTTGCTCAAAGTGTGCGGCTGCCAATTTCTGAACTGTTCAGCTTGAGAACTTGTACTGTGAGTAAAGTCCCTGTTCTTGCCTCTGAGGGCTCTGGGGCTGCCCCGTTACCATCCTGACTTCCAAACACTGCACACTAAAAGGTAAACATTGTGGCACTGTGAGAATAGCCATTTATGTTCTGGTTATTCTTTGTAGAACGGTAATTGCTTTAACCTGCTCTTACTGTTTTTTGTATATCTGGTGTTTTTTATGCTCCCTACAGAAACTCTGTTTAGTTTAGTAGGTGAGTTGCCCCTCCGTGCCTAGCCAAAACCATGTTTCTGTAAATCTTGTGTTAAATTGCAGTCTGATCATTATGGGCTTGTATGCCAGGCCAAATCACCTCTCCATATTTTTCCCTGAGGACCTAGAATGCAAACATTATGTGTGTCTTACACACATAACCTTACTAGTAATTTCGTGCTACAGCTCTGGAGGCATATCTACCACGAAAGCAAATACTGCAGCTTTCACCTTCTGTTTAGTGTAAACCTGACTGCAGGAAAAGCAACTCCTTGTTTTGCCCACACTGCCTAGTGCCTTGCAGTGAGGAAGGAGAAGAAAGGAAAAGCAGTCCCCACCTGCTCCTCAAGGTGGTTTTGGCCTCATGGAGCCGTCAGCCAACACTGCTGCTGCTGCTAAAGGGAACCTGTGCATCAAATGGGCCCCCACCACTGCTCACAGGAAATGCATTGCAGTTAAGACCCTCCTTCAGGCAATTGGGGAATTAGGAAAGTCCAAATCAAGGCAAAAAAGCATAATTTGATGTTGCCTTCAGTGTTTCTCTTGCTCAGATAGGTTGCTCACAAGGCCACGGAACTGAAGTCTGCTGTCCATAGCAGCTTCTCCTTTTGACAGAAAACCCTTTAAAGTCACTGAAAAGCTTGTGGTAATATCACTCAGAGCTATGTCAGGTCTCCCTCACCGTAAAGCCTTGGGTCCTGACCCCCTCCTCAGCAAGAGGCTGCCCTTGGCCCTTGCTATGGATGCTGGCACTTGCTCCCAGCCTTGGCAGACTCTGGCTTTAGCAGCCACAGAGGGCCCCATGTATTCAAAATAGTACTGGGGACTTGGCAGCACATTCAACCAATGGTTCAGCTTCATAAAGCTGATCTTACCTTGCCACGTGCCAGTGTGCCAAACGAACAAATGGTGCCAAAAGTACCTCATATTGCTTGGCTGCAGTACTGATATTTTTGCATGCTCCTTTGATCCTTTGAATTAAAAAAAAAATAACCATGAGAGAAGCCTGTGCTTAGTCCAGCATGAAGTCGTTAGTGTTCTTCTTCCAGATGTCCTTTGTAGTATCTCCAGAGACAAAGCCCCACCCTAAGATGCATTTTCACGCAATAGACATTCCCAAATTTCTTATGAGATCTATCAGGATGTTTCAGGGAACCTGGTTGAGATTCTGTCACCAGAGAGATCTGCCAAGGGAAAGAAAAGGACCTAAAGAAGCTGCCACTCCTACTTACTATTCTTTCATTTGAGATGGGGGGGGAAAAATATGTGCTTGGTTCTATACTTCTCTTTATCTCTGTGGAACATCTGTTTCTGTAGATGATCTTGGCTAAGGATTTTTTTTACTGTTACTTTCAAAAGCCTAACAAATAATATAGACTTTGGTTCCTTTCCCTTTGGAAAATTTTACCCTTCATATGAACATGACTCAATTGCCTGTTAGATTTGCCCTCGGAGTTCATAAACATTTTTGGGAGAGTTTTGTTTTATTTTGTTTTGTTATTTTCATTTCATTTCATTTTGTTTCATTTCATTGTTTAATTTCATTTAATTTCAGGATGGGTCAGATTATGCTATCCGTAGGCTTATCATAGGAAGGTTTTCTCACATATATCCGTAAATCTGACACTGGCTTGGTTGCTTGGGCAGACCAGACTGTCTTCCATGCATTGCAGATATATAGTGTTTGGAGATAGTCCCAATATACTAGTTAATGAAAGGGAACAGATAGACTTGAGCAATTGGAATTAACTGTTATGCAAGCTTTTGGTCATTGTTTGAATTGTATGTGCAATTGAAAGGTGTTAGTGCTGCAGGACCATTGATAAAGGTAGCGTGTTTTTTCTCTTAAATTCCCCTTTTAAAATCTTTTATTTTTCTGAGAATGGAAGATTCTGATTTGCTTGCCCATGGATCTGTTCCAGTCTGATCTCTCATGCCATCCTTGCCAAGGTGTTCAGGTAATGATATTTTAGCTGGAACAAGGGAGTGGACAAGGCTTTTGTACCAATGTGCCACTGCAATTCTAGATGGATCCTGCACTAAATCTGAAGAGACTGTTTACTGTAAAAGAATCATTCTGCTGCTGAAGAAGAATTTAAGGTTCCCATACACTGCTATAACCCATGGTCACTTTCTGTCATTTGCTCATTTTTTCCAGTTGGACAATTTTTACCCTGCTATACTTAGAATAAGATGAATATCTTTCTCCAGCACACAACCAAAAAAGCAACCGAAGTTTGAAAATCCAGATGGAAGATTACTGAATCTACATATCTTATATGAGAAGGATGAGAAATGCAGCTTACTTGTCTAAATCACTCAAAAATCCAAATTACATGCCACATGCTACTCCTTAAGCTAGTCACGAGCAGTTTTTCTTTTTACTTATTTAGGCTGAATGCCTTTAATAACTGTAGAGCTGAGAAGAAAGCACACTGTTGTGAGCAGTGTTTTGACTTTGACCATTGCATTACAAGATCAGATCTTACGATACATTATCTGGAAATGTGATGGTCCTTTTCTTTTCTTTTCTTTTCTTTTCTTTTCTTTTCTTTTCTTTTCTTTTCTTTTCTTTTCTTTTCTTCTCTTCTCTTCTCTTCTCTTCTCTTCTCTTCTCTTCTCTTCTCTTCTCTTTTCTTTTCTTTTCTTTTTTCTTTTTCTTTTTCTTTTTCTTTTTCTTTTGAGTGTCACTGTCACTTCACAAGGTTGGCAGAGTTAGCACAATCTGTGATCAGAAGCTAGGCACTCTGGTATGCTCTTGGTTCTCACTTGTTAAAAATGAAAAATGAGAGCTATACTGACACACAGGTGTTGCGTGTTTCGGGGGGAACAGATTTGGAACACAGCTGTACTGTGGGTACTTCCAGACATAGCAATATATATGTTTATGCTGACACTTTCCTGAACCAAAATCCTAACACTGAATATCTTAAGATAAGATTAAATCCAGATTTAAACTTGGCAGAATTAGTCAAGTCTAATAAATAACATACTCATTACTGAAAAGTAGAGTTGCTTACTTAGAAGTCCATGTATAGCTGGGTAGATTAGTTGCATATTAGGAAGAGTAAGCCTTATACCTAATATCTGTATTCACATGGACTGGGAAGTATGTTTTTGTGTCAGTGGTCACAAGTGAAATATATGTGATTTGTGCTTGAAGAAAGAATGAACTCCATTAGCTAAAATGGACACTATCTTTTTAGGCATTGTTCTTTTCTGGAAGCATCCCCAAAATTGAACAGACAGCCAAAGCCTGACGTCTTTTTGGATATTTTATCTGTCACACAATGGAGGTGGTGCAGTACCACCATGGACTGTATATTCTCCCTTCCCTCCATCGCTCCTTGTCTCCATATACCATGCTAGCCAGAGCAAATCACAGTTTTATTTTAATGTACTCCCAACTATAAGCCAAAAGAATCAAATCTTAGGGAGGAAGGACATATGAATGTCTTTATTCTTAGCTTTTTACTTCGCTTTCTATTACAAGCTCCTTCTGGGGGTAGGCCAGGCTAAAAAACATTGCAGCTAGCTGAATAACAGAGATGCTGAGCCCTGACCTCAGACACACATGGCAGCAGGATATTGAGCTTTAAAAATATGCTCAGAGAATTCAAAGGGGATCTGTCGTGAGAGTCAGGCAGTAATTCGCATCTGTATCACTCTCTGTAGTGGCCTGAAAGAAATAATCCCGTGGCTCTTCCCCATGAACAAAGCGGAGTGAATGCTTGCCTGTGTCACATGCCATTCTCATGAAGAAATCAATTTTTAATTTTTAAATATAACATTGCAGCTATTTACAATTTCTAAGGCTATGTACTGCAATTTGCTGGCACAAACAACTGATTCTATAAACTTAACTTCAGCATTGTCAGGTAATGAATATAGGGAGTTCAATCGATAGATAAGCTCTCTCTCCTCCATTGCTGAGTGATTAAACTTTGTTTAATGCTGTGAATATGACAACCATACTGTGTCACTCAAAAGAAAAAGAACCTGGCTTCTGAAAGCATGGGGAGTAGAGAACCCCGCTGCCTATTTTCCTGGAGCACCATCCTGGGTTTGCAGATAAGCGCAGCAAGAGATGCTGCCTCCCAGAGTATAATCTCAGAGAGACTGAACATGGACATTTGGCCTCTGCAAGAGGAAGCAGCTGGGCAGGGGAAAGAGTGAAGAAGAGGATGAGTGCCCTCCTACATCTTCCTTCTCTCTCCTCTCTCCCAGCTGCAGAGCGCAAAAGGAGGATCAAAGCTCAACACACAGGGTTGCAAGATTTCCAACTATGAGAAAGACACTTGAGTGTCTTTCCTGAGCCCAGACTTGCTCAGATAATAAGCTCTAAGGAGTTGATTAAATCTCTAAGAAGAAAGCAGCAGCTTGGAGGAAAAGCTTTTGGTAGTTTTCCTGTTCTGTGCTGAATCTTGTCTTGAGTCACCTTGTTGACCTCTGGTTGAATATAGCTAAAGGACAACAGGGGTTTACTAGATGGGCAGATCTGGCTTTATGTGAAGGTATTTTCCAAAACTCCCAGTTTGAACACAATAAAAGAGATCTTTTTGCATCCAACTGTTCGAGTTTTCTTTTTAAGGCTATATCAAAAATTAGGCTTTTAATTGAGCTAGGGAAGTGGTCAAGTTCATTCTATCTTCCTCAAGAAAAACAACATAAAATATGTTCTTCATAAAATCTTGTGCTACTTTTTGGAGCAGTTTTATTTTTTGCCTCTTCTCTCCCTGTCCTGTGTTGGGCTGCTGTAACTTGTGTCTTTCTCCCAGTAATCTCAATGTAGTGATGAGATAGGCAAGGATGTAGAGCCAGCTGTTCTGTACAGGCTCCCTGCTCCCTGAAACAATTTCTGTCTACCCTGTTCGCTCTCTAAAAATAGGGTTAACTCCCCTGAGGAGGATGAAATTCGTCAAGGATGTATTCGCTTTTGCTTAAGTTGAGAGATGGTTTATTGAATCTTTAAAGAGGATGAAGAACTACCTTTAAATTTTCTTATAATATTTTGACATAAAATATAGGGCTAAATAGGGAGCTAAGAGCAGATAGTTCACCAAAATTTATTCTTGTTTTGCACAGCATGTTTCATCCAAATGTACAGAGACAGACTTGGGACATGCATGCATCAGTGAGATGGGCTGTCGTTGTTTAGATTCTTTTGTGCTGAATTTTACTGAAGGTGCCAACTGTCAGTTATAGAAGTGGCTTTCTGGTCAGAAAGAAAATTCTGCAGGAATATACCTTGTTAGAGCACCTATCAGCTCCCCATGGATTCACCTTACCTAGTTAACTGTCAAAAACAATCATTTACTGTTGTCAGTTATTTGGAGGCAATATAACTGCCAAAGAAAATGTTATTTCTCAGTATCATTGATATAATTGCCACATCCATTCCCAGACGGTCTGATTCCAGAACCAGTATGCTAAGTCTTTTCTTCAAACACCTGGATTTGGATTTTATTACTTATAAAAGGTGTCAAAGTCATAGACAGGAAAACTGAAGCTCTTGGTCACCACAGTAGACGGTTACACCTGGAAGGTGTTTTGAAGCCTGCAAGTGTTTGTACACTCAGTATTGTGGAGGGAAATGCTCCTAGGATCATTAGCACCATTCAGTTGACGAAGCTGGGTATTGAGAATATCAGTCAGTAGTATGTGTGGAAAATTCTTCAGAAGAGCCCCCACAGACTGCAGCCAAGAGCTGTGTAGGTGCTGACTGTGTAGGAAGGTTAGAAGCGACCTCTGGAGATCATCTAGTCCAACCCTCAGCATACCCCATATGGGGATTGAACCCACAACCTTGGCATTAGCAGCACCACGCTCTAACCAACTGAGCTAAACCTGTCCCCTAAGACACAATCTCTGCCCTCAGTATGCAATATAAGCAAAGAAGACAGATGAAGGGTGCACATGTGGAGGAAGAGACAGATATGTTATCTCAGTTTCATAGGTAATAAACAATATTATCTTAGGAGCTGAATGCTAGCAACTGAACATTGGGGTCAGATTCCTGTAAAAGGAATTGTTTACTAATGTTTTCTATTTGCAAGTAGCATCCTGAAAGATATTCAGGAAGAGAAAAGAATAGTGTTGCATCTGAATGAAACTTCTTAAGTCTTATGGCAAGATATTAAAACATATCGCATCTGAGTGTTTGTCAAGTACAATATGCAAGTGGCTAATGCTGCAGTCAAACACATTTTTCCAAGAAATCAGCTGCTTTCTTATTGCATTTATCAAATACATCTCCATGGAATTATATTTTCTAAGACATGAATCAACACAACATATGTTACAGTGCTTCAGCTTTGTTTTCATAATGGAAATAAGATGCTTTGCTAGCATCTGTTATAGTACTGAGCTTCTCAGTGAAAAAGCCTCCAATTTCAAGTCAAAGAAAGAACTTTGATCCAGATTTAAAAGCATGGGAAGGCTATTTGTGATCATACCTTCTATTACCTTGTTATCTGTTCTGTTCTCCTCTCCTTTTCTTAATTGTTTAGCAGAGTTAACACAAAAAATGCGGTTAAGGGAACACTCAGGTTCACTGTACCTTTTCTAGATTCAGATTTTTTTTTTTCAAGTCGATGAATTTTGACTACAAAGTCTTAGAGTTGTATCTTTCCTGTGCTGTAGTTGTCTTCTAAAATGTACCTCTCCCTTTGAGAGAAATGAATCTCTCCCTTTGAGAGAAAAATAAAATGAACACTTGCTGTACTGGGACTTAGTGAGCTGCCTCTAATGTAATTTACATTATGGGGCACCAATTACTGGGGAATTCATATGCTACTAAATGTCAGTTCCACTCTTGTCCTAGCAATGACAGAAACAGTTTGTAAGCGATTCTAATCATGAGAATGCCATGCTGGAAAATATCTTTATTGTTCATTCAGAACTCCCTTGCTAACTGTATGGGTATAACTTTTCAAGGTCCTTCCACCCTTACCACTGCCCTGTAATAGAAGGAGGCAACAGATGTTTGGATTTTGAGCCCTTTCTCCAGGGGAGTTACAAAAAGCTTATAGGAGAAGGTTTGAGTAGGTTTCCCTCCTTTTGACCCGGTTAGGGTATAAGAACTTGCTGAAAAAGGAGCAGTCAGGATCAGAAGATCGCATTAGATTTTTATCCATTCTAAGTGCTCTAGCTTTGGTTAATACTTCCTATTGTCATGCAGCAACATGAAAGAAATGAACATGCGCTATGAGTGGAGACATGATACCTATTCCAAAGAGCTTTAGTCTAAATCAAACCCACAGGAAACTCACAGAATATTGGGAGAGAAGGAAGGTGCCTGAGGACAACACGGAGGGCTTTTACAGTACTAAAACATGAATTGTGCCAGACTCCTGTTTCCTTGCTTTTGTTTTGCAGTTTTCATAAGTGGAACTGTGGTCAAGTTGTGCACACAGAAGCCACTCTCAGCACAGGGAATGCCCTTTGAAAATCCCTGTTTGTTCAGTAGACAAGGATATATGGACCCTTATGCTTTAGTGATGAGTATTGAAAAGCCTGGATTGATACATTTTGCTATATATAAATATAGAGAGAGGAAATAGAAAACTTTGACATATAAAAGCATGATAAACTAGAAATATAATTTAAAAGAACTCTGCCAGTGCTTGAGTGTCTGGCATTTTCTGCTTCATGAATTGCAATCTTTGATGAAGGGGGCAGGGAGGAGAGCTCATTTCAAGCAACAGAGAGAATTTCTGATGAAAATCCAGGTTGGTTTGAAGGCATGTTTAGATCTCTGTGGCTCATACTAGTAAGGTCTGAAGACTTTTTGTATCAGTGACAACTTAAGACCATGCCTCATCTCACCGAGAAATAACTCTGCTGGGGCTTGTGGGGTAGCTGGAGTAAGTCACTACCTGGAAACTCATGCTGACTATGTGCTGACACACAGCTAGATCAGCCCAAACATAGGCAGCATCTCCTGTCCACAGCCTGCCAGGCTATCTACAATACAAACATGTGGGTGCACACTCAACAGTTGTGCAGTCCTGTCTATCAGGTGCATCTGTGCACATGCCCTGTGTAGGAAGAGACAGGGAGTTCCTATCTCATCCCATCTGTGCTGAGGCAGATCCCCAGGGAAGGCAGAGGAGGCAAGTCCCTTGTGCCATGGATGAGGCTCTACAGAGCAGGTAAACACAGATCCTCTTTCCTTGTCACTTTTTCTCATGTGGGGTCGTATCATCCTCACAGCATACAACACTTTCAGTAGGCAGAAGGATCATGGCATCTGGCCCTCAACAAACAGCCTGCAGCATTTTTCTACCTTCCTGACCTGATATTAGGTTGCTTTGACAGTGTCCCGCCAGGCTGATAGTGAACAGACAACAGCAGAATCTCCTTACTAAAATGATCATGGTCAAGGCTGAATTTGATGCTGGGATGTGGCACAGAGCTGAGCTGAACTACTCGTTCTGAATCCCCTTCACACTGGAATTCTTTTCATTACAGTATTTCTGCTCTCTCGCACATCCAGGTAGATGAAATTAAAAACAAAAATAATTCAAGAGTATTCTAGCAACTAGCTTATGTAGAAGTGGGATACAAATACAAAATAAATACATTCTTTGGTTATAATTTTTTTTTTTGTCCTGGTGATTATTCTTCTCCCTGTTGCATCCCAGAACTGTATCTAATGCACCAAGTGTCCCAGGAAATGGTGTGAATTTTATAACAATTTTGTTTGTTATTGATGAAGTAATGTTGTCTCTGAAAACCTGGAACATGTGGCATTTTCCTATTTATAACCCACACTGCATCAAGTTATCACAAGCTCACTTATCAGTACCCTGGTCATCAGCACACTTTAGCATCATTCTCCTATGAATCTAATGTAAAATGACTGTTTTTCTGGAAGCAACACCTATTTTGTGCTTGGCTGCAGATTTGAGCTCTGTTTTAACACTCTCTTATTAAAGTTGTCCCTTAATAAACAATGAAGTCATCTGGAAGGGAGAAAAATCAATACGGTCCCTTTGACCTATGTAAGGAGATGTAGATTTACCCGCACTAACTGGAAAGCAACCATCGCAGACCTATAAACTAATCTTTTGAGCTATCACATTTGCTCAGTGGCAGAGAAAATGATGTCTAGGTACACTAAGCAGCAATTTCAAGTCACTTGTGTATATACTCTAAATATTAGGAGCAACTTTCCTCCTCGTAGTTATAAATACGTCTGTGTCATCTATATGATCCCATGGACAGCTGCAGCCAACAGAAAACTGGTCTGGACTGACAGTAACAGATGACTCACTGATCCCAAGTCCTGCTAGTCAGACAGCCTGCTCTTTTAGATTGGATTTATCCATCAGGGAAGTAGATGTGGATTCAGTTAGGAGACAGTCATTCTGTTAATGCTCTGTAGTCCTAGCCAATAACCACCTGCCCATCCCTGGAGTAATTCATTCATACTTTTCAAATCAAAATGCACCCAGCTCCAGGGTGCTTTGGGATGCTCAGGTAATTGCATCATGGCAGGCTCTCGTTTCAAATACCATTACTCACCTGGGGCAAGGAGAGCTGTGACCTGACCTCTCCAATGGCCTCTATCATTTTCTGTTGAGCCTAATGAGCTTGATTCATAGGATCAAGGTAAAGAAAAAGAGGTGCCTATCTGAGAGGGCTTTTTTTGCTACATATAGTGAAAGGAACTACCTGGAGAGTGCCACTTGTCAGCCGGATGACTAATAAAACATGTGATATAAACACATTTAACAAGCATACGCATTGGTGTCTTGAGCAGTAAATGTGCATCTCCTACCTTTGGGGACTTTTCTGGAGCTTGATAAATCTGTACAATCAACACCAGAAACATGGACAAGAACATGTATGTAAATAAAAAGCATGCAGATCTCCTCTATATCTTCAGCTGTCATCCCTCTTCTGATAAAAGTTCTACATTTCAAAAACTATCAGTCAGCAGGAAGACACAGTTTCTTCTTTCTGAGCCTATTAACGCATTCAACACAATAAAGAGGAAGAGGGAAGCAAGGGAAAAATGATAGGGGAAAACAAAACAAAACAGAAGCACCCTTTTTGCAGTTCTGAGAAGCATCTACCAGTCTCGTCTCCTGTAAAAAAATCCTGCCCGGTTTCAAGCGCTCGTGAATGTGCCTAACAACGCTCTTGAGCACATAAAACATTCCACGTATTTGCCTTCACATCCCAGCAAAGCACAAAAGATCTAACACATTTAGTAAAAAACACCTCAGAAATCTGATCGATCCGAAGCTGCACACGGGCTCTGAGTGCCCCCACGGCTCCTTGCCACCCCCCTCCTGCCTTTTGCTGAGTTAATCTGCAGCTCTGTTGGCAAAGGGGACTTACCAAGGGCTTTGCGATGGGAGAATGCAGTTAGGCGCTCTCGCACGCTGGAATAGCTGCTACCCAGTAATGAAGCAGGAACTGAGAAGTCTCACTCTTTCAATAGCTGTTCAGGTAGTGCTGCCAGCTTTCTCCAGCTCTCTGCATGCACACGCGCTGGGAGAGAGAGGCAGAGAGAGGGAGAGATGCAATAAACTACTCTGACTATAATTAAGAGAGCTCCTTTCTACAAATTGCAGCAGCAAGCGATCCCTTTAACAGCCTTTTTAGTACGATCTCTTCAAAAAGGAGTCTCTTACAAGAAGCACTGCATCCTTCTTACTTTATCTTTTTCTTTCTTTTTTCTTTTTTTCCCCCTTAAAAATAGTTAAATCCGTCTCTTTGGGGGATTTAACCACTGATGTGTCACAGGGATGTTATTTTTGTTTGCAGTTTTGATTTTTTTTTTCTTTTATGGTGAAAGTTTTATTATGAAATTCAGCCTAGTTTGCAGCCAAATAGAACCAGCTCTTCTCTTTATAGGGAGAAGCCTCTCAGGAAAGCAGTTTAGATCAGTAATTTCAGGCATTTAATAATAGTATTTATGGAAGAAAGCATCTGTGCTAATGAATTCATTAATTGGGAAGATAATAGTTTAGTAAATATATATCAGTTCATTTTTGTACGTGCATGCACCATTAAGGAAAAAAAAAAAAAACCCACAGGTACATTTATTGGAAGATTTATAGCGGAGCTCCTGAACCTGGAGATATTTTAAAGAAAACAAATATATAGTGCTCTAACATACAGGTTGCACATGGAATGAGTGTCCGGTGTGTCAGTTAGGGGAGACTGCTACTTGTCCCTAATATATGTTGACAAAACTGTCATAAAATTTCAGAATATTACCGTATTTGACTCAGGGATTTGAAGGATTTAAGAAAGTTAAATCTCCAAGACAGATCCTTTCTTTATTAAAGAATCCTCTTTCTCTGAGGCTTTAAAATTATTTATCCTTTCATTACTTGTGATGACACCTTTGATAAAAATCAGATAAAAAATATCCTCTTCCTAACTAAAAGATGAAAGTGTTCTGAAACATTTCCCTCCATCAGTCTGTCTCTCTGTCTTGCACATAATCACCCATACAGCCACCTACACACATGCACAATGAAACAGCAAACATAACAACTGGGGAAAAAATCATCAATTTCCTTTAATTTACTAATAACATTGTTCCTCAGACAGTAACGGCTTTCTTTAGGTCTTGCTACAATGTAACCACAGGGTCATTTGTGAGGCAGATGGATGAAAAAAGTCAAGCAGGGCATATTAATGGGTCTTTGCTCCCATGAGCAAAGCAACAAGCACTTCACAACAAGTTCTGCAGAAACCCAGTGTGAAGATGACTTTAAGGACTGTTGCTTGGTACCAACATTGCAAGAGCCATGAGGAAACTTTGTAATAAGGACGGAAATGGGGAGAAGAGGAAATAATTAACAAAAACCTATTAAAACAGCAGATAGACAATTCTATCTAAAGCACTTTCAAGCCCTGCAGTGCTCCCTGACACTCTTGTTCAGTCTGCTAATCTTTTTGCGGTGGATGTTTTTTCACACAACTGTTGGGTTATCAGTCTCCAAAGTGTGTATTTCATACTTAATTACTCTTCACCAAAGACAAATAATCTGGGGGCCTCCTTGTCAGTAGGAAGTCATGAAAGGTAAACTGTATAGGCAGAGGATATTTCAGAGGTTTTGACATGTCACAGTGATGGAAGTCAAGGATAGAAAAGAAGGAAATTTCTTTTCTTCAGTGCCCCATCTCCTTCCTGGTGAGAGCAGGTGAGACAGCAGGCAGCATTAACCTCATGTTTAAGCTGCAGACCAGTTCTACCTGGCCACTTTTCCTTCTAAAGGGGTCCCAACGTGGATGGGCTTAGGAGGCAGCTGTAGTCTCTGGAGGGCATTGAAAATACTATGATGACTTCTACATCTTTGCTTTTCCCGGTATAAGAAGGACAGAATATAAGTTGCCTACATTGCCCCTCAAATCCTAGCAGCTCCTTGTTAGTATGATATGCTGTGGAAAATCACTTTAACCAAATATACACTCGGTCTCTCCATTCTTCTTCTGCAAAGGTAAGTTACAAGACCAGTGGACTTCAATGCTTTGCAATGCAGGAGAGCTGCTCCCAAGATCAGAACTACTCTGTCAGGTTTGTCATGACTTTTGTCCATCCCCCAAGCAAAGCTACATCTCTTCCCCTGTTATAAAACCCCCTTCACTGTAGGACCTTGAGGAATGCCCTTCATCGTACTCTTGGGGCCATATGTCTCTGCCACCATGGCAGGGTAGAGCATGGCTTGGTGAAGAGCTGCAGATAACTACCTTAGGAAAGGCAGCCTTGTCTTACAAGCTATACTAACTGAAGTTGTTTTTATAATGCTTGTTCCACTGTTTGTTTCTAAAAATTACAAGCAGGAAATGGATATCTGTTTATATCAGGAGGGCAACCCGAATGGCTGACATTTGACATCTTTTTGCATTGAAAACAAACTTTCCAGCCCTCTAGCTACTTCTCCATTCCAGCTGCTAAAGAAAAGCTTCTCAGAAACACATGAAAACAGAAGGTTCAAAGAAATGCCTATTACCTTTAGAATGGTAGGAAGGCTGTGCTCTTGAGGGATTACTTTAATTCATTCAGATCAATGGGTTGTCACATACGAGAAAATGCAGCTTATACTATAATGAAAAAGATTCCTTTTTGTAGTGCAGGTAAAGGGGCCAGGAGACCTCTCCCATAAATTATTACTCTGCAACTTGGAAAGAACTAACAAATCATCTGTGTCCTGTGAATTTAATTTTATGTTCAAAGAACTTTTCTTCTAGGGCTCTTTTCCTGATACATGTATCTATTTGCCATTCTTCATTGATATAAATGAATTTCTCTGGTTTGCCTGTCAATAACTGTACTTAACTTTTAAGGCACAATAGTAAAGCCATTGACCTCTGGTAGAAGCAGTTTCTTAAAGAAACAGTTCTCACTTTGCCTAGGATGTGCAAAACTTTTATTTTAAGTACACCTCTGAACTGCAATGTGCATATGATATAACGAAGGATGGTAGTGATATATATTTTTTTTTTCTTATTTCTGGTGTGCATGCTACTCTTCATTATCTTTTATGCGGTCTGGAGATAATAAAAAACATCTGATACGGCACGTAATACTTTGGCAGTAAGTATAGGTTGTATACTGATTGGTACTTGCACATCCTAATGATGTCTTTCTCTCTTTCTCTTTATCTTTCTCCTAACATTCTCCATGCATGACTTACTGGCCAGAAAAGTTATGATAACAGAATAATATCAGTGCATAGTTTATAATGATGCCATAGTTATTCCAGTATCAGTCCTGCTAACCCAGGAGATTCAGTATTACGGTTACCATGAAAATAAATATAAATAGTCTGAGATATGGAAATAGGTAACTAGTCCATACAAACAACCATAGCTCTGCCCCACAGATGACACCAAAGACACACTCTTATAAGGAAAGCATTTCACTCTGTGATGATGGTTTAGGTAAAACTAATTTTTCAAGACATATCTATTCCTTTTCTCACATAAGTCTAATCATTTTACAATACAAAGATATGAACACAGTCTGTCCTTCAGATAATAATTTTTATTTTTATGCATGCTAAACTTTGCCAGACTAAGCATGTACCTGTTAATGTTGCAAGTACGAGGTTTTATCCCATTGATTAAAGGCAATTTATGAAAGGAAGGTGGAGGTTTTCTGTAACAGCGTCTACATTCTGTTTGCATTTGCATCCAGGCAAACCAAATTTCAACGAAGTTACTATTGATTTGCACCCAAGCAAACCAAAGCTGGCTCTGGTTTGCAAAAGAAAAAAAAGAAAAAAAAAGAAAAAAAGAAAAAAAAAATAATCAAGTTAGTGCTGTCAAATCTAGAATAGCATGTAAAAAATGCAAATGTTACCTGATACAGACAGCTTCTGTACAGTCACATTGACTTTGTGACTTTCTTAAGTCCATATGCTGTAAGTAGAAACTTCTGCAATGTCATTGCAGAATCTAAAACTCAAGGTCAAGCTGTATCACTATCAAGCTTTCCAGGTCATATACCTTGTGTGATCTTTTGCAGCCCTTTTTCTGAGCAAGCTGTTTTCCATGTATGAAAGAAATTGATGGCAAACAATTTTTGAATTTTACATCACTATTAATGCACTACTAGTGTCAGACAACTGAAAAACCTCCCCCCATCATTCGCAGCAATGTTTATTAAACTAATTAAAATTATACAAGGTTCTGTAATCCCTGAGATTTTCATGCCCTTTGATTCATGTTGGTGAGGTGAACACTCTCTGATTTGTTCTTTTTCACTTTGTATCTTCTGCTTCCTGTCAAAGTGACTGGGTGATGGAGAACCTACCAGGAGATGAAACTATTTCTAGGTGGGGGCAACTCAGCCTGCCCAGAGGAGGAAACATGTTCAGGGGTTACAGGTCAAGGTGGAGCAGTTAGAGGAGAAGGAAGAGCACAGAGCTCTGCAGGAACAGAGCCTGCAGCATGGCAGAGAAACTGCTAGGAGAAGCAGAGAACAGAGACCCTGGTGGTGATGAGCAGGTTGGATTGCTGTGGGCCCAAGGAAACCGTAACAAACTTGCAACTACATCTTAAATTGTTGAGGTGATTGAATCCAGTCTTGAAGCAAAGACCTTTCCTGCAAGGAGGAATTGTTTACGAGCTCTTTGTATTTCTATATCACTTTTTCTATATCACTTACTTTCTGTATCACTTCTATGTCACTTTGTTTTTTCTCTATTTGAAAGCAAACATACGCTTTAGTCTATATCTATTCCAATAAAATCTGCATTTTGAATTAAAAAGACATTCTGGTCTTTCTGAAGTGCTCATGGAAAGGAAGATTCTGGGTAGAACCATTCTGAAGCTCTGGCTGACAGAGCATCCCACTGCAGTTTGTTTATTTCCTTATATTGCCTGAAGCAGTAGATGAAGAGGCAAAGACTGAGACTTGGCAGGCCCTCGGTGCATATAAAGCTGCCTGTGCCTCTATTCCAAAGCTGAGTTAAAGCATGCCAAAGGATATACCTCATCAGAGTGGACCCCAAGCTGAGTTTTCACTTACATAGTTGTATTTGTAAATCTAACAGTTCTTGGGACCTATTTAAATCTGAGGACGCAAAGGAGTTTGTATGGTGATTGTTCATGATAGCAAAACATTTGAGAGGTGCTAAAGAAGGATAGTAAGAAAGGAAGGACTAAACCAACACAAGGAAGATACTTGCCTGGAGAGGCAATAACTAGTGAAAGGGTCTCTGTGCAGTGCAAAGAAGCAGCCACACAAATAAGTCAGGAGAGTGCAGAAGTGGTTGGCTGCTGATTCTAGTGGTCTTTGAGCAAGTCCTCATTTCTCCATGCTTTGGTCATGCAGGGAGCCAGTACACAGCACGGCTTGCTTTAATGCTCCTTGCGTTAAAATAATAATAATTCATAATCCATTATGAATGGATTGAAGCATTCTGCACAAGGGAACGTCCTTACATGGCAAAAGGAGTTGTAAGACTGAAAGAGGGGTCAAAAGTGTTCTCCATTCTGCTCTGGCACCCATTACACCATCCAGAGGGTGAAGGAGAAAAGAAGTCAAAAGGAAGCAGAAAGCCAGTGAGAGAGGGGAGGAATGGCAGAGATACGCTAGGAGAGGAGAAAGCATGCTAGAGTGAGCTGGAAGGAAGGATCTGTTCAGCTCTGACCAGGAGGCAGAAAGGAGAGTGTTCTGCCAAGAAAATGTGGCTCAAGTTTAGAAGCCTGAAAATAGTGTTTTGGTGAATTTCAATCCTATCTGTTGGCACACTTATGCCAGCATGTGGGATAACTGATCTGACAGAAGGGTCTATTTAGATTCTCCTATTTTCCCATCAAATTGATATGTCAGTAATTTCTTAATGATAAAAGACGATTGCTCCCCTCTCCTGATCCCAGTAGCTAACAAGTATATGTGGGTATTGCTGCTGTGCTTGATGGAGAAGAGTCATGGAAGCGTGAAAGGAAAAGAAAACTGCAAACATGGATTTTACTGTTTGCTTTGGAAGTGCTGAAATGTGTAAATTGCACTGATCTCTTCCAGATCTGAGTGCCACGATTGTGGGGCAAATGCTAAAATGTCTGTGATGTGTCTAATAGCATGGTCTCATGACACAACACGAGATAAATCACCAACTTACTTCTACTAAAAGAGGCAGTCCGGTCACCCCCTTCCAAGTCCTCTTTCCCTCTTCCACTTTTTCTGCTTGTCTTAAGCCAGAGCTGGGTCTCATCTGATCGCACAATAACAGATTCATTTCACTAACCAGCAGAAAATTAACCCAGCAGCTAAAAAGGATGATGTCTTTCTGGATTAGTGATTTGAGTGGGTTTACTCTGAGTGCAGCAGAGTGTCCAAGCCAGCAGCTGAGATAACTGAGAAAGGCAGGAGCTGAGGACAGGAAGGGGTGCAAAGGCCCCTCTTCCACCAGCAGGCAATTATTAGCTCAACTCTCTACCACAAAACCATACCTGAGCATATCTTTAAGGTACTGTACTGCATTGCAACTCTCCACAGTTACAAATGTCTTTTAAAAATGCTTTTACTTTAAACATTGCCCTATATAATCAGCAGCAAACAATGAACTATCCCATCAGGAAATGAGGCATCTGTCAAACAAACCAGGTTCAATACATCCCAGGGCTGTTCTCAGAGCTTATCAGAGAGGAAAGTGCTGAGGAAAAAAATCAACAAGCTCCAGGATAAAGGTCTAATTTTTCTATTTCCTAAAGAGAAAGTAAAAAACAAGATTGCACCATTATTCCTTTTTTTGTGAGATACCACTTATCCTGGTTCTTGTCAAATATGGTGGGGCTGACCACAGGATGGAGGGGAAAAGAGCCATGTTACAGAGGTCCTCATTTCAGTCTGAGTCTGAGCCCAAGTTCACGTGAAGAGAGCACAAAAGTATGGATTAAGCACAGAGCAATGCTCACAACATCACCCAAATGAAGGTGAGTAAACTGAGGAAGTCTCTGTTAGAGAAAGGAATGCATGTGCTGTAGGGAGGAGAAGAGTATTTGGCATGTCCGTGCAGTGGTGATGCTTGGAGAAGTTGTCCATCTCTTGGGTAATGTTGCAGCTTCTGTCCACATGCTCAGCCCTTCTTTAAGCAGAAAGTAGAGCTTGGAGGAAGAGGAGTCTCACCCCGATGTGGTGTTGGGATGTGGTCTGGATGTGCACTTGTGAGAAGGAACTGCGATGTGCTCCCAGATAAGAAACACAAACACAGCCAAAACGAACATGACATCACTGAGAAAAGGGTGGATAAAGAATGGAGGCAACACAAGCTAGATGAGGGTGGCATCAAATAACAAGCACTTTTGTTAGGCAAAGTGTAAATCATGTTCCTTCAATTAAGCCTGAGTCCCAGGCTGACCCCTTTGCAGGATATAATTCCAGGCTTGTATCTGCTAATGTCCTATGACTCTGCCCTTTCTTCTCAGGAATTCCAGACCTTGCTGAGCCAGCTGACCCCCAGTGTTGCCTTTGCTTCATAACACTGCAACATCCTACAAGGATTTTATGGAAATGACTACAAGGAGGAGGTGAGGGGTGGTTCAGTCTCTCTCAATACTACTGGAACGGTAGCTGCATTTTACCATGTCTTGGCACATAGTTGCCTTAATAAGAGCTGCCTTTGTCTTTGGTCCATGGCTTGTATTGTCAACCAGAACACAGCCGATGGTGACACAAGCCCATGTGATAAGACCTACAGCAAAGAGGAGAGAATGATTAGTAGCATCAGAAACAGAGTTAATAGGCATCAGAGTTGTAGTCTGACTACCACGGAAGCTGGATTGCCAGATAAAATTGAACACAAGCAGTGGAAGCAAGAACAGGGGGATAAAATGAACACTAGCTACTTTTATTGTCTCCCAGAGGGAAAGGGATGAGGAGAAATAATGCCAAAAGCACAGGAACAGCTGATAAAGGTTTACTGAGCTTAGAAAATCCTACTCTTTAACATTTTTTATTTTACAAAATATAAATTAAGCCATTAGCACTTGAGGGTTTTTGTATTCTGAATAAGCACAAATCTAAGTACATTCTACTTGGCATCTAAAAACATTTCCTAGGTATTTAAAGCTTGAGAAGACTCAGGATTATCCTAAATACACAGACAGGGCATTGTAGGAAATGTCCTCCTTTATTATTTACTCAGTGCTAGGTAAAAGAGTATGGAGTTACTCCTTGCAAGAAGAGAACATGCACAGCAGTTGAAGTATTTGGAGTAGGTCTTTTGCTGGTGAAATTAAGATTGGTCCAGTTTACACCAGTTGAGCATTTATGTATTTGAGAAAATGTAACAGAAACAAAATACTGCTAAATCAGTTTGTTCCTTTTGTTTTTGGTTAATTCCCTCTACACTGCCTGTACATGCTCTAGGTCTTTTTGTAAAGATTAGGTTTAAATTCACCATGCTGCTGTGTGCTTAACTATAGGTTTATATTTCTGCTCAAAGAATTCATGCACAGGGTTATTGTTTCTGTCAGACATGAGTCTGCAGAGGAATAAAAGGCATAGAAAGATCAGATAATAAGAGCATTTAGAAAACAATGGTAAATCCCCAGCAACATAATTAAATATGTAGTAAATTTTAAATATAATTTATGGTTCATTCTTTCTTCCTTCTCTTTATAAAACCACAGTAGTGAAGAAGTAGTAATGCCCTTTGTTACTAACAGGGCATAACAAGAATATGCCTAAAGCTCCTAGGTCCTCATCACCTTCAGGGGTGCAGCAAACCTCCTCCTTAACATTTTGCATGAACAGTGAGCCCACTGAGGAAAGATTTTGCTTCAGGATAAACAGAGGCACATGGAAGGAGAGAAAGCCTGCCAACAGCAGTAGATGCAGTCTGGGTATGCCTATGCTATCTTTTGTGCTGCACAAGAGTGCTCTGGCAAAGACAGCCGTCTCTGTGGTGGAGTACACTTTCTGTTGAAGAGGGCATGACAGAAAAGGCTGGTATCCATAGGGATCTCCCTCAAGGATATTAGCCTAAAGGGGCATGAAATGTGATGATCAGGATAAGCCAACTACATGCGATTTATGAATTCTGGCTGACATGTAGAAGTTGTTGCTTTGAAAAGACTACTGCGGGGAGTTGGACCCCACTGCTTGCTGAGTGACTGAGAATAGAGGGCTACCTTCATAATTTGAGCCAGACAAGCCAGCAGGCTGACTGAAGCCTGAGAAGACTAGTTAGCATTAAGTATCATTACCAGCATCTTTTTTTTTCATCCTATAGGCTGCACATATGTCTGTGTATGTATGTGTGTGTATGGGGGAGTGATATTGACTCCAGATTTCAAATGGCCCTGAATATTTACCCAAGTAACTGAGAGTGCCATGCATTGAAGGTAACACCTGACCTTTAGATGGCAATGGGAAAGGGCCACATTGGCTTGGGGTGGGGGATATGTATGCTCTAGATTCCCATTTTCCTGAAGAAACAACTGGTAACCAGCCTGTGCCCAGGAAATGTGTCAGAAACAAAACAAAACAACACATGGGAAAAGAAAAGCAGGACATAGTAATGGGAAATATAAGAAACTACAGGCTGAGTAGGCTGGGATCCAGCACAGTAGCGTAAGCATCCATACTGGAGCTGACATCTCAAGACTGAAGCATCTCCCTTGTAGATATTAGGAAAAATGACATGAGATCATGCCTGGGTACTAGTGGAGTACTTTAGGATGCCATGCAGTTCAGGCAACATCTGTTGTTATAATATCAGCAGTTTCTGGCTGACTTTTGTGGAGGTCTTCCCGAAATGAAGGGTGGAACAGCGGCTGACCTGGCCCAGGGTGGAGGCATCTTTCAAAAGACAGCCATGGGAGGACATCTAAACTGCATGTATGATTCTGCAGAACATATAGTTCTGTCATTACTCAATCATCTTTTCGTATACATCCTCCTAATAAATGAAGAGTCTGCTATCAAGGGTAATTATGAGGTCTTCTTATTGTTCATTTCTAAGCTCTGGAGAAGGAAAAATGTCATTGGGACCAACCATTCCCACTTTGCAACATGGATCACAATGGGTCAAAACATTTGCTCTGAGAGATCAAGTACAATTTATCAGTTGGTACAAGTCAGCTTCTAACCTCCATTGCTTAAAAAGATCAAAATAGAGTGCTATAGGATGGCTTTATCCAGTAAATCTTACTGTACTTACAGGAGGAATTTTCTCAACATAGACTGCTTCTTATTGACTGAATTTCCTCTTTGTATTTATTGCCCAATGGGATAATTAAAGGTGGTTCAAAAACAAGTGGAAAAAGATATTTTGAAGGAAAAATGTACAAAAAAGTAAGAGCTAGTAGCTATTAATTATTGCTTCTTTATGTATGTTACACACCAGTTTTAGATGCATTTACTTGCAAAGTTATTATACAGTTGTTATGGAAGTGTCAAGCTGTTCACCAAGCCAATGCAAGGCATTTTAAACAATACCAAATGCGAACCTGAATGAATTAATGTGTTTTTCATGGGTTTTTGTTTGTTTGTTTGCTTGTATTTTACTCCCAGGAGAAAATTAAAATGAAAACCAAAGACCTGTTCCTGACAATTTTTGCTCAGCTAAACCATCCCATTGACTTCAGTAGGATAGTGTACGTGTCTAAGAATTACCCACGCGAGTAAAGCTCTGGAATGTCGGCTCCCATGATTGATTATAAAGCTGTCTTCAGTGCAGTGTTGATTGTATAAAGAAAACGTTTTCATTTCAAGACATAAAAAATCAATTTCAGTTTTATTATTATGCCTCCTGTGCCTAAGGCAGATTCGGACAGATTCCTTTTTACCTTGCAGACTATATAATCATTAGCTCTTGATATAACAATTTATACCCAGCTTATATGTGGAGTCAGTGGCCAACCTATGGGACAGATGACCAAGGATCTGGCTTTGGATAGTCCTTCTTGACCATAAAAAATAATATGCAGCTCCATTTTAAGGAACATGATGTTTCTTTCCTTTCTATGAGAGATTGAAACATAATTTGGGAAACAGTGTGAGATTAATTTTTTCACAGAGGCAAATGCTGGTTCCCCTAACAGCAGAATGGTTAGCTTGTTGCCAGTAGTAGCCCAATCAGTTCAAACCCTGCAATGAAACAGAGGCAGAGCCCATGTCTTTCTGTAAGATAGGGTCAATGTACAAAGGTTGGTCCACCAACAACAAGCTGCAAGTGCTTAGTTCTTCAAACACAGCCTTGGAAGGCATCCTTACTGTGCTAGACAAGAGAAAAATGTATTTCCCACTTTTAAAAAAATCCAATTGAAAGTAATAGTGACATTTCTCAGCAAAATCAATAGTTTGTCTTTTTTTTTTCTCTCTCTCTCTAATGGCCTTAAGAGAGGGTTAAAGTCAGATTAGAGAAAGCAGGAGAAGCTGTTTCCACCAATCCTACTGAAGTCAAATAAGGAAAATAGCTTTCCTTTTTGAGAAACTGTTACTAATTCAAAGCCCTGAGACTGTATATCTGGCTATTGCTCCACAAAAAGAGCCAACATACAATTGCTAATAATATTCATCAACATTTACACTACTGACAGATTGCAAATTAATTAGACAACACAGAGATGGAAGGGAAAACAAAAAGCCGGTGGCTAAAGGATGGTGCTTAGTGTAGCTCTGGGGAATTCTTATTGGGAGTTTATCAGTTCCACTTAGCAAACACCTGTTCAATGTCTTCTGTAAGAGGGCCTGAGCCTCTTCGAGGGTGTGTGGTGAAAGAGGATTTGGACCTCTCCTCCTGACTGTGAGTCAGAAGCACGAAGAGGAAGGAGGAAGATGAAGTGCTCACAAATCTTAGAGGAGATCTTAGGTCAATTCTGGACCAGTCTTTGAGGGAAATTCATCCATCAGTATTTGGAGGGAGGTGTGGGGGGAATAGTGTGAGGGAAGTAAAGATGGGAGTAGGGCAAGCTTTTGTCCCAGAGCTCTCTGAGTTGGAGCACTGGGTGCATTTGCAGCTTCCCAGTGGGCGGTGGCAAAGGTTCTTGTTGCTCAGAGCACTTCCACCAAGGGTATGAGGTGTCCCTATGTATCACAGTGTCCCAAAGGTGACCAAAGATTCAAGAACCTACAAATAGTAATATAGATCTATTTTAGGTGCCCTCAGATATCCTGCTTAGCCTTCAGAAGGGTTTTGTGTCCTTGTAGGTCCAAGTACTGGACTGTCATGGCCAGATGTCTCATGTGCTGTAGAGCATCTCAAATGGCAGTAGAAGCCTATATTTAGGGAGTTGAATCTCACCTTCTGTGTTTTAAACTCACATGAGACATCTCCAATAAGGCCAATAACTTCATACAAAGAAATAAATTCAGAGGATAACAGCCATCAAAATTAAAGTGAGGAACAAACCATTGAACAGTTCCTATCCTCAGCCTCATATCAGCTAAGACTACAAGTTACTGTGTCTCTGCTCAGAGACACAATGGGACCAGAGGACTCAGAGTATGAAATTGTTCATGGATGGTGATACCTTGGTGAACACTGTCCTTCAGCAAAACACCAGGAGCAAGGAGAGCGCCCATCTCCTTCATCACCATGATGGCACCATGTATGTACCTGTGTTTTATTCTAAAGTTAATCCCTTTAATTAAAATGTGCTGTCAAAAGCTTTCTTCATAGTATGTGTTACATTCCCCTAGAAACATTCCCATTGATCTTGGATTTTGCCTTTAGCACACTTAACTTCTAGGTCTGTAGCAATTTGACACACTTTCTTTAACCATGAGAAAAATCTGTTTTTTTAGACTATAGCAGCACTGATTGATTCTGTGCTTACAGATGGATTTTTTTTTTATAGGCTCTTATTCAGTGGTGCTTCAGAAACCTATTGGTTGGTTGTATTCCCACAGCTGAAATAAACTGGTGACATGGGAGAAAACTGCCACATTTGCTGAAACACCACAGACAAATTACTATTCCTTTAGCTAACCTTATTTTTTTTTTATTTTCCAAGAAATGTGTTACATTTCTAGGGAGACCAATCTCAAGGAAAGTGAACACTTTGCCTTTATAAAGAAAAATGAGAGAAAGTGGGGGTATGGAGAGAGTGGAAATATTCTTTATAAAAGGCTTTATTCTTCCACTGTAAAATGTTATTAAAAAGTATCCAAAGTTCAGTGCTGTTGGGTTTTTATAAAAGACCTGCAAGCTTAAGTCATTACTCAGGTGAGTGGTCTGGGGAGGTCAGCAAGCCCATTCCAATGAATGATGACATTTAACTAACTCTTGCAGGATGAAAAATTAAAACCTCAGTTCTGCAGGTTGCCTCACACTGGCAGCTGCCCCCATGTCTGGTTTCTCTTTCAAAATAGGCACAGGATTCCATTCAGGTGGTGACATTTTAGATAAATATGTAGTTTTTAAAAATGCCATAGAATAGTGGCTGTGCTCTGAGGTATGTCCATGTGACCAAGGAACAGAACAGTAAAGCATAAGCCCATGAAAGACAGTAGCTGTCTAAATTGAGCCTTGTTCATTTGGGGAAAAGGTCCTTACAATTTTGCTCTTTTCAGTTAAATTGCTTTGCCATTATCTGTATCTAATTTTCTTGCAGGCTTCTCCTGGGAACAGAGAAAGGAATGGACATATTAGAGGAATCAGACAGTTGTGAATGCAGAATCCATTGTGTAGTTAGAGTCAAATTATTATGGGTATGATCCTGGTACATGCCCAGAATCCTCAACCTTTACTAAAGTCAGGATCAGGAGCCTTCTGTATCTCACAGATAGAGGCTGCAGCAAAATAAGGGCTCATCCAGGCTGTTGCTACAAATATTGACAGAATTTTTAGACCTAACTCCACAGGGCACACTGCTTCCCAAACGCAAGGTTACCAAAGCACTTTGCCAGCTGCTGCTTATCCCTGCAAGTATCTATGTTAATTCATGTGCCCACATGTTCACCAGTGCACACATAACTGCCACTGAGCTGTGTGGCGGTGCCCTGGCTTTAAACGAGGCGTTTCCTCAATATAACCCTATCAGGCAAATAGCTCTTCTCACCAGCTGAGGCTCTCACAAAACAGCAGGGATGAGTCTTGGTGTGAATGAATCTGAAAGCCATTTTTGCGCATAGAAGCCACAGAACTTGTAAGTAGTTTGCTAAGTGACCTAAATTTGAGCAGCATTCAGATCTGTGGATCTGGTTCAGTCTCAGTTCAGGTGATGAAGATCTGTTCACGTTCTTCGATTAAAGTTCATGATGCCCTCATTGGAAGAGCAAAGCTAATTACAAATCGAAAATCTTCAGAGGCTTATTGCTTTACTGCATCTGGTTACACTGTTGGTGAGTTGTGGAGAGTAAGAGTAATGTTTATAATAACATTTATATTATTTATAATTTATAATAATATAATAATAAAATGGCTGTTATATTAACACAGTTGGTTATTCTAGGTACAGGTAAATTGTTTTCTACTGCAGATCTCCTGTGCTCATTTTAAAATTGATGGACCAGCATATTATGTTGCCAAATTCATCAGTAGATGTCAGATACTCAGCATGGTAAGTGAATGATTACACAGTGTGAAGTAAACAAGAACTTATACCAGCAATAATAAAAAGATATTTTCTGGAATGGCAAGAAAATCAAACCAACAAAAAAAGGAAAATAAAAGCTCTAGTCCCAACTGTACATACATATATGTAAAGCCCTAGCTTCATTTTCAGAGCTGCACACATGCAAAAACTGCTCTAAACATGGAAAATAACAGTGTGTATTAAAGATCTATGTTTTAAGGTCAGCCATGCAAAAATGCTACCAGAGGTTGGAGATGGAATTGATATTAAGGAGTCTGTATGTCTGAGGTGCTATCTTATCAGTGGAGGGGCAACAAAAAAATGTTGAGTTTTAAGTGTAGCACTGTCTTCAGGTACAAATGAGGAATTTGTCTTAACCTAAATTACAAGGAGTAGTAAATTATATGTGGTCAGTGTGGACATCATCTGAAGCTGAGGCTGACCTTTTCTCCTAGTAGAAATCTCTCTCTTATTTCTGAATGAAGATACTAATACCGGAGATTTTCTTGTTCTTTCCTCTTTCTTCCTCCCAGCAGTGTGAGGTGATGGCTGTAAATAATTATTCCTCCTCCTTCTTTTCCTTGTGAGCCATCTACTTTTTTACTCTTTTGTCTGGATTTCATAGTTAACGATTGAAATAAACTAATATCTAATAATTTTTGCAAGATAAATTCAGCCAAAGTAGCTCTATAATTAAGATATCTCAGGAGTTTAAACCGCAACATTTTCATTTTTTATTTGCTTTGTTTGTTCTGATTCCTAGTTTGCACCTCTCATTCTATCTCAGTCTATGGCTTCCATTTTCCTTTCTCACCTTTTTGATGTGTTGTTGATCTCTTCCCTTTCTTTGTAGTACAGGCCTTACTCCAATTCCCATATTCTAAACCCTCGTCTCCTCATTCCCACCTCACTCCCTCTTTCTCTCTTTCCCTCCCACTTTTTCCAATTTATTTTTTCTCTCAGTTCCCTAAATCCTCTTTCCCCAGGCTTTGTCTGTCTACCACAGTGTCAAGGGGCACTGGTTCTTCACCTGCTGCACTTCTGGCCTCATACCCTCATGGGGTATGACTCTTCAGGACCACCAGAATATTTTGCTGATGCTGCAAACCATGAGACACATCCCACCTACGCAGTGCATCAATTGCTCTACTGAGAAAAGTACTCTGTGGGAACTGCAGCCTGAGAACCATCCTGCCGGCATTTGGCTAACAGTAACGAATAATAATCAGTTTTAGTTCTAGAGTGAAAGATGTTTCAATGGATACATTTTCATTTACCATCTTTTTTTCTAGAAGTGCTTTCTTCACAGAGTCCTGGTGATATAGACTGGTGTAATAGCCAATAATTGAGCTATTTAAACTGTGAAGATCGATCTCCTGCCATCGTCATTAAAAAAATACCACGTTAAGTTCTTTTCTGATTGATTTTTTACTAAATATGTTAATTTACCTCACTAAGTTTTAAGATGGCATAGAATTGAACGAGCAAACAGATGAACAAATATTAGTGAAGGCATAATTAACATACACCCACCCCAAACACACACTTTTTGAGGTCAACTTAAAATACCTCACTGACAGTAGTTCATTTTAGCTGAAAACTAAACACTACCTTAGGGAGGATGCCCTCTTATCCCACCTAAAGAGAGGTGCATGTTTTTAATTCAATGCATTTCATAGTAGACCCATTGTGATTGCTGAATACAGACTTATACCAAAGTAGACCATTTCCTAGTCGAATTTACAAAAATGTGACAGCAATTGCACTCTATCACTTAATTAGATTCTATCTGTGAAACCTTTATGAATGCAGTTGCCTTCTAACAATACAGTCTTGTTTTCCACCCTCACTCCCATCTTAATTTTATGTATCAGTTTGCTTGTAGATACAAAGATTAAGGTCTTGCCCCCACTTGAAATTAAATACATTGATTTATTCCTGACTTTTGTAATTATGCCACGGTAATCGCTTTGCCCCGCCAATGACCTCCACCTTGGTTCCCAGGCTGGAGCTGCAATTTGGATTCTCTGCCAGCTGAGATCCTCATTCATCTCATCAGGTTGCTCTAAGCACTGTCTTCAGGGGAACTGTTGTACTGTTTTCAACTGCAGCTTGGACTGAAGCAGCAGCAATCCATAATATTTACCAAGGGCATTATTAAAGATCAAACTCAGTGTTCACCTGAAGGGGAAGACAATCCTCCCTCAAATTCCCACTTTTCACTGCAAAATATCATGCCAATTACAGTGAAGGGAGTGGTTATGGAATGACAGTTAAATTTATCAGGAATATGTGGAATAGAACATTAAACAGTGCAATTAATTGTGAATAATAAACTTTCTAGGAAATGGATTTGTTGATAGTTTAATATTGGCACAGAGTTTGTATATACACCTATGTACCTATGTCTTAAGTGAAAGCTCAGGGAAAAAAAAAAAAAAACACATTTTATTTCCCAAGACAACACCTATTTGGTAAAAAGAAAAAATATTTAAGTGTATAGCACTTTCCCTAAATGAGGATGCTGTGAGCACATAAAGATTTGCCATTGGCTCCTCTGTGTTTGTTTTTAGTAACTCACCTTGAGTTGCTTCTTTCTTTTTTTTTTTTTTTTGTTTCTGTAATGTTTTCATGTTTTCCCCAGTTACCTCAGTTTGAAATGTTTTCAGTAGTCACTCACAATATCATTTCTACAATATCTATTATTTATTTAGATGCTGCTAATAGTACAGTATTTCAGCTGTCAAGAAATCTGATGTCTGCACTTTCTCCCACTTCCTTTGGTTTGAATGACAAATAAGTTGCACCCTCTGGATGTATTTCTTAATGCTAAATAGTAACTAGCTTACTAACATTGCAGACCTAACACAGAGAAAGAACTATGTTTAGCTAAGGAAAAAAACCTCTTTCCATCAGCTATACAAAGGGTGTCATGCAGGTATTTTCTCAGGTCCTCATTTTGAATATTTTGTGTTGCAAAACAAGAGGAGTACATGGAGTTCTTCTTAACTGGTTGCAATCACAAATTCTGAGAGTCCCAAACTTGAAATAACTAAGAAGCACCTGCGTTTCATCATCTCCCAATTCTTTTTGTTCTTCAGAGCGGTGAACTTCAAGAGTGATTCTGATCCCAGTGAAGTCAGGATTAAAGCTCCCACAAACTTCTGTAGTGTGAAGTCTCAGCTGAGGTTATAAATGAAGTGATCAAATAATAATATGGCAAAATCAGCTCAACATTCACAGAAGAAATTTTTGTAGGTCAAGTCTGTTCCTTTGCAGTCAACCATTGTTACAGCAGACCTCAACATATTCAAGTAACAGAAGCAATAGTACTGCTCAAGGGTGCTCAAGTAATACCCTATAAGTAGCATCTGCCTTCCCTATGAGGCGCTGTTATTTTTTGTTTTAATTCTTAAAATGAAAATAATCTCAAGGAGTCTCACTGGCAATCTACCTTTTGCTGATCATCGTCTATAGACCACTGTATTCTGGCTTCCCATTTCAAGCGAAGTCCACAAGCAACCTGGAGAAACAGCAGTATAGTACTGAACCAATGCTCTTACTTTTACTGCATTTCAAAATGGTCTTATCTGATTCTTGTTCTGAAAAATCTGCAAATTTGTTATAGGACAGTCTGCTAACACATCACATCACTTCTCCCAGGTTTCAAAAACATTTGGCTTCTCAGGTATGTAATAAAAGTATCGTCTGCTGCCTCAGGATCCAAAGCAACTCATCTAATCAAGAGGCCATGAAACCCTCCAAATAAACAAATCAGAGAATACACACTTCAATGGTTCTTAATTTATTGTACAATACAGAAAATTTAGACAACAGGACAGAATGGAATGAGAGGCCATTGTGAATGTTGCCTTTGCAGGAGTTTAATGATTCTCCTCGGAACTTTGCTTTAGCTTCTATAGACATTAACATCCTAGCCCAGGATGATTTCCTTGATATGGAAATACCAGAGAACTTCAGTGCAAAGCTTCTCTGCTGACACACTAAAAGACCATAAAATCATTGCACTGTACGACAGCTCACCCTGATTAAATCGATTCAAATTGTTAGAGTTCTGATGGACTGTGCCAGCTCTACTTCCTTGTTATCAGTTAAGTTTAGCTACTCAGTAAATATATCTTCCTTCATCAGAAATAGCATCAGCTTTACTTTACTTTGTTACTTTGTTTAAAATGGCCACTTTATCTCTCAAAATTTCTACTTGAGGTGGAAAGCTAAATTATAGATACATATTTTAAGCCCTGTGTCTTATGGCAAGCCTTAGTAATTACACTTTCATTCAACTGAAATACTGTTTTAGAAACAAATACTTTTAGGTTTAGATCACAAAGAATTCGTCAAAAAAAATCTGTCTTGTTATGATCTTGCATCTGATCTGTAATCATATGATGATGATATACATACATACATATGCAGAGAAAGAGATAATTTAAGATTTGAAGACAAGTCTGTGTGTATATATATATATGTATATGTGCATTAGTATATACATATGCATAACAGAGATGAGATTCTAATGACTAGAAATTGAAATAGAAAATAAGATACATGAATATTTCATTTTTTACTAGATATGCTTCTTCTAGATTGCTTTATTTGTTATGCATGTCAAATATTCCAAAGAAAAGATTATGCAAAAAAAAAAAAAAAAAAAAAAAAAAAAAAAAACAGAAACAGCTTGGGTAGGAAATAGTGTTGGACAGAGGATAAAGTTTAGACACACACATTCTTTGTTTGTTATAACTGCATTAATGTACATGAGTCCAGAAAATTTTGTCAATTACATCTTGTTCAGAACATATGATGGTGTAAGCAGTGTTTCTTGGAGGTTTACAATGCCATCTTTGAGAATTTGCATGAACAAAATAAATTAGATATTTTATAGAAATGCTAGGAATGTTTTCCATGAGGAAATACACCACAGCTGAAATGTATCAGTTTTTTGCTTGTCTTCAGTAATAAGATCAGGATCAAGTAAAATGCGTTTCTTACCGTAAAGCTTCACATATATTCAGTTAAATATTGGGAAGCTTCTTTATTTAACAGTTGAATGATCTTATCACAATCATTTGTCGGTCTAATAATATTATTAAGATTAGTAAAATGTTCATATCTTTTTTTGTACATAGTTCCTTTCTTGAATGTATTTGTTACCATTTTGGTGTCAGGGCAAAACAGGACACAGATGCTGTGGGTGACATAATTACCTAAAACAGATGATTCTGGCCACGTAAATGTGAAAGAATTCTGTGTATTGCAACAAGTATCAAATCAAGGAAGAAGCAGTAGCAGCCATGAAAAAGCTGTACGGATGTTCTGCAAATTATCCTTGGGTAGAAGAATATGCCCACCCTAAAATCTACCATGTAGTCAGACAGTCCTCTTGGCCACATTCAGGGACTGTGACTTGAGTTGCAGGGTGGTGAGAGAACTGACAATATTTATTTCTCTGAGTCACCACTTTGATTCATGTATTTCTTCAATACAGTTATCTTTTCACTAGCCTCTTTCCCCAAAGGTCTTAATTGCAGCAAAGACACCTCTTCATCCCATTTTCTTAGCTCTTACTACTGAAGGATATATGACATTCTATCTTTCCTGACTGGATTTGTTTCTATACTTTCAATAGATCCTTTTCCTCCAAAAGATTTTTGAAGCTGCCTTAAAATCCAATAAGATGAACCACTGCTTACTGATTAGAACTTAAAAGCAATGTCTGACTACTTGCTGTTCTTAGGGGACCTAATTAAGAAAATGTAAATTTCATTCTTCAAGCCCCAATTTCAAAGTGATGATAAATAAAATCATTGCTGCCAATCCCAGACTGTTGGGCTGTGAAACAGTTGTGTTTTGAGTAGTGCTGTGTATGTGTACACACTTGTGTATGCACAGCTCTATTTACTGCTAAATTTGGAATCTACACAGACACAAATAATCTTTCTAGGTAGAGCTGAGAAAGCTCAGTCATTCTTGTGGGACTAATTTTGGGTTAAATATTAAAAATATAAAATATTCTGTTACATTTCCTTCTGCTGTCCCACACCAATTCCCACTACGTATTTAAAAATAGCTTTCCAAGTCATCACAGAAACAAAGCACAAATCAAACCATATATTTACAGCTAATAATGAAGAATCACTTTCCTACCATTTATTGTCACAGTCCTCCTACCTTTCCACATTAAACTACCTTGGTACACACTCAAGAGACATTGCAGAATAGTGCCACTCTGACATAGTCTACACTGAGCCTCTCCTTACTGCAACTGTCAATATGTGAACACATTAAGACTACTCTCCTTTTGATACGTGAATGTTTCCTTGGGATATGCTAATCAAACAATTTTCCTTCTGTAGATCTTAGTTCTATCTTCTGCCTTGTCCTGGATTTCAGGAGAAGTTAAAGGTTTGTCCTATTGCCTCTTAAACCCAGTTTTCTGGGACCTGTGAAGTGTTGTTTATCAATAGGGAAATACAACAAATCTATAGAATTACTGTTTTAAATATCCCTCCTGGTTTTCAAGGACCTCCAAGGTCCTCTCAAGGACAGCCTCTCATCATATGAAATGTACCTGCTGTTTGCAAGCTCATTTTCTGTGCTCTTCTGATGCCTATTTTTCTGTTGTTTTCCTATTCGACCATGAAATAACATTTTACCACTGACAAAAGACTGTGAAAATGAGCATAACACTTGAGCATACAAGTGTTACATGCTTCCAGATAGCTAAGATTTTATGGTAATGCAAGACATCAGAACAAGGTAATAGTAAAGGTAAGGAGAAGGTAGAAGTTCACAGCTGAAGTCCTGAATGACTCTTCCACAACAGCCTGAATAAATCCACTTCCACTAGGGTCTCTGGGTAGCAAGTTGTGCTATGACAATGTGTAGCCAGATCCTGTAACCCATGCCAGCTACTGTGAGAGGGAACCCATAGCTCAGTATGGGAGAGATGCTTGTGTATTCTTCTATAGTTATCCCCCCAAAATTGTCATGACCAGTCATCTGGCATCTCTGGAGCTGTAAGTCTCTACTAAGTATTTCTCCTTGTCAAGTTATGAACTCTTTACATTGATGTTTAAATTGTACTCAAAGAACAGTTTCACCTAACTCCAGTTCAAATAGGATTTTGAAGAGATGTCTGTTGGACAGGGACTTTAAACATCAGACTCATTCTGTCAGAAATAACTTCTGACAAAACAGAGAGAAATGGGTTCCAAACCTGCAGAGGGGAAGCTGTGGGCCAGGAGGTTGCAGGGGACCACAGAGACCCCTAAAGTAAGAGCACTACCTCAGAGCAAGCCCTGCCTGGAGGCAATTGTGCTTCCCCCAGAGTAGGAACCTCTCAAATAGAAGCAGATGTAAATATAGCAGGTAGCAAATATCATCAGGAGCCCAAAAGGATGCTTCAGGGAGAAAAAAAAAAAAAAAGAGAATTGGTGTACTACATTCACTAGTTAGTGCAAGTATTTTATCTCTTGTTCCACAGTTTTATTAGTTAACCAATTTACTGGAAAAAAAGTTGAGTGACTGCAAGGTCTAGTCAGCAGAGTCTCATTGTTTTGTTATAATTCAGACTTTGAAAGAACAAAATAATGTAAAGAACTATTGATCTTTCTTGTTGTTTGAACAATTTTTCTTCAGTCTGTGTATTTTGCAGCCATGGAGAGGGAAAAAGGCAAAACCTATGTTTCTGAACTCACTGGAACTGTATAGTAAAAGTACCTCATATATTTACTATCTGAGAAAATATGCTGCTGTTCTTCATGGAAGGAATGAAGATTTATGTCTTGTCTTTGTGCTGTGCACATCAATTCTAGCTCATAGTTTCAATAGCTACATCAGTTAGGACCCTTTGAAATGGTCAGCTGGAGGCAAAAGATATTCCCAAGTTCAATCAGAAAATAGCCAATCAGAGGTATTTTTGGCTCTCCAAAGTCAGTATGTTTTCTTGGGCCTATGCTGTGCTGCTAAGCCAATTCATTTCTGAATTGGGCAGAGCTGATCCTCTGCAGGTACACACTAGGTATGCTTTCATTCTATTTAGGAATCAGGTACCTTACATGAAACTATAATCTGATTTGGAGATATGCATCATCTATGGTGTGATATAAGTGCTGCCAGCTGATTCTGGTCAAACAGTGCCATTTGAAAGGAGAACAGTAACAATTTAGCTATCAAAAATCAAGTTCTTAACAGAAGACTCCATTATCTATATTTCCATTTTTATGCCAATAATTTGATAATGGAGCTTTTTATTCTAAAAGACTTTCTCATGCAAAAATGGACAATCAATCATTTTTGTTCACATTCCACACTGACATTTATTGGCACCTATAATATGCAATTTCCACGAATAATGTTATAGATAGATGAAGGGAATAGCTGACTTGAACTTCTAGGTCACTAATTCTTCACAGATTAGCACTGTCAGCACCTGATGGATGAAGGGGGAGATCTATCAGAATGAATATGAAGGGTTGCACTCCTGCTTTGTAAATCATGCAGGAAATCCTAGCGTAAACTAAGCCTCTGCCAGTCACAAAAGTTAAAACATCACAAGCAGAGCAGTAACCCTCCAGTTACACTGTTCTTTTGTTCTTCTTGATCAAATTTCTTATGATCCTTCGCATTTGTTTGGTCTAATGCTTGCACTGGTGATGACAGGTCTTGGGATTTATTAAAAGCACTTAAAAGCAAAACAGAACAAAACAAAACAAAAGAGCCCAAGAAGCTTATGCTCAGGGAAAAGTATGAAATGCCTTTCTGCATAATCTTTCTGATGCTCACAGTTCCCACAGAGGTCGCGTGAGTCCAGAGTTGTGTGATACTCTCCAGGAGCCACCTTGTTTGTGCACGAGACACCAACAAACTAAGCAGTGGTATAAAGCACTTCGGAGTTTTCTTCCTGGGGAAAAATATACCCATGAATTTGCAAACAATATGTCTGAGTTTCCCATCTATATTTCCCCAAAGAATCCTTTCCTTCCTCATGAAAAGAAAAGGAAATAAAGGTCTAGTTTCATGTCTTTGGCGCAGGAATAATAAACTTACAATATGAAGTAAAGTAGTAGAGGCTTGTGACAAGAAAGTACCTTTTTTTTTCCTTTTGAATTAAGTGAGACCTCTTAACTTCCATGGTTGCAGACCTACCTCCTACAGGATTTTCCCCTCAGAGTCCCTTCAGAGTGGGCCCCTTACCTCTGGCGGTGACACAGCTCCATTCTTTAAGTGAGAGCTGCTGGTTTGGCTACTTTCACCATACCGGATAGCCTCACCTTCCGAGAGGCTTTCTTGTTCTCATTTCTGAGACAGTAACAAATTTATATGCACTGAAGCACCTAAGCCAGGCTGAACACTGGTAACAAATTAGTCTTCTAAAAATGTATAAACTTAAGGCAAAATATCAATCAGTTCTGTTCAGCTATTCATCCATTACAGTTAGAGGAGATCAAAGTGAATCTGGCCTCTCACCCAGTAAGTCCCTGGTACTGCCAGAACAGTCCAAATTTTGCTTTAAAGAAGCCATCAAGTGTTGATTGCTGATTGCTTTGTTAGTACTTATGCCTTGTAGTTTCAATAATTTCTGGTGAGATTGATAAAAGAAGAAAATGAAGAGGTGTTAGAAAGATCTTGATTATTTAAGCATGCCAGTGGAAGGCCTGGAAGACAGATAATTTCTTTCTGTGGAAAAGATCTGAGTAAATAAGGGAATATATATCACAGAATAAGCTTTCCCTTGGGAGGAAGAAAAGTTGTTTAAGCAAAGGGAGATTAGACAATCATTTCTCATTTAGCACTTTTATGACAGAATAACTGGTAGTAAAGTATAATCGTGGTAAATCTAAAATGTTTTCATGGTAAAATGAGACAGGAGTTGGGCTGCATCTTCTCTTACCATTTAGCTATTACCATAGTTAATTTTGAGCTAGAGAGACACTCCTGATTTTGATGGAATCCCTCCTTGTCTGAGGATGTACGAATGAAAAAAAAAAAAAAAAAAAAAAAAAAAAAGTGATACTAAGGGTTAGTAAGGCCTTACAGTTATCTTACAGAATTCTGGGGAGGAGACAGGGGAAAAGCAAGGGCTAGGTTCCTTCATTTTTAACAGTTAAGTCCTTTTATAACTTTACCAAATGACTTTCCCTAGCACTTCTGGCTCAGGCTCCTCATTGCCCCTTGGAAGTTTGAAGGGACATAGTTGAATCAATTTTCAAAAATAAATGGTCCTATATTATGTACTTGTAGCTCAAGCTGCAAGGAAAGAATGAAATTTTAGAGTGTTTTTCGACTCTGTGCTCTGTTAAGTCTTGTCTTAATGATCCATTGATACGGTTTGCTGCTGGTTGAATGGTTTATTAGATGCCTTTCAGTCTGCGTTGCATCGGCACATCACTCACTACAGACATTTCAGAAGCCATCAGACCTGCAAACAGGCCTGGGTAATGAAGACCCTTCTATTTCTGGTGTGAATACAGAGAAAGTGATATCATCATTCAGGCTCTTGTTCCAGTAAGAGTGTGGCACTTGAATTGCTTGTAATCATCATTACTGAGAGCCATTAGATGAGATTCTTGTAATCTGACATTGCCTTACAACATGGATTTCAATGGCTGCAGCTATGCTTTGGGACAAAAAATCTGTGAGCAGAGAGCAATCTGTCCTAATCCCCCTGTCATCATCTGATGAAGAGCGTTTTAGTGGAGAACATCATGATTCTCTCCCTGTCTGCAGGCCCAGTTTTCTTCCCAAAGGACAAGACATGATGCATACCAAAGTCCCCTCAAGTTGATGTCAGCCTTGACCCACAGGCCAAAGCTATAATATAGTTTCTCTGCAGTGTAGGCCCAATTAGTATCACCATGGAGATCTCATGGTTTTTTCCATGACATTTATCGGTATTTTCAATTCTTCTTGAGTGGTGAACAAGAATCAAAAAGACAGATATTACACTTTATGGGAAATAAAAAAGAAAACATTCAGGATTCTTTAAATGTGCTGTTTCAGTGACTATTTTAAAATCTATGCATTATCCGTGTTATAGACTTTCTTCAGCAGTAAATCTCATATGTAATATATTTTCACATTATTTACAGTCTTGTGAGGTATATAAAATCTCATGACTTTAACAAGTAGCAATGATTAGCAACAGTTTTCTTCAGGCTTTAGTTGGATGCTAACTACAGGAAATTCTGCCTAAATATAAGAGGTCAAACACTGAAACAGATTTCACAGACAGCTGTGGAGTCTCCATCCCTGTATATAGTTGACCCTACTTGAGCAGGTTGGTTGGACCAGACAATTTCCAAAGGTGCTCCAGAATCCTCAGCGGTTCTGTGGTCCTGTGATATCAAAGCAGATATACACAACTATACACCAGGTGCTAACCTATAGAGTAGCAGGATTTCTTTCTACTGATGTGAGTGGGAATTGAATCATACCATGGGTGGTGTGCAGCCTTGTGAGAAAATCTACAGCAGGCTTTGTTAGAAGTAAAGGGTTCATAAAAGCACCCTTTATGCAAGATCTGTTTTTATTTTCGATAATTAAGGGGTATTTCCAGCTCTGTCTATTGGACAGAACACATTTTTTCTTGTGTCAGTCCTCTATATTTTTCTGTAATATCAATGTATTGTTCTTCTAGGCACACCGCAGAGAATAGTAACTTACTAAGGAGAAACAACTGCTTTTATTACTCAGAAGAGGAGCAAGAGGGAGTGGAACATCATGCACAATATGCTCACTGTATAAAATAATTAATAGAAGACTCAGGATATATATCTATGGCAATGTATTAGAGCTTCAGATTTTTCCAGTCTTTTTTATTCTCCATGGGTCTTATATTACACAAGCAAATAAAATAAAAGCTGATAAATAGCTGATAATTATATAAATAGCTGATGAAAAATTAGCAGTCTTAAAAGAAATGTTTTTTTTTTTTTTTGCCAGAATGCTGAATGTAGAACATTTCTTGTTCTATTCTCTACTACCTAATAATAAAAACTTTTTCACTGTTTACTAGTCTGATCCTAGAAATGGAATACAAAAATGTGTTTCATAAATATATTTGATAAATAATGGTAGCTTCTAGGGGACAAAATTAGATTTGGGGCAGTGACAGTTTTTAAATCATAGTATATTAGAGTAAGGCTGAGATAATTGCTCCGTCAGGCTGCTTTTCTTCTATTTTGGAGCTCTCTCAGTGTATTTTAGCTTCTCTTAAATTGTTCCTTTTAGAATCCGTAGCAAATTGCAAATATACTTGACCAAACCCAAATCATGACTATTCACCCTGTTTCACACCAGTGAGGCATCATAATAAGAGACATTCAGTGGCTCTTACGCAGGTGGAGCATCAATTTGAATAATAGCAAAACTCCTATGATTCTCTCTTGAACTTCTGGTCTCAGTAGGCTGTCCAAGGTCAAAGAATAAGCAAAAAGTTTTGAATGCATTATTAGTTCTTATACTAACAACTAGGATGGTAAAAATCAACATCAGTAGAATGTTTTCATATGGATTGTTTTAGAGCAACAATTGCGAGTACTGAGTTGTTCTGAGCAGGAAAAGTGGAAGAAGATCCTGTACATGACTTGGCATTTCTTTGTATTGTTTCCAGATTTAAAAATAATTCCAAGTTTATGTGCACTGGTACAAAACCACACTATATCGCAATCTTTAGTATTTCATGCTGCTTTACTCCAGCCAAGCATACAATGGATGTCACCATGGCAACAGTAAGTCAAATTAGAGATACTTTACTTATGACTTGGTGTAGGTTTTGTTAGCACTGTGTGAATGTCTTGACTTTTTCTAGTTTTACACCATGGCAAATTCATTTTCTTCACCATGTATTTCACACCGTTAAGGGCAGAGTTAGATCCTGTGTTCTTAAGTTCCAGAAGAGGGTTTTCAAGAAATGATGTCTGAAGCTCAAAAGACTTGATAGGCTGGTAAGGTTTAAGTAAACATTCTAATGCTCTTAACGAACCATCTGAATCTCTCAGACCTTCAAAACTGCACTGGAAAGTCTTCTGAGTATAACTTGATTTGTAAGTTTTGTGTCTTTTCTGCTTCTTCTTACACATTCTGCTCACGTTTCCTCACCTGTAAAATATCCTTCTGAGTCACTGGAGTGGTAAAGGTATAAGCAAGGAATTAATTTGAGGTGCAGACTTGATCTGTAACTAGAAGTTATAACAAATGATATTCAAATTTTTTAAACATTTTAAAAGTTTCTGGTGGACTCTGTTCTAGGGTGTGCAGTGCTAGGCTCTTCTCCTCTAAGACTATCAGAGATTAGATAGCAATGGAGTACAGTGTGGCAAGGTAGCTAAAAAAAATGACTGTATGTAGGATTGGAGGATGTCAGTATGTTTATTTCTACCTCATGACTAGAATTAGCCAAAGCCAAATCTAGCTCCAGGACAAAGATAGAGGGACTCTTGTTCTCATTCCTCCCCACCCCTACTTATCGCTCAGAGAATCAAAATAAAGCCTTGTGCTTCACAGGTTTGTTACTTTTGAAATTGTGTGCACCAGCATCTAGGTGATGATTTGCTGGAACTCTATATTTTGTGCATGTGCAGATATTCTCCCTTGCAGAGAACAGCAAAGGCCAGTCATGTACAGCATTTCTGTTCCCTCAGTACTTTCAGGTCACAAACACAGAACAGAGCTGTGTTTTACCCAGACAAATCCCAGATCAGCACTATCCAGGAGAAAATCTGCTCATTACAATTCACAAACTGTTTATAAAATATGTAGTGTTTTTCACGCATTCTGTGTCAAATGCTTCCAGTGATTTCCCTGTACAAAACTGCAGCATCACTGCCTTTCCGAAACTGTGGACTGCAGTCAAGATAAGCTAAAAAGATGTCTGTGATGTGGTTCCCCAAGGAAAAGAAAAAGACGCCAAAGCATTAACATTAGAGGTCACATAGGAATACAAAAGCTTGAAGAACAAAATAGTACTTTAAGAGGTGATCAGTACAGGATATGTCCAAGGGTCTAATAAGCTGGGCAAAGACTTTAACTTCCATTCTAATTATTTCTTCAGTGAGATGTTTAACCACAAGTCAATATCTTCCAGTTTGTTTTTTTGGTAAATAAAGCAACTGCTAAACTACTCAGCTGCAACCTGTATTCAAAAAGGTAAGTAAATTTCACACTTATTACACGAAGCTCTGAAACTCCAGTAAAAATTTATTTGTAAAACCCGGATGACATCACCAAACGTTTTTCATAGAAATGAAGTGTTTACAGTTCCCTGTGCATTCTGTGCATGCAGAGACTGATACTATGCATCAATTTCATCTCTTTTAAGATAAAAGCCTATTACCTCTTATTGTGGCAATTATTAATACATTACAAAAATAGTAGCAGCTTAGGTGTTGCAGGCATTTAAAAAACATCTACTAGAAGAGCAGAATAAAGCTACAACAAATATTTTATGAAATGCTTGGCAAGTACTTGCAAGGTTCTGATAAAGTGTTACTAAATATGTAAAATTAAAGAACTGAAAGCAAGAAATACAGACTTCTGCGTCACAGGTTCATCTCTCTGAGTGATTATCTGGTGATTTCATTGTTAGTTTTATGAACTGAAACAGCCACACAGGGCTCACTGAATACTGACTCCCTGCAAATTATCCTGTTCCACGGCAGGTGACAGGGGATATAGAGCTACAGTTCCCGTAGTTTGATGCTCAGTTGCTACCCCAATCAAATCATTCACTTTTTCTTCTATAATCACTATGAAGTGCCAATAAGAGAATATTCTGATGTCAGCAAATGATTCCTAAATAGGGATCTGAAAAGTGCTCTATTTGTATTCGATCTGTACATAAATGATGCTGTTTTTCAAGTACTGTACAGTGCACTCTATTTAATTGGGATGTGCTTAATCAGAAAAATCATCTAATGGGACATTGTTCAGGGATCCATTTTAAACCTAGCGATAATTAACAGCAATGAGTGTTGATTAATGGTAACAGTAATTCTGCATACTGGGATGCTTTCAAATTACTTTGTGATGCTGACATCATTTGTGTCTCCGTCTCCTGGTGATTTGTTCTATTTGCTTCTCTAAGAACAGTTTTCAGTCTCTTCCTAACTGTGCTCTATTGGCTGCTTATATGTAATGTCTGTTTTAGATTCCTCTCTTCTGAGGAAGGTAGCATGAATAAGACTAGCTCTGAAGTCATTTAAAAAAGCATTCTTGCTATTAAGACTATCCTTGCTATTACCTGGGAATTTAAGGTTTCTAAAAGCACTATGTATTTAGTTATTGTTGCTGACTGGTGTTGGTGGTCTAAAATCATAAGTGGGAAAAGGTTTACAGGGAAACGGATTATTTCCACGAGAAATGAACATCTACCAAAGCATATGTTGGTCTAATGAAAAGGTAGCATCCCTCTCTACAAATCCTGCCTTGCTTTGCATTTAGTGATGATCTGTGGGAAAAGAACAAGCAGTACAGAGCCACTAGACAGCTGAGCGGAGCCTTTCTTTGTTCTGTGATAGCCTAGTCATCACTGATGATGACTATAGCATTTCCCAACTTAGCAAAGCTGGAGGCTGCCCAGACAGCCCAAAAGGCTACCTGAAAAGTGCAGCATGTGCAAAGCAGAATACAGACATGCAACAGAGGCAGTCACATTGGCACGACACTATATATTTTATTGGAGCTGTTTGGTTTTCTTCCACAGCCAACCATTCGCAAGATTTTTTTATAAAACAGTTCTGACACAACATGGGCTGTGATTTCTATATACATTTCTATCTGAAAGGAACAAAATTCACTTATTTTAAAGTATCGTACTTAGAATCATAGAATCGATAAGGTTGGAAGGGACCTCCAGAGATCACCTAGTTCAACCTCCCTGCTCAAGCACAGTCACCTAGAGCATGTTAGACAGGGTTGCATCCAGGCGGGCTTCGAATATCTCCAGAGAAGGAGACTCCACGACCTCTCTGGGCAACCTGTGCCAGTGCTCCGTCACTCTCACAGGGAAGAAATTCCCCCTCACGGCCAGGTGGAACTCCCTGTGCTTCAGTTTCTGCCCGTTGCTTACTTATTAGGCAACTCTAGGCACAGTATTAGAAACACTTCTCTTCAAACTTCACACTACTATTACTTTCTTCAGCTCATCTGCAGAGTTCACGTCTGATCTTTTGCACCCCCTGAGCAGTTTCACAGTCTCACAGCACATAGAAATAACTGTGCCTATCCATCAACCAATTAACCACAAGATGCTATTAAAAAGTGGGCTATTTAAAAGTGTATAAAAGAATACATAGATTTTAAGTATGTCCTGCACAAGAGAAAAATGGGTTTGATTCATTTGATTAAATAAAGATTCCTACAGTGTAGACAGCTACATCTGAACTAATCACTGTAAGCAACTTTTAAAGCCAGTGGAGAGAAAGAGAGCGTGCCATATATGAATAATTAAGAAGAGAAAATAGGACTAATTTGCTTTTTAATCCTGTTATTTCAGTGCTATATTCAGCATGAAAACTAATCTGAGAAAAGAGGTTTCTGTGTAGCATCTACACACAATGAAAGAAGAAACTGTATTTACTGTGTTTCAATTATACTGACTTGCATATGGCAATAGAATTTGAGGTCCACCCTAAAAAGATCCTTGCTCATTTTTTCAGCTCCTATAGCAGAAGTTTCCATACCACAGAAACATCTGATCAGCCCCTCAGTTGATCACGTCTACTAGGAGATGCCCATACCAGCTGACTTTAAGAAAAAGCCCCAAGCTAATGAAAGGGAAATCAAGGAACCTGTTAAAAAATAAGTTTGTGTAACATTAGGAGTGCCCATCCTAATGGTGACTCTGCACTGCCAAATAGCCTTGTTTCTCTGTTTACTTCTCAGTCTTGGTTTTCTGATTGTTCACGCTGCATGGAAGTTAGCTCATTTCCAGGCTCTTTTTTGTATCTTTGTCCAAAACAAACTCTGATATAGTTCTGTGAATAGTTCAGTTCAGGAACTCCTTCCAGCAGGCATTATTGCTGAGACTGCTCTGGGTTTGGTTCCCTGTGCCATGTCTGGGTATGCAGTTCAGCTTCGTGCCAAAAAATACTTCTCTGCTGAACTGCAAAGCATTCCTGACTTTATTAGTTGAAAGAGCCCCTCAGAGCAATTATTATATCCCAGTGCAACAGGGGTCCTGCAGGATGTGTAGGACTGAATGTGATGTTGTGAGGCAGTCAAATGAGGCCAGCCTGCTCCGGAGAGGCAAGGACTCAGGTCACTCTGCGCTTCTTGGTCAGCTCCAGGGACCACTTCACAGAAGAGCTGATTTGAGCACTCTGTGGCAATGCTTTCTTCAAACATCTAAAGAGCCTCCAGTAGTCTACACAGGCCATCTGGACTTAGGTGTTGGTGGAGCTACTAGAATTATATTTTTAGTTTTGCAGATTTTTTCTTCCCCAAGACAGCTGGTGTGATCCTGCATTCCCTATTTTGGTGATTCTTTACACTTGGTGTCATAAGGTTATCAGGTTTCAAAAAGTATTACCTGAAGAGCTCCAAAATGCAGATTCCTCAGAAGGAGGGTTTGGTCATAATGAGAATACTTGTGTTGGTCCTGGAAAAGGATTTAGAGAAAATAAAAAAGTATTTTTCTTTCAGTTAAGGTGAGCAGTAGGAATAATCAGTCATGAAGAGTTTATTAATGGCGATTTATTAACTCTGGCTAAAGTATTGGCTTTAGCAGAGTCAATGAAAGTTTTGTCATTGGCTTCAAGGGAGGCAGGATTTCATCCTTTCTATACCTGAGCTGTATACAAGATTTAAAGGATGAGAGTCATCTCAACTAATTGATGTCTGCGTTTGAGCTAAATTCTCTCTGCTATTTAGGCACAGAAATAAGCATTTCCAGGATAAAATTCATCTGACCTATTTTAGATGTCTATCATTAAAAAGGATGAATTGCATCCTAGATATGCCTACTTCTTTCCATTTACAATAAAGGGAATATAAACTTCTAGCAAAGATATAGACATCTACATTTAGTCAGATGAATCTTACCCCAGTGTGTCTGTCTGAACAGATTTCCAGTTTCCTTCCTCGGAGCGTGCAGTAAAGGAAATTCTGATTAAATTTTTTTGTTTGGCTACACACTTCTTTTGGTGTGACATTCTCTTTCTGTCTGATTAGTCATAAACAAAATGTGAACAATATTTGTAATGTGATTTATTAATAATGCATATAAATTATATATTTAATAAATGAATACACTAATACAAAATGCTTCTTAAAATTGTGGGAATATATGTAAACACTAAAATATAAATATTAATATGTTTACTGGTGTCAAGAGATGCATCCATATTTATTACATTCTGCTTACAATCACTTGAATGCCTGTGCACTACAGACCCGGTTCACTTACTGTTTATGCTGTCAGAAGCAGAAGATACTCTGTGAAATATTTTATTTGGGGTAAATGGCTTTAAAGTTCTGCTAAATGTATATTTAATAAAGTCTGTATAGATGAACAAAGGCAGAAAGTTTAGCTTTGCTTTATGATGGATATTAAGTCATATTAGATGTGGTTGACTAGCTGAATGACATTTCTATTTTCACAGTTTTGGCTGAAATGTTCCATGCTTGCAGGAAGGGAAGGAAAGAAGGAACTGACTTACTGCTCTGAGGGGCATATTTTCCTTACCTGGCCATAAGACAGGCTTTCAGTTCAGTATATTGCAAATTGCTATTGTAACATTTGCATCACTCCGTGTAATTCAGTATACTGCCTGTTTTGGCCTCCTCTTATATACACAGTGTTTACCTTGGTGTATTCCTAATGAAGTGATGGAGTTAGTTCTAATTTCATTTGTCTCCAAATAAAAGACAATCAGGAAATTTGTTCTTGCTTTCAAGCTAGAGTTTCAGTCAAATTCTCAACAGCAAAACTCCATTTTAGAAAATGTCCAGTTACATTGTCAGCAGTTTCTTTCAGCAGCGCCTACCAGTTGTATTCTCTTCTATAAAAAACAAAAAATTTATGGTTAGAAGGAAGAGTAGAGCAAATTATTTCCTCTTTAACATGTTTACATTCAGAATTTCACTGTTCTTCAAGCTATTCATTTGTTTGATTCAGTTTCACAAGGCTTCACAGCAAGATCTTCCATACAAAAAATTACCAGTTTGGAAGGAATGATTTTAAAGTCTCCAGTATTTTATGCGACAAACTCTAAATGCAGTGTAAATTCAAATGACTGACAAAGAGAAAAGGCAACTGAGAGAAGCACTGCTGTTTTACAGTGCTGCCAAAGCCTCTCTTAAACACAAAGGCAAAAGTGTTTTTGAAAAAATCTTTAAAATTCTCTTGGTAGGATCTTTTGTTTCTGAATGCTGCCAGGATTGCTAAAAAGATATTTCTGGAGCGAAAAAAAAAAAAAAAAAAAAAAAAAAAAAAGGTTTGTTTTTTTTTAAGTTTGAGCTTTGTAAATTTTTAAAAAATGAGACCAGAAAAATTTCCATTTCAAGTGCTATTTCATTTTAACCATAGTCCTTATCCACAATCCACACAAAGTAGCTGCAGAAAATTGCCTTGCCCATAGTCTGGCCTTATTCCACAGAGGAGGAGGGGTGGTTAGAGAAAAGGTGGCTGCAGGATGGGAAATACATAAGACCAGGAGACCATGGCCATGCTGACTTCTGAGAGGACCCTGAAGACCCAGCCACGCAAACAGGGGGTCTGCAAGTAATTAACATCGCAGAAGTGCTCCATCAGCTGAGCTGGCAATGCGGTGCACTGTCGCAGGGAGTCTGCAGGCAGCCTTAATGCCACCTATGGCCGATCATTTGCTGAGACTACGGCCCTCTGGAGAATCTCTTTCACAGGAATATAGATATAAACCATGAGTTTCTCATGCAGATAGGTGCTCAATAAAGTAACAAGAGAATTTGGTGTACTTCCCTCACCAGTAAACAACAATCTTTGCTGTTTGGGTCTTGCAAAACTGAAGCATGCCACCTCTTACATACTGGCAAAGGGAACCTTCTTTCAAATCAGCTCGAGCCTCTTGGTTGGTTGCAGGCAACACATGAAATGGTGGCAGCACCAAGGCCACTTCCTGCCCTATGCATTGGTCTGCATCAGTGTGGTGGTGGCAGGAGCAGAAGCAGAAATAAAACTTTAATCAGTCCAGCAGAAGGGATGGCCAGATGCCCAGAGAGGGAGAGAGAAAAAAAAAAAAAAAAAAAAAAAGGCATGATGACAGAGTTTATGCAGTGACTGAAGCATGCAACAGTGCATCAAAGCTTTATTGACTATATTAAAAATAGCAGGCAGGAGTTGATGGATTTTATAATAAGCCACCACGTGGTTGCCAGCAGAGTATAATTCCCAGAGGTTCAAATACATGATTTTTTTCATATGGAATTAACCCTTCTCTCAGTTGCTAACCTTGCAAATGACTTTGAAATGTTTGCATATTCAGAAGTTCAGTAGGAAAGTCACACCTTGACTATCAAAACTCATCTTATAAAGCTTATAATACAGGGGTAAGACAAAACAAAAGGACAAAAATATAACACAAGAAGGTGGTATTTTTAGTCTGCAGATGTCATTTATCTTCCAGTTCAAGCGAAGTGCAAAAATCTGATTTTTTGGTAGCAAGACTTAGATCTGTAATGGAACCTTCCACAGAGGGAGAGAAAAGTCATGCTATTGTCCAAGCACTTAGCTTCTTGAACATCATTATTGAGGCTCTGTGTATTGTCCCAAGTTATCGGTCTGAATAAGAAGAAGAAGGTGCCCTTCCTCTGCTTGATACTCTGCCTTGCGTTTCTTCTTGTCTCCTCTATGAGGCTAATAGTGTTATGGGTCTAGTCTCCAAAGCAGTCAAACAGCTGGTAAGCCACTGGCCTGCTGTGCTCAGGGAAGATGGTCTCAGGACAGAGCTGGATGCATCCAGTACAGCCTGCTCTTCCCTGTGGGCAGCAGCAGAGGCAAATAGCTAAGAGCCAGGGCCATGCAGAATTTCTTGACTGGAAGGTCTTTATAGTAATGAAGCTCATCAAAACCTGAGCAAATAGTTTACTTCTTTCCCTTTGGAGACATGGAATGTGTTAGGGTGGCAATTTGCCTGCTCCTGTATCTAAACTGTTCCATAAAAATATTGAATTTATTCTCTTTGAGCCTACTTTAATATATGGCACTCAGCAGAGCTCACATCTCCCTGGAAACAGTCTGGATTTTCCTGGCCCACAGCCAAGAACAGTGTGTGAGGGGAGACAAATTATTAGAAGATATTGAATAAAACTTCAGAATTACCTGTGTCTGTTTGGAAACTTGACAGATATTCCTCCTTCCATAGCCAAGGAGCAGGAGTAGAGTTCAGGAGCAGAGATAAGCAGCAGGAGGGGAAAAGTTACTAGAAAACGTCAAGTGAGTGTCCCTGTTCTTCAGAAGCCTTTTGGATTGTCCCCATGAGATTTAACTGTAGGCTTTTATGATGTTGTTTGTCCTTGCAGACAGTGCCTTATTTTCCATAATCTGAAAAGTGAAAGTTGTCTGAGGTCCCCAGAAAAGCTCAAGCCCCATTTCTCAACTCAGTGAGGCCAGTGAAAGCTGGGTAGGAGTAGGTTTTTGCATTTCAAATTGTGGCACATTTTTCTACAGCTCATCAAACCTGCAAGGGGCAGAGGATCATATTATTCACATTCACAAAATGGCCTTCTAGGTACAGCTGATGTCAGTGTCAGGAACATGTTTATTTTTCCCTCCCCTTTCCTTCACCTGTCAAGAAGGAATGGGAGAGAAAAATAGCTGGGTAGAGTGCAGAGCAGCCTTTTCTGAAAGGAAAAGTCATGCCCTTGCTCAGCCTATAACACAGCCCAGCCCCATGGAGAGGTAATTAAGTTTTGGGAGCTCAGCAGACTGTGTATAATTATATTCTGAGGAGGATTATAGTCTTGTATGAATAATAGCATGATGCAATGGTAAGTGTAAAGTAAATGCCTCAAACCTACAATCCACACTGGATAACAGATCCCTATTGAGACCACCCTGCCTGCTACACAGATTAGCTGTCCCCGTGGGAAGAATACTCTGCATGAATCAGCTTCCCATAGAGACTACACTTGCTACCAGAGCTCAAAGATAAGTAACAAATATAGTTTTACTCCATCCAGGAGATGATGAAATGAAGACTTGTTAGTCCAAGAAATAAGCTTTTGAATGTAAGATAAAGAAACACACTGTTCATGCTGCCTGCAACTTGTAAGCAGCCACCTCTTCCAGTTTCTCTGTTCCCAACTCTTTCTCAGCCAAGTGGCCTGCACAATGGTAGGGACTCAGAACAGCTTTCCACTGCAGCTCCGGCTCACCAAACAGGCAGCAGAATATTGCTCAGCCTGTGTCCGTGGGCTTAATGCACAAAGCAGCATCTCTAGGCATGCTTCATATGGCAGATACGTACGAAACAGTTCAGGGCTTCGCTGAAGATTTCCATTCCCTTCCCCTTTCACAATAAATTTCAGTGAAACTCCTTGCACTACCTGCCCACCTGCCAAGGAGCACAGAGAAAGCCCTCTGAAAGGAAATAATGCTGTGGAAATGCACTGTTGGTAGAAATGACACCATATTGCAGGAGACCCCTTTGACTAAATTAAACAGACAGTAAGATATTCATGGGCTTGTTCATCCTTTTCAGCAACTGACTTACTTCCAGTGGTGACTCTAGTGGTTAACCCCTCTCACATGGCCAGGTTTCTCTGGGCTCTGGCTGACAAGCGGGGGGGGGGGGGGGGGACTGAGGTTAGAGCAACTGCTGATGTCACCAACCTCCAGATGTCTGTCCTGCTTCTTCTGCTTCTCAGTCAGCTTTTGAACCCTGAAACTTATAGTCCAAAGAGACACTGATTGACAAGTAGCCCTGACATCTGTGACATGATGGAGGGCAGCCAGCCATGAGGACACAACCCATCCTGGTCTCAGGTATCCCGGGGACCCACTGTTTCTTGGGCCCCAGAATATTTTTTCTTGTATCATTATACCTGCATATTGCATACAAAGTCTTTGCAACATCACAGAAGCCTGATGGCACTTGAGGTTAGAGCAGATATGAGATATAAGCATAGAGTTGTGGGAGGGGACTCAGAATAGTATTTCCTCTCTCTTTTAGAGGAGATGTCAGAAACAGCTTCTTGTTTCAATGCTCTCGATAGGAGAAATTAATATGATGAGTTTTGATAGTGGAAGTACTGTGTTTCTTTTCCCTCCTGAAATATAACCCTTGATTAATTGCTGTTTATGGTTATATGTGCAAGCAACAATTCCAGCTTCATCTTTTGCCTCCCACTAGTTTTTTTCAGTGGCTCCTTATCTCCCTCAGCAGACTTGAATGAAGATGACTCCAAAGAGGAAAGAGTTATATAAAGAAAAATTTTGCCTTCCCTCAGGAAACAAACAAGCAAACTAACAAACAAAATTGAAAACCTCAACATGTCATGAAGACTGGATGTGTAATGTGTGATCATTTGCTTGTGCTCTGGCAAGTTGTTTAAAACTAGGAGGTGGAGTTGAGAAAGGCAGGAATATTACAAGTGATGTGTCTAAACCAAGGGGAAGAGATGGGGCAGGTGGAAAGGCCAGGCCTTTTTCCTTCAGTGACAACTTTTGCCGTGGGAGAAAAGACTTTAGAGGGATTAGAGAGCAGGAAAAAAGGAAGCCTGGAAGACGCCAGCTAGAAGTGGACACAGAGGTGATGGAGCTACAAGACTAGCGTGAACAAGAAGGAAGAGAGGACAAGAAAAATGACTCCTCTGACCTAGGAGTATGGAAAATTTTGAGCAAGTGGAGGAAGTAGCCCCTTCCACTGGTGGGGCTGGATATGAGAAAATGAATGTCATTTCTTGACAACCTTACTAAAGCTAGCTAAATCAATATAAATTCGTTGAAGGATATCTGTTTAAATATATTGGCTTTGTTTGTGCATGTAAAGAGGCTTTTAGAATTACTTTGGCTAGACTGGAATTTCAAAGAAAGAAAAGAGCAGATATGTGCCTAAAATGTTACTTTTAAGTGGGTTCTGAGTGTTCAGCTCTATGGCAGCTTTGAAAACCCTTATGTCAATGCAGTTGACCATGGTCACCTGGCTAATCTGCTGCTCCAGTCCATGGGCAGGAGTGTTAAAGAAAGCTTTAGTATAAAATATTGGTTTAATTGTCAATGCCTATGCTTTCAGGGGAAAGCTGTGGGCAAGTTTATGACTTAAAAAATAGAAAGGGCAGCCCTTTGACAAATGATTTGGGTAATTAAAAATGGCAGGGGCCAACATAGAAAGGTGGGGCTAAGTGCCAAAAAGTAAATAGAAACCTGAATGACAATGTATAGGTGACGTATGTGCTTTAATGAATATTGTGTTGAGTAAAGCTTCTAATTAGACACCAAGGAAAAACACTCTGCTTAGCCAGCACATAAAACATGTTCTATAGTGGTCTTAAGTATCACAGACCAATGATAGAAAAAAGAAAAAAGCCCCAAAACCAAAAAGCACAATGCAGTCAATTATTCAGGTTTATCTTAATAAACATGATAAAAGATTTATCTTGCATAGAAACATTTTGCTTCTGAAAAGAAAAAGAGGAACCATCAGAGTCCTTGGCAAATTGCAGCAAAGTGATTAGAGCAATAGGTATTAATCCATACAAACATAGAACACTGTGTTTTAGACATTTGCTGCAACTGTATTTCAGGATACAGTGGGTCATTATTGTTCAGGAGCTACTTGGGAAGCACAAATTTAGATCGCTTGTGCCTACAAACATTTTAAAACCTAATAATTTGTGTATACTGTGATGATAGACTGTAGCAACTGCCAGACAAGTATTGGAAAGTTTTTGACTATGAATAATACACTGTGAAAAGGTTCAGAAAGGAGCCATTAGTGAAAAGGGAAAGTGAGCAGAAATTTTAAGCACCAGATACACACGCATTGCAGTTAGTTATTAATGGCAGAATAAGTCCCTGCAGTGACTAAAGTGGATTTAAGCATCATGATATGTTATGGTGGTGAATTGCAATGATTTCTCTGATGCATTTGAATTAATAAGTCATAAGAAATTACTATGTACTCCAATCTCTTAAAAGATGAAAAACTAGTCGAGTTTATCTTGGCATTTGCATGAGAGCAGCTGAAACATAAAAATAGATCTGTACAAATGTGTATTGGAATTAGTGGTTCTGTAAGTAATAAGTAAGTGACAGTTCCAAAGTATTCAAAATAACAGAAACACAAGAAAAGAGATTAAATGAATTATCACTTCATGCTATACTGATAATAAAACTATTGATCCATGGAATCAATCAGTACCTCTCAAAGAGGCATTGAAGAAGTTCCTTTAAATATGAGGTGAGTTTCCCATTCTTTAGTTCAGATAAATCATGCACAGGAGTTTTGTCAATTACATTTTCAAAGAACCAAAATTAAATGTAAACTGGAAATTTAGAGAATGTCTCCGAACCACAGTTTTTTGAAGACTGAAAAGTGTGTTGGAGCAAAATGGGACATTTCCTCAAATGGCTCTTTTAGAAATAAAGACTAGACCCTGGAAGTTACTGATAGCTCTTCCTGCTTTAACGGGTTTCACCGATACTTAGTACCTTTGAGGCTCGGGCCAAAAGAGTGGCTAGTCTCTTAGCTTACGTTCATGGACTCAGGGAGGAAGCTTTCAATGTTTGGTGTATACTTGACTTTGAATGTTCACACAATCCGTGCACCTGCACGTTATGTGCAGTAAGACTTACGAACCTCTCAAGGCAGATGCTCTAAGCAGAAGGGAGAGTTAAGAGGGAAGTGGAAATTAGATTAAGAGAGAAATGTTTTGTTAGTTTGCATGCAAGGGTGGCTTCAGTGAGCCCTACACCCTCAGCCAGTGTAAATCACTGTCACTCCAGAAGTGATTGCACAGAAGCTGTCAAGTGACCACAGCTGAGAATCCAGTCTTCTTCTTTTTGTAGCATCTTTGCTCCCTTAAAATAGTGATAGTGAACAAGAGAGCTGCAGGATGACCTGGGTGGGCTGGTACGGTATGCCGGCTTTGTGCTATATCCCAGTCAGATTTCCCTTACAAAATCAGTTTATTTGGCCCAGAAAGATCACCATAATGTAAGAGAGAAACTGTGGCAGTTTAACAGTGTTGGAAGCTCCTGTGTTACTGCTCTTCTGCTTGCCACTGGCATGTGGAGTGTGAAATGGCCAAAAAGAGAGGGCAGTGCTTGTACTGGGCATATGCTGCAGTAATCACCAGCCTATGTTTCCATCCCCCTAAGGCAACCAGCCATTAAATAAAGCCAAAACAACTCCATTTATCACAGAATCCTGCCTTCCAAAGGTGCTCCTCATGCTTGGAGGATTTCTAAAGGAGAACTTCATGCCTATTCCCATATCCCTAATATACCCTGTGCTATAAATGTATAAGGATTTCTCTCAAGAGATTCATATGCAGGCAAAAGCAGTGTTTTACCAATTAGCATTATAGTACTGGGTTTAAATAGCTTCTGTTGTTTACAGATGGACTGTCAAGACTTTTCCTGGTCTATGTCTATTTTTAATAGCAGCATAATCAATTAAATTGACTACATGTGTTCAAAACTGCTACGAGAAGCCTATTACACAAATACAGTTCATTTTAAAAAGCCGTTAATGGGAGTTACTCATTGAGAACCGAAATAAAATGCAGAGTACCATGGGCCATGAAGACATTATTCATTCATGACAACATGACTTTGTCTTTGATGAACTCTATACTGTACAAAGAAAGCCACTGAAAAGTTACATGTGGCGACACAGCAGGGACTGGTGCTGACAGTGAAAATATAGTAACCACTAAAAAAGTATCTCAACTGTAACTGCACCTGTCACACACAGCTTTGGTGGGATTGGCGGAAACTCTAGTAGAAAGAAAATACTTTGGCTTTACTAGACCATCTGTGAGAGCCATGTGTTTTGCAATAGCTGGTTTTTAGTCAGAACTAGAAATCTATGTCAAGTACAAATGCTAAAGCAGCCAACAGGGAGACAAGGCAGCAGCTTTGGGATTCGGAGTGGCATGGTGCAGCTGGAGTACACTCTGCTGAGATTCCTAATGCCCAAACATATGAAATGTTATCAGATAGAATTAGGGTTCCTTTCTTCCCCACCATTCTCAGACATTCAAGAATGAATTTAGATTTTGCTGGCCTTCTTTCTCCAAACAAATGGATTTATTAGGTTGGTTGGTTAACTAAAAGGAGTCATAAATATGAATACATTAGAGAAAGAGAGAGAGAGCGATTGTAATTGCATGCATTGTAAAACTTCAATTTAAACTCTGATTAACCAAAACTCATGGGTTGTCTCACTCACTGTAGGACAGGAACAGACCAGTTTGCTGACTGAAACATCTCTATTCTAATATCCACTTCCAGTGGAAAGCAAAGCATTGGAAAGAGGGACAGAGAAGGAGGAATAGCACACATAGGGGAGCTGGTCCTGTCATGCAACCAGGCCATATTACTAGTTGCAGAGCTAGGAGCTGGAAAGCACTCCTTGGTCCCACAGTTTATCGATATCTAGAGCCAAGTAAAAGGTTGACTATTTTCCACTCCTCATGTCTCCCTGAGCTGGATTCCTATGCAGCTGAGCAGTTGCAAGAGCTTATTTAGGAACTGGATAGGTGAAAAACAGGAGAGTCCTCCCAGCACCCAGCTCTCTGCACTCCTAACCGGGGAGACCATTTTTCTACATGCCTGACTCTCTCTGGCGGAGGAGAGCAAAGAGTTTGTAACTGACATGATTTGTCACATGTTGCCACTGCCTCTCCAGGTTGGAGAATGCTGAAAGACCACACTGTGATTTTCATCAGTATGTTGTCATTCAAAGCTAAGTAATTCTGAGTGAGAATTCTGTTTCTGTTGCTGATTTATGAGTACTTCATGGTGAATATTCTCAACCCACCTCATTTTGATTTTATATATGTGTCTCTCTGTGGCTTGATATTTTCTAGCTCTTGTTTAAATAAGCATGGCTCTTAGAAGCACTTCAGCTCTGCCAGACCTTATTAATACAAATTAGAAACTCTTTTTTCCGTTATTAGGCTGCAGTGTTCACTTAGAATGTGATGTTTCTGTGCTCACTCCTATCACTAATTAAACTCATTGGAATATTTGAGAGACATACAAACACTTACAGTCTGCAGAAACAAGGAAAGTGAATATGCCTTGAAAGCTAGGCAGGTCTTCACAGAAACTCTGTCTCAAGTTACCCCTCAGATGTGGCCACAAACGTGCCCTCTAAGGTTCAGCATTCTCCAGAGTATCACATCAATCATGTGCCTGATCTGCTATAAAATTAGCCACGCTGCAAGGCTGCAAGTGCAGATTTAGAGATTAGTCAGCAGAGAGGTCCCAGATCCTGTGTTTAGTAAGGGAGACAAAAATGGATCTTGTATCATGTGCTAAAAATGGCCAAATCTCTACCTTCAGGAAATCAAGGTAAGGGAAAGCCTTAATAAAGTTTATTGGTTCTGTCATATATGTCATATATGCACCTGCCAGTAATCACCACCTCTGTTTTACCTGGATGTAGTCCAAGACATCTAGCTTTCATCCAGGATAGAAGGGTAATGGAATGGAAATTAAGAAAGCTTGCTTGATACAGATTAGAGCAATTTTTATAATATGCTCCTTTGCACCTAATGTAGGGAGATATAAAATGCCAGAATAATTGTTTAATTGTAAAAAGGGAGTCCAGACTTCATTCCAGACAGGATAATAACTAAATCTTGTAGACACATGTGAATGCAGAAAGGAGATTATATCAGTTATGTATATGAGTAATTTAATATGGAGCAAAATATGTGAGCAAGCAATTGTGGGGAAGATGAAAAGTCACATTGCATAAAAGTGCCCAGCATTACTTTGTGAATTAGCAATGCTGTATGTCATTCAACTGTCAGAAAGAATCAAGAATGTCACCGTGACAAATTCTTCATAGGCATTACAGAAGGTTCTGCTGTGCTTGAGATTAATTCAGCTGGCTTCTAGTGAGCCTTAGTAAAGCAGCAAGAGGTTTGCAGAGAAAAATCCTTTCGGAAATTTACCTTTAGTATATAATCCAATTCCAATGCTAAATCCTGGACATATACCAAACTTATGTCAGCAAACCTGGATTTGATGGCAAACAATTAACTTGAGCAAAATATATACATTTAAATTATGTTGCCTTTTGGTTTCAGTAAGCATTATTCAATGGTACAAGACAAAAATACCCCAGCACTTCCCACTGCTCACTAGCAGGAGAGAATCAAATGTACTTTCTGAGGTTATGAAAGGCGTACAAGTGGGTGCATATATGAAAATGCTAAATTATTCTTCTGAAAGTTTCCTTTCATATCACAAAGAGAATGAAAACCAAAAGAATTGCTACAATACCACAACAGGGAATATTATTAGAATTAAAAATATGCTGTCCAAAATTTACAAATATGAAAAATCTCAATTAAACTCAATCGTTAACCAAAAATAGATAAAAAAGATTCAAAGTTTTCTTTGCATTTTCCAGTAGTTTCTGTTTAAGTGTTTTCAGTCATGAATGAGAATGGGAGCACACAGAAGTCCTATAAAAATTATTAGGAAAATTCAGTGCTAAGTGGAGCAGATCTGCTGAAAATGGAAAGAGCCACATTTTATTCTCAGCTTCATCCTTGCAATTGCAGGGTAATATTGTTGAACACAGTGGTATTTTTCTGGATTTATATTAGTGGATATGTGCCAGTAGAGCATACCTGACCCAGGAGATTTGAATATCTATATATTCAGGAAATCAAGATATTGGAAACATCAGCTACTAGTTAGTTTACTAACAATGAAGATCATGAACATATGGTGCATTCGGTCAGGTTGTGTGTGGAAACCGTGTTAATTCCAGAAAATCAGTGTTATCTTCCTGACCACTGTAACTAGCTGATATATGTTACAAAAGCCAAAATATGGATAAATTTACAGCTAGCTGGAGGTGGCAGCTTCTGGGCTGATGAATAACAAATACACCTTGTCTTATTTCAGTAAGGGGAAGGTACACAGTTCTCTTGTCAATCAAAAGTGAAATCAGAGTGTTTCTGGCCACCTGAAAGTCTAAATCACAAGCCAAGCAGAATTATGCAATTATTACTATTAATTAATATTAATAATTGGTATTATTAGGTTTTGATATTCATTGGGAGTGGTCATAACTGCTAAAGTCTCCCAGTTAATGGTTATGAAGACCAGTTTTACATGGTTGGATTGGGTTTTACTAAGAAATTATCCCTTCTTAGAGTTGCAGCAGGGAGGCAACAACCTTATTCTACTAATGACATGAGGGTGCTACCGGGCAAGCACATGAGCATGTAACGCCCATTTCGTCAACAGGTATGCTGTACATACTGTGCCAGAAATGGCATAGGACTAAGCTTTGTGGAACTTCTGTGCATAAAAGAAGCTCCTGAAAATGAAGCTTTTGACCCTTGTGAGCCCCTTGGATCTCTCTGAAAGGAAGGAACAGAGCTGACTTCTTGCAGCTCCATTTTGATCCTTCCCGTGCTGCTAACCTGAGCCAATACCTGGGGTATACAGTCAACTCTGCTGAATATTTAGAGGATGCATTTGCATCAGAATGAATCTCTTGTCCATAAATAGGAGAATATTTCCTGGCAGTGCTGTTAGCTACATTATTCTAAGTTACATTCATGTATACTAAGTACATTCATGTCTGGAGGCTGACTTAATGGGGCCAGAGACAGACACAAAAGCTAGCTGATGTTGGGATTCATTTTCTACTATTTTCCTGATCACATTGCCAAACAGAGAGTGTAGAAATTGAGAGGAAAAGAGAAGGAGAGTTTGAAGGAACCATATGGCTCAGAGCCCTGGCCTCTAAAGTCTTTCTATAGAAGATATTTAATTCAAAAGTGCTTGCAATTACTCTGTATTCTCCTACTTCTTGCAATTTATTTTAATTTTCCTTTTATAGTTTCTTTTGTACTTTCAGTTTCTGTGCATTCTAACTATAAAAATATAATTCAGTTTCTAATCCATCCCTTTTCTGTATTTTTGCAGGGGGATTGTAGTCCTTCTTTACCATTTTGCCTCTTAATTAGTAAAAACTCCAAGTACTGCACTTCAATCCTAAAGCAGTTTCATCCCCTTCCCACCAGAAATCTTACAAACTACTTTCCTGTTTTTCTAAGCTTACATTAGAAAACCATACTTTGTCCTGCTGTTGTCCAAATCTTTTCAATCTTTCAGTTAAAAAATAAAAATCTCTCACTTTTGACACCCCATTTTTTTTTCTCAGCATTTCTTCTATGATTTCCTTGCTGCTCATGAAATCTAAATCTAAAATAGCATCATTGTTTCACTGGCTATTTTTTAAAGAAATTTGATAAATACAAATTACCATCAATATCTGGGCCTTATCATCCACAGTGCTGTGTAAGGGTTTGGGGATTTTTTCCACGCAGCATGTATTTGTGAAACTGACATTTCTTTTAATGATAAAATTCCTTTGTATGTATTTATCTCAAAGTATTAGCTAGGTCCATATCCAGCTCAGAAAAGTATGTAATATCGTTTATAGTAACCTTTTTAAGGCTAATCTTTATCCAAAAAGATTCAATTTTATCCTTGCTACCACAACACAATTCACTCCATTAGTGACTTAAACAATCCTCAGTGCAACCACCTCTTATTTTTCTTTACTGTCAATATATCAATGCTTTCGTTCCAATCAGAGTTACTGTTCCACCATTTTCCCATTTTTTCTGCATTATCTTCTTTCATGATTTTTACTAGGAATCATACAGCTCATTTTAGCACCTTCCACCTACCCATATCTAACCCATTATATATAACCCATATACCCATTCCAGCTCCCAGCTGGAATATGTATGTTCTTGTGTGTTCTTTCACTCGCTCCTGAATCTTAGTATATAATCTTTCAATAATAGAATATAGATTGTTTCAGCCTCTCGCAAAATGTGTACATGGTATAGAGATTATCTGAGTCTCTCTCGACTTTCTCCTCTTATTACCTTATTAAAGGTTTATATCCTCTTGGAAAAATCATGTTCAATTCAATCTCAGGAAACTATTTGTCAGCCATTCAAAGGGAGGCTGTCCCTTGAGAAAAGCCCCTACCCGTGAAAGTTTCCTAGTAGTTGAACATACCAAATCACCAGGAAATTACCTACTAGTTTTCAAAATCTTGAACCAGTTTGCCCTTCTCTTGGGATAGGAATGATCCCTGAGCCCTCCTTTCTTTGACCACATTTTCCAAGCAGATTATATTGTTCATTGTCTATAGCAAGAACGTTGCCATTTGCTGCTTGATGTGAAGAACAGCGTGGCCTCTTTCCCTCTTTATGTCTGCTTCCTCTCCAGCTCTGAGCCTACCTAACGCGCCAGCAGGCAGCACCTTTTTGATTCTCTTTTGTAACAGGCCTGCTTTTTCTCTTAGTAATGAGGTTCTAGTGATATGCTGATGCTAACAAGAGACAAGTCTATTACTCATTGGTATTCTTTCTCCTGTTCGTTTCTCTTTCTGCGCTTCACCTGCCTCACAAGCATTCTTCTATCTTTCCTGGATGCTGTCTCTGAAGAATGCCAGTCTCATTGTCTGTTCATTTTTGTCTAGTTATTCTTTTCTTCTGTATTGGTATCCCACTATATTGTGCTGCTGTTTTCACTTTTTTTTTTTTTTAAGAGACTGAGCTTACTCCAATGTTAGCATTCCCTTTCACATAGCCAGTCTTTCTTCTCAGTCGCATACTTCCAGTGTTCCCCTTTCTTCTATGGAGATTTTTCTTTGGGGGCCTCTTGTATGCCAGGTAGCTGCACATCATCTCAGCCTTTCTTTCTATCATATCCTTAGAGCTCTGTTTGAAGTCTATCATTGTCTTCATTTGCATTTCTAGGACCTGAAACTTCTCCTCCAGGACCTGTTTCAGGAAATATCTTGTATGACAAACAAGCTCTAAAATAATGTTGATCCCACAACTCCTACAGAGTATGTCAGATGCAGTGAGGAAGGCTAAGGCCCAGTTGGAATTGAGTCTGGAAAGGGATGTCAAGGACAACAGGAAGGACTTCTTCAAATACATCAGCAGCAAGAGGAGGACTAGGGAAAATGTGGGCCCACTAATGAATGAGGCAGGGGGCCCTGGTGACAAGGGATGCAGAGAAGGCAGAATTACTGAATGCCTTCTTTGCTTCAGTCTTCACTGCTAAGGGCAGCCCCCAGGAATCCTGCAGCCTGGATGTGAGGGATAAAGTCCAGAGAGGGAAGACTTTCCTTTGGTTGAGGAGGATAGGATTAGAGACCTTCTGGGCAGGCTAGACATTCACAAATCCATTGGCCCGGATGGGAGGCACCCATGGGTACTGAGGGAGCTGGTAGATGTTGTTGCCAAGCTGCTCTCCACCATCTTTGAAAGGTCCTGGAGAACTGGAAAGGTGCCTGAGGACGGAGAGAAAGTCAATGTCACTGCAGTCTTCAAGAAGGGCAAGAAGGAGGACCCAGGCAACTCTAGGCTTGTCAGCCTCACCTCCATCCCTGGAAAGGGGATGGAACAGCTCATTCTGGATGCCATCTCCAGACATATGGAGGATAAGAAGGTGATCAGGAGTAGTCATCATGGATTCACAAAAGCGAAATCCTGCTTAACCAATCTGATAGCCTTCTGTGATGTAGTGACTGGCTGGGTAGATGATGGCAGAGCAGTGGACGTTGTGTACCTTGACTTCAGCAAGGCTTTTGACACTGTCTCCCAAAACATCCTCCTAGAGAAGCTCAGGAAGTGTGGGTCAGATGAGTGGATAGTGAGGTGGATTGAGAACTGGCTGAGAGGCAGAGCTCAGAGGGTCATCATCAATGGCATGGAGTCTAGTTGGAGGCCTGTGGCTACTGGTGTCCCCCAAGGCTCAGTCCTGGGTCCCATCCTGTTCAACTTTTTCATCAATGACCTGGACGAAGGGACAGAGTGCCTCCTCAGCAAGTTTGCTGATGATATCAAACTGGGAGGAGTGGCTAAAACACCTGAGGGATGTGTTGCCATTCAGAGAGACCTGGACAGACTGGAGAGTTGGGTACAGAGGAACCTCCTGAAGTTCAACAAGGGCAAGTGCAGAGTCCTGCACCTAGGGAGAAAGTCCAAGTCCAAGCTGGGAGCTGACCTGCTGGAGAGCAGCTCTGCTGAGAAAGAACTGGGAGTGCTGTTGGATGACAGGTTAACCATGAGCCAGCAATGTGCCCTTGTGGCCAAGAAGACCAATGGTCTCCTGGGGTGCATGAGGAAGAGTGTTGCCAGCAGGTGGAGGGAGGTGATCCTGCCCCTCCACTCAGCCCTGGGGAGGCCTCATCTCAAGTCCTGTGTCCGGTTTTGGGCTCCCCAGGACAAGAGAGACATGGAGCTACTGGAGAGAGTCCAGCGTAGGGCTACAAAGATGATCAGAGGCCTGGAGCATCTGTCCTATGAGGAAAGGCTGAGAGAGCTGGGCCTGTTTAATCTGGGTAAGGGAAGACTGAGGGGGGATCTTATCAATGTGTATAAATACCTGAAGGAGGGTGTCAAGGTGACAGGGCCAAGCTCTTTTCAGTTACCCCCTGTGACAGGACAAGAGGCAATGGGCAGAAATTGAAGCACAGGAAGTTCCGCCTGAAGGTGAGAGGGATTTCTTCCCTGTGAGAGTGACGGAGCACTGGACCAGGTTGCCCAGAGAGATTGTGGAGTCTCCTTCTGTGGAGATCTTCAAGGCCCGCCTGGATGCAACCCCGTCTAATACGCTCTAGGCGACCCTGGTGAGCAGGGAGGTTGGACTAGATGATCTCCAGAGGTCCCTTCCAACCTTACCCATTCTATGATTCTGTGATCTCCATGGCCTGTGCCATATTTGGAGTTTCCTTTGTTGCTGCAGTAGCTGCCATCTCCGTATACCTTCAGATTTCCTAATATGAGAAATTCCACGTGTTCACTCTGACTCTCCTAATGGACAAGCAAATTCTCGTCTGCTGCCCTCTTGACAGATTACTCTGCATTCCTGTTTTTTAAAACTCTCTGCTGAAGGTGGTGCTGCCCTCAATTTGGCTGACATAGGGACCAGCTTCTTATTCCTTCTGTCTTTGCTAACTCAAAAAAATCATATTCTATCATGATCATCACCAAATTTCTCTGCAAAATAGAAGCTGCTTTTAAAGAAAATGGCTAATTAATTGACTACTTCAGTAAACAAAATTTTCTTTAACATAAGCTGTGACTTAGCTGACAAAATTTGTGGCATCTAGCCATGATTTGATAGAATTAGCTAAACTACATATTCCAGGTTTAAAAGAAAGTATACAGCAGATTAGCTGTGTTTACAATATGATAAAGTGACAAAAAGGAACATGACCTGAGGTTCAGCTCATAAGCTTTACCTTATGGAACATAGGTGAAATTTTTATCCTCCAGGGGTGCTAGTGCAATATCTTGCTTAGTTTTGAGAACCTCCTTGCTAGACAGATATTCGTGGTAGGAAGACTTTTTTAAGTAGCAGAAGAAAACCAACAAAAATTAGAGGAATTCTTGCAATGGAAGAGATTTTCTAACACTTAAATTTTTATTTCCCTTCCAAATGATGACCCATGAGGGTTGCAGGATAGCCAGTGATGAGTAAGAAGTCTTGAGATAAACTGAAAAGTGTATTCTTTTAATAGGAAGACACTGCATTAATTCACTCTAATACAAGCTATGTGTTATGGGAAGCCTAATGCAAAGTATAAGAAATTTTAGACTCATATTGATGTAGAGTTTAATAGTATTTCATGAGTGTAACAGTAGAAAAATTATTCCTTTAGAGTAAGATACTGGATATGAAGCTTTTGTCTTTCAAGATTTAATGGGGAAAATCCGCTTATCCCTTTGATCAATCATGGATGACTTAGTCCTTTTTTGTTCAAGTCTGTGAAAATCCATCTGTATAACTTCTATTATGCTGTTAATACCTTTCAGACTTTAAACAGATTGTGGAAAAAAGACGGAAGATTTCTTTCAGTTCTCAATACTATCAAATTCACTGTGTTGTTTAGTAACAGCTTAAGAAAATTAATTGGGAGAACTTTGTGAATCACAGTCAAACAACATAACAATAAGATAATTTAAAACTATAATACTACGTTACATGTTTATCATTCTGCAATTTTCATATGACTATTTTAGAATAAAATATTACAAAAAAGATTACAGCTTTAAATATTCTTCTTACTGTAAGGATCTAAGAAAAGTTAAGATGACAACAGTGCTGATTTTGCAGGCCTTCAGTTTATTTTTTTCCCTTTTGCACCAGAGACAGGGAATTTTTACCAAATTTTGAAAAAAAAACAGTAGCAAACCTAAGCTATTTTGTCGTCCCCCCCCCAAAAAAAAAAAAAAAAAAAAAGAAAAGAAAAAAAACTTCATGAAACCCTACAACAAAAGGTGAACAGAAGCAGGAAATGGAAAAGAATCTTTAAAAAATGGTCAGCACTTCTTAGGGCAATTAAAAAAAAAAAAAAAAAAAAAAGGATAATCATACTGATCCCAGTGTGAAATTGCAAAACCTGCATTTGCTACCTGTGTCGGTATGAAGTCCTGGGAAATTGTGCATAGCCTACATGGAAAGCTTGTTAGGCTATGCTACTACTGATATTGAAACACCCATATATACTGATATGCCAGCTAGTTAAATTAAAGCTACCTCAGGCACATCTAAACATGATCTAGTAGTCCTCCAATTATATAGTGTTGCTATATCCTAGACTGAGAGATGAAACAAGTGAGAGTAATTCAATATTAAGAGAGTCCAAAAACATTTTGATGTGCCAGCTTCATTGGTGGAAGCCAGTACAGTGACCTGGCAAAGGCAGAACTAACTGTATCAAAAAGCCCACCTGGCATGCATTAGAATAGGCAATGTGCCCTAAAAGGCTGACCACAGTGAACGTGAAAGGTGTAAGAGAGTGGGGACTAGCTGAAGGCAATGCCATTAAAGCATATACCAAAACAAAAATGTAAAAGAAAATACCTGAGTTAAAAAAAAAAAAAAAAAAAAAAAAAAAAAAGTCCGAGGCAAAATGATAATGATGACTTGGACAACACCAGCAGCCCTTAGTTGCTTTAAACTCATTCCTTTCATTTTTTGTTTTCTAAGGGAATTTGTCAATGTGGGAACTAAGCGGAAACTTGAGTGAAGACCCTGAGGTTTGGCCCCTGGAAAAGACAGTATCAGTGTTAGCAGCCATGAATGAATTATCCACTGCTAAGTAGAGATGAAGTGCTTTATCTGCTCATTATGGGCAAGTACTGATAAATGATTGTATAATTAAAATGAAAATTGAGTCCTGTGCTGCACTTACTCTGGTATGAAGCAGCATGCTGAGGTGGGGGAAGTCCTCCTGCTCCCACAACTGGCTTAAGGATAGATATCCATTCCCAGCTCATCACATCCAAGTTAATCATTTGATCATCTTCCTCCCTATAATTTCCTTCATTACATTCTGTGAGATCAACAAACACTGGAGGAACAAAGTGTTTCTATCGGTAAGAGGTTTTGCCAGGTGGTCTTAAAATCTGATATTTCAGTTATACTGGTAGCAGCTGGAAAAAGTACTAACTGGTGAAATCATTTAAGATTTACATCATTAACACAAAGAGTGGCCCCTTGTATACTTAAAACATAGGAAAATGGAAGTTTGGGAGGAAATTTATGGTAAAATAAAATGATTCACATTAAAGTAAGTTCTTAACATAAATAAAGTATAGTAATAATGTTGTTATAACAGTGACAGTCTAAGCATATAAGTCAATCTAGGTTTACAGGGAGAGGCAAAAGCTTTTACTGGACCAATGAGATCACTGGGGAAAAAAACAGAGAAGCTTTTAGGCACATAACTCCTTCTTTACTTCAGAGTTTGGTAGTTGGCATACAAACTGGACCATTGCAGAAATAATTATAAGAGCTGTGTTTAGGCAATTGATCTCATCAATCATTAACAGTTACAAATATACATAGTCTTTATAGTTAGCAGGAAGAAAAGCTCTTTAAATCTTGAATCACTAGCTAGAAACTGCTCTCACATTCCAGAAATCCTTAGTAACTAAATTGATTTAAACCCCAAATTCAGCTCAGCTGAAAGTCTGGGTTTTTAACATCTAATAATATGAGAAATGTTTCCATATTTTTACAAAGTTTCCATATCTTTGAATTATTCAGTCGCTTTCTGACATATGTAGAATATCAATAGGTTATTGCTTTACCCAACTCCCGATTAGGCATTAGTTTTTCAATAACTTTCAGTTGGACCAAGGAATGTGAATTGCTAGTACAGAGAAATAGTCAGCCTTCATCTGGTTGATGATCTAATGCCAGAACCTAAAAAACAAGTTAGTAGGATGCTAGCATGGAGAATGCAGAATATGAACTGAGGAAGAGGTATATAATTGTGAAATTTATTCATGGATGGAATGAGATAGGACAATGGGGGAAGATACAGAAAACAACTGGAAATGGGAAATGAGGGTCGTTAAGAGAACATCTGCTTTGTGTCATGATCAACCATGCTGAGACCTATCACAGACCAGAGCTGCTAGGCCTGGGCAGCACAGAGAAATACTGTTGTGATAGTACCCTGGTTCTGAGAATGGTGTTCTGGCTGCATGAGGTCACAGTTCCCAGGCTGTTAAATCCTATTTGGGATAGCTAACTTTATCCTTCTCTTTTATGCTTTTCTCTCCTTCTTCACTTACACATCCAATATGAGATGTCAATGGGAAACTTTGTGCTGAGGAACTTAGTGTGTGCTAATGAATGTAGTGGTTGTTATTATGCAATAAATATTGCAGGGAGTAGGCTGAAATGCTCCTAAACTGCAGCTGGAATTGAACACAATTCTGAACTGCTCCTCAGTTTTACAGGATACGGTGTTGCTGAGCTCTTTGGTGTTAGAGATGTGCAAGGGGACTCCATTTTCCCTTTTGAACTGGCATAGGACTCTTTATGATGGATCTTGGGGAATCAAAATGATGATGCAGTGGTATCAATTTTCTCCAAAAGATAGCAAAGGTCCACTCAGACATAGACATGTGCAGGAGGAGGAAAAGTGGGCTGCTGACTGACTTCTGATCTCTTGCTGGTTTTACTCTGTGTGCTAAAAGCATTTTCTTGATTTACATCAGTGGGAATAAGAGTAAATCTATTTTATGCTTTTTCTACAATCTCCAGTATCAGTGCAGTCAAACACCATTGTTCTCCTGGATCTTATCAGTTGGTAGGAGTGATTTCTTGGTTTAGTAATCACTAGGTAATGTGAAATTTAAGCCTTTATATAATATTGAAATTGTTCCAAATACTTTTAAGGGAGTAGAGACTGCTTAAAGTAGAGTGAATCTTGGACCCATATAACATTTTGTCACAGGAACAATATTGATACAAGGCTGAAAGCATTAGCGTCATGCAGTTCTGTGGGAAACTCAAATCTGCATAATGTTGCAAAGTGGTAAATTGTCAGGAGAGGTTCATAGTCTCTCTTTAGAACACTTTCAATGTTTTCTCACTCAAAAATGGATGTTAGAAGATAAAAGTCATGTCCAAAATGCTTGCCAAACATTGCACTAGGAGCTAAGTGATCTGTTGTACTCTGTAACAGTGAGGCACTGAGTAACAACAACATGACACAAGATTATTCTAATGAAATGTCTGCAGGAAAGAGGATTTTGAGATTTTTGGTAAGCTTTTCGTCTTACAGAAAAAACAGACAATAGTGTCTACAAATTATTTTTTCACAAATTTTTATTACTACTGTGTCTGGAAATGTGTTAGTATTTTTTAATAACTTTCACTTAACCTTAGCTATTTTACACATATTCAATGTGCAAAATAAGAATAAGAACTGCTTAGGGTAGAGGATTGAGACTGTAAGGAATAGGGCATTTTGTTGTGCATATGACTGGTTAATAAAATAATTCCAACCAGAAGGTTTACAGATTAGCTCCTGATTAGTTTTCCAATAATGAATGTAAAATAAATAAATAAGTGGAAAAGCCTTTACTTATTCTGGACTCATACAATATGCCTCTGGGTACAAATGTTTCCTAAAGCACTCTCAAGAAGTAGAGGTGAGGGAAAGAGGGAAAAACAAACACCTGTGAATTTTCTTAGACCATAAATACAGTGTGTTTATATATTACTGGCTGATATTTCACTGCTATAAATAGCACTAGTTCCACAATAGTTACTGCACCACCTGAAGGCAGTGAAATTATACTGAAGTCATCTAAACATCTGGTTCAACGGGCATCGGGATCAAATTCATCTTAAGAGCACATGGTAAGCCATGCGCTATAGTAGCAAAACAGAGAAATCTCCTGGGAAATTATCCTTAAGAGGAGTCTCTGGCATTTTGATCATATATGGTATGCAGTTATTCTTATCATTGTTGATGTTTTTTCAGAAGTATTTTTGATCTATCACAGGCTTCAAGCATTCTGAAACAGACCCTCAGTTGCCTGCAGGTCACAGCTGAGCTATCAGCTTATTCTCTGCCACCACCACACTTTCCATGATTGCTGCCTCAAGTCTCCAAGTGACCCACATGCATCAGTCTGCTTCTCTGGTTTCTCCAGTATTATTTGCAACAACAATGTTAATCTCCTTTTCCAACCAAGGAACATGTTAAGGTTTTCAGCAGCACTACATCTCAAATCTTATGGTCAGCGCAACTGATTGCTGATGACTCATATTTTTGGTGGGAAATCTGAGATATTTCCCAGCACACCTTCTGATTGTGCCGGGCTGTGGCTGACAGTGGCCTAAAGAAGCATACAAGAAAGTTGGCTGTGGGAAGATGAGCAAAGAGGGAAGACATGGGATCACCAGGGAAACAAGAGCTGTTTGAGGACAGAAGAATTCAGACATAGGCTTAAGTAGCAGTGGCCACAGCTCTGAAGGAAATTAACGGCACATGACACGTTGTGCTGCCTCCGAGAAATACTACTGTGATGAAGTACTGTGATGCAACTTGTTAATTGAGGGGGTGCATTGTTTTTGTTTTTAAAGATCTTACAAAATCTGAGGTCTTCAAATGCCTCTATGCAAACCTCCATGTAACGTGACAGATAAAATCCTCCACTAACTATAGTTGTAATCTCCTTTGCATGCGCATTTACCCTTCAAACCAAGTAAATGACAAGAATAGGATATTTAAGTCCCCAACCAATTTAGCCTCACATTCCTGTCACTTCTTTGATATTGATTATACTTTTAACAGGTTATTTTATTTTTCTGCCTTTCACCCATTATAAAATTTTAGTCAAAATAGCTGAAATTACTCAAGTGATTCTGAGCTGACAAAAAAGTCCTTTAAAAAGTGTGAAAAATCTTAACTCAGTGTATTTTTTCATGTATCCATCATTTGGATACATGGAAATTATGATGCAAAATTTGACTTTTCATGTGATACAGATTTTTTCACGTTTTGAACTCAATCTCTGACCATTACACTAAGAACCTTTGTGTTTGTTTATGTAATGGGAAAAGTTCTACAGCACCTCTGAATTGTTTTTCGGTTTTGTCCTTGTATGGTGCCAGTTCTTTGTTGTTAACCAGATTTACACAGAGACTATGACAGTAACCCGCGCAGCCTGTAATCTGTCAAGTCTGTCCGAAACGTCCTTCAATTGCCTTTGCAATGTTAATGCATCTGTATAAAGCCCCTTGTTGTGTAAAATATATGCTCCATTTTTGATTGTCCTCCTTATACTCAGAGCAAATTTCAAGATACTTTAGTAGGTGTATGCAAATGCAGAGAAAGATTCCAGGCTCTCCAACATATCTTTTTGTGCCTTTTTGCTGCTACAATAATTGCTTTACATTTCTCATTTTTGTGCGATATGGCTGATAATATGAACACAGGAAAAAGTGGTAACCTTCCTACTTTCTACTTTTCAGCTCTTTTTTGTGACATAATCACCAACTGGTCTTTTCAGGTTTGTTTGTTTGAAGTTTGTTTTATATTCAGTTTCTAGTTTTACAGATGAAGATCAGTTTTTATTAAGTTGCTGTTAAAAAAAACAGTGGAAAATTCGAGCCAAGGATTTAAATGAACAGATAAGACAATGGCTCAAAAATGTCCATATGCAGCATTAATTGCTTCCATATTCTGTTCTTTCAAGCATTTGAGAAAATGACACAGGTTTTGGCCCTTTTAGAAATTACTGTCAGCTGTTTTCTGTGAAGAAAAATCATATTGTTTACTACCAACAGTCCATTAAATAGAAGATGATTTCCAGCAAAATACTTTGCTGTCTGCTGAGGGTCTCTGCCCTCGTAACAGCCGATGGATTCATTACGCCATGCATCAAGGTATCGCACTTAGCAGCTTGTTGAATGAGGAGCTGCCAACAGGAAGTCATATATAGACATAAATAGACAGAAAGACATGATCTTTGTGTCTTCAAGATTCACATGTCATGGTGTTAGACAGCAAGACCACTTTTTTTTTTTTTTTTTTTTACACTTCTTTTTTTAAAAAGGACAGCTGAAGAATGTAATGGTGATGTTTCTCTCTTGTACTCCTCTTTCTAGGAGTTAAGCATATTCCTCTGGCATGTACCTGGAACTGGTTATACATCTCTTTTCTACCTTTTAAAAGCTCACAACTCTCACTTGTCAAGAGAGTGGTCCACTGCCAACTAGAAGCCCATCTTTGCATGGGCCTTCCTTTTTTCTTTTCTTTTCTTTTTTTTTTTCCTGTTGAAATTCTTCCATTTGTTATAATTCAGTGAAATGACGTTACATATCCTGACATTTTCTCTGGCAGGTTTCCAGGTTCTAGTCTCAGCTTCATCCATGTTTTAAGGCCCCATTTGATAAGCATGCGCCCTAAACCCCTACAGGATAACTAATATATAGGGAGAAGGCAGCCACAGGAATAAACAGCTTTTGAATTCCTGAAGATCTTAGACATGGATCATGGAAAGAAGGGACAAAATCAATCGCCTATAAATATCTCATATGGGCAATATAATAAGCTCCTTATCCCACTGTTGTCACGGATAGAAAAGTTCCCTTAGAGTGAACCACAAACTTCACTCCCTCCAGGCAGACAACTCCAGGCACACTCACTGTGTTTGAGAACTTACAGATTTCTACTAGTAGAAACTCAAATACCATCCATTTCAGATGTCTCCAAGGATAGGCAGCAGCTGAAGAGGTATTTTTATGTTCTGTATATTTGTCCTGACATGTAAGTGAAATATCTAAATCATTTTCTGGATCCATCCTGTGCTCCTCAATTCTTCTTTAACTTTAGGCATGTAAGTAAGGCACTAGTATTTAATAGATAAACAATATTAAGCATGCATGTGTGGTATTTCTTGCTGATCACTGATCATAGCAAAAATTCTATGATAACCCCTGGAAGGCAACACTGAAAACTAACATAGTAAAGTGATCTATCATGTTTACACCGCATTGTAGCATTGTATGTTTGCTTGTGCCCTGAAATCACAGAACGCCATAAGGCTACTCATACCTAAATCTCCAATGTTTGATGACAGCAGATTTTTCCTAGTTTTAGGTGGGTTTTTTTAGCCTAATGTTTCCACCCAGTTTGAAACTGTTCTATAAGTCATTTTTTCCCAGAGAACTACCACAAAATTTACCCGTCTCTTCTTGCTTTGAGATTTTTAGGGTGATTAAGATTTCTATTCACAGATTGAAATAAAAGCACAATATTTTGGCATAAAAATTATTAAAAATTTCTCATTTGCTTCCATAAATGTTTAGAGTATCATTCATCTCTCCCAAATGAAAATGAAACTCAATAACCCTACAAAACCTTTTCAATAAGAGCAACAACAATTCTCTTTGTAGTCCTATTGGTAGATGATGAAGAAAAATATGAAGGTCTATAAATATCATGGAAGCATACACATTAAAAATGGAAAAGACATACTAGATCAATTAGTTAATCTCCTTGCAAATGAAGTGCTATTCCCTACTGCACAATGTAATTTATGCTTTCTATTGCTTATTTGCCACAGCCATTCGATGTACAGGAGAAACTAATTCTCTTTAATGACTGGAAGACCTTTTTGAATGACTGAATTCTGGGAGAAATTAAATAATATGAAATCTACAGTCAACAAGAAAAGCATTGCCTAAAATGCAGAGGGCTATCAGGCATTAACTGGGTTTTATGTTAGGTACCTTTGGAAGGTGTAGGTCTGAACTAGGCATGTCAGGGTCTGCAATGTAGATTCACCAGGTTTTAAATATAAGCCATAGTTAAACTGAAAATCTCAGAGCAAACTGCCCTCTCCCTGTGGATACTGAAGGGTTACAAGTATATGTAAGTCAAAATACAGTTCAGGCTGAAATTATAGTAGCTTAGTAACAAGAGAAATATACTGATGATGGAATGAACCCAGAAATAAATGATGTTAAATTAGCCTGGTAAATGGGCAATTAGCATGAATGTGATGCATACAAATATGCCTCAGGTATTAGCACGCTAATTACTCAGAAGCTTTGTTATTCAGACCTTCCCTGACATTCGTCTTTTTCCTTCGGTTTATAGGTATATGTCATATTGCAGCTAAGTTTTATTGTGGAAAAGCAAAGGGGGACAGTGGATCTCTTTGATAACCATTGTGTAGTATCCTCAACTTGCTCAACATTACCCTTCCCTTGATTCAGCCAATAAAGCCATGTAATACTTTTAATCTTCAAAGGCAGGCTGGGCAGAGGGGAAGGTGCAATGAGCAGATCGGGTTAGTATATAGCCCTAGTGAAACTCAGTACATTAAACCTGGTTGATTAAGCTACACCTTCCATATGCAGATAACCATTTATTGCCGAAACCATAATGAAGACCTAAAAAAAAATAAAATAAAATAGCTTGATCTGTCAGGATCATTAGACTTAGGAGAAATTTTCTGAAGCTGAGATGGATCATTAATGAGCCATATAGTAATTTCATCTTTACGGATTAGAATTTGCCATTATATGAACAGTGGTAGAAATATACTAATTAATTTTTCACTGATGCATCTAAGTAGCCTATACACACAGCAGACAAAATCAGCAGTGAAATCATGGTTTAATTATTTACCTAGCAACAACAAAAACTCAATATGACATCTCTTACTGACTGCATGAACTTAATCTCTTTTCTTCTATTATCCTCTTAGGTGGCTATCACGGCATCAGGAGACAAAAGACAAATGGATTTCATTCATATAATTATAGCTCATCAGAATAGACTTCATGAACAATTTATTTGTCAAATTTGACCCTTCTTCTGTTAGAGAATTATCTGTGAACTGATCATGGTTTTTATTCTTTGGCTGATGAATGGCCTTTTGCAAACACATTTGAGCCTGACTGTAGTAAGTACTCCTTCAAGTGTTTATTATTTAGAATTCTCTTGTTGGATCATGTCAGCTCTCTCTCGTAGTATAATTTTTTACTGCTTGATTAAATATACCACCTCTACAAAGTGGAGACATGCTAAAGAAAACACAAGAGTACTGACATTTTCCTAAGGGAAGAGTGGGTGTTTTGTGGGGTCTTATTAGGAAATTTTAAGGCCTAAAGTAACAGAGTAGGTATAATGGGAAATGGGGATATCAGTTCACCACTATGCTTAACCATTCTATTCCTGTCTCAGTATACCTATTAGTTAAAATGTTGGCCAGATTTCTTAAATTTCAGGACTTTTTAGAAATTATTTAACCTTAAAACTCAAGTCTGCTATATGTAAAGCACACTAGGTGAATATTAATAGTCTTGAGTCAGTGTCAGAAGGAACCTCTCTTATTGTTTGCTAGTAAATTAAAATTTAATGCTCACAGAAAATATTGTAAATGATGTAACACATATAGTAAATATCACTACATGTGACTTCTAAACAACTCTTAGACAGTAAATCTACTTATGTTACTCCTACAGATTACTCTCCTCCTACCCCACCTATATCTGCTACAGATTTCTGGTTAAATGTAGCGGTTTTATGCTTTTTACATTTTTATGCTTTCATACATATACACTTATACAAACTTTGCCCTCCAGTTTCTCAAAGATGACTTCAGTTATTATAAAATAATCATATTGGATTATGTCAATTTCTTGAGATTTTGACATTTTACAAAAAACGTGCAGTTTCTTCTTCCTCTCTTCCTCAAATCCATAAACTCTGTACTCTCTTAAGATAACAAATGTTTTCTGTCTAGTTCCGTAAGATAAGCAACACTGAACTAAATTACCCTACAAGAGGACTTCCCAATAAATAAAGTTGAAATTGCACTCTCATCCCTAAGAAAAGTACTGTAAATTTGGGGAAACTGTTCTCACATCTTTATATATTCTGTTTATCAGTCATCAAGTCTCCAACTTGTAAATTTATGTCTTCCCTACTCATCTGTCAGTGTGCTCTGACTCAGCTAACAAATACAGAATAGGTGTGGAGCCTCCAAAGACTTAGTAAGTAATGACTATCCTTTAAATTCGGGACTTCCTCAACTTCCATCTTTCTGCATCCACGTAGTGACAAATAATATGCAAGATAAAGTGCAGGTCACATCCCATTGCTTCTTTCTCTCCTTATTGCCTTAAACAAAATCAGCTGGTGCAATCTACCATGGACAAGTGACACAGATTGTATGATTCATTTCAAATCAAGGGAAGCAAATAAGAAAGAAAAGTGCTCTGAGATAACACATTGTGTGCTCCTTTGTAACAAACCACATCTCTTCAGCTTCAGATTTTTCTTTAAAAGCATTTAATTGTCTGAGCACTAGATTCACAGAAGCCTCCTTTCATCTGGAATGGTTTCTCAGGCTGGACTGTGGGTTCTGATGGAAATTTTCCTGTGACAAAGACAACCATACAGTCTCATTTACCAACTAATGGCATTTTCCAGTCTCTGAGGCTGTGTCATCTCCCACTAGTGCATTTTCTTCAGCTGGGACACCCTAAAGACATCTCCCCTCTACTCTGCAGCTAATTTTCATGATTTAAGAATTTAAGAAGAATATAATACTTCAAGATTTCTTTTCTTTCTCCACCTTTTGATTGAAATCAGCCATGAAGTTTAACAACTACAAAGGAGATGAAGGCAAACACAAATGCACTCTCACAGATGGTGTGATAGTATAAGTATCATTTCCTTAGAAAATCAAGTGAGAAGAAATGGCCAGGTTCTGCCAGAGCAAAAGATAAATCAGATATCTTAAACAACTGCTAAATCATTGGAAAGTATCAATGAAGTAGCAGGGTAGTGAGAAGAAGAAGAAAAATGTTATTTGGTAAGAAGTAAAACTCCAGAAGCCTGAGCTCCTCAGTGTTTATGTCATAGGCCCTGTACTTCCCACACCATGGTGCTCTCTTCTCCTTCTTGTTTCTTCACGTCTCCTAAAATCCCACCCAACACTACAGCAATGATTTTTCCTCCCCACTCTCCTGTCTTATACACGCCCTGTAGCTCCCTTCCTGCCCCTACAGGATATCCCAAGAGCATTTCAGATCTCCTATACCTTCCACTCTGCATCATCCTGATGTTTTCCACATCTTTTGTCTAACTCTGTTGCCCAGCAGCCAGGAGTTGCATGTGCACCAACTGGCCAAGGTAGTCCTGCACATCAGGCAGCCAGAGGCTATTGCAGGCAAGCTGCACAGTGTGGAAAAGAAGTGCATACACCCCATCTTTACCCCTCTGCTGTAAGCAGCCTCTGATTTTGAACAGGTCTGTGGGAAATTAGCATATCTGCAACACCTGCCTCTGTGAACTTTGGCTGAAACTCGCCAATGGTTTTAAAAGAAAGGTTGTGATCACAAATACCTTGTTTCCTCAGGAAATCAGGCTAAGAAGAGTGCCAGACTCAGAAACTTAGCTTTGAACATAAGAGAAAGATATACTTGGTCCAAGAAAAAGATATACTTGGACACTCTGGTAAAAATAATCGGCATAAAGATCATAAAGATCAGAAGAATTGCAAAAAAAAAAAAAAAAAAAAAAAAAGATAATTGTGATAATTATTTTTTACCTAGCATATTTACTTCAAGTCTCAAGAATAAAAGCTGAGATTTGTAGCTGAAAAGTCAGTGAATTGCTTAAATGTCTAACATAGGTGCCTGTCAGAGGGTAATATAAGAACAGCTGCAAGAGACAACTACTAACTTGAAAGCTTCAAAGCTGTAATGTCACAACAAAACTTCCTCGTTGAGAGATGACGTGGAGAACATTAGATATGCACGTGCACAATCCCTCCACCAGTTTGCATTCAGATATTTAAAACAAATTCAAAGCTCTGCTGGTGTGCATTAATATAAGTGAATGTATTTAGAGGTTTCTAATTTCTTTTATTCCTGCTTGCTGACCTTTCGTTTTCTCTTATTATATATCCATCTTGGATTGTAGAACAAAAACAAGAGATTATTGCTCCCAGACACCACTCCAAGGAGGACAAAAATCTTAAACCACAAGCAGAGTGATTTGCTATCAACTAATTTTATCTGAAATGGTTCTTAAGAATATTATTATTATCTTTACATCAATACTGCATCGTTGCTTTATCGCTCCCCTACACAGTTGTCAGTGCAAGCTGAACAATACATTTCAAATGCCAGTGAAAAGAACATGAGCTGTTTTGTCTTGGGGGATGATAAAGGTCATACAACTTCAGTAATCATATTTTTTCACTTCTAAATATAGGTTAGGAAAATAAAGCACATCAGTACAAGTGTAAAAATGAGACATGAAACAGGGAAGAAAAATAACATTTAATAACTCATATAACCTGTTCAGATGCCTAGATCAGGATGATAACATAAAGGAATAAATAAATAAATTTACATAACATAAGACACACTCTATAAGTCTAGTCAAAACCTGAGTCTGTTTTGTCACTTGAACAATAGTTTTATCTCGATGTACTGTTTTATAATTTCATGTGACCTTGTACTGCAAATAATTAAGTGAAGGAAGAGCAAAGACAGAATTTTGTTCCAAGGGAACTGAATTCTGCCGCATCTCTGGGGAAGACTTTATAACAAACGCAAAATTCTGCTAACTCTAATCAGTAGGTGGTTAAAGACTCTGTGAACGTATGAATCTATCTGCACAAGCTAGGTATGAATTGACTCTAAGACAAATTCAAATACAATATGCAGAGAAATGGTGGCTATTTTGTGAGGAATCCTTTTCTTCTGAGTGTGTCAGAAAAAATCTGAAGTCAGCCAAATGCAGATGGTTGTTCACAAAGTCACTAGAGCAATGGAAAATAGTGCCTTTGAAGCACAATGCTCACTGGGTTTTGCTCCATTGATGATTTGCAGGAACTAGGAAATATGTAGAGATCTTGGCCTCAGCTTTATAGAAATCTGGTCAGTATCTTTGTGTACAAGTTGTGTAAAATAGAAGGATTTTCTTTATCTTCATGCAAAATCAGCTAAGCTTCAGCATTTGCAGCTAGCTAAAGTTTGAGAAAAAATTCAAAGCAAAAACAGAAGTTGAGGAGTGCAAACTCCCCATAACCCCTACTGGGATTAAAAAAATAGGATTAAAATAAATTGCTTTCAGATATCAACCACTTATTCCCAGGCTCCTTCTAACATCTTTGAGGATCATAAACTCTTCTCCTTCCCTCCATCCTTGAGCACTGCCTTGAGGCAGTGTTGCCTCCTTTACTCGCTCTGCCCTTGTTCCTGGTCAGCTAAGCCAGTCATCAGCACTTTCCACCACCCTAAAGCTCCGACAGGGCCAGTCCTGAGACTAGTACTCGAAGACTAATTCTGTTGTGATCCACCTCTGGGGAAAAGCCTCTGAGATAAAAATTGGCCTCTCCTGAAGGGACAGCGTATCTCTTCTCTTCCAAGCCAGATGCAGTACCAGGCCAAATGTGCAGCAACCCCTCCTGTTCTCCAGGGAACCCTCACTAGGGAGAGCTGGATTTGGCACTATGTATTTGGTGCATTGTTACACTGAAGAGACTTGTTGTTATAAGGCTTTAGAGACACTTTCATCATTTTCCCTTGGTCAGCAAAGACTTTTTTTTTTCTTTTAGTGAGTGTCTCTCAGATCTGTGACTGTCCAGACAATTTTCTCCAGTGAGCAAACTTTCTTCAAAGAAAAGGTTTCTAGGGGTGTAAATCTAGTAAGAAGAGATTAGTAGGGTCATCTGTGAAATCTCCAAGAAAAGATGAAGACTCTGTTCTGGATCCACACAGACTTCTTGTGTCTCCCTGACTGAACCACTATCTCACTCCTAGATAAAACAGCTGAATCAGATGTTGGCAGCTGGCCAGCAAGTCTTTCACCCCAGCCTAAAGGTGAAAGGCAGGGAATCTGCGAGCTTTACAGAGCACGCGAATGATGAGTTTGCTCAGCAGAGATTGGATTTCTGGTGAACAGCTTGCCACAGCTTTTGTCTGCCAACGCTATCATTTTGTCTATCTTCCTTTTGTCCTTCCTGATTTCTGCCCCACCAACATGAAATGATGAGCTTGCCCGCTTAACTCTGCAGGCTAAACTTCAACTTCATTACTATGTATGAGATCTATTTTTACTCCAATTTAACATTAATAGTGTAATTTGCAGGCTTCTTAACTGAACAATAAATCTCTTAAATTACTATTTTGTTTCCCTTGTATAGATCTCGTTTAATATTTACCATTTCTTTCAATTTAATGTTTATGTAAATGTCACACTCCTGTTCTTTCTCTTCATTCCCCTCTTGAACCCTTATTCAGAGGACATCATAGTTGCTGTATAATTTTACTGCTGTCTGCTCCAATTAGACTGTTTGGAAGAATCAGCTGTGACCACAGTTTGACCACTGTGACCACAGTTTGACAGTTGAACCAGATTACAGCCTGTGACAATGAACTTCTAAATTAGTATTCCTCAAAGTCATATCTTCAGTATCTGCAGATTCATGATCCAATAACTCCTACCTTCTCCTGGCTCTGTAGACATTGCCCTTTTCTTCAGGGGTGAAATGTTCTCTGTCCCTAGCCTTCAACTAAGCTTCCAAGGTACAGTATGAGCTTGAGATTCCCATGACCAGGTGCTTTCTTCCTATGCCATTCAGGCTGAAAATGTTTGCACCATGCTCACAAACAGTCCACTTCAAGAAATCATCTGGTTGTGGCACATTCACACCTGCCCAGGCTTGCTTTGTCTTGTCTTCATGAACAAAATTTAAGGCCCTTTCTAAGGCATGTAGAGAAACTTCAGCCCTGCCACTTAAGAGCTTTCTAAGGCTTGGACTGAGGCAAGCTATTAAGATACAGGCTTGTGAATTCATAAAATGGATGGTAAGCAAGGGTGCTCTTGAGAAAGGCTCTGAAAAGCCACTTGATAGTCTTAATTTATAAGTGAGCCTTTCTTAATTTATTTACAATTCTACAGGGCCTTGGAAAAAATAGCTCCTTCTGTCTGAGTTCTTCAACAGCTGAAATTCTAAGGCTTAAATATTGGGTTTTTTGGACTGTTTTGTTCATTTCTTTGTTTTAGAATTTACCCCTTTTCTGACCATATTATTAATATGATTTATTGATAATATCATAAAGCTCAAAGCTCTCATCAAAAATGGAGCCCCTTTGCTTTTGTCAAGAGATACATTAAGTCAAATCCTGGTCTGTAGATCTCAGTGCTTAAACAAGCCAGCCAGGTGTGTCTTGCCAAAAGGCACATCAGAAGTTTATAGGACAGCCAGGTCTATAATCCTGGCTCTCCCAAGTGCCCCATCCTTTGCTGGATGGTACAATTTCAGTCAAAGTATTCAGGAATGGCAACACACATTACCTTGGCAAGAAGGTTAAATTACCTGAGAGCTTTTTTACCCTTTTAAGAAAATAACTCAGCATACTATTTTAAAAGTACAGTGCATAAAAGACAACTGCCATAGTCAAAATCTTTTTATGGCAATTTAGGGACTTTGGGGGTGAATGTTCTACTTTATTTTTGTCTTTCGAGGTGTAAAAGCCTTAGGATTCAATGTCTTCCGTCAGTCAGTTTGTGAAATGGAATTTCATGTGACAGGAAAGGGGCTTTAAAAAAAAGCTAAGCAAAGGGAGATGAAGGGAACAAAATTCTGTCAGAAGATAAAAAAGCTTTAGAAGAATTAAAGTTCATATGTTTGCAGCTGGAACATACACTCACAGTGCCTAATGCTGATAAACTTTGATATTGAGAGGTATATCTTTCCTTCTACTATTTTTTTAAAAATTAACCACCACAAATTGCAATAGTGATCCTGGAGCGTATTGTAGTAATAAGACCCACTGCTGCTGTTTAGAGTTTGTAAATCAGTTTGCTATAGTTGTACTCTCTAAATTCTTTCCTGTCATGATGAAGAAGAGGCAGGATAAAGGAACTGATAAAATGCTGCCAGGGTTCTGTGACAGGCCCATGTATCTTCTTGTCCTTTCAATCAGTATTGCTACTGTTCAGTTTACGGGATCTTCTGCTTCACAGAATGAAGCACTGTTCATTTATTCTTTTATATCACAAGTACAAGGAACCTTATTCATATTCACTTGTATCAGTAGTACAAAGAACTTCATTCATATTCTTTAAACAATGGAATATCTGATTTATATATATGTCCTAAACAGAGAGGGGTTGTACCTGTGACCTTCATCAGTGATTAAAAAATTTGAGTTTATATAATTCCAGGAACCATTTTCAAGGTGAATGTTGTCAGCAAGAGAAAGCAGTTTTCTTACTACGGAAGAGAGTGATAGACTTACAGAGCAATTCAGTTTGGAAGGGACCTTGCGAGGCCATCTGCTTCAACTCCCCCACTCAACACAGGAACAATTTAGATTCCCTCAAACACAGACATCTTCATGTGTTACCCAAAATTGTTCTATCTTTACCGTATTTGCTTACCCTAGCCAACACTTAGGCAGGGTTTGGATTTTTTTAAGGAAATATATAATTCCTTAAGAATGAGCAAGAGGGAAATGTGTGCCACTTTCCAAGCACTCAACATTGCAATCAAATTTGGAATATTGAAAAATGAAAGAGAAGATACACTTCATTAGAGATTTCCCTAATTTTATTAATCTGGAAACTTTGAGTCGGATTAAGCATCTACTGCACTCTAACAGGAGCTTTACTACTGTACTGCTAAAACTGCTGATTAGAAGAAGAATCTTGGCAACAAGAAAGTCATTAAGGAGGGAAACCTGAGGTGCCTTTTTTGCCAGCTTGACACATTCTCAAAGTAACAGCACTAACTACATACAGCCTTTTATGAAATGAGTTCTGCAAATAGCATAGAAAGCAACCACATCACAGGATCTGCAGAATTCTAGCTAGCAGTCAAACTTAAGGCACAAAAAAATCATTTTCCAAACAGAATTAAACTATGTTGACAGTTCTGACCTCTAGATGGTCCATTTTATGGAGGGTAAGTTGAAAGGACTTTTAAAGGTTGGGGAGCAGTGTCTTCCACTCCACAGCACACTGTACTTGTTGTGGTCAAAAGGCCTGTCATTAATTCTTGAACAGATTTGGCTTGAGTCAGCCAGGAAAGAGAGACTGAAGGAACCTGTGTGGTTTAAAGACAAGGGAAAGGGGGTAGGAGGAAGAATATTAGTGAGTGCCAAATACAGCTTGTAAAAGCTGAGCATATTCCTTCATATTTTTATACCTCAGATTTCCCATCCATAAAATAAGACTAATACTATTTTCTGAAAAATACTCAGAAATAGACGACAAGAGTCTCAGTGTAGTTTTTCAAAAGTCAATAATATCAGAGTGCTTTTCTTAATGTAGTCTAGACAGGTATATCTCCTACAATGGAGGTAAGTTCTCTTTTTCTGAGTAGTAGATTTCAGGTCATAGGTTTCCTATCCAGTCTTTGTTTACAATTCTGTGAGTACATTGACAATGTAAACACTCAAAATCTGAGGTTGGCAATGTTTCCTGACCAGTTAGAAGCAAAATGACAGATATTCAGAAACCTATAATTATTTAGAGAGGAGAGAAAATTATCTTTTTTTGAACTACACCAAAACACCAGCTACCTTCAATTTTTTAAATCGCATGTTTATTATCTGAATGTAAAGTCAGCCAGGCTTAGTGAAAAACAATTGCCGTGCAAGGGGTGGAGGAGAAACCTTTATCCCTGTTTTTCTGTAGTAATCCAGTACATGAGCAATTGACATTGCAGAACCTAGTGTGTTCCCAGCATGTAAAAGGAACATTGAAATGGGCAGGACAATATGGTCACTGGAGCATATCATGCCACGTGATATCCTCCAGGTGTCCTGAAGACTCTTGAGCACTGTTTGTGCTCAAGCGTGTCGTTGGCACACTGATTTTAGTGGGACTACTCGCATGCTTAAAAGTGAGAAAGCATTTGAGCACTTTTCCCAGACAGAGCTTAGATCGGTGCTGATGTCCTCGATCACTGAGAGCCCGATGTCAAAGCTAGGAGGGAGCAACGGAGGAAAAGTGGTTTGCAGATGGAGACTGAACCAGAAAAGGGAGAGATAAAGACAGGTAGGGAAATGGAGGGAAGATTTACTGTTACGCGAAATCCCAGTGTTAATTAAAATGCAAGATTATTTTGAATTATGGGGCTATCATTCCATTTTGGAATACTTCTGTCTCTCCAAACTGCCCGAGCTTCATTTTTGAGGTTTATGGTGTCCCCACAAGCCTTCCATAAAATTGTAACTCTGTAATTCATAGTCCTTATTAATTTATTGTATAGAGAACTGTATGTATTATAAATGAAAGACTGTAATAGGTTTTAGGGCAGGTTGAGTACACTGAAAAAATATTCCTCACATAATTTATTCGATCTATTTTGCCATTAATCTTTGAATAAATTATTCAGTGAATAGTAATTGACCAGGTACAGACATGGTCAAAAATTGCCATAAATATTTGCTGAATAAATTGTAACATATAAGAAAAAGCAGCAAAATTTGATGAATAGGGTGTTCGAGTACTTCGATGAGGTACATAACAGTATGTATTTTTTTATTTGTTCAGTATGTTTCAATATAAGCCATCTGATAGATTAACATACTTCTTGGTATTTCTTCAAATCATCTCCAGTCCTATTTTGTTTTCCAAGACTGTTTTGAGAGTAGAGCTGAAAACAAGCCTATTTTCTTTTCCAAGACCTTTTTGAGCATGAACACTTTCATATCATTTTGCAGAATTCAAGAGATCTGGGGAGAAATGTTCCCACTTAACCATTGCCGACAGTAGAGTATTGTTACACTTTGATATTATACTATTCATACTGGAGCCTTCCTCAGCAAAGAGGGAGGTTATATCCTCATATAATGTGCTATAGAAATGTTCATGTGCTGGGGGATCAGGGAGGCAAATGATAAAATGTATAACCTCCTCAGAGAAGAGGAAACGTCTTTCAGTGGGCACTTTAGTGGAAGGGAAAAGAGACTAGAAGCAAAGGGAAGCACTGACACTAGAAATGATTCCCACATTAACCCAGAGGATGCTCCAGAATAGTAAGGAAATTGAGGCAAAGGCATAGAAAAGTTTATTATTTTGATTGACCTCTATGGCTCTTTCTTTACCTAAATCACAGAATAAACCTGTTAGAAATCATTACAAATTCTCTGTATTATGTGATTTAAGTCTCCTTTGATAGCATAAGCTATAAAACAGAGGATGAGGCAGTAAAAAACTATGCTTTTAATCATGGGGTTCAGGAGTTAAGTCTGGACTTAGGAGCTAAAAAAGGCTAAGTTTATGATGGCAGCTTCATGCAGGGTTGATAACTAAAGGAAATGTGCTGGAGGGGCCAAAGAAGAGGTCAGCCCTGATTAAGGGAATTTATGATCACATCATTTCACACTGTTTAGGACCCAAACCCGGCAGGTTGATGAATAGAAAAAGTTGAGCATCAGCAAGGCTCTGACCACTGCAGTAATAAATGATGCCAGTGATTCATCAAGTCCTCCAATATTCTTCCTCTGGTTTTACTTGTTCCATTTTATACTAAACTATAAGTGGCAGCAGTGGAAGTTTTACCTGAGTAAGACATATCTAAGTATTTAATTGTTTACTTTCAAAATGGGAATATATTCTGTCCTCTTGCTTTTTGTAGAACACCCATGAAGACTAATCGGAGTTCCCTTATAGAAGGATCAAAAGCACCAAGTTTCTCATTATGCACTACAGCTTCCTGCTACCTGAGGAAAGAAAGTATTTTCAAAGTGAGCACAAGAGAGAGAGAAGCACATGTGAAAGGCAGCAGAACAAAATGAAAGGAGTGGGCAAACTTCTTGGAGGGGGAGAGGAAAAGACACAGACTATGGTTAATATTAAACCTTAATGTTCTATTAAGTTATAACTCCTTTTGAGTTTCTGATGACCTGAACAAGTCACTGCACCTTATTAAACAGTGACAATAACACGTAAAGCCATGTAATATGAGATCTGTGAGTTTTGGATATGCAGGCAGATCTATGAGTGAATGTCAGAGTAATGATCTAAATATATTGCATTTGGAATGGGTTCACCACTGAAGAGTCTAAGAATCACTGAACTGCTATTACAACGACACATAACTGCAATGTAATGTGAGGATGTAACTTACGTATTATACATGTATTTGTGCGCATGTTAATTTGGCAATCGCTGCCTAGGAGAGTAATGATGTTCTGTCACTGCATGGTGCATTTAATCACTGAAGTTGTCTGTATTAATTGGCACCACCTGAAAAACTGAGTCATAGCAGCTCTACTTGCATGGTTTTTACTTCCAGCATTCAAAACCAGGATGTTTGATCTTTACGTATTTCATCTATTTTACAGCACATCACAATAATTCTCCTGAATCATTATTCTCCAGATATAACACTCAGAGCTTGGTTCCTCACAGAAGCAAAAACTATTTTTACAACTAACTTTTTAAAGTTCTTTTAATGTGTACTCTTACAGCTGAAATATAGAAAACAAGAATTATACCCATAGAGTATATTGGAAGAATTATACTAGTGCACTGGCATGGCATAAATTATCAAGGACAAAGCCTGTGTGCTAGATTTATGCAGCTAGGAAGAGAAAACTTGGAAAAAGTATTCGTCTCAAAATATTCAATATTCTACAAAGTGTAAATTAAAAATGAAGAATATATTGTGTAAAAGATTACTGTGAATGTTAATTGCAGTATAAGAATAAAATGGAGCTGGAGGATGATGATGTCTTTGTCCTATGCAGAATTTATGGGCTCAGACCCACCATTAATATCAGAGGAAAGCCTCTGGCTAAACTGCTATGAACTGTGCTGGCAATGAATGTCAGGAAGGGTAGTGCTGCAAGATAACCAGGCCCAATCTGGAACACCTTGAATACCACGTTATCGCTGGATATTAGTCAACCCCCAAATAATTGCTAAGGACCTAATTCAACTACTCTTGTTCTTACTCATTAGCATTTTACATCACTGAATCCTCCCCACATAAAACAAATGAAAATGCTTTGGGGAAAGCCAGTAGCTCTTCAGTGCTACTGAAGGTGTCATAGTCTGGCTCTCAATCAAGTAGGGATGTTCATATAAAAAAAGGGATATATCATATATCGCATATATCACACGATGGCCATCAAGTCTCGTAAGTATCCATGAAGTTTCATGTCTAAACCAAGACACAATGCTGCCCAAATTGGATGATAATATTAAAATAGTTGTTCCTTTGACATGATGGTTGCTCTTTATTGTGCTGGAAAACTGTAATAGCTGCCATGAGCTAAATCATTTACAAATAATGACTCTACACACCAAGTCCTTACTCAGTTATTATTCAAGCAAAATTCTGCTGTTCTCATAAGAAAAGCTGGATTTGGCCCCAAAGCATTTACTCTGCGGAACTGTTATTAGAAAGCAATCATTGCAAATGCAATTATTTTCAGGGCAGAGCAGAAAAGAATGCCCTATTCCCCAAGCAGAGCTCAAACCCAATAATTAGAACAAAACAATGTACACTCCAAAATGATTTGGTGAGTAATCACAAGTAACGGAAAACACAATCTATGCCAGTATGTTATTCCACTTCACATACAGTGGCAAAGCAAAATCCAAAAGCAAAGACAAGACAGGCAGGGTCAAATAAGTTGTGTCTTACTGTCATTGGGTATAAGAAGTCACTGGTAAAAGGCAGAATAAGTAAATATATATCTTTTAACTGCTGAAAATATGAAAGGAGAAATAGCATGGCATTCTTTAGGTTGTTTCAGCATACAGTTTTCATAAAGATATATTTTCATTTAATCTGCTCTTTGGGGGTTTTCTTTTTCAAATTTTGGCTGTGATAATGCCTCAATGAATACATATCAAGCCACAGGGGTTGTGTGAGCAACCCATTTTTTTGGGAGATCCTTCAATCGTAAGTGCTTATTCTTAATACTTTAATTACTGCAATATTCTCTACTGGGATCATCCTACCAGTTCAGTAAAGGTCAGTCCTAATGAACTGTTACCATAAAGCTATTATAAATACCTGCTTTAAATACTATACATGGAAAATGGCTAATAACTCAGATACCACTGTGTAGTAACAACTAAACAATTTAAAAAGCAGCTTGTAGCAGTGAGTCCTGGCCAAAAAACAATGCCTGGGATTTGCTGGAAACTTCCTTATCTTCCACTTGATTTTAGTCCCAGTTGAACACCTGTGAGGGCGTATAAACATTAAAATTAAAGGGCAATGTTGTTATAGGAACAAACTGAACATCAGCAAAACTAGGCTGAAAGAGAAAAAAAAAATATTACCTATTAGGAGTAATCTGTTATAACCTACTGTACTGAAATAACTTGCAGGGTTTGGATAGAGGGGGCTTCAGGGGTGCCTGTGTGGAGGAGGCCAGAATCTGACCCATGCAGGTCAAACCTGGTCTAACCAGCCCGCAAACTGATGTGGGCAACACACCATCAGTCAAAATTACAGCTTGTCAGGGGAGCACCTGGCACCTCAGCTCAGACATAGTTAAGAAAGAGTGGCAGCCACTGTGGTGGGGGACACATGGGGACACACTCTTGGAGACATGTGGTTGTAGACACATGGAGAGAGAGATTGCTGAGGAGACATTGCTGGGGACACAGGTAGGGATGCACACTTGCAAGGAGGTGCTCCAGGCCAAAGGTGGGATGCCCCTGAGGGATTGTAGTGCATGGGGGACCCACATCAGGGCAGGGACATCCCTCTGGCACGATAATTGTGGGAAATATGTCCCAGAGCAGAGAAAAACCGTTAAGAAGCAGGCAGAAACCAAAACACATGGAGCAGCAGACAGAAACAGTTACACACATGACCCCAACCTCTGTGCCACCCATGGCCTCACTGAAGTTATTGGGAGGGATTGAGAATAACCCACAGAAAAAAATAAGGTAAATTGAGACCAGGAAAGGCTAAAGATAGGTGTTTCAGCCTGGGGATGGGGGAAGAAATTTGTTTATTTATGTGTGTTTTTGATTATGTTTTTTCCCATAATACGCAAAATTAGTGACCAGAAGTCTGTGTCAACTGAATACAATTATTGTGTTAATAATTCTGTTAAAAATGAAGTAAAAATTCCCCTAGCTGAGATTGTTTTGCCTGTATCACCTCCCAGCAGCAGCAGCAGCAGTGGGAGCAAAGAATAAGTGTTGGTACCTAGTATAGAAACCAAGTATACATCTAGAGCTTGAAAAGTTCACAAAGACGATGTCCCATATCACCCACTGAGATGAGCCTATTCCACAGGGTAAGCAATCCTGGATATTGCTGGCTTAAGGATAAGGGACTAGCACCAGACCAAGCCAGGGTTCTTGGTGTGGCAGGGGTGGCAGAAAGGCCAAAGTCACTGGAGGAGAGCCCTGGAGAGCTTGGCTAGCTGACTCTTCCCCTGTTGGGAAATGAAAAGAGTTAGGATGCCACCTCTGCTTCTGCAAGAGGCTGCTCCAGCAGTAACCACCACCCCAAAGGTTTCAGCAAGTTTGGTTTTTTTTGTTTGTTTTGGGGTGGGGGGTTTGATATAAGTGCACTAGCAGCCAGTCTGGCTTTGTAAGCCATTGGCATAGGTAAAACAGTCAGTGGGCTGTGCCCACTTTGCTGCCCTGTGCGCTTGCCTTCCTGACTAAGCCTAAAGCTGGCTTTCTTTGTATAACATGCTGTTCTGTGACAGCAAGGTAGCAGACCTGGTGACTTAGGATCTCGCTAATCCTGCTTGCTCTGTTCTTATGAACAGACTGCTTTCACCGGAAAACATATATTCACTCTTTCCGTGGGATATTGCCACTCATCAAGAACTGAGTGATAGAATAGAAACCTGCTTGAGGATACACGCTGAATCCGTATTAAGAATTCTCTGTATTTAATGCAGCAAAGAAGATTCATATAGGATAGTGCAGACTGTTGCTCGTTTCAGCCAGAGGAGCTGGGATCTCGGTGTATTTCTGTATTTTCATGGGCCTCACAAAGCTCCGCAGTAATGCCCACAAACAAAGTACTTATCAGCATGAATATAAATGTGAGAGTGCCAGGCTCCAAGGGAGCAGAAAACTGCATGCAGGAAACAGACTGACCTTGGTGTCAAGGTAGTGTGGAAGTGATAAAAATGGGAATAATCAAATAAATATTTAAGGTTACTTTACATGATATCACCCACCTTTCTTCGAATGAGGGAAAAAATGTTCCCTGACCTCCCAGGGAACAGATATTATTTTCATCATTTTGCCCCAAAATTTAGCAGGCCCATGAGAATCACCTTAGTCTCATCCAAAAAATAAGTTAGTCAGTTGGCTGTCATCCAAGGCTGGCCACTGAAGAAGTGAAGTCCACATGAGCTCTAAGACTAGTGAAATAATGCTAGAAATTAAAAGGCCATTTTATTGCATCCTAAAGATGAGTGTAGGTGGAAATATTTGCCATTTGTTAAAAAGTGAGAATTTTATATGCACAAAACACAGGTACACTGGTCTGAAGTTTGTTTGATTGCAGTTTGGATGCTGAAATAAATCTTTGAATACCTGAATACTTTGGGCTCTTGATGTTTTTTAAATCTATTTCCCTTCAAGTCCTGTTCTCACAGAGAAGATCATCTGTACTATTCTTTCTGACAGACTCTAGATGTAAAATTTGAGCGGGAAATAGGGAAAGTGTTATCAGAGATGATAACTTCAATACTTGGGATTGCTTCCATAGCGACGTACAGAGCCAGATTGATGACTTTAGGCCAAACTTAACCTGCCTCTCTGCATAACTGTCTGAGAACTGTGACACAGTCTTTCTCCCTTATCAGCCTTTCTAACTCTTGTTTCTGTATGACTTCCCATTGTACCAGCATATCAGAAATATCACCCTACATTTCCATGCCACCACTCTCAGTCTGCAAGTACGACCTAAGGGATTAGCTTGTCATATGCAAACATGTAGTTTGGTGTTCCCTACAAGAAGTAAATAATTATTTTTTGGTTTTAGTCTTGGATACAAGCAGATATTGATATAATCTATTACTGCAGAGCTTTAATTTGCACTACTATCAATTAAAAGCACCACTCTTAATAAATCAGGGATGAAGAGTCTTAATAAACAGTAAGATAAAAAACGACTTATCGTGTCTTTCATTTTGATGTATGTACTTAATATTCTCTTTCATCACTGTAAGTAGATAGTGATCTTGCCAAAAGCTAGAGCAGAGGGAGGAAATAGGACTGATAAACAGTCACTGCTCTGCAGCTAACTGTGGAGTTCCTTTAGCTGCAAGATGTTATTAAAACTGAATCTTCAACTTCTAAAAAATGTAATGTAGATGCCTTTTGGGGAGAGGGAGACAAACATTGAGTAGTTATTCTTTCTGCAACTCCTACAGCATAAAATAACTAAAACCAATTAAATCTCTCATGCAAAATGTCAGCAGTGACTGTTGCATGGTGGGCTCCACGGCTCAGCTGGCAATGCAGTCTGGGTGGTGAGAACCTGCTGGTGTTCATACTCAGGTTTTGCTTGAGTAAAAACTGTTAGTATTCAGTCTGAAGGGACCCTGGGGCAATGAGTGTCTGGGAAGACTGGAAGACTGGATGAGGTTGCTTGCTGAAATCTGACCAAACTGGTAATGACAAAGAAGCTTTGCTATCTTGACATTTCATGTGATAGATTAGGTTCATATTGTGTTCAAACTACTACACAAGCCGAAAGTAAACAAAAAAAAAACACTGAACATTTCATTGGCTTGCTCTTCATAACAGAAGCTCTGATTCTGCAGTTCAACAGTTTTCTTCAATTAATTGGCTCAAATGAGCTCCTCTATAATAGGATTTATGCAGCAATTGTTCTTATTGTGATTATAACTTCACAGCAGTGATAGCATAATTGTGATTGAAAATGCACTTTCATTTCAAGTCCTACCTTCAAATATTTCTAACTTGCATGAGAAAAAAATGCAAAATGAAATTTTTATTGTTACTTAGCACTTTCTAAATACCACAGCCTAAGCAAATATGCTATCTGTCAGGCTGCCAGAGGCTAGGGGCTCCGGAGGCCAGTGCTAGGGAGCTCCTGGCAGGGCCAAGCTGGACCCTTTCCCCCACCCAAGGGAGCAGGGCACTGGGGACAACTGGGGCAATCGAAGCCATGAGGGGCATTGGGCACTGCCACAGGGCCATGCCAGACTGAGGCTGGGACTGGGGTAGGGGTGAAGGTTGGGGGGGTCCTATGGCAGAGCAGGAACAGGGCCATGGTGGAGCTGGAGCCAGCACAGCTGCAGTGGTTGTGGACAGCAACTGACGGCCCCAGGCTGAGCTGAGATGCAACTGGGGCTGGATAGCTGGAGCCCAGGGTGGATAGGGACAGGAAAGGCTGGAGATGCCCCAAGGGATCTAACAGTCTTTTCACAATGCCCTCAAACAATCTGATGAACTGAATATCGCAAGAATTGTCTTATGCATTTGCATTTTTGCAACATACATCACAATAAGCAAAAATAATATCCTTAAAAAAAATGTTTCCTCTGCAGAGAATTTTGCAACCTGAGGCTCATGTATATAGTGTGCTGTGTTTTGTTATCATTTGTTTTATTTTTCTGTAAAGTCCTTTATCTATTAACCAATCCTGTCAGCGCATCAGAATAGGAATCATCTTCTATCATGATACTTTGACTCCTGTGAGCTATCTGAAACCAGTGTTTCAGATATTTACACTCAGCAGTTCAACTCCTGCCCATTTATATCTATCCGATCTAGAAAGCTCAAATCATGCATCACAGCAATAGTTGTGATGCCAACCCAAGTCTGCAAGCAAACCAGTTGCATGTCATAGCTCTTTTACTTCCAGCTGCAGTATGGACATCTCTACAGTACCTGCAATTACTATATTCCACAGAGTCTTGCTCAGACTTAAAAAAAAAAAAAAAAAAAAAAAAAAAAGAGCAAGAAATTCTGATTTTTTTTAATACTGAATTTGTTTACCACTTTTCAACACAATCTAAAATTCAATGCTTTTTCAGTCAACTGCCTTGGGCTGTATCAGAACTTTACCCCAGATATTTGTGCTTTGCTCTACAAAATAGCCATCATCCAGACAGAGCCTGTAGGGACTTTTATTTTATAGATAGTGATTGCAAGTACAGAGATTCAAACGTCTTAACACAGCAGTATTTAATGCCTAGGAGATAGGGCATTATATCTAATGTCATCTCCAAAGTGAAGAGATATCATCTTGTTTTTGTGAAATAGAAGGAAATGAGATGCAAAAATCTATTTTAGCTCAGGGTTACCAATGAGAAATGTTGAACTTCAGGACACAATTCAAGGTTTATTTTTCTGCCTTTGCTTGAGGCAAGATGACTGGGTAGGTCACAGTGCTAGAAAGGGTATTTGGATTTGCAGGGGTGTTTTAGAAAGGACTTTGTCAATCAATTGCAATAATCTTATTTTTAATTGCAGCATGTGCAACCAGGTGTTCAAAATAGCCTGTTGTCATAAGCTCAAAAGATAGTAATATAAAAAGGCAAATAGATGAAAAGTAAAAATTAATGGCACAGAAGTTATCACCATATTTAATAATAGTAAATGTTACATATGCACAAGAAGGTTTGATTTACAGCTGCTGGGGGATACTTAGACAGAAATATTTACTAAATTTTTTTAGCTTCAATTTCAGAGTGTATTTCTTACGAAAGAAGGAACTCTAATACATCAGCAGTTTATAACAGCACAGATACAGCATATTCACCGCTATATTTATCCTGTTGTAAACCACGATAACTTCGTTTATTTATGATACACTTCTCACTGAAAAAGATGACCCCAACCCATAAATATAAGCTGCCTACCATTTTCCGTTAGAAAAGATTCTTGCAACTTTTCTGGAGAAACTTCTATTGCTGGCATCAGGCAGGCCTTTCAAAATGAGCAGGAAGAAAGCCTCTGGGCTCAAGAAATACTCCATGAAATTCTTTTCAGGTTAAGCTGCCACTTAAAACTTCGGAAAAATCACAGTTCTCTTGTTTGCATTGTGAGCCCAACTGTATCATCATGTTAAGGGTAACTGAACAGAAGCATTTTTGGTCTAGACTCTGGGTACCTAAAACCATCAAACCATAGATGCCAGGCGAGGCAGCACAGAGGGTGGTGATTCCCCTGGCAACAGTGCAGCCCTCCTTGCCTATCACACAGCCATTGTACTAGACTTTTCCCTTTCCAGGAGAAGTGCATGACCCTGGAGAATCCTTATCTGTGGGACAGTATAGGAAGATGGAAGAAGCTTCCTACTTCTGCTTCTCAGAACTGCTGCAGGGTTTTATCCCTCCCAGCATATCAGCTTACTCTTCCCCCTTTAGTTAGTCACTGTATCAAGTGGTAGCAGTTTAGTCCGGAAGTTCAAGCTTAGATGATGATAAGCACTGATGTGTTACTAGGCTCCATATTACCTTCTTTTCTACTAAAACAACAAAGAAAATTACACTAAAACCAAACCCTTACATTGAAAGAACTCTTTAGTGTAAGTAGCCAAATCAAGAGCTTGGAAATCAGCAAATGTTAAATGTAGGTTTTCATACTGCCTTTACTTTTTCTGTATCTATGATACAGTCTTAATTGCTCTGTAACATCCTATGTTTCAAAAGACACCTGCTTTATTCAACACACAGGCCAGATGCTACTCAGGGAATTCATGTGTATTGAGCAGTGAATGCAGCTATTAAGAGGTGTGCTGAGAGCAAGGTAGAGGAATTCAGAAAGGAAGGAAAGGCATTGACATCAGAGCTGGTGAATTTGACAATTTGTCTGTGTTTTATCTGTGCCTTTGCCATTTGCAGACTTTTGGAAGGCATAAAAAAAGCCATACCAAAATCTTGAGAGCCAATCTAAGTTCTTCCGTGGTAGAACCCAGCTCCAGATCCCTAGGTATGACTGGTAACAGAGCCAGCCATTGCAACTGCAACTGATATCTGCAAGACAGTTTGCTGGCTGCCCAGTGCCTCCAACAGTAAGCCAGTGCAGCCTAGATGCAGAAGCACAGAGCTGTCAGTTTGAAGGCACATCAGTATTATTTTGGCTTTGCCATTATTCCAGAGTGGCCATGACTGTTTTGAGGGATAGATATACTCTGTGAGGTACCTTATCATCCTGGTTATCATCCTGGTTTTTGTCCACTTCTATACACCAACAGGCTTTTGGATAATTTCATAGTTCACACCACACCTGTACAACTGTTTCCCCTGCGCAGTGCTTCCCATAGTACTATGTGGAGAAGACAAAATGCATTCCCTAATGGAGCTGAGCATCAGCAAGGGCAGACACCAAAACCTAGGAACTGGGAAGTGTCCCAAATCTCCAGGAGTAATCACATCTGAGAGAGTGAAGATAACAGCCTTTAATCTTTGTTTCTTCATTTATAAAAAGCAGGAGGTTATTTGCAAAATTTATGGCAGCTAAAGTAGGACACTCATGAGAGGGCCTCAAAGGACTCCCTGAACAGGCAGGCATTTGAAACAGGCAAATCATCCTAGCATGGCAGAAGGTCAGAGAACCCCAAGGCAGCGAAGCACGGCTGCTGGTGGCGCATCACTCTGCACTACCTTTCAACACTGGAAGTGAGGATACATAAGGAGAAAGAGCATAAACGGAAAGTATTGGGAGGTGAAAGGAAAAAAAGAAAGAAATAGGTGACAGGAGTAGAGCACCTGCTATACTGAGGATGGAGGTAGGAAGGAAATGAGGAATGGGACAGGAAGTTTTGTAAGTGACACACCTGTGTTCTGCTTTCACCTCTTTTCATTCCATTAACACACAAACGCATTTGTGTCATTTTCATGTATATGTGTCTCATTCCCTTCCTGCTCATACTGTCAACTTCTTTCCTGCTTTACTCCCATGAAAAAGCAAGAGGGACAGCACTACTAGATTACTACAAGGAAACATCAATCTGTGGCCAAAGCAACATCAATAACCCACCTGATAAATTCCTGTAGTGTCAGTAGATCCCTAAAACCATACTCATGTCCGTGAGTGCTTAGGTTGAGTGAGCCCACTGGATCGTCTGTGCAAATGGATGTCCGTCGCTGCCCCAAATTTCACAGTTGATCCCATGTTGCCTATTTACTGCCTATACCTACAGTTTCCTACAAACAGGAAAGCAAACAATAAGCCAGATCAGTTAATGGTGTAAATTTGTGTAACTCCACACAGACTTGACTTCTTGATTACTAACCTGTTATTAACTAATCATTAACTTATTGTTAACCTACACTAGTTGCAGGTCAGTTTGAGATTTTTCCACTTGGAGCTTACAGATGCAAAAACCTTATTGTGTATTTCTTGCATTATTGAAATGCATATTAAATGAGGAATTTATGAAAGGAAGGCTTAAACCCTAAATTAAACTATTAATTCTTTCTTGTGCCAACAAATCATAGCAGTTAGGGGGAAAGGAAGGAAGATAAGGAAAAGAAGGAGATTATTTTTGTGAAACATAAATTACTTTTGAATATACACTCCTTGGGAGGTGGGGGCAGGCCATCATCGACTGTTTCTCAAAGTGGTTAGATGTAGAAGTCTTGGAATAGAGATTAATGATGAAACCTCTACAGCTTGTCCCTCTTGTTATTAAAGCATCAATAATATGTAGCCTGAACAACAGCTCTGAGAAAGGACTGTGTGCGCAGAAGCTTATGTATTTTTTCCAGCTGCATTAGTTGTTCTAATAAAAGATATTATTATTCCACTGTAAACATTTCTCAGTAATAAGTAAACTAATTTTGTGTATAGGTGTTCTTAATTATGTTAGCTATGTTAGAATTGTAAGACAGTTTTACAAGAAATGCTTGCAGAGCCACACGGGAATGAATATGAAAGAGAAAGGGAGGAAAGGAGACTGAAGAAGGAGGGACAGAGACTCTGTGGAGGCGTTTTGGTCTTTGTTAACAGAAATCTTGGCAGTGCACCTGCAATCCAGAAAAGACTGCTATGAAGGGATTGGTTTTGTGGAACTGACTGTCACACTTGGGACAAGGAGGAACTGTTCCATTTGGTCTAGCTTCTCCGCCGTGGAAACTGCCTGCTGGGCACTGGCAGGAGCTGAGCCACTGATTCCACCAGCAAGGCTTCTGTCAGAAGCAGGAGACTCAAAGAAAGGGGGAGATAGTGGATACCACTCTCCGTGAGTACTGAGGAAAGGGATCTGTCACTACAAGTAGCAGAGCGCCGTCAGGAGACCTGGACAGACAGTAGGGAGAAATGGTGAAAGAAGGAGGCCATCCAGCTGTAAGCGGTAACCCATGTTTTGACCAAACCTGACAGTTTGCAGGGCTTGGAGTCTGGCAGGGCATTATCCCTCAAAATGCCTGTGTGGGAAGAAAGACCACACACCACACATACAAACAGTCACTGCTTTGACCTCCAAGCGTGACAATGTCCGGTGGTGCAAGACGGACACTGATCACAACCCTGCCACTTCTCCAGCAGTATTCTTCAGCTCTATGTGCAGCAGATTTTAGATAGCTGCAGCAGAGATGTCTGCATAAGCTGGTCAGACTCCACACGTTAGTACTCAAAAGAGAGAAACAGGCACTATTAGGGCACAATAAATGTGAGCTATTTTGGATACCTACAGTGTAGTGAGTCATAATCTGAAAGCACCTATTTTATTGTTGTTGTTGCTGAAGATAACAGAAGCTCAGATTTGGCGAAATATTTCTTTATTTGGTGAGGTGAACCTAAACTTTTCAGCCCATCATCTTAGTCATTCAGAGTCAAATATGTGAAAAACTTTCCCCTTTTTAATGAAGGAGTAGCCTGGGTGTCCTCCATTTCAGTCACAGATTGTACCTCCTCATTTTAATCACAGAGGACACTTCAGTCATTCTGGCTGTACTGTTTATCTGACTGAAACGGCTAAGACTCATTTGCAGATAGCTAAAAGCTCTGCAGCTGGAGCTGGCAGCTACAGCAGAAGTTACACAGGTGCCTGTATCCATTATGAGAGGAAAACTTTCAATCATTTAATTGATGTGGTTAAAATTGTGGCTGAAAAAGTATTGCTTAATCACTCTATATAGGTGTGCCACTCATCTACTCAGTGCTCAATTAAGGTACACAATGGAAGATTATTAATGAGCAATTGCTCAAATTCTGAATAAAACACTTATGGTTTGATAAATAGTCACATTTTATCGGGTACTCCTTTTAAATGCACTGCCTGTTTGAATTCAGATAAAAAGGCAAAGCCAGTTGACTTGCAGATGTTGCTTTCATTAATGGATTAATGTGATGTGTAATAGATTATACTGATTGCCATTAAATCAGACTTTAGTAGATTAGGTGGCATATTTAACAAACTTAGTCATTTCATATGTAATGATGACAAGATGATTCATCAGGATGACACTTAATAGATAGGGGTAGCATTCTTTGTGCACTGTAAGACAGTTGGCCCCTTCTATCACCTCTGTAGATTGAATTTATTTTGAAGGCTACTGGTTGATGTTATTTTGTCTTGGCTAGTAGCAAGAATGACCAGAAGATAGAAGAAGAGAAGAATATTTTCTTTAAAACACCATCTTTGTGAAATTCCTTCCACTCTGCCTTCAGTGAAAGTAACCCTTGTGTAGTTCTAGGTATATCCATTTACATCTGCCAAGAGAAGTGTAACTTAAGGCCAAACTTAGCCCAAGACTTTAAAATCTTTATTATCTTCATCAATGCAAGGTGACAGCAGGAGACACAAGACATTTTTTCTTAAGAAGCTGGTAGTGAGATGCAAACATGAAAGGTTCCTTTGAAATAACTAGGACATCTAATGTGTATTTTAAAAGTTGCTTGAACTGCTTATCTGCAGTTTAGTGTTCTTAAATGGACCAGTGTTCCATTCCCCCCGCACTTGCCCAAAAAATTTGATATGTAAGCTAAGAAATATTATGTGATTTTTCAATATTTTCTTGCATTTCATACAATATACAGGGACAAGCAAGAAAGTATATAATATGACATTGTTCAAACAGTATATGTCTCTGAAGAAAACATTTCTACTCTAATTGAAATACACTGAAAGCTGTGTTCTAAATAAATATTCATGTATGATGAGGCCTAGGAGATAGTTCCACTATGTTTCTAGATATAGTCTAATATATTATTTTACAGGACACAGTTTCCTAAGGCTCAAGGTAGGCATCCTCCATTATCTTCCTGAACTTCCATCTTGTCATTGCGGCTCTACATAGTTTTTTATTTACTGCATGACATTAATAACTGAAAAAGTGCCTATATTGTGGAATGTATGCACTAGCTTCATTTGACACTATAAAAAAATCACCAGGGGGATCCCATTTATAAGAAGATCTGAGATATTGCCATTTAGACAAAAGATATATTTTAAAAGGATGGAAGTGTCTTTTAAGCCTTCTCTTGTAAAGCTTAAGCAATGTGTTCAAGGGGGAAACTGTATCTTAAGAGAATTTAAGTTTTACAGGTGAACTTCCAAAAGACAGTAAGCTATAAAACTGTGCTACTTTTGTACAACCATATATGAATTCACTCTTTTTTCAGCTCATACTATTTGTACTACATGCCTGCACATATATTTATCCAGTTGTATTATGAATGTCCTTGGAGATCTCCAGAAGTGTTTGGTATTGGGCCCAATTCACCTTCCTCCACTATATGCAGGGATGTAGGAGCAACACAGATAAGGGAGGAGGAGGTTGTTTGTTCCATGTGACATAGAACACATCACCCAGGATGCATGCAAGGGCTGGGGATTATATCCCTCCCTCCTAACCACTTCCCACCTTCCCTCAAGCAAATTTACATCTGCTGTTTGTCCTCCACTTCACTAAGAGCAGGTTCATGCTGACACTGAGTGCTTCTGAAAGTCCTACCCCTGAAGAAAAGGTTGTATGGTAGTATCTAAAAACAAGGATGAGAGAGGAGAGAAAATTTATCTAGCTAGGTTTATTATTCTGCATTTTTATCATCCTTGTCCACTCCTCAGAAATAGAATCTTCCAGTTTATTTCCTTTGTTCAGAAAAATCTGAAGATGACAGTGTCATCTCTGAAATTTTTATTATACTGTGAAGATAGCATTTAATTCTGCTAATTCTGTTAATATCCTCATCAATAGGCTTTAAATTCATCAGAGTATCCCAGTAGGCAGGAAATATGTAGCAAATAGTTTAGTAAATCTCATGTTCTCTCCATGCTTGTTGAGATGTTGAAAACTCTTCTTGTATCCCCAGTACCTCAATCATTATTTTGGAGAGAGATTTTAAAGTTCCTGTTCACAGAGGCTTAAATCTTGGTGGAGAATTGTCTGAATTTGTCAAGATCTATGCTGGCTGTTTATCCACTTCAGAAGATGTGCTTTTTCGCATGGTCTGAAACTCATTAGTCTATTCCTATACTGATCATTTATTAGAAAGAACAAAACAAAGGAGCTATGCAATAATATGGGTCTGGCAGTTTGAGGTTTGACACACAATCAAGGAAGCTAAATAAGAATTCCCTTCTTTCTGTTTTCCAAGCAAAATGGAATTTCTCTGTTTTAATTCTGTCTCTCTTTCTAGTCTCCAGGCTGGCATCTGGTGGCACAGATTACCAGAGGAACCTTGAGACAGAAGGTCAGCCAGGGGCACTGCTGGAGATTTCAGCAGAGAAAAACAGTTGCAAAATTTCCTTTGTTGGCAAACCCTCAACTGACTGGGCCTTCCCAAAAAATAAGCTGTGCACTGAGGAGCAGTGTTGAAAGGATGAATGGGAGATATGCTGATTATTCTCTCAGCAGCATCCACTTAGCAAATCTTTTATGATGAGCCTTGAAGAGTTTATATGTGCTTCACTAAGTCCCTCTATTTTCTATTATCTAAAAGAAGAAGCCAAGAACTGAATGGATGTTTACCACCCTTTCATCTCCACAAGCAGCCTCCAAGGAGTGGGATTTGGAGGCACACCCTGGATGAGGCCAGACTCATTGCACAAAAATTGTGTTTATTCTCCAATTCAATAGACATTTCTTTTCTTGGGTGAAATCCACAGGGTATTACAACATTAAAAAGAAGTAAAATCACCTAATAAAAATGATTGTTTTCTTATGTAGCAGGTATTAATAATAAACAGAGCAACATCATTGCTATGTAACAGACCTTTTTTGTCAGGGTAGGTTAGAGCTCTGAGCTTCAGCAGAGGGCTCGCAGTGTATAGGTGAAGTTAGCAAGCCGTTGTTGACAGAAGGGGATCTATGAGCACAAGGGAGGAAGGAGAGCACAATCCCACTGTCTGAATCTGGGCAAACTACAGTTACACCGCAGGGAATATTATACATTCGAAAAACTTTGCTATTATCTGATTTATAACATATGCCAAATTCTTTTCCTAAAACAGAAAAAATATCCCCCAACAGGGATGAACATAGAATTTAGAAAGAGGAAAATGAGCAGATTTATTACAGACAAGATTTCTGTCTTATGCTGGTTGTGCTTGCAGATCACAGGCAATGAGCAAAGGGTTCTGCCTTCATTTCTCTTAACACCAGGAAGAAATAGGTGAGCCATTCTATGTCCATTAAAAAAATGGAAGCACAAAGTAGAGATATGGTTTTCTAAGAAAAGTTGGTACTTTTCAATGAAAATGAGCTTTATAGATGGCAATCTATCAATCAAAAAACACTTAAACTACCTATGTGTTCTTATGCAGAAGAAAGATTGTCAACACGTAATAAAATCTGGATTATGTACTTGTGAAACAGTGATATGCACAGAAGAGACACAATTGCTTCCTTGCTGACTTTGTGATTCTTAAGTAATGTTCCCTACTTATGCCAGGATACTGTTCTTATTTTTTTACTTGTTAAATTTACCAGAGGAAAGGTACTATTTCGTATGAGACTCTATATCATTCCCTTCTACTGATAAAAGCTTATTATGACTTATGCAGCTTTTTGTTTGCTTGAAGAGAGAGAATATAGCAATACATAGCATAGAACATATGACCCAAATTAGATTGCAGAAGTTCTTTCTACTTCAATACCTGCTACCAAATCCTATAGATCTCTTCATGCACAATTCCATTGCTCACCACCACTACAGCAAAAGAATGATATACTCTATTAGGCTTTTAGTGAGCATTGTGACAACTTTTCAGGGTTAAAAATATATTCCATGAAACTATTAAATAGCTGTATGACTTTGTGCTCTTGTCCAATGTGAAAACAGACCTTGGTTATGGAGCTTTCTATTGCACTACCTGTTCATGTCAAGCCTGGGGGCAGTCACACCAGTTAGCAAGAGTAATATGAATTATCCTTCAATGATCTTACCGCTCACTTTGGCACCATTCACACAAACAGTTTAAAAGACAACCTCTGCCTCAGACGGCTTACAAACCAAGAACTCAGTCTTCCAGTTGAACCCATATGAGTCAAAAGCTTACAAGACATTCTCTCAACTCACTTTTAGAAAAAGCAGCTTTGCTAATGGTAAATGAGAAACAATACAATGATGGCTAGAGAACCAGGAGTAGAAGAGCACAGGATGCTCTTGTCACAAAGCTGAAATATAAAGTGAACAAATTGGAAGCACAGTCTGATCAATGTCTCGTTATTCTCACATGACTCTCTTTTTCTGGCACCATAACAGTTAATTTGGGTTTTATTGTTCTCAGGGTAGAATCCTTTTGCAGGAAAAACTGAAAAGAAAGAGGAAAAAGTATGTAATGTAAGTGATGTAAGAGTAAATAAGTAATGGAGTTCCTTAGTGTTTCAGGAGATTTTTATGTCTTTATTTAAATGAAAGTTCAACTCCCCAATGTTCCACATACCAAGGGATATTCTTGTCTGGCCTGAAGAGCTGCAGAGCTCCTGTGAACATCTACAGATGGGAAGATAAATAGATCAGCTTCTCAAACACATACCAAACAACTGCATATTGTGAATATCTATTAAACAGATCTCTACAAAAGGATTATTTTTTCTTCATTATAAATTCATAATAGGCAAACTCTCTGTATTTTTCGTGCTGACTCTAGTTTTATGTTGTCAGAATTTTCCAGCTATGTTGCGTTGCCTCAGCATTTCATTTTACTGCAGACTGGTTGTATTTCTCAGCTAGTTCTATAACTCCTCAAAATAGCACCCCATGGTAGCAGGACAAATAAGTTTTGTGTCTTTTTTTCCAAAAAAATGTTTTGAAAGGAACTGGCTTTTGATTTTTTTTTTCTGCATATATTCCCTATTGGTTCCATCTACCTTTTCCTAGAGGAAAACTAAGCATGAAATGTTCTTCTAACTGAAATTCAATAAAACAAAGGCTTTTGTGCTTAACTGAAAGTACACAACTATCATGAAAATGTTTTTAATAAAGCTTTGACTCTGCCAAGACCTCCATGATTCGCTTTAAAATGATACAATAAGATTATTTTAATGCTGATTTTCTTTAAGCTTTGGCGATCCTGTTATTCGCATTTCCATTTGGAGGGCCCTCAAGAATATCCCTATTCACTTACTAAAAAAGAAATTTTAGGTGCAAGGAAATTAAACATGTCTTTGCCCTTGACTACAGTCACCATTTCTGGCCCTTCTTGGGAGACAAGTATGTATTTATGGTGACATGCTGTACCCCTGGGAATAATGTTAACTCCTGAATTCCTATCACCTCCAAGGAGCATGAAGGTGTCCTAATTCCCTCTTCCCACATTTTCTTCTCCACAATACAAAGTCTGTGCTATGTACTTGAGGGAAAGCTTTACTGATTCCAGACCAGATCTGCAGAGCTGGTAAAGGTGGCCCTTTGAGCCCCTGCTGTGTCCAAGCCCCAGAGGAGCCTTCAGAGGAGGACTCAGGGTCTTCTTATGATCTGCTGCCATTCAAATGGACCAAACCTGAGAGGGTGGGTCCAGGTTGCCCAGCCCAACCTGGGCTCCCAAGTAAGAACAGGCAAGCCTTGTGGGAACACTGGGAACCACTGATAGACAAGGATCTGGTTTTGACCAAAGTCATTCTTTTTACATCCCCTATAAGACCTCGCACTCTTTCGTATTCCAGGCAAGTTGAGTAATGATAGGAAGCTGGTAAAACCTTCTACACAAAACTGTGTACCATATGTCACACAGCAGAGGTTACTCAGATGAGCCAGGGCATAATAAAAGCATATGTAATTGTTCCAAGCATGTGGAAAGATGCCAAGCCCCCTGTACACACTGGGGGTGTACACACTGGGGGTGGCAATGCAGTTGCAGAGGGATGCTCAGCACTGGGGGAGAATCAGGATCAGTCTTTGGGAGAATCTCAGGCTGGTGTTAGACCCTCAGAGGCTGCTCAGCATGCACTGCGATGAGCAGTTATATGTGCAGGACCAGAGCACAGCGTATACGGCATAGGCCTTAGTGAAAGGAATGGGTCACCTCCCTTTGACCAACCGCCAGTGGTCTTTCCCTTCTAGGAGCCCAACATGTAGGACTTTCCAAGTGTTGGGCTCTGCCTAGCTACTATGCCCATATTCCTGGTATCAGCTCAGTTGCAGTAAGGATATAGAAGGTTACAGCCATAAGAACAACGGCTACTCAGTGTGAGCAGTTTTTTGAACAGTCATCGCAGGCATGAGTCTAAAGTTTTGTATAGAAATATTTAGTTTGGAAATCACTACAGGGAGTTCTTGGCTGTCACTGACTCACACACTCTTGCTAATGATTTTTCTTTAGAGCCCCATTACAGAAAGCAAAAGGCTAATTAAACATAGTTAGGGGCAGGAAAATATTGTTTCAAAAGCAATGTGTAATGACAGCTCAGTCGCATGATTAAACTGCTTTTGGAAGGAACCCTTCTGCCCTCAGGCCTCAGTCTTTTAGGTTGAGCATATTTTTTCAACACCCTATCAGCACCTTCTAGGTGGTATTTAGTGCCTCTCAGTATTGGGTATAAATACTATGAGTGTGATAATGATGTATTGCGTTTACTGAAGCAAATTTCTCTTCCAGTAAACTTACAATGCACAAACTCTGTGACATATATATTTTCCTTACTTCAGCACTTATAACAATTCTGTGTGTACACTGCTGTGTTGGATCATCCTTTCTGATTACAGAAACCCATTTTAAAAGCATTTCAGTTTATATAACTACAGCAGAATCTGGGTTCATCGGAGTTAAAATTCTGTGCATTCAAAATTGAAAATAGGAGGAGAAAGGAATGTATTTCTCAACTTCTGGTTCTGTTTAGATCATTCATGAAAGACACCCCAAAATGCTCTGGAGAGTACTTTATTTATAACATTCTGACCTAGCTTATGGCCGGGTAACCCTGTGACTTAGCTTGGAAATTCATTTTGAGAGTCTTGTGTAAGATGTCTCAGTCCCCTTGGTAGCTCAAACCAGCCTCAAAAACAGTCATATCTTTTTTTTACCAAGGTTCCTGAAAATCTCCATACTTTCAATAATCTTAAGTCTCTTATACCACTAGGAAAAGTTTCCATAATACTTAGATATGTCAACATAATCTGAGCTTCATCATCTTTCATCATGAAAGATGAGTAGCTGCAGAATGCAAAGGTGGAGGCAATGCAGATCTATGAAACACTTTCTACCACTAATGTTCCAGAGCATTTACTAATAATCCTTGATTATACAGCAAGATAGTTCAAAGTGAGCTGATGGGTCACTACTGCAAAACTGAAGAAGCCAGGGAGAGCAGATTTAAGCAGTTTTAGTCAGCTGAATTAGCAAAGGGAATTAACTGCAAAGATAGATCTTCTCCCCTCCCCAGATTTATGTTGTTGAATAAAAAAAAGAACTGGCAGTTACTCCTTGCTACTCTGCTTACAATGTTTTTGTCTGCTACGTGTTTTATATGCTATATTGAACAGGATGCATAAATATAAAATCCATCAAATAAGCATCACTCCCTTGTTTCCATCTCATACTCTCTACGCACAGGTTTTCCTCTGGGCTGCTCTTTTTCACTGGGAAGTGAGAGCATACACATGAATAAAAGCAAGGGATATTAAAAAATCCTCAACTTAGTGTGGCCAGTGATCAGTATTCAGGACTACCAAGTATGCTCTCCGAAAATGCCAATGAGATGTAAACACATCAATAAAACAGCAAGTTCTCATCTGCCTGCCCTCCAGTCCCCAGACTCTGCAATAGGAAAAAGGTTACTGCAACTGTGAGTAGTGGTTTCAAGGAGATTCTTCTTTCTCCTGCTGACTTTACTTATTTGTTTATTTAATTGAAAGTCCTTCTGACTGATCCACAGCATCAGCAAGGGTCGAGGGGACAATAAATTAAATCTGCTTCTTCAGTAAGTGAATGGTACCTTTGTAGTTTATAGAAAGGAAATCAGAAAAAAGAGTGCACTGCACAGTAAACCTGTCCCCAGATACTGGCACGTGGAATGACTCACATGCCTACCCAACTTCTACATCCAGATGCAATAAACTGTAAAATGCAGTCACATATATCAGGAGAAGGTTGTCCAAATCCTGTCTTAAATATATGTGACTTCAGTTCTGCATAGCTCTGGGAAAGATACAGTCTCCTCTCTATGAGGGTTAGGTAAGAGATAAAAGTGGGTGTAACTTCCATGTCAGCAGAAGGAGGTCTAACAGGAAAATCATCTAATGAAAAGTGTATATAATATTAAAGTAGATCACATACTTTATAGTACAGCTTCTTAAATACTCCAGTTAGAGTCTGAACTTTCTCCTGCTCTCTGGTATATGATTTATTGCTCTTATACCTCCTTTCTGATTACATAGTATCTATCAACCTGGATCAGATTCTGATTTCAGCAGCTTAGGTGAAAATGTATAGTCCCCTGAAGCAAAAAGTAATGAATCTTTTCTGGATGTATAAACTTGTAGATTGAATACAGTTCTGGATTACAGTCTATACCTGACACCAATCACTGTGTCAGGATTCTAGGATTTTGAAGCCCAAGTCTTGATCTGCAGCATCCAACCAGCTTCATTAGTATTGCTATTTTTGTTGTTTTAGGACCCTAAACATTCTAGATGATTTTCGAACCCAGCAGAATATAGTGTTTCTCCTGAAAATTGTGTAGTCTAAAACAGACAAAGGCTGTAAAGTAAAACAGACAAAGGCTGACAAAAGGAGCTTTAATATATAACTCAGGAGATCTCCACAATGAACAGAATTTTATTAGAAATGCACTTGCCATTTTAATTATCATGTTTTTATCCTGATTTCCTAAGGAATAGGAGCACAGAAGGTTATTCAGTCACTTAGTGGTCAATTACCCAAGGGAAGTGTAGGGCAAGTCTTTAAAGCTTAGTTCTTACCTTGTTTGGCATCAAAGAATCCAGTCAGGTAATCTTTCCTGTGTGGATTCACCAGTGTCCTAAAAGGGTTGAGTTCATGTTGCAACCTTGGTATAATTCAATTAAAAAGTCAATCATCCATGAGGCATATATCATTGCAAAGCAGGCTTCATTAATTGTGAACACTGAAACTAATATTCATAAACATATTCTGCTTTCCTCTCTAGTTTTCCCTCCATGGGTCAGTTCACACATCCTTCTGATCATCCATACCCATAATCCATCTTTGCATCCAGTAATCCCTCTCCTCCTACATACAATCTGCCTCCAGCAAGGTACGATTCCCTTGTAATAGTAATAAAATTCATTCCATGTCTCTAAATAAGTTCATCTATCTCTGGAAAGGATGATAAAATAAAAATGGAATAAGATGGAGGAAAATTTGTTTTATCCAGCCTGTATAATATGGAGAATGAAAAAATGGATAAATTAATCTGTACAAATATAAAGATAACAGTGGAATACTGGGAAAAAAAGGCTGATAGCACTGTAGACAACACAGTGCAGGAATTCCCAATGTTCTCAATGCCCTGAGCTGGGAGAGCCACATGGTAGAGAGCACAAACAGCCATCTCACAGAATCATAGAATGGGTAAGGTTGGAAGAGACCTCTGGAGATCATCTAGTCCAACCTCCCTGCTCAGCAGGGTCACCTAGAGCGTGGTAGACAGGGTTGCATCCAGGCAGTTTTGAATATCTCCACAGAAGGAGACTCCACAACTTCTCTGGACAACCTGTTCCAGTGCTCTGTCACTCTCAAATATATCCCACATAATGCACTCATGGATTATCCAGGCTGATTCTATGTGCTGAATAAACCAGCTCTTCAATAGCATTGAAGAGGAGAGGCATCCTTGGGAGAGATTGGCAGATTCATGCAATTAGGTCAAAGGAAAGGCACCACCAGAAAAAGATGACCTTGCCCAACACTATGGCAATGGCAGTGTATCAGGCAGACAGGAGTGACAGTAGGGTTGCTCTCAGGAACTGGGGGCAAAGGGCAGCTGTGGGTAGTATGTCAACAGTAAACAAGCAAGTGCCTGGGACTTTTCAACTGGGTTCAGTCAGCAAGAGAGAAATGGGCAAAGACAAGGTGAGCAGCTCACAAGAAAAACAACATTGAAAATGGAGTTGCTTGAGTCCAGCAAGCCCTAAGCTCTTAGCAAAACTCTCCTGACGGAACATTTGCATTGTGTTCAATGATGGTATCAGTTGTTCTTGTCTTGCACCCCTTATAGCAACAGCTAAGGGTGTATATAGAAGATGTACAGATCTGCAGATCTCCCATGGCATGTGAGGGGTTAAAATGGAGAGAGGCAGAAGAGTTCCTCACACCTTTCGAAAAACCACGCCAAATAACCATTTCTAAAATCTTCTAGACCTTTTTTAATAGCAGGAACAACTATTTGCATCTACATTGTAAGAAACTGGTGCAAGCCTTCATTTTAAAAGAATTTGTCCTCCCTCTTTTCACTCAGCTGTAAAGTGCTTGCTGATATTTAGTGGGGAAACAATTCAGGCTTACTGCCTTTCTGTGAGGGGAGAAAGGCAAAGACAGCTGAAACTGTCTGAGCTGTGGTATATCCAATACTGTTTTTAATTTGATATAAAACAAACGCAAACAAAAGGAGAGAGAGAAAAATATAGAAATATAGTTCATATAGTTCATGTCATGTGCTCTCTCAAGTGTGCAATGAAGGCTGATAAACAGAAACATGCAATTTACATTTTCCCTGTCACTTTAAGAGATTTCTACCAAGCTACTAATTCCCTTTCTCCCCTTCTTTTGCTGCCCTATCCCTTTCCTTTCCTCTGAAACTGAAGGTGAGCAAGTAGAGGTGAAAATTAATGACTAGTCAAACAGCATTTTCCTCCTCTTCCTTCCTTTCTAGTGGTTTCCACCTCTGTCTGTCAAGGGCAGTACATGGACATACAGTACTCAAGGAGGTGAAAATCTACATCACATTAGAGAGCAAGAATGATAACTGCTCAGATTTTATTTCTTCCTGTCAATTATCAGTTGAGGTATGAGGTAGAGGCCCAAAATGCTCTCTTCAGCCCCACCAGCTTTGTGTCCAGAGTGCTGAGTGGATTGTAAGAGCAGCTCAATGGGAACCAGCTGATCATAGAAACACAGAATCACAGAATGGTTGAGGCTGGAAGGGACCTCTGGAGATCATCTAGTCCAACCTGCTTGCTTAAGCAGGGTCACCTAGAGCATGTTAGACAGGATTGCATCCAGGTGGGTTTTGAATATCTCCAGAGAAGGAGACTCCACAACTTCTCTGGGCAACCTGTGCCAGTGCTCCGTCACTCTCACAGGGAAGAAGTTTGTCCTTATATTCAGGTCAAACTTCCTGTGTTTCAGTTTGTGCCCTTTGCCTCTTGTCTTGTCTCTTGGCACCACTGAAAAGAGTTCAGCCCCATCCTCTTGCCACCCTCTCTTAAGGCATTTATACACATTGATAAGATCCCCTCTCAGTCTTCTCTTCCCCAGGCTAAACAGGCCCAGCTCTTGCAGTAGCTGTTCCTCATAGGGCAGATGCTCCAGCCCTCTGATCATCTTTGTAGCCCTACGCTGGACTCTCTCCAGTAGCTCCATGTCTCTCTTGTACCTGGGAGCTCAGAACTGGACACAGTCCTCCAGATGTGGCCTCAACAGGGCTGAGTAGAGGAGCAGGATCACCTCCCTTGACGTGCGGGCAACACTCTTCCTAATGCACCCCAGGATACCATTGGCCTTCTTGGCCACATTGCTGGCTCATGGTCAACTTGTTGTCCACCAGCACTCCCAGGTCCTTCTCTCACAGAGCTGCTTTCTGGTTGGTCAACTGTCAGCCTGTACTGGTGCCTAGGGTTATTTTTCCCTAGATGCAGGACTCTGCACCTACCCTTGTTGAACCTCATGAGGTTCCTCTCTGCCCAGCTCTCCAGCCTGTCCAGGTCTCTCTGAATGGCAGCACATCCCTCTGGTGTATCAGCCACTCCTCCCAGTTTGGTATGATCAGCTCACTTGATGAGTGTGCACTCTGTCCCTTCGTTCAGGTCATTGATGAAGTTGAACAGGACTGGACTCAGTACCGACCCCTGGGGGAAATGCATGATATCCATGCGTGGCAGTTCAGGGCTACACAGAGCTCTGAACTCACTCAGGGCTTGAATGCAATAGCACATCATTATTTAAATGCTTGGCTGGAGCTGCTCCACAGGTTGCATGGGATATGCTACTTATGTCACCATGTGGTCTCAACAGCCTCACAGAAGTGCTTGGAAGAGACTTGGTAGACTCCATCAGTGTCCATCTGCATTAGGCATCTTTTCTGTTAAAGGGTTTACATCCAAGATGCAAAAGGCTGGGGGCTTTAAGGAGCAGAGGTTATTTGTGAGATAGAAAAGACCAGAGGAAAATGACACATAAGAGAGAATGGCTCCAAGTGTTTAAATCTCCAGACATACGCATTGTCCTGAACTTAGCTGATGTTGGTGGAGATGTGATGGCACTCTGCATTCTCTGGTTTGATAAGGGTGCCTATCACAAGCATAACAAAAGACCAGTTTAGTGCCAGGAGAAAATACAGCTGCCAATCTTTACAGCAAAACTAGTCTCCTCCAGACAGCATCATCTCATAACCAAATATTGTCAGATACTGGTGCAGACTTCTGCGGTAGTATGTGGTTCAGTGCAAGCTGTAAGTCTACTTGGGGCTTGAGGGAAACTTTGAAAACTAATGTCGATATTCAATTGTTTTTGGTAAAGCTAGCTCACAAATTTACAAAACCTTCAGTCACATCTTTGACCTCATCACAGACAGATTTCAGAGCTAGAATTCCTGCATAGAATAGTATTTGAGGAGTCTCCATATAGTAAATGTAAAGCACATTTGAATAATTCTGTTCTTCTGATGTTGATTAAATAGTTCTAGCAGAAGCAATTACTGAGTATATGCCTTCATACTATGAAGCCCTTTATTTCCAAATCTCAACCATTAAGATATAAAAGTTTCAGGGATTTTGGCCAGAATACACACCACAGACCAAATTAAAGTTGAAGAGTGCTATTGATCCTTTCTCAAGCAGCACTTTGCATATCTATGTTCCAGTCCCAATCTGTCAGATCGCTTCCAGATATTAAAATTTTCTTGGCATGGCAGCCATCCATAAACTCTATATCCCTCTGTGGAACATAGTTTTAAATTGGCTAATATTTCATTCAAGTCCTCTTAAGGTAATAGTTACCACTTGTATACAAAATGAGGATCTGATATAAAATACTGAACTCTCCCTTCAGAAAGGAGAAAGTCCACAACTGAGATTCTGCTTCTCCTGTTGCTCCAAAATGACTCATCACTCTCCCCCACTTTGTTCACGTATATGTCTGGGTGACATTTATAGCTGTCTGTTTTACTTGCTGTCAAATACTAGTTCCAATGACAAAGTCCTTTCCCACCTGACTTTCCTATTATGTGTACACCTGGCAAACAAAGACACATTTTGTTTTGTTTTTAAAGAGCCTTGTCCTTCAATATTTTTCTTCTGTCTTTTTAAGATCAAGCTATTATTAGCCATCTTGAGAGGAGTTAGGGATCAGGTCACCTGGAAAAAGTGAGAAGGGAATAAATTTATAGCAGTGCACCCTAAGGCAAAATCATAGCAATTGGGGGCATAACTTATCTTCTTTGGTTTCTCTAAGGAAAGCACATGGTTTCTCCTGGCACTTCAAGCACTGGAATCAATCACTGGAAAGGAATAGGAGCACTGAACCCTTGAGTTCTCAGACACTGCAGTAAATGCCTAGCTAAGGGCTCACACTGGAGCAAGTGCCTGCTCATGCAGTGGTTGAAGAAAAGATATGGTGGCTGGAGAAAAGCTTTATCTCACTCTTGAGTCCTGCTGAGCAATTCTGTAGGGAAGATTGGTAAGGCCCTCTAGATAAGAGGTTTATCTAAAAAGAAGGTGAAATTAAAAAATTTGTAAGAAGAAACAAATTTATATTGGATGTCCCATATTTGGGATGTAGAAACCTTCCCGCTTTCTGTCTGTTTGAATAAAGATGATGGGACCATGGGAGAGGTACCTGGGACAGTGAACAAAGGGTGCTGGCATGGTCAGACACAAGCAAACATCAGAAGCTGTTAGAGGTCCACCTTTTCTTTTAAGCTACATTTAAAAATTACGGGCCCTACTATTTATTTTCTGTGTCTTTATTAGAGCAAGCGACAATACTTGCTCTAAGCATTTCTGATCCTTCTGATTGAAAGCATGAATTTGACAGGTCTTTGAAAATTCCCTCAGCTCTACTTGTGATGGGGTACAGATGCTTTCACTTGCCTAAGAAGGAATCAGAAATAGCTGTAAGGGTTGGTCCATTGGTGCACTGTCCTTGCAAAAAGCAGGATCAAAAGAGAAACTTCTGCTCAGCCTCAGGTTGGTGGGAGGAGGCAGAGGGGACCTTCAACTTTAACTCTTTGAGGCCAGAGAGTTAGTTGACAAGCAGCTTGAAGTGGACCAGGGTGAAAGCAGATAAGCTGTGAACAATCTGTAGAGAGGAGACAGACAAGCAAACCCCTTCCACCTCTGGAGATCTCCAAGTCACATGTCAGTAGCCCAGGAGTGGTCCCAGTCTGTGGTAATGTGTGTCCTGAACAACATGGAGCACCATAGAGGAACCTCTTGCAGTATGTTTTAGACACACACACACACACACACACACATATAAATATATATAGATACGTTTGTATCCTGATACAGTAATATTCAAGGCCCCAAATGCCAAACTATGTCATAGCACATCTGTGTGGGTGAGCAATCAACTCTCCTTTTCCTGATGTTAATTGGATTACTACTGAATAGAAAGACTGATGAAAAATATAAGGAGAAAAGAGGACTAGGGGAGAATAACTGTTTCTTGCCATCCACAACAATGAGAGTGACATCTGAAAAGTCATCCTTTATCCCTTAAAAACAGATGACATCAAACAAGGGACACAATATATATACAGACAGACTTCTTAGGCTCGCCTCGGAGCACTCCGGGCAACTTGAAAAGAAATTAAAAGCTGAAGTCTCAACAATAAGGCACACGGCTTGGCAGGGTGAGTCACTCAGCAGAAAGCAATTATCAGCTGATTTTAAATGGAAGCCTGTTGCTTTCTTAAATGACCTACTATATGAAAGGATTTCATGACAGGGTACAATACAGACATCCAGAAAAACTTCTTGGTTTCTCTTTTGTTTGTTTCAAGGCAGCAGAGAAAACAAATACATGTTCCCTATCATCACTTATGAGTGCAGAAAGGACTGCATCTCAGTTACAAGGGCTAGCCTGTAGTTTTTTCTTTTTTTTTAATAACAGAAAAAAATCATACCTCACAGTTTGCACACAAATGAGTTTTATGCTGCTGAAGCTTAGCTTTACTGGAGAAAAAATGACACAAATTGCAATTAACTGTACAGCTTCCTTGAAGTAAGATTTTTTACATTAAAATTCACGGGTGCATATAACATGTCAGTATGATATTAAAGCCACTATCAGATCCAAAGAAGAGCTCATTTTGCAGTGTAAAATGACCCCCATCTTTGTTTCAGAGGTACATGAGTCTTCAATGGCTCATGTACATGCACAGGTACTGCCTGTTCAACTGAAGCCAAATTTCTTCCTTTCAGTCGAAGTCCTGCATGTCCCAAACTTTGATTTAAATACACCTATAAAATACCTCAGCACAAATTTCTTCTTGTAATTCCTCTTTGATTTTCCATTCAAAGGAAACAAAAAAACATACAGTAACTTAAACAGCATAACAAATGCTTCTTTGAACGAACCTATTCAAAGACAGAACTCTTGCATCAGGAGCGTGTAGCTTTCATGCAGAGGAAACAAACAACCAAACTGCTGTTTAGCTGGTCCAATGCTCACTTTAAGCATCTACTTCCTCACACAGGTGAATTAAACACATTCAGTTCAACCACCCATTCTATGGATTCAAAAGAGATGTTTCCAGTTAGATACAGTTATTTGTATTGCTTGTGCTGGCAGACTAGCAGCTAAAGATTTTGAGAGGGGGAGGATCTTTTAATTAAGAGCTGTCTGTGAGATTAACAGACAAGATTTTTATTTATAATAAGAGCCCATGGATCATTCAGGGAGGGGTTATGATCCCTGAAGGAGAAGCAAAAGTTGTTAAAAATCAGTACAAGCAACTAATTCAGAAGCCAATTTTGCTGTGTGCAAAATTGCTGTCTGCTGTGAAATACTGAACAGAGTTTAGACTTAGGATACTAATACAAGGTGCTTTTTTGTTTCTCTCCATATTGGGCTCCAGACATCAGTTTCAAGGTTGCCTTGGTGATTTGTTTGCTGGTCTGAGAGTCTATGAAATCTGTTTGCAACAGATTTCTCTAAAAGCTACAGGGAAGAGGGAAAAAAGAGTTTATCTAGGTAATCGATTCAAATCTGTTATCTCTGTCAGACTTACCTTCTAACTGTAAAATCTACTCAGAGGGCTGCTTTTTTTTTTTTCATATACTATGAGTTTAAAAATGTGATTATGCCAAATTTTGGTAGCTGTTTGCAACAAAAGGAAAGAATGAACTGAATACTGAATCTCTCAGGTCTTACCATTAAGGCTCTTTGAAATTGTCATTGAAAATGTCTCTTTTCAAAATACATACATGATGTTCATGGCTCAGTCAGCTTGTAAGATTAAGTACTCCTACTAAAAGGAACTTTGCAAGGCCTCTTCTATGAGTTGTTTTAGGCTTCAGATTAATAAAGTAAATTGAAAACTCCAAGGAAATCAATTTTCCTCTTTTCTACGGTAAGGTATTCCTACATGGCTGCTGCAGATAGGTGGCAAGAATATGAGAACAGGGGTTACAAAAGAGGCTCTAGGAGGCTATAAGTACTCCTTCAGGACCAACTCACCATCAAAAGAGCTGCCTTAATCCTTCAACATGTGAAATATGGGATAGTTTTAGGTGTTGGTCTGCTTAATATTTTTTCATCTGCTGAAAATGTCTGGTGGAATGAGATAAGAACAAGTAGTGAGTCCTCATCTGTCTACAGGCACTGGTTCCACAGCTACTGCTGTGGATTATAAGACCCAATTTGTCCCATCTGCTACAGCAGCTAGCAAGCCCTAGCCTTCCACGGATCTCCGCCTGGGCAGCCTGCCTCCCACTCCCTTACCGCTCCACTCATTCTGGCTGACTTTGAGGGTCTCACCGAATAAAACCTCAATAATACAATTTAACAATGACAAACTTAACATCTATGTTTAATCAGTCTACCGTAACTCTTTGTCTTGGCAAACCACTCTTAACATTTCTCCTGCTGTGCTCCTCCCGCTAATGGGAATTAAAAATATACCTGCATTTCACAAGTAATCAACATATGAACTCTTTGTGGTTTGGGGGGGGGGGGAGGAAACATTAAAATTGGCTTAAGATTTCTCTTAAAAGAAAGAGGTTTGGGCCTGTAGGTTATATCAGCATACCACATTTCATCTTGCATTTATACTTGGCTCAAATCCCAATGACATGAGTAGAACATGTTTCTTCACTCACTCTCATTTAAAACTGGCTCTAAATTATATTAAAAAAAATGGGGCATTTTTCCCATCTCACTCACTCCTGAGGTAGCAGTTGCTCTGGGGCTGTGGGCAGCTGAGGCTACTGCATCCAGACACTTTGCTTCTTCCTGGTACGGTCGGACTTTTCTTTGGGTAGGGACATTAACAAAAGGAGCTCTTGTGGTCTTTTCTGGGTCTATCTTCTGTAGAACAAACAGCAAATGCTTTATTCCACTGAACTGTCAGAAAAGCTTAGGCATTCATATTTCTATTTCAGGCTTGAAAAGTGGTAATGTGCCTGAAAGCACCTGCTTTTTTTTTTTAACTATATTAATTTTCTAATAACAGACATACCCTTTTCTTGCTGCCTCTATCATGATAACATCTGAATTCAGTCAGAATCCTGGAGATAAGATCTCTATTCTTGCAGAAATATTACTTTTTTGCTGGGCTTCCATATGAACAGGGGTGGGGTCAAGTATCACCTGCAGGACAACATTTCTGGCTGTAGAAAGCTCCCTCCTGCCATTTTTGGGCATCCTCCTGATTTCTGATTTAAAGGATTTAGTAGCTGTTCACCTCTTTTTTTCATGAAGCATTTATCTCCAAATGCTGAACAGCCCTGGCCTAGTTTAGTTAATGGACAGGAGGACAAAGCAGCCTTCAAAGATGCGGATACAGAAATTACTGTTTGTTTATCAGCACTTTGCAAGATAATATATAGCAAATACATACATTGATATCTCTATAATAGTATGGGTAAAGCTCAACTGTGCAGTGTGATAATAAATTTTAATAGGTTGTGAAGAGTGCAACCCTGTATACTGACTAAAGATTCTAAGGAATAAAGCAAGACTGGTAGCTTCTAGGATGAACTTTAGCAAGATGTTGACTAGCAGCTATCTATATAAGTGTGTCTGGGTTCTTTCCACATAGGTTTGATCCATCTCACAGAAACTGGTCTCAGTAGACCTAATAATTAACTAAATTTACACCTACAAATTAAAGGAATATGTGGAGTCACTATATAGAAACGCTGGCGCTTTCTATCATGAAAAGTTTCTTGAAATTTAGTCTTGCCCTTAAGTCCACAAGCACATTCTAAAGACAAAACTTTAGAGAGTTATATAGAAATTGTTTTCAAATATATGGAACTCAGTTTAGTATGTTAGGATTTCTTTCAATTTTCTATGTAAAATTTTACTGAGGATATAGTTGTGCATTCTATAGAGATGGCTTAAATATTTATAAAATATGATTCTTCTAGTATATTCTTTAGGATTCTGTCAAACAAGTGGAAGGGATTACAATTAACAGGGAGTGTCACTGCTTGACAACCAATAGTTGTGCTAACCTCTTGGGAGTGTGTCAGGGGCTCTCAACGCATTGGTTGAGAATATATATAAGCTATGTATAAAACACCAATAAGAAAGTGGAGATGGATGCCCACAGATGCCATCTGCTTCTTTTCAAAAGCTATTATAGCTCAGAGTAAGCAACAGACTCAAATTCTTTGTGTGTTGTTGTGCTGCTGCAAGGGATTGATGTAGGGGTGGGAGATATTACTGTCCCACAGAGAGCAAATATAATGTCAATGTAATAAATTATTCCATGGCTTCACCTAGAAAATATGATCCAGATTTTGCAGGTTAACTTTCAGTGTGTGTTATACTTTTTGTTTCTTTCTCTTCTGCAGGGTAAACAAGAACATTTTTTTAACTGGCTAAAATGCAAATCTGTGTCTCTGACTATGAAGGCAAGTATTCACAGGCCCTATACCACTTTTACTTAATTTAGAATATGTGTAAGCTGACTGAAACAATGGAGTTATGGTACTTAACACATACATGAGGGTGTCTCCTGTAATAATGGAAAGTAACTTCCAATATTAATGTCTTGGCCATGATGTGAGCTGAGAGTTCATTATAAGACTCCACTGTAAAAATAAATTTCTTCAGCCTGTCCATGAAGGGGGCTTTGATAGCATAGCTTTTTGCATATACCTAATGCATAATACATTGGGAAGCAACCAAGATCACATCCATGAAGGCACATGGCCAATAGAGATGCTGTCTTGTGAGAAAAAGGATCAGCCAAAGAATGGCTATCGCTTATGACAATATCATTTAAATTTTTATTGCTACTGACTTCTCTTTAACAAATTTATGACCCTTTCCAGCATAAGTTACAACAGTAGCTAAAAGGAATTGTTTTAAATAGATTAGTGTATATCATATCAAATGTGCCCATTGAAATGGGCTGCATGGGCTCATTGGACTCCACTCTCCATCACCATCACCAAATTTTAGATTCCCTTTTCCTAGGCTTTCTTCAGTTCTCCATTCCCACAGACCAGGTCCATAAAGTCAGAGAGAATCAGGGGTCTATGAGGAGCCTGAATCTCCCCCTGCTCTGTCGCTTTTGCTCAGACTGCCTGTGAAGCAACCTTGTGAAGATCATGCAAGCAACATCAGCCAACCAACTTGCTATGGTGAGGGCATTTGTGACTTAAACATAACCTCCATGATGGCTTTTTTTCCAAAGCATATCATCAGTTCTCACATATCATGTAGGAGAGATACAAGTACTCTTCCAGCTCTAATAATCTTAAAAATATATAGACAAAAGGAATGGAAAATTGTGAAGCTTTCCTTGAGCTGATAGTTGACTCTTGTTCCAGCCTTCAGTGGTTCCCAGCCCTGAGCTGGAGCTACTCTTGGCTGCTTTCTGTTGTAAAGAACAAAGGTTCAAAGCAGGTCAAAGCAGCATTAATATGTAAACTGAACTGTCTCTTTTGACGGACTATCCACTAAGTTAAGCCTACAAGAAACTGCACATAGAGAAGGGAAAACTTCCAGTAAGATCTGCATAATTCAATCATCTGAAAAATATCTAGTTTTTTTCTTTTCTGTTACTCTTTTTGGAGCATTGGTTTGGAACTGCTCTGCCTTGATATCTAAAAACTTTTTAATGTCCATTCTCTGCCTATCTGCAGGTTAGTTTGTACCATTTTTTTCCTGGGTTTTTCAATGCCAGATGTTCAGATGTTGTCCTTCAGTTTGTAGTACTGTCTTTCTTCAGTAATGTAGATTTCAGTAATCAGTAAGTTTCAGTAATGGAGATTATCTGATATCACAGTCCTTCTTGACTCGAACCAGCTTTTTAAGGTTTTATTTGCCCTTGAGATGAACAACTCTGAGCTAACTGGGAGTAATCTCCTCCCTGAGTAGAAAGTACAATGGGGACATTTGAACCAGTACTGGGCACCATGTGGGGTTTAGAGAAGAAAATTTCACTGCATCTTTTCCTAATCTTCCTACTTCCCTGTGCCAGAAGATGCAATGTGTTGAGTGTCCTGAAAGCATTGTTACACTAATTCTAGATAAAAATGGTACATCAGTTCAAAAATCTCTGCACTACCAACGTCAATATAGCCCAAGCATCACTTTAGCTTGCTTATGATGATTTCCATTTCCCTGTCCTCATTCTGATATTCTGTCTCCAAAGGTCATTGGCCTTGCATCTTTCCTGACCATTGTGGCTTATCTTATTAAGGATAAAACAAGAACAGTCCTAAATATTCTTCATGCATCCTTATTTCATTGTTATCCAATTTCACTTCTTGTTCCCATTATCTGATAGCCAGATAAACATCTGCTTCTTGTTTTAGTATTATTAACAAATCCTAAGTCAACTTGACTATGGAGAATTCCTGCTTTATCCCTATGTTTGCTGATTCCAGCTTTCTTTGGCCATTCACAGACTTACCTGCAGCTTGTGCTAGGAATCTTGTCCTCCAGTGATTCAGATCAAATATTTGTTGAAACTTGTTTCAGAATAGCAATCAGAATGTGTTTAGGGGAAGAAGAGATGAGATTTGGGATGTATCAGATGTGTACACCCAGACTGAGGAACTCTGAAGTGTTCCCAGGCAAGCAATATAGTCATAGCCTGAGCTGATCATGCTTTGTTTTTCACTCATTCCAAATTTTTGCTTCTTCCTAATAACTCTCTTGGGAAGGATGGGGAGCAGTGCATCCCAAGGAGAAAGAAGTCCAGCAAAGGAGGCGGGAGACCTGCATGGGTGAGCAAGGAGCTCCTGGCAAAACTCAGACAGAAGAATACACAGAATATGGAAGAGGGGACAGGCTACTTGGGAGAATTATAGGAATGCAGTCAGAGTATGTCAGATGCAGCGAGGAAGGCTAAAGACCCAGCTGGAATTGAGTCTGGCAAGGGATGTTAAGGACAACAGCAAGGACTTCTTCAAATACATCAGTAGCAAGAGGAAGACTGGGGAAAATGTGGGCCCACTACTGAATGGGGCAGGGGGCCCTGGTGACAAAGGATACAGAAAAGGCAGAATTACTGAATGCCTTCTTTGCTTCAGTCTTCACTGCTAAGGGCAGCCCTCAAGAACCCCAGAGCCTGGAGGCAAGGGAGAAAGTCTGGAGAAAGGAAGACTTTCCTTTGGTTGAGGAGGATAGGATTAGAGATCTGGGCAAGCTTGACATTCACTAATCCATGGGCCCTGATGGGATGCACCCACGGGCACTGAGGGAGCTGGCGGATGTTGTTGACAAGCCACCCTCCATCATGTTTGAAAGGTCGTGGAGAACTGGAGAGGTGCCTGAGGACTAGAAGAAAGCCAGTGTCACTGCTGTCTTCAAGAAGGGCAAGAAGGAGGACCCAGGCAACTCTAGGCTTGTCAGCCTCACCTCCATCCCTGGAAAGGGGATGGAACAGCTCATTCTGGATGTCATCTGCAGACATATGGAAGATAAGAAGGTGATCAGGAGTAGCCAGCAGGGATTCACAAAAGAGAAATCCTGCTTAACCAATCTGATAGCCTTCTATGATGGAATGACTGGCTGGGTAGGTGAGGGCAGAGCAGTGGACGTTGTGTATCTTGACTTCAGCAAAGGTTTTGGACACTGTCTCCCATAACATCCTCCTAGATAAGCTCAGGAAGTGTGGGTTAGATGAGTGGATAGTGAGGTGGATTGAGAACTGGCTGAAAGGCAGAGCTCAAAGGGTCGTCATCAGTGGCGTGGAGTCTAGTTGGAGGCCTGTGGCTAGTGGCATTTCCCAGGGCTCAGTCCTGGGTCCCAGCCTGTACAACTTCTTCATCAATGACCTGGATGAGAGGACGGAGTGCCTCCTCAGCAAGTTTGCTGATGATCCCAAGCTGGGAGGAGTGGCTGACACACCAGAGGGCTGTGCTGCTGTTCAGAGAGACCTGGACAGGCAGAAGAGTTGGGCAGAGAGGAATCTCCTGAGGTTCAACAAGTGCAGATGCAGAGTGCTGCACCTAGGGAAAAATAACCGTAGGCACCAGTACAAGCTGGGGGCTGACCTTCTGGAGAGCAGCTCTGCAGAGAAGGACCTGAGAGTGCTGGTGGATGACAGGTTGACCATGAGCCAGCAGTGTGCCCTTGTGGCCAAGAAGGCCAATGGTCTCCTGGGGTGCATTAGGCAGAGTGTTGCCAGCAGGTCGAGGGAGGTGATCCTGCCCCTCTATGCAGCCCTGGCGAGGCCTCATCTCAAGTCCTGTGTCCAGGTCTGGGCTCCCAGGTACAAGGGAGACATGGAGCTACTGGAGAGAGTCCAGCGCAGGGCTACAAAGATGATCAGAGGGCTGGAGCATCTGCCCTATGAGGAACAGCTGCTGCGAGAGCTGGGCCTCTTCAGCCTGGGGAAGAGAAGACTGAGAGGGGATCTTATCAATGTGTACAAGTACCTGAAGAGAAGGTGTCAAGGGGACGGGGACAAACTTCAGTTGTCCTGTGTGACAGGACCAGAGGCAATGGGCAGAAACTGAAGCACAGGAAGTTCTGCCTGAAGGTGAGGGGGAATTTCTTCCCTGTGAGAGTGACGGAGCACTGGCACAGGTTGCCCAGAGAGGTTGTGGAATCTCCTTCTGTGGAGATATTCAAAGCCTGCCTGGATGGAACTCTGTCTAACATGCTGTGACCCTTCTGAGCAGGGGGTGGACTAGATGATCTCCAGAGGTCCCTTCCAGCCTTACTGATTCTATGAATTACTTGTGCAGTGAAGCCTGGAGCATGCTTGTCATACCCATTTCTGACAGCTTCTAATAACTTTGACCTGAAGAAATCCTAAGTCACTTCAGTGTTCTGGTCCATGATTTGTCAGGTCATGTGAATTTCCTAATCATTTTTCCTAGTTTGCTCTCTTTAAAAAAAAATCTATGATTACTTAATCCACACTCACCCTTTCACAACATTCTGTGATATTCTCATGACTCTTCAAAACTACAACTAAACTAACACTGCCTCTACTCTCCCAGTGACTCTTGGTGAACAAATTCATCAAGTATCATATCCAGAAATATCTGTCCCGCCACCAGGTACCACTAGCACTTGATCCTATGTATGCATCTAGGGCACACAAGTCTTCTGGTTCAAATATAGATTCTTTCTTTGGTAATAAATAAAGTCTTTGTTTTGCTTGCTGAAAGTCAGAGAGAGTTTTCTGTGTGAATTCAAGGATTCTAGATGACGCCACAGCAGTCCCAGCTGACTGTGGCTATGACTATATGAGCTGCCCTCACTAGTCAGAGATAACCTGTTTGACAATCAGTTGTCCATGTGGCCTGAAGGCCAACTTGATCCTAACAAGACTGGCCTCTATTCAAAGCTTGACCAAAATTGTGGTAGGTGAAACGGGGCGTTGCGGAAGATCACGGGATGTGACGTCACGACGAGGCAGGGCTAAGACAGGAAAAGGCAGTGCGAGCGCGTATATAAAGAATTGTAACGACGCAATAAACGCCATTTGCCGCATCCTCCTTAGGGAGTCAGTGTGGTGTGGCCCAGGGGCGGGCGGGGTTGCGGGCTCCTGTCCTCACCCTAACTCTGGGTTTTGTTGCGACGGCAACAAAGTGGTGACCCCGACGTGATAGGGTGAGGGTGGTCGCCGGGGCGACGGGGGTGGCGCCAGACAGACGATGGAAGCAGTGATTAAGGTAATTCAAAGGTGCGCGAAGGAATGGGGAACTTCTGTGAAGTCGAGCGCAATTTCGGCGTGTGTTGAACGCCTAATCCAGGAGGGTGCCGTGCAGCGCCCTGCGGACATTCTTATCTCATCAAATTGGCCTCGGTGCTCCGAGGTGTTAGCGGAGCGGACTATGTCCGGCCACTCGGGAAAAGACCTTAAGGCTTGGGGTGTCGTGCTTACCCTGCTTCGCCGAGCACGGGAGGAGCAGGATACTTGGCAGGCAGCACGGGGCTTGCTGTATGACTCACAGCCGCGGGGCACCCAAACGGGGGACCCCTCGGACTCGCCGGGGGTATCCAAATCGGTGACGCAAGCGGCTGACAACGCCGATGAGAACCCTTTGTCCCCATTGGAGCCGCAAGTTCTGCCGGTGCAGCCCGTGTCGGCTGCAACGCCGCAAACGCGTAATCCTACACCTCCTGGTTATCCTTGGGAGGAGTTGCGAGCCGCCCATTACACTCCGGGCGAGGGAGGATTGCCTCCTGTCCTGGAAGAGCCTGAGAGTGAGGCAGATGCCTCGCTTCCATTGGCCCCCATCGACAGGCGTCCGGTGGTGCCTGCCGACGAATGGCTACCGGGGTGCTTGATTAAACCTAATTGGGGAGCCGAGGGAGCACCGGGGGGAGAGAGGAGCAGGACAGAAGCTGATGCAGACATGCAGAAATTAACGGAGCAGCTGCGGCGTATGCGCGGTCCATCAGCGGCTGCGCACTCGCCCGAGAGACAGGATGTGGGCCAACGCTCCAAGGTTGGACTCACTTGCGCATTATTCACCCATCCGCATCAGTCCGGGTACTGACGCGACCTCAACCAGGCCTGACAGTCTTTACAGACGCCTCGTCGCAAATGGGCCGAGCGGTAGTAGTATGGCAAGACAAGGGTGAATGGCAGTCTGTTTCTGCCCAGGATACCGCTCAATCAGTACAATTTTTGGAGGCTAAAGCCGTGTGCCTGGCTCTCGACTTACCGTATGAGGGCCATGTAAACATTGTCACAGATTCTATGTTTGTCTTTAAGCTCCTGGCCTCCATGGCCACGCCCGGCTGGGCGGGCACGGATATTGCCTGTATGCTTGAGAGCCATCTACAGGATCGCGGAAGTACTGTGTCCATATTACATGTAAAGAGCCATTCCAATGTCCCTGGATACTACCAAAGGGGTAACGCAGTGGCAGACCAAGCCGCAACGCAGGTGTACACCCTTCAGGACGCGCGCGCACTCCATGACCACTTTCACATAGGTGCACGTGGGTTAGCCAAATCGTGTAACATTTCTATCTCGGACGCCAGAGCAGTGGTAGCCACCTGTCCATACTGTCAACATAGCCCTTTGTGGGGGGCGGGAGTTAACCCTCGAGGTCTAGAGCCTAACCAAATCTGGCAGACAGACTTTACTTGGTATGCTCCTTTTCAACCTCACGCATGGCTTGCTGTCACCATTGACACAGCCAGCACGTATATCGTGGCCACCTGTCACCGTAGGGCAACCGCCAAGGCCGCACAATCTCATTGGGAAACAACAATCGCTGTCTTGGGACTTCCTGAGGTCATCAAAACAGACAATGGAGCCGCATTTGTTGCTCACAGTACTCGGGAGTGGGCCAACAAATGGGGCATCCAATTAAAACAGAGAATTCCATATAACAGCCAAGGTCAGGCCATAGTCGAACGTACCCATCAAGTTCTGAAGCAACGCTTACGGGTGCTTGGGGAGGGGGACGGATTGGGCATAGGTGGGAAACATGTCCCCTTACCCCTCCAGGCCAACCTTTTAGCTCGCGCACTATTTGGCCTGAATCATTTTGTGCGCGGGGAAAATCGAAATGCTCCAGTCAACAAACATTGGGCCAAGGCAGCGGTGGAAGACAGCCCTCCAGTCAGGGTTCGAGATCCTGAGTCAGGGGTCTGGGAGGATGGTTGGACCTTTATAACAGGAGGAAGAGGATATGCGGCGATCCGCAAGGGAGAGGCAATACGCTGGGTACCAGCGCGGTGGATACGTCCTGATGTCCATCAATAATACTCACCTTAGTTCTCAAGTGTCTTTTGCAGGTTCCGTGAGGAGGAAATACGTTCTTGTGACCGGCTTATATCACGAGAACAGCGTCGCGGGAAAGAGAATGATGCCGAGTTCACAAGGATTGGCAGTTGCTATGCACGCTTAGCTTTGCTTTGGGGCTTTCACCCTGGCTTGAGAATTACAAGGCTGCAGCCCGCTTACAGCATTGGCATCCCTGGCCTTGCCACATGTGTACGCAGCTTGCGGCGCACAATTAATGAGTTACGGCATCCTCACTCTGGGTATCAACGTCTCATGATGATTCAAGAAACAGCGACTGTATTGTAGCATGGAGAGGGGGACTTGTGGTAGGCGAAACGGGGCGTTGCGGAAGATCACAGGATGTGACGTCACGACGAGGCAGGGCTAAGACAGGAAAAGACAGTGCGAGCGCGTATATAAAGAATTGTAACGACGCAATAAACGCCATTTGCCGCATCCTCCTTAGGGAGTCAGTGTGGTGTGGCCCAGGGGCGGGCGGTGTTGCGGGCTCCTGACCTCACCCTAACTCTGGGTATTGTTGCGATGGCAACACAAAATAAAGAAATAGTTGCCTAAGGCTTCTGTGAGACAGCTTCATCTTCTGTTTAAGAAGTAAAAGTAAAAATAAAATGAAAACAAAACCTTCTCTGAGTTTTCTTGCTCTTCTTGTGGGACAAACATGCTGTTTAACACAGCTGTTACTTGTGGTCTGGCTGACAGGTACCCTTCTGCCAGTTTACTTCCTCTTAAAAGAACAGCAGCTTTCTCATACTTCATATTACAACTAGGCTCCCGTTGGGCAGCAATTAGGCAGCTTAGCCTCCACAACTAGTCCAGTCCCTCAGTGGGGATCCTCTTGTCCCTATTGCCTTTAAAACTGAAAGAGTGCAATATTCACTGTTTCAGGACTTACGCTTGTCTGAGAAAGTCATTGGCTGAATGTGCACACCAGGGGAATGGTGGAGGCAGGGTAATACATACAATCTGCACTGACTCTCAAGACTTCAGGAACAGTGAAAATGCATGGGTGGCTCTTGCCCCAAATGTGTTAGTATAGGGCAGCTCCCAGGCTTAACTTGAGCGGTTGTTTACACAGAACTTCAGACAAAATTCTGACCAAAGATTCACATTTGCGCAACAGTGAGCAAGAAATGTGTTGAAAAAGGTAGATATTCAGTGGAAGATATTCAGTGGGGTATACTTATTCCCCTCCCCTTCAGTGATAGGTCTGATTCCAGGCAGTCCTTCATGGCAAATGTCACAAGCATCTCTTCCTCCGCAACCCTTCAGTGTACTTACTGCTGTCATTGCTTAAGCAATGCCTCGAATCTGCCTTAGACTAGGTAGGGGCGAATAGTGTGCCTGGCCTTCTTTCAGTTGCATCAAGGAGGAACACCTTGTGAAATGTGCAAGCCATGATGAAGATGTTCTTCACTCTGCCAATGGACTGGTTTCACAGATAATGACTTGAGCTATGTAAACACATAGCTGATGAACACTCAGCAGGGATCCATGGGTCAGACATAGCTGCTACTTTGCAGGGAATAATTGCCACTATTGAGCTGGGAAGGTCATCACACTATCTATACCAATCTCGTACAAGAATAGGGAGACATTTTGTCATAAGAGGAAGACTCCAGATCTCTGAAATTCTGGACTGGTAGAGGTTAGTGAGCATGAATTTGAAGAGACTAACCCTTCACAACTGTAATAGCTGCTGCCTTCCCCTCCCCTTTAGAATATGTCTCCTAGAAACATAATCAGCAAATCTGAGTCTGACATTTCTCTTAAATACTGAGATGATGCCTGGGTGTCATGGAGCACATTCAGCTCCACCTCTTTGCAATGACATGCACAATGAACTCAAAGCCAAATCAAACTGACTGGCCATAGGTTAGTATGAGTTCTGCCTCTTTAGAACCATGTTCATCAGTACTGTACTGGAATGAAGATCCAGAAATGGAATTACTGCTGCTCCACAGTCAATGCTAGCTCATTGCCGTGGCTCTACTTATCCAGAGCCTCACAGCTTACTGTGCAGCAACCCATAGCTGGAGCACTTCATGGTTCAGGATGAGGCCACTGATAGTGCTCATTCAAAGTCAGCATGATGTGGCAGCCCGTCAGTAGTCATCCATACACTCACCACACTGGGGAGTGATGGCCTGCAAATGGTACTAGTCTTACGATTATAGCAACTGAGATAAGGTAGTTCCTCAGCCAAAATCTCTTGTTTCTTCCTCTTGCTTATAGTTCTGTTGAAACTTACAGTCTCTCTTGCCACCTTTGTGAGTACCACACTGTAACATCCTAATATGGTGAAATCAGCTAAGGGCAGCAGCAGGCAGTGATCCTTGTGTATATAAAAGGTGCTTGAGAACTTTTGGGATACATGGTGCCAGCAACTGGTTGCATCCAATTTATAGAACAGTTTGCATGAACACTCACTAATTTTTTATGCTCCAAAGTCTTGTTACAGGTAAAATGAACACATCATACAGGCAAAGCCAAGAATTTATGGTTATTTTAATTAAAATCTCTGGTTACAATAATGCTAACACTTACAGTTCAAATTATATACTGTTAAATGATATATACACAAGCTTTCTAGCATCTACTCCTTTTTCTGGTATTAAGCCACCCTCCCACTGCGCCCCAGAGCCCTGAGGTTGATGGCTGCCAGTTGGGGATGTGCAGCACATCATCAGCATCCCAAGTCCTTCTCTGGGTGGAGTGTGAGGCTGATCATTTCTTCACCATCAATCTAGGGCCTGGTTGGATGATTTTTGTGTATTTGATAACCCTTTCACCTTTCTCTTTCTTCAGCTGTCTACGTGTCCATGTTACATCCAAATTTAATATATGTGTGTTATACATATGTCAGTTACTTGTTCTTTGTTCTCTTTGCTACCTCTAAAACCAGTTTTACCCAATTCCCAAGGCTGCACTCCTTTGATGACCAGTAATTGACCACTGGGGAGCTACTTATAAACCTGTCCACTAGGACCATCTTATGCCTGTACTTTAAGGCCTCCGCTGTCATCCCATGCCTGTACTCCTCTATAGTGTATTTTATTCTAGGGTCAAAAATCATTCTACCCAAAAGAACTACTTATTATTAGCAGCTATTGGTAGGTAGTAATATAAAAATACATATGGCATTAAGCGTTATGCCATACAGCTCTGTCAAGCTAAGAAAAAAATAAAATGAAGTAGGTTAATTAGATAATTGCTGTTACAAGCTAAAATAAATCTCCAGGAAGGCCAAGCCAAGTCCAGATGAAGCCTGACAAGTCATGAGGCCCATGGTGTTAGTTTGATATAAAGCCTGTGGCCTGTTACAAGTAAAGGCAAGTCCATATTTACTGAGCTAAAATTGCTGTAACAGTGTTTCCCAGGGTATCTTCAACATAGTAAACCTCAGACATATCTTGAATGCTCCTAAAATGTAAATAAGAGCTGAGTGTTTAACTGCAGGTGAGTTGCCTAACAAAATTTTTGTAGGCTTTTGGTTCAAAGAACTAGATACTGTTCCACAGCTTAAGATATGGTTCAGTTCCCAGCTCAGTCACTGCTTCTTGCATCTTTTCTACGATGGTACTTTAGTATAGACATTGTCTCAATTTCCCGTTGGTAAATGAGAGGAGTGGAGAGCAAAGCTTGTGTCAGTTACTAGCAGTGAGAAGCTAAGGGAGCAGACAGAAAGGTATGAACTCTTACTGAGATTCTCACATATAGTTATGTGAAATTATTGAATGTCACATCCTACACAGGAAGCAAACATTTCTGCCCTCACCTGACAATTCTATTTTTAAATGTTTTTCCTCTGTCTTGGTTAGCAGGCAAACTGATTTGCTACCGCTCTGCCAACTGCCTCCAATTGGAATAAAATCAAGTGGTGTTTTGATAGGGATGTTTACACACTGTTTTGACAGGGATTCTTCCTGACGAAGTATTTTTCTCATCTCCCTCCCCGCCTGCAGCACAAAAGACACATACAACACACAAAGAAGAAGCTCCATTACTCATGGAGGTGCAGCAGTCACTTTCCTTGCTATCAGGTCAGAGAGGCAGGCTTGGGTGCCAAGCTGAGGGCTGGCTCAGCAAACATCCTAAAGGTAACAGGGATGTCGTCACTCGTGTTGCAGATGAGGAAATGGTGTCCCAGGGACATTGTCTGGGTTTGCTTAATGTAGAAAGATAGTTCTAATTAATACTAAACATTCAGTAAATTATCAGCTTGTATTTATGTATCTCAGCTTGTATCTCTCAGAGTCTTCAGTACTGTGGTAAAAATAATGCCTAGAATTACAGAATATTTATTTTTACTTTAGATATCTATAGTAGTTTTTTTAAGAATACTGAGGTGAGAGAGGGACTGGAGGCTCAGTAATTAACGGGCATGGCTCTTGTTAGCTAGCTCCTGTCCTATTACCTTTGGTTTTCAGGGTCTATTCAGCGTCCGTTTGATGAGTTTTCCCATTGACCTCAAAAGGACAAGTCTCCAGGCCTTATGTACTGTGTGTGTTAATAAACAATCCAAAGTTACTATTTTTTCAAGTATGAATAATCGTTCTCTAGAATAAATGAGGACAGATCAAGACAAATAACTGACAAATATGGACTGCTCTGTTGGTAATCTTGCTGGAAAGTAGTTATGGACTGAGAAACTGGATGTCATTACTGGAGCATGAAAAGCCTCAGCACAGGCAATTTGACAATACAAATGTGTCTCAGCAAGAAGTAGGAGTGCAGTGGCTTTCTCTGCAGAGAAAGAAAAGAACAAAACATAAAGCCTGATTTCTAGTCAGCAGCCATCTTTGAACTTCTTAAAACAAAATGAAGCAAAAAAAGCCCAGGTGCACTGATTCATATCCAATCTCTGTCATAATAACCTTGAAGGAAATCGATCTAAGTAGAATGCCAGTTCCCTGCAGAGATGCATTACTATGGATAAGGAAAGGAGAGGCAGGCGATGACAGTGCAAGGAGGGAGGGTTTCAGGCTTGAATGCTTTGCAGTAACCTCTTCAGTGAATTTTCTAGTCCACTAACTGAACAACCTGGAGCAATGTATCTGTTGGGACACACATCTTCCATGGTCCAATGGCTATCTAGTGAGTAAGTGCTTATTTATTACATTGCAAGGCATTTAAAAACACTGTACCTTAATTTTACCATTGGCTCTGAGTTGAAGTGGGTCTTCAGATCTAAGCTACTGTAATTTAAAGGGAAATTCCATAACTGGGAAGAAATTTCCATTTTCCTCCACCTGTATGTTTCCATTATAGGAAAGTCTTGGAATAGATTCCTACAATAAATCCATTTCCTCAACTACTAAAGTCATATGCTTGCAAAATTAGGCCTTTCATTTTCTTTCCCTTTCTCCCTCTGGTAGAGTTTCCAAAGCATGTAACACCCTGGCTCTTGAAACCCGTAGGATACTTATTCCAGTGTGAGCATTGTTAGGCTGATAATTGAACAAGTTTGAAAATTTCACTGGTACTTTCTTCTTTGCTGTTCTGCACTTTCCATTTGCAGATCATGTTCTTCTCCTTCGTATTTCTCATTGACACTTATTCATCCTAATCTTCTATTTCCTTCATGTACCAATAACAAGAGATATACCACAGCATGTCCCAAACTACTGCTCACATTTGTTGCAAGAGAAGTGATAACTGATGAAATCAATAATAACCACTCTTCTACTAATTGTGGTGGCTGAGTCTCAACTGTTCTGTAGTTAATCATCTACTGCATTGTATAATTTTATACTTCCTTCAAAAAGTAGAGCTGTCAAAAATGCTTCATCAAAACATTTCTTGATAATAATTCTCAAAAGTTCCCACAAAAAAAAAACTATCTTGACATTTTTCATGTTTTGAAAATTCCCAGATTTCAAGATTTTAATTTTGAATGTTACAGTATGTAGCTTTTTTACTTGTATATGGTTATAATATTTTGTAACATCATTGATCATGCCTTTTGTATCACATATTACAAACTCCAACCTGGAGAATGTCCTAACTAAAAAATAAATAGCATGTTTTAATCTTTGAAAACAGTAGCTGTGAATACTGTCTGGCACTGTAAGTGGGATTTATCTCATAAAATAGATGTTAGATGGCTAGAATTATCAATGGTTAATTGATGTTAGATGACTAAATCCCCTCACAGTCAAGTTAGAGGAACCAGGCTTTGTTAAAGTACAATTCATTTCCAGATTAAGACACTTCAATGTAGGTCTATACATGTGCACTAAATGTCTAAGCTCCCAATGGAGTCAATATAGTCAACAAAGCTTGAAGAATAATCCCAATGCCTAAATGTAATAGCTAGGGCTGTCTGAAATACCATGGGGTATCCCAGCTGACCTGAGGTGCCAAGCCAGAGCATCGCAGCTCTCCCATAGGCGCTGTACTCTCCCTGCGTGCCCCAGACAGGTGCCTCAGATACTCCAGAGAACATCAAATGGCCCCAGACACCTCCATGTCGACAACTGCCTGGAGCTCCGCAGTACATGTATCTACACTGCTGACACATAAATGTATGTATCTTAATCTTGAATTGATTCTTACTCTTATAACTGGTGAAATAAAATCCATTCTTCAGTCAAGTTATTCATTACTGTGCAGGCAAGATCTTTAGTTCTAGAAATAAAGCAAGATGTGTTAATCACAGCTCTGCTTAATAGATTTAAAGTAAGAAAAAAAAAAAAGCCTGCAACTCAAATAATATAGGTACAGTAGTAGAAATGCTTTGAGTGAAACAAAGCCAAAATAATTTCAATATGACATTTTACTCTGTGAGAAACCTTTAAAAACATTCCTTTTCATTTGGTGGTGGGAAATACTGAAAATTGCATTCAGCCCAGCAGCTGAAATGTCAGTTGGTTTTAAACTAGTCCATTCTGGAAGACCTCTACCTTCACAACTGCACACTCTTTCCGAGGGTAACCATAGCACGCCACTCACAATGACATCATTCCTAACCTGTTCCACTGGAGACACACTTATAAAAAACTGGACTATTTAATTTTGAAAAATGACTCTCCAACTATTCCAGTACAGCCAAAGGCATCAGACCTTGTTTAAGCAAACACACTCTGGGCTTTTAGGCTAAGTTGTTTTGGAGATGCAATAATCCTCCAAAAACATTTCATTTTTTCAGACAGTGTAGTCCTCTTGATTTTTTTTTCAAGCTACTATTCCTAATAAATAACTTGGCTAACTTCCTTTTACAACTTTTTCTGTTCTGCCATAAAAATGTGTGTGTGAAATTTCAGACAGATTGGCTGACTTCTGGCAAATCTAACAAAGGAGAAAACTGAGTTCAGTTACACAGCTATTGCTATGGAGAAACTACTGTCTCCGCATAAGGCAAAAACGATGGTGGTTTCAGATCCTGAGAGAACTGCTGAACAAGGAAAAGCTAATGAAATGTGGATTTGGAACAGTAAGACTTTCTAGAAGTGCTGGCAAGCAAAAGAGAGGAAAGGATCTGATTTTTATGCAACCAATTGGAAACGTCACTGCCACAAGGGAAAGGCTCTATATAGATCATGCATTGTGTATTCTCAGAACTATGGCTATCCAGACAAAACATCAGCATTTTTTTCACTTTATATATCTTGTAACTGGAGCTACAAGGAAACTTGGTTACAGAATGAGAGAAAAAATATATAAAATTAGTGGGGGAAAAAAAAGATTTGTTAAATCCCATTAACCTGCTCACTGCCAATACATGGATCATACTAAAGACTTTCTGATGATTTTGGCTTCGAGTCTGGAAAACAACAAGTCAAAGAATTTTGACTACCTACAGGTTATTGCAGAAGCTAAAAAAAAAAAAATAAAAAACCTCATTTACTATTTTACATTCCTAAGGTCTGATCTGCTTTTTCACTTTTTCCATTTCTTAACTGCATTTGCCACCTTCTGTTTTCCACAACCTTTAGTAGTTGCTACATATTCCTCTTCTTTCCCTGTCTCCCCTGGTTTGTCATTGCTTCATTAAATGATACGCCTCAAAAGCTCCTAAATGTTTCAATCTCATAACCTGCTTTCTGCTTTCTAAAACTTGTTGGCACCCTTCGGTTTCTAGGGTTCATGAGCTGGGTATGATACCTCCGAGCCACAGCATGGAAACACGAAGGCAGTCGCTTCCCATGCTGTGTACCAAGTCGTTGCATATACAGCATCAATTTGCATTGGCCTTTTTAGCTTCAGCCTCACATTTCAAACATATGCATGCTGTTTTCTGTCATCTCTCTGCATCTTTCAGTATTGCTGCCTCTCAGATTTCTCCTCCGCTCTTCCCGAAGGTGTGTTAGATTGCTGGGGGTAATCTCCAGTTGAATCCGGCTTTATAATTCCTTTTATAATACCTTGGCATTTTACAGTGGTAAACTAGTGCTTGATCCGGTTAAAGTAATAAAAATGTATTTAGTATGATCTGCAAGTTTTCAGGAATGTGCTGCTTACTTGCTCATTAGTAAGCTTTTTTAAAAAACTTGTCTGACATTTGTAGCATCCAAATACAGTACTTCTAAAACTCATTCTGGCATTTATCACCTCTTTCCAAGTTTTCAGTCCAAATAGAATAGATTCTGTCAGAGTTCTCTAAATTTATTTTCAGATAATATCTTGTGAAATAGGATACTTGATGCTTAGCTAAGTTTACAAATATCTGCGATGCTCCTTAGCACAGTTACCATGGCTCTTAATATTTCTAACCAAAGGAGTTTGCTGGCTGGTATTTACTCTTTACCAGTCCACACGGTGTCTAGCATATGGTTCACTGGAACCATATTTTGAGCAGTTCGCTGATTTGAAAAATATTTTACTCCACAAAGTGCTGAATGAAAATCAGTAGGATCACTTAGAAAACAGAGATCTACTCACAAACTAAATGCAGAAGAATTCAGCACTGAAGGTGTAGGACCATTTTGCTTACATTGTGTTTTTTTCATACTCAAATTTCATAAGATGATCTTTTTGACAGAATATTTGCAAAGATAATCTCTTCCTCTTCTGAAGATCACTATAATATTTACTTTTATCCAGTAGTCAAGCAAGCTGCCTTTACCTAAGAATGTTTTTGCCTTTCAACCTATATCAGCATTTTAGTTTACCTGAAACAAATTTTGAATCCACTATACCAAAATGAAATAAACTACTCTTAAACTGAAATAAGAGCACTCACTCGGAAAATTTGCTTTAGTTTCTCTAAATTGGTGTAAATCACACGATTATGTTTTTAGTGAAAGTGAGCAGACTTTACTCAGCTGAGAGCATATACAGTCAGTTACCATGGCTCAGCTGGCATAAAGTAACTTGCTCACCTGCAGTAATTCAATCACACTCAATTACGGGGCCATATCATCAATTTTATTGCTGTAACTTTCAGCTGTAGATGCAGCTTACAGTTTACATAACTTGGGGGGGGGGGTGATTGCCCTAAGATAGCATCAAGATCAGCTGGATTGTATGCATTCATATTTTCCAAGGTATTTGAGTAGTTTTTCTCCATTCCTAATATTTCAGCCTTTCTGATATATATTCTTACTGATGACAGGCTTGATAACACTGTAAGTTATCTCAGTCACTTTTGAGACATTATTAATTTCATGTCTTCCTTATTTATGAGTAGACCTGCTTTCTTTCCTCTGGTAAGCTTCCAAAAGCTCTTGTATTGCTTTTATATCTCTGGCACATATTAACTCATTTTGCTGTTTTGCTCCTTAATATCAAGTTTCACTGCAAACCTGCAAAATTTAGCAGTGGTTCACTGAAAGGCTCATAAAATTTTCAAGAGAGGTAAGATCTTGTTTCCAGTGACTCAGCTCCCATGAGTTTTGTTATGAAAACACAAGCAATAGTTACAGTCAATAATAAAGATCTAAATTCATCCCTGAGGTCAACAGAGTTATAAATCTGGCCTGCTAAGTTCTGACAAGGCCACCTATTTCCACCTTTCCTTGCAAAAGCAGGCAACGTTGATTTTTTTTTTTTTTTTTTTTACTGGACTTCTTCTGTATTTATTTTAGGAATGCACAAGCCTCAAAAGCATAAATGTGGCTGAAATTTATTCTCTTACCTATCGTGGTGGTTCCTACAAAATTGTACTAGTTTTTTAAAAGGTTATGGCTTCTCTGTCACATTTATTCATGTATGTCTGTGATGACCGCCCTCTTGTCTGACTCTGAGCAGACGTTCAAGAGTTTCAGGAGGATCTCAGCTCCCGCACTGGCCATCTGAAATCTGGGCGCAGACCTTAAAATTTCTCTCAGGTTCCCTCAAAAAAATTTAGGGAATTTGCTCTTACTTCAAAATTGAAGTCCCTTCCCTTCCTTTGAAACTGTATGGAATTACAAGTATAGCAATATGTAACATTTGGTACTGCTACTTTTCTAGTTGCACCAAACACTCCCCAACTGTCCCCAGATGCTTGTGCTCTGCAGTATTTAATTAATTGCACTGACTTCTTAAACTGCACCTGCAAAGGAAGGATAAATTGGAATAAGATTCTTCTACTTCTAACTTTTCTCATTCAGTCCTTATCCTGTTGGCTTGGACCATTAAGCAGTGCTAAATGGTTTGGAGCTGCTCTTCCATCTTGATGCTCCCTGCCAGTACAAGTCTGTTGATACTTGGCCTCAAAAGAACAGGTCGTATCCTTTGCCTTCAGTTTGCTTTGTGTACTGAAAACTCATTTTTGTGTTTTTTTTTCCTTCCAGTGGAAAAGAAAAAAATTTATTCTATTTTCTTCCCCTGTAGTTTATAATTAGGGTGATCAATGTGCTTAGACAAAAAAGCAAGGAGATAACTGCATTCTCATTCTTTTACTAAAGAGTTTCCATTCTGTAGCAATTAATGTACTGAACATTACTGTAACACAATTACTATATTTTTTGAGTCTCAAGAGAGTTTTGCTAGTACCTTTTCAAGCAAAAATTGATCAAAACTAGCAAAAGGAATAAAAAGTTCAACTGTGAGAAGTTCTTAAAATCTTTCAGGGATATTGGAGTATGTATATAGGGCCCCTCTTCTCAATTCATAAACAGTCCAAAGGCTTGCGCTGTTCTGGAGTGGAAGCTACTTTAGCTGGATGCCTTAAAAAGAGACTGTAGAAGAGGTTTTTCTTTTTTTAAAAAAAATGGCTTTTCAGCAAACAATGGTGTGATTAGACTTTTTTTTTTTTGCATTCATATTTACAAAAAATACTTGCCAGCTGTTAAGACATTTTACTCTAAACAGCTCCACTTGCAGGAAAAATAAAATCATTTTATTCATTAAGTATTTCATCTAGACAAAAAGAATGTGGGGAAGGATAATTTTCCTGGAGTCTCCCATCCTCGTGTATCTACTTTTGGCTGCAGTATTTTTGTCTTTTTTCTACTTGTTCATCATTTGGCACTTGGCCCAGAGGTGTACCAAACTTAGTGAACATTCTTGAACCTTACAGAGACAGGACTGCTGTAGCACACTCTGCTGGAGCTGAGTTCACATCTTTCCCAAAAAACGGGACCACTGTGCACCAGTCAGATCATCACGAGAATTACTCAAACTTGATGAGATTTCCCTGTGCCCCTTTCCCCATTTGTGCCTTCTCCTCCCACAAGCTTGTCACAATATGTGTCCTAAAGCTTTTATGTGGCTTTCCATCTTACTCCAGTGGTGCACAAGCTGTGTTGCTAACTGCACTCATTGGTCTGTAATGGTTGCTGAGGAAGGTGGTTGGATATGCAGATACAAAGGTTTAGTAAAGGGCATCCTGCTTCTGCAAGCAGAGCCTCCTCTCCAGAAAGATACCTTCATTGCAAAAATCAGGTTGAAAAAGGAAGGGTCGAAACATCATCTAGGGGACTTGGACTTTTCCAGTGACTTGAAATCAGATCAGAAACACAGCTGCTAAGGACATTTCTTCCTGGCTCTTACTCCAGTCTTGCCATGCTTCTCACCTCTTTTCTTAATTGTTTTCAATGCTATCCATCTTCTCTTCCCTTCCCTTTTCTGGTATAGTTGGTATAGACTGAGCAACTGTTCAGCCATCGTGAATTAAAGCCAGACGTTCTAAATTCTGATCTCAGGTTTCAAATAGTGATTTGGAGAAAAATTCTGTTCCAACACAACTTGAACCAGCACCTAATGCTTTGCTGAGGCTCTGTGGGTGTACCTATATTGTCCTGCTGATGGAAAATATACCTATGTTAATGGACTCTGGACTTTGCATCTGATTGCTAGTGCCCTAGTTATACAGAAAATCTATGGGCTCAGGCTCCACTTTGAGATTTGACAAGGGATTTCCCCTTCAGAAATAGGCAAGGCTCTGGGGAGAAAATTTGGATATTTTCCTTCTACTCCTCCCACCTGATTCAGCAGGCTGGCCCCTCTAGAGGAGAACACTCCAGTAAAGACTCCACAATAGGGAGATAGTGTAGATGACATACAGGTCACCCTTGAAAGGTAAATGAGTCCCTTCAAATATGGGAAGAGCTAGAGACATAGATCTCCACAAGCCCAGGTACAGTGTTCTTGAAATAGAAACTTTGTCTGGACTAGCGAACCAGACAGGTTGGCCTCAGACATACTCAGGTTCTGCTTAGACTATCATTTGCAAAGGAAAGGCTGGAAGGTAATGGAGTGGAAGAATGTCTTTCTTAGAAAGAAGATGAAGTTAATTGACAAAGAACTGGGAGAACAGAGGAGATTCTTCATACAGCGATGATGGCAAGGAATCAACTTTTCTTGCTGATTTCCTATGTGACACTCTTTGCCTTTTTCCTGTGCAGATTCAGATGGTGTCCCTGTTCCTTCACAATAGTTCACAGCCTTACTGATATCTGAAGGCCTCTAGGTCTCCTGTTAAGGTTTCTCCATAGCTTCAAGCTGTCGGAGGCATTGCAGGCTTGAGTGATGGAACTGGTGTTTAGGAGGCCAGCCTGAAGACTAAGAGTAATGCGTTAAGCTGCCTCCTGACCAGAGCTTAATACTACACTGAAGTGGTAAGTGGCCTAGGAGTGACCTAGGGAGGTGGGATGTATGAACTACAGTATGAACTGAAGGTGTCTAAGTATCATCACCGTGTGCAGATAAGACATCAACTCTCAAGCAGACCAGATATCTTTATGTTCTTCCAGTGCAGACGGCTGTGGTACCTGAGTATGTTCCCACGCGCTCTGTAAGGACCTGTCAAACTATGGAATGCTATTTCTCTGTGTTAACAGTTACAAATCCCTACGTTCAGCACTGGGTAAGAGTATGAAGCCTAGCTATAGTCCAAAGTATATCACTGACCAGAGATGTCTGCGTCAGGAAGCATCATACGTCTCCTTCTTTCCTACCTCAGCTGCCAGTTTCCACATCCCACACTGATTCAGTGCCATGTGAGCCAGGGGTCCCCAGGGAACTAGAAGCTATGGCCACACTCTAGGTGAGGGACCTGCAGAAGGTATAATCCTACCACAGGAAAGTCACTAACTTTCTGTTACAGGGCCTAGTTCAGCTTAAAGTTTTGTATGTGCTCTCAGTCCCCCTGACTTTCAGCTCTCCAGAGAAGTAAGGTTACCATGCACATGTAAAAGTCAAGTCAGGTGCATCATCATACTAGAAAAGCTGGCACTGAGGAGGTGCAAGGGCATTAGGGATAACTAGTGCTTCTGCTCTAGTTATACTCCTGTCAAAGAGGACTGTGGATACAAGTAGCACGCTCCAAAGATGGGGGTCTGAAGCTTACAAAACGGACAGAGCTCTGTGCCATTTGGTTTGCAGCTATAAGTCTTTCCTCTGGTACTCCTGCAAAGACAGGATGTGCACAGTGTGACCAAACAAGAGCTTTGTTTGTCCATAAATTGAGGCCAACACCATGAAATGTGGCAAATCATCAAAAAGGGAAGATTTCTGTTGTGATGGTCTTCCAGCAGGACATGGGCATAACTAGCTTGATTTTTTTCCAGAGTATCTCCTTAGCCCTTTAGCAGCCCTTCTAGCAGCTCGTTGGCATATATACACATCCTTAGAACTCTATGTGGAATTTCCATTCTCTTTTGCAGGCAATTTCAGACAGTTTGGTCTTCAATTCCAAATCAGAAACACAATACCTGAGCTCTCCAAAAAGTTTTTCTGTTTAGTTCTAGTACAGATAATTAGAGAGTGGCTACAGCTTGATTAATAATTTTTTTGAGCAATGCTCATAAAATTGAATATGGATAGCATCATGTGGGTGAGCTTTTAGCCTATATCACCATCAGTTCCCTTTATAGTAAATAAAGAGAAATAGGCACTTTTGGCTTATGATTCATCTGATCTATTTTAGCTATTCACTGAGGAGGAGATGATTTGTGTCCTAGAACTGTTTACTTCTCTCTGCTGATCAGGCATCAAATCTAGATATCTAACTCAGATTTTAAAGCTCTCAGTGTAAGCATCCACGGAGAAGTAAGATGAAATCCAAAGGTTTAAGATTAATATTCTGGTAAATTTCTGTAAGAATCCCTCTTGTCTGCCTAGGGCATGATGCCCTAGACAGTCTAATGGGCTAGTACAAAACTACTTCTTTGTTTCATCAAGTCCTTACATAATGAGCCTGCTTGAAAGAGTAGAAAGTAGACAAGACTTCCATGTGTTTGCCTTTTGTAACTAGATTCTTTTACACACATTCTTTGTTGGTGGAAAACTTCCAGTTATTTTCTGAGATTTTACATGCTTCTTGGCTTTTTATGTCTAAAACATGCCCTTCTCCCAACCTTGGATTTCTATCACAGCACACAGAGCTATCTAAGCACCTTCCAGCAATTCAAGACTCATATCCCCTTGCTTTCTCATTACACCAGCCAAACTCTATTGCTTTTCTCTCCTAGTAGCAGTTTTGCCTCACTCCAACTATTCTCCTCTCAACTAATACTTTTCACCTCTTCTCCATGCTATCCCTTTCCTGCTAGGTTCCAAGCCATCACCCTATTGCAACTGTCCCCACCACCAGCAGCAATAAGATGCGACTTATTGTTCTAATACATTCCTGTTGTACATGTCTAATCCATTTATATTGTGTCTATACCATTTATAAAGATGCAGCTTCCTAGCCTGATCTATGTCTTTTCATCCAGACTTCTGGCCATGAATGAGATACAGAGAAAGGAAACTCCAAACTGGTAACTGTGAATCTGACTACCTCAAGAAATATGATTTAATTAGCCAGAATACCTCCGTGAGGGAATATGATTTGGGGGTAACGAGCACTACACATGTATCAGTAGTTATAGTGGGATTTGGAAGTGGAGAAGGCTTGGTCATTGTCCTATTAAGAGTAGGATGAGGCATGCCTCATTTAAAAAACAGTTAAGGTAGCTGAGTCAGTTTTGATTCATTCTTTTCATTTCCTCCTTTTTTCCTGTCAGTTTACCCAAGGCTGAGTGCATTCATTTACCTCTTTCTGTAATTTAAAGTTACTGCCTTCTACTACCCCCACACACAAACATCTGATGTATTTCAGAGAGAAAAGGCAATACAATCTCTCTTTGACGTGGGAATTGTTCTCATAGTTATTTTTATTGATTAACTGAATGAGAAAGAGCATGAAGCCCACATATGCCCAGTCTCTGACAATCTATTATTATTTCAGTCCCAGAAAACAATGGCAAATTTAGATATAATTGGGCCAATTACCTTGCCTTCTTCTAAGTTATATCAGAGAAGGCTCTCTCATATAAAACCTAATGCAGCTCTGTGGAGACAGTTTTTTCTCTTCGTTAAGCACTATGTGCTGCTGTGAGGAGCAATGTGTGGCTGTTGTGCTCTGGTGTTATAGGAATGGGCTCAAGGACTGCTTTGCACCCCAGAAGTAATGTGTGCATAACTCTCAGCAGATGAGTATCCTCCTCGCTTATATATGAAGTTTTCATGCCTAATGTAGGTATCTGAATGAGTCTGACTGGGGTGGAAGAGGAATGCTAAGTTGCAGCTTCAGGAAATACTTTTACATCTCTATGTTTAAAATTCATTAGCCCAAGTGCCAAAAGCACACAGGGAAGAGGAATGGCAGCTTCTCCCACCACAAGGTCTGCAAACACCCACTAGCTGAAGATTCAGGCTGTGCCTGACTCAGGCCCTGAATATGGTCCTTGATTTGTGACAATTGTGACACCCAGAAGGTGAGACCATAGTCACCATCTTCCTGTGGCCCTGAATCCATATCCCCACCTCCTGGGCATGTGCTCTGGGCCATTGCACAAAGAGAGGCTGCTTAACAGACCCTCAGACAAGTTCCTCTTGTCTCAGAGCAAGGTGTTTTGGAGCCAGGGCACCAATATACGTTGGCATGCCAGCTGGAATAGCAAGGAGGTACTGACTGATCCAAAGCTCCTCAAAGGCAGCAGGGGAGATCTTGAACAGCCTGCTCTGGCTCAGAGACTAAGACTGGTAAAACTGAAATTTTAAGTGGAATTTAGCTCACCTGTATATAGCACCTTTAAAGCCTGAAGCTATTTCCCATGTACCTTACCTGTTATGTTTCCTTCCATTTTCCTTGCAATCAGCCCACCAGCCTAACACATGCATTACAGAGAAAAATGCCCTCTTGCCTGAAGAATCAAGAAACAGAGCCTCAAGCTCCAATCTACAGCTAGGACTTTGTTGTAGTCCTTAAACATTCTTCCTTTCAAAAAAAAAAATTTTTTCCAACAAGTCTAGTTTTCACTCCTAACATTATTTCTTGCTAAGCTTTTCTCTGCTAGATAAAAGAGCCCTTTGGTATATTCTCCCCATGAGGGTACTTATATACTGTAATCAAATCACCCCTCAGCCTTCTTTTTGATAAACTAACAGATTGAGCTCTTTAAGTCTGTTATGTTCCCAGAAAAAGCATATTTTCTGAGCACCTGTCACTCCCATGTGGAATTCTCTAACATCTAAGCAGGACTGTCCATGCATAACACTGAGAAAGCAAGTAAAAGCTAGTGCATTCAAAATACTTCGGGCAGTCATTTGTTTTTATTTTTTTTCTCTGTCTTCTCTTAAAAACAGGGAGATAAATAAGCAGAAATTGTAAAGAGGAAAGGATTTCAAAGTCCCCTAGCATCTTCTAATAGGCAGAAGGGAAGCTACTGCTTTGGATTTGGGTGGTGTTTTTTGTCTTATACCTCTAAAATTCATGTCTACCTAAGTGTAATAAGCGCAGACTACTTCAAATTCTGTTTTGCATCCACACTGCATGCATCTGTAATACACTCCTGATGCAGTGTTAGAACATGACACTTTCCATTTAATCGATCGTATTCATTTTAGCATACATCACAAGAATTTGATAGGCTGTCTTCTGAAATCAGAATCCTTAAAATACAGCCAAGATTAGGTCACTTAAGAACTTCTGCTATTTCAGGACTTTTTCCAGGTTCCTCCTTCGCTTGCCATATGTGTATTTCATGTTTGGATTTTTGTTTTGGTTTGGATTTCTTTCTTCCTTGAATATATTAGTCAGCAATTTATTTTTTTTTTAGTCTCATTTTACTTTATGATTACCTTTCCAGCATCTATCTTGGGTTTGCCTCAAATTCCTCTATTCAACGTCTTCCAACTCTTTATCTTAGAGTATAATGAGTTGTGGTTTACCCTTTTCCCTAGATAATACAATGTGACTGCTACTGTTGGTAAATGAGAGTGATGCCTTCTGTAAAGCTCTACTGCCAGTCCCAGTTTAAAGTAAAAAGTTAATTTAAACTGAATCAAATCCAATACCAATATGAATTTTCAGTCAGCTTTTTTTTCAGTTTCTACTTCAAACCTGTCAGTCCATTGGTTTTGGTAACACTTAGTCAAAGAGTTTCAAGAAAAGTTTGGTCTGCTGAGGAAGAAATCTGAAAAACCTAAGACCAGACAAGAGTCCAGGAAAAGGAGGCACAAAATGATTCTTACTAAGATGCATCTGAATCCAGAATACAACCTGGAGTATGGCTACACTTCATGATAAGCTTAAGCTATAGTCTGGGTTTATATGCTGTGCCCATATGATTAAATACTCAAGCCTGACCTAGAATTCCCTCTACTCAGTTTTCCTGGTGCAAAAGTTCTTAGAAATTGAAAATACTGCCAATATAATAGAAAGAAGCCATATTCCCTCATTCTTGTTCTAGAAGAGTAGCCGCTGTTAGTCTGTTTTATCATTTTTTCCATCAGTGACAATAAAAATTTCTTTTATAGTTTTTCGGCTCATTCTGGGAACAAAGTTACCAATTGGGGAGCCAAACTGTAAAATCTTTTAATCCTTACTCAGAGGTTCCCTTGGAAAGGACAGGGCAAGATGTTCTGGATGTGGCTTAATGTTAGAGACCTGTAGATTAACAACCTAAGAGTCTATAGTATTACACTGTCCATAGATAGATGTCATTTATCAAACCATTTGAATCTTGATCCTGCAGACAGCTTATGCTTTTGTTGATTACAAGAAAAGAAAATTTTCCTAAATGGTTTATTGAAATAGTTTAAAAATTTTACTGGGTTATTTTTTGTTTTGTTTTGTTTTGTTTTTTTACAGCTGAGATGATAGCCATCTGAACTCCCTCTTTGCAGTGCCTGGGAGTCATAAGGATCTCTCCAAGAACTGACTAATAGCAGTGAAAAGAATCATAGAATCAGTTAGGTTGGAAGGGACCTCTGGAGATCATCTAGTCCAACCTCCCTGCTCAAGCAGGGTCACCTAGAGCATGTTAGACAGGGTTGCATCCAGGCGGGCCTTGAAGATCTCCAGAGAAGGAGACTCCACAACCTCTCTGGGCAGCCTGTGCCAGTGCTCCGTCACTCTCACAGTGAATAAATTCTCCCTCACTTTCAGGCAGAACTTCCTGTGCTTCAGTTTTTGCCCATTGCCTCTTGTCCTGTCACATGGGACAAAAAGTATTGTGTCAGTGGTGCATTCCTGCAAATCTTCTAAATAAACAACATTTTCTGGGTAAAAATAGATGCAAACATGCTGTCCCTTTTCCTATGTTCTACATATAAAAGAAACACTTAATTAAACTAATTAAGATTATTAAATCCCTAGGCTATGACAATGCTCTCAGTTCAGTTCCTTGAGAAATTGCAAGATAATTGAAACGGGTTAGCCTGGTCACTATTTGGTGTAATGCTACAGAGAAGTCAGGGCTGTAGGAAAATCCTCTCAGGATAACATTTCACATGAAATAGATTTGAATTATATCAAGAAAAACTCCCCTATCATGTTCAAGCAGGGTTCTTTTGTACTCATGCTTTCTTCTTGTTGTACTTTCACATTATTGCCTTTTCTGTTGTTGCTTTGCTTTGATTTCTGTCACATCTTTTGGTGTATGATCACTGCTTTTTCAAGAAACCTGGTCTACATGAAAGTCTGAACCAAGCGGAGTTGCTATAAAAGACCACTTGCTACTAGGCAAATAAAAGTCGTCAGCAAAATATTTCCAAACTCTAGGAAAAAGTTTGGTGCTACTTTGCTCTGAGCTTGGACAAATGACTTAACTTTTTCCTCTTCTCCCCCCTTTCATGCATGCTGATTAGGTTTGCTGGATTATGTTACTCCATATAGCTTCTATATATGAGATGGAGTTTGTAGAAAAAGGAACTGCACGCAGATCCGCAATTACACTATGTTAGCAGCACAGCTTGATATATTCAGCAAATAAAATATAGTCTTCACTAGTGGTAGAAGACAAAACTTAACTTCCATCAGAATGCCTTAATTTGGCCTAATGTACTTTCTTCTCGATCTTCCTAGTGATCAGTAGCCTAGCTGCCAAGGCTCCATGCTGTGCTGAAAGGAAGCATACAGAGCTCAAACCACTTCAGCCTTAATGCAAAGCCCTCATTAAGAAACATGAAATGCTCTATTTGATATTATGAAGTTATGGGCAAAAATTGAATGCAGTGATTATGAAAAACAGCACACAAAAAAACCTTGTCCTTCCAACTTGTCCAAATTTATATCTTGTTTTAGTGCTTTAATGAAAGATCCCAAGTTTTGGTGAAAAAGCTTTACTGAGCTAGTACTTGACTTCTTGTGTAGGAAAGAGTAGGGAAGGAAGAAGGTCAGAATAGATATTTTTCTTAAGGTGAGATTTTATGATATTTGTATAAACAGAGTTGTATTATGGTCTCTATTCAGCGTTACAAGTTTATCTGGGACAACTTCAGAAGTGGAAAGTATTAAATTATAGAAGTAGAGTTGGCAGTATTACCAAGATCTGACTAAAAACAAATAAGAATCAGCCAATGACACTCGTATGAGGCAGGAGGGCTGGTTTTCATTTTGCTTCTTGGCATTTGCCCTGCTAGAGATTTCAGTAGAACATTTAAGGTGCTGCAACCTGTTTCATTTCCGTATCATACTTAATCTCTCTGTAAGGTGTTATGCTAATTTAATGAAGCATAGTAAGGACCAGCAATGGTCAATATGAGTCTATCTCAAGTGGGCCTTGCAATTGTGTAAATTTCCCCCCAAATGTTCATCATTAATAACAACCCTTAGTCATCCCTTTAGTAATAGCGCCCTTGAGTCTGATCAGCTGTTGTTGTAAATGACAATAATTTAGCTTCACTTCATCTTCGTGGAAACAGTTCCTTTGAATTTAACTCACTGAAGAATCACTCCAAAGATTTCTATCGTCCTCAAAGTGTACACATTAGCTGAATGGCTTCATATAACTATTTTTTTTAAATTCAGCAGAATTACAAAATGTATTGCCTGAACTATACAGTGACCTACATCTGATAGTTTCCTTGGAGATACTTTTTTAAGTTTGGGGGTATTTTCCATTAAAAAAAAACAACATAAACTTAAGAGTATGGATGCTTTTTTTCTCCTTTTTTTTTTTTTTTTTTTTTTGAGAAAATCTAAACATCCAACAAACTCTCTCATTAAACTAACAGAATTAACACATACCTACAGAAAGGGTACAGCATGAGTTAAGGGAAGATTTTACATAATTTCTCCAGATATCAAAGCATTTAATTCAGCCTCAATGAAGCATTGTTAAACCTCAGATCATTTGAATGTTGAAGCAAAATACTCCCTTAAGAAATTTCACATCTATTAGCCTTGAGTTACCAGTGATGAATGTTTCTGGAGCTGTAAAATTTCTTCAGACCCAAGAGCACATTTTACCCTAGTTTATTGTGGTCTCCTTGAAGAGGAACCATCATTACTGATTATCCATGCAAATGCAGTGCAGTGCAATAGCTACATACACAAGTGTTCACTTTGTTCAGATTAGAAATTGAAAAATATAGTTCCTCTGTAATGCCATACTCTGAATGGAAATAAAATTTGTGAGATTAGTCACTGATGAAATTAAGCTTTCAAAAGCATATATAGAATAAATAATTTTGCTTTTTGAGTGAATGACTGTTCCTGGGACTTCTGTTACTCTTTTCTTGATCACTGATTGATAATTATTTGTGTAGTACTAGGATTTCATGAAATCTTGTAGCTGGGGTTCATGCAATAGATTAATATGTTTACACATTGTCAAAGATATTATTAACTCCGTGGCTGAAGAAAGCTCCTTTTTTTTTCTTTTAGAAATGTGTCCTGCTTTGGGTGCAGGATAAAAGTGTTTCTCATGATGTCTTATTATAATGTTTATGTGTTGATGACTTGCAGCTCTGCTTTAACATGTTTGATCTGTCCCCTCTTCCACACCCTTGTGATCGTCTACTGGTCTCCTTTCTCTTACTCTTCCTGTCTGTTCAGACCATTTCCAACCCTAGACATTTCCTCCTCTACAGCATTTAGGAAATCTGAGACTTACTTCTTCATCTATTAGCTAGAAAACATAGCCACTTCTCACACACCTGGGCATGCTGACCATACTCTCGTGTTCCAAAATTTAATTTCCAGCAGCCCTTTAAATGAATCCTCATGTTGTTCACATGAAAATGCTGAGTGACAAAGTGACTACTCTCTGCCATGTGCCAAATTTACTTAGTTTCCCCCAATACTGTCTTACTCATGCCACATCTACAGCCTCAGCTGCAAGCAATGAAGTAAAGGAATATATACGTGTCTTCTTTAGGGCTCTGAATTATAATATAAACCATAACGTTAATGGAGAAAGAAGCTTTCCTACTGTAATTGTTTTCCTTTATAAAACTTAAATGATCAAAGCACTGGGTGTTGTGTAAGCTTCTTTGGAAACTATGAAAAAGGCAGAACAGTGGATCTGAACACACAGCAAGCAGTGCCATTGCTAGAAACACCTGACCCCTCTTCTTCTGGAATTAACACTTCATAGGAGGCGATGGATCACTAGCTCTCCGTACATCATAGCTAGTTTTATCAAATCCATGTAGACATACATTAGAAGTAGACAGTTAGTAGACAGATACCAAATACTTTTTCTTTTTGTTTTATGTGGAAAGGCAAATCTCAACGGGTTCTCTGATTTATTTACTTTCGTTGTTGTTGTTTAACAATGGTTGCATCGTGGCTGGAATTACTAAAATGCAGAGAGTAAATGAGCATTATGAAGAAACCATTGCAGCTCTCATCTGGCAAACAGAAGGAGCCTGGAAAAGCATAATACATTATTCAATAGCAAGTAGAGGAATCACAGAGCTAGCAGATGTAAAAGATCCATTGTACAAGATACTCAGCTTCTCGAATGAGTATATGGCATGCTCTCGAATCCCATTAAAAGCATTAGTATGCAAAAATAATGATAAAAAAATGTAAAGAAAACTGTGCCCAAAATAAACTTGATTTTGGATTATACCTTTCCATGCAATTTTATTTACTTGTTTGTTTTAGTAGCACTTACGTGCTTCAAGTAAATTTAATTTAGATATACTAAGACATCTAATTCATATAAAATAAAGTTTACAATTGAGACTATATTTCTCACATAATAACAAAATAGAAAAACTATATTATAAAACATAGTTTACTACAGTGAAAACTTGCTAATGGGAAATTATCTAATTATAGAGATTAAGATATATTTGCCAAATAACCGGGGACTATTGTCTTAAATGCAAGCTTTAAATTTGCTTACAAACCATGTATATCCAAAAGTATGTGTGGTAAAATTTTCACCTATGGATTGTTTAGTTAGCCATCTGATTAGCCAGTTTCTATGGACAAAAGCATGCAGCTTGCTCTAATTCACTAGCTGGATAATTGTTCCCTTGAAAATTTGGCCAAGTAGCCATCAAATCATATTTGTCAAGCCTTAAATAATTAATATTTACCAACTGCTATCTCATTAACAATTGACAAACATTTATTAAACATAAATTATGTTGTAACTTGGATCACGGACTCAAAAGAGTCATTTTATGTTGATCGTTGTGAAGGCTTGTTGTCTCGTGAGCAGCTGGGGAGTCCTGAGCCATTTCAGATGGGGTCCACCTCCAGGCAGGGGGAGCTCTCTTCTCCAAGCCACAACCCTGACCAGTCTCTGGCTGCAGCTCTGCAGAGCTGACCCAGTATATGCCTCAACTCCCAGTGAGCACAATTACAGAGCCCTGTGATTTCACATTGATAAGTGAGATCAAGACATCTCCATAGAGGATGGCTGTTCTAGAAGACCCTTTGCTTTTCCCTTTGCTGAGCATTTTCATTCAACACCACGGAGGGCAGTTGCAGTGCCCAGAGACTGACCCAGTTTCTCCTAGAGTTCATTCATTCCTTGGGCCTTCTCCTACCTCTGCCACAGGCACAGACTTCCAACCCAGAAGGAGGAGGAGGAACTGCTGCACAGCCCAGCCTGAGACACCATTTTTCATCTCCACACTAGGACTGAGAAGGAACAGGTTGGGAACAAACATGAGGATGGTCAGGAAGTGCTCACAGAAAGGCCTATAGCCTACTAGTTAAAGTACACCACTGGGAGAGGGCAAACCTCTCTTCTTTTTCCCAGTCATTTCTTGGTTTTATCCGATATTATAAGTATGTAGCAAAATCACTGTAGTAAATCTTTTAGTCACTCTTTTTTAGCAATAAATATTAAGTCACATCTTTTGCACAGTCCTGGTTAAGCACATTACTACAAATTTTCGGCTACCTACTAATATTTAATTTAGAACTCTACAGAGATTTCTTTCTATTATTACAAGAGCAGTCATTTGACATCTTGTGAGGTCGCAGGTGAGTACTTATGAGGCTGAAACTAAATATTGTTCAGGAGTACATAAGAAATGAAGGAATGGGAGATGTTGTTTACAAATGGGAAGCAGAGAAAAATCACAGCAAAACAGCGCAAAACAACACAGAGAATGAGGGTATTTCAAAGGGATCCGCTGTACACTAGCATATGCATACTGCTTACAGAGGGCCTGAACAAGCGCTCCTGCTGTTCCTGCTCTCCCTAAAGTAGTAGAGTTTTGAGGTGCTGGGTTTGGCTTCACTCTTGATCCACAGCTGAAGATTCACAGAAGCCAAAGCTGACTCTCTTGCTGTGTGCCGTCATATCATCCCTTCCTTGTATTGCTCCAAGGTCCTTAACCCTCTGCTGAGTCATATCAGCAAACTAATTCAATCTTTTTGAGTTAATTTTCTGCTGGCTTAAAACATGACTCTGGGGCTCTTTAAAGGGCCAGACAAAAATCAGAAGTAATTTATTAGAAGAAATTGTGACAGCTAGTAGTTAAATGGGTGGAGGTCACACAATAATCTAAGTCAATCTCTGGGTTTCCACCAAAAAAGATTTTCTCCCATTTCCAGTCACACATTTCCAGCACTGTTGCTGTGTGAACACAAGAGTTGTACACTGCAGGGCTGAAGACTAACACAAGCACATAAGCAAATGATTAATTCCCAGCCGGCTCAGCTTCCTAATGGGCATTGTCTTGGAAGGTCATCAGAAAGCCTGGAACATTTTTTTCCCTAACTGCTGGTGTTAAATGTTAAGAAAGAGGCAAGGTAAGATTGTGACCTCACCTTGAAGGGGCCCAGAATTTAGATCTAGAGGCGGAGGAGCAGCCCAGGGAGGGGCACGACTAGGGCTTCAGATTGTGCTGCTAATCCATATTGCCAGCAGGTCAAGTGAGGTGATCCTGCCCCTCTATGCAGCCCTGGGGAGGCCTCATCTCGAGTATTGTGTCCAGTTCTGGGCTCCCCAGGACAAGAGAGACATGGAGATACTGGAAAGAGTCCAGCGTAGGGCTATGAGGATGATCAGAGGGCTGGAGCACCTGCCCTGTGAGGAACGGCTGCGAGAGCTGGGCCTCTTCAGCCTGGGGAAGAGAAGACTGAGGGGGGATCTTATCAATGTCTGTAAGTACCTGAAGGAGGGTGTCAAGGGGACAGGGACAAACTCTTTTCAGTTGCCCCATGTGACACGAGGCAATGGGCAGAAATTGAAGTACAGGAAGTTCTGCCTGAGCGTGAGGGGGAATTTCTTCCCTGTGAGAGTGACGGAGCACTGGAGCAGGTTGCCCAGAGAGGTTGTGGAGTCTCCTTCTGTGGAGATCTTCAAGGCCCGCCTGGATGCAACCCTGTCTACCATGCTCTAGGTGACCCTGCTTGAGCAGGGAGGTTGGACTAGATGATCTCCAGAGGTCCCTTCCAACCTTACTGTTTCTATGATTCTGTACAGTGATGATACGGGTATATGAGATTCATACATTGAGAAGATCTCTCTGAAACAGATTTGGTACTTTTAGCTGATGATAACCTACCTATCGGAGTATCAATTAACAGAACAGTTGTTTCACATTTCAGTAATTGATTCCATTTTTCAATTATGATCCTGAAGACCTCTTGTACATGTGCATCATCCTCTGACCTCCAGGACAGGTAGGTGAATCAGTGACTGGAGTCAAATGGATGCTAGAATGTAATTCCTATGAGAAATTCAGATATTCTTTTATTTGTTTTCAACCTATTTCAGGATATAAAGTCATAAATTACTCATGACATTAACAATACTCCCAAAACTTTATTTTCAAAATGCTGAAGCAACCCTTTGTTTCAAATGAAATTTCTGAGTTCCTGCATCAAATGTTCCTGTTTAGTTTTGTCAAGCCAGATAAGAATGACTCATGATTTACAAGGAAAATGTGAACTTGAAGCATTTTAGCCTACAAAGAGGAGCCTGAAGGAGGATATGATAACAATTTTCAAAGATGGAAGATGTTACAGAAAGGACAAACAGAAGAACCTGTGCTCCATGACCATAGCAGTCAAGACAAGTAATGAAATTAAAAATAGGAAGAGTGAAATAATGCTGTAGTAAATCTTTCCTAAGAAGGATGAAAAAATGTGCTAGACTGTCTGGGTAAGCCTGGGGTTCTTTAAGAGCATAGAGATGAGCATCTACCAGCATGTATCACTGATGTGCCTTACAGCAGAGAGGTTGCTCTAGGTGAACCAGCAAAGTCACTTCCACACATATGAATTTGTTCAATACTGAACTGAACCTGTAGGTTCAGCTCTGTTTGGAGCTGGTCTGGTATCTAGTAGCAGTTGTAGCTCTTGTGTCCTGTGTGGTGGCACTCTGGGCCGGGGTTTCTCCCACTATGCACAGTAGAGCAATACTCTGATATAGTGAGTTCCCACCCAGTTTTGTCTATGGTATGTCTCACTTCGATAATCTAGCTTTTCGGCCTGAGCTTCTGGAATATGGATTTTTTTTTTTTTTTTTTTTTTTTTGCTACAGAGTCCAAGGTTAAACTCTGTTTGCTTTAGAATTTGTCAGTATCCCACAATGGCACCAATGAATGCTGAGAGAGATGTTTTAGCAGAGAGGCAGCAACAGGCAGCCTGCTATAACGCAGCGATACATACTTGGCTACTGGTGTCACTCCTGGTAGCACTCAGTTTCTGGAAGTCATTGAGATACTGTTCTGGGATGTGAACAGGAATGCAGTCTCCTTTCAAGAAGTTTTTCTGTCTGAGAGATTACGTCATTCTTGTGAAAAATGGTGGGTTGCTCCATTCAGGAATAAGGTGAGAACCATAGTGAAACAGAACTCACCACAGCCTCTCATCTTCTGCAGAGGTGTCAGTGTGGTCAAGGACAGCTTGCGTAGCTTGAGTTCTCCTGCTGTTCCCAAGGAAATAGTGTATGTCTACAGCAACAGGCATATAAGAAGTGCAGAACACAACATCATGACCTTACACTCTGCAGACAGAATAACTTTCCAAATCTGTGAGAAGGCAGATAAGCTGATTTGTTGATTTAACTGACACAAAATAGCAATTGAGATTACCATTTTGCATTGACGTTACAACATAACAAGTCTGGGGCATGTATTGCCTTTGGGTTTCTCTTAGAGAGAGAAGTCAAAGTGTTTCAGTGCTCTGGAATGTGAGGCTGAGGATGCTGGAAGTAGTGGAAATGGAAAAGGAAACAAAAGCCATCTCTCTACATTTATTGCTTCCTCAGTTGTAAGGTTGGGGTGAAGAGTTATGTCCTTCTGTAGTCTGTCACAAAGTAAACCTTACCTTCCTAAAATGAATTGATTTTCACCACTCTCTGCTGTCTTTTCACTTAGATTAAGCGCTTGATTTACTCTTAACCTCACATACATCATCTCTGAAGGAAGACACTTTCCTTTTCCTGTAGTTTGAAATAAGAAAGTCAAATAGTAGAGCAAGACTCTCATTGTTTCAGCTGAAAAGTACCTGAGCAGGTACTGGAAAGTAGGAATATTTCTTCTGCAGAAGATAGAGGTAAGAAATTTCTATTTTTCTTCTTCAGAATGCATTTCCTTTTAATTCAGATCACTCTTTCTTTAGCTCTGTTGTGTGCTTAATTGTGATGATATATGTCCAGCCTAACTAAGATTAGGCAGAATATATTTCTTTCTTATTTTGCAGTACTGTCTCTGGCTCAGTAGGTATGCTCTCTTCTTTCTTCAGCATTCTCTGGTCTTATAATAGGATTTTTCTCATTCAGAATAAAGGAGTTGTGAACTTAATTGAGGGTTACAGGTGTTTTGTTCAGTGAACAATTCCTAAAAGCCTTCTAGCAGTGAAAGTCGTCCTCATTATACCAAGATGAGTGTTGCAAGTAAGAGAATTCTCATTAGGGAAAGACAAGTCTAAATCCAAATCCTCTTGGGAGCTTTCCAAAGTCTATACAAAAAGTTTTGTGCAGAGGAAAAAGGAAGTTGATGCCTTAGCCAAAAGTGTCCAGGAAATATGTCAACCTTTGTTGCCTTATCAACTGACACTTTCAGAAAGATCACTGATTTAGAAGAATATTTTCCTTTCTTAAAGCAACATCGGTTTGCAACAGACTTACTTTCTGTCAAAGTGGTATTCACTGTCCTAGATCCTCAGCAATTCCACTAGAAGTACCCCTAAGGAGGCAGGCCCCTTGTGTGGCAACCACATTTAATGAGGTGTCATGTTTGTGAGAACATGTAAGTAGTTCCAGTTTCTTTCCTCTTTTTTTCCCCCCTTTTGTTATTTCCTTCTGTTAAGTTTTTTGACATTCTCAGTAGCATGAGAAATACAGGTATATGATACCAAGGATATTATGATTATCATTATAGTTATTCCAAAAACAGATGAAAAATACCTGCTCTTGTATGTTGTTGCAAACATTTGCACAAATCTGATGCCAAAATACCACTTCTATTTGACCATTCCTGAAAGCCCTTGAATTTTATTCAGAGAGGAATGAAAATAGTCACAGATAAGATAATTTCACACATATTGTTTTACAATATGATCATACATTGTTTTATTTTGGACAGACTGTAAGTGAAGGTGGTGCATATGAAAATGAAGTATTATCAACACTACTTCAAACCAGACATAGTGCTGGCAAGTTGTAGAAAGGCTATTAGGGAAAACTTGCTCAAGTGCCTCAGCCTAATCTCAAAAATCCTGTCTATTTCGGTTCTGGATCTCTCTTGATGAAAAAAAGTGCCTAGATAATGAATTATTATCACATGTATGATGGATAGGTAACACAAATGAACAGGGACTTGGACGAGGCTACAAAAATCAGACTCAGTGTTTTTAATTACTATTAAATTACCACTGCACTTTAAAGAAAATGTTTAAGAAAATAAACATTTAGATATCACCAATCTCAACAAATAAATACCATCAGAGTGTCCTTTCTCAGCTGGAAATCACAGGGCACTGACTGAAAGCTATGAAAAATGTTCTTCCTCTTACAGCATCTGGTTTCTTGGCAGCCTTGACTGGCTGGTTTCATTGGCAATTTATGCACTGCCGGCAAAGCTCTCACATTGCAATTTGGCTGTCTAGATTCGTTTGTACTCTTGGAAAATGTTTTAATTCCATTTGAATTTTGAGAATTTGTGGAGTTTAATTTTGTTGAAAAAATCAGGCATTGCCTGAATCTCTCATCCTTGACTGCCAAGCTTCCTTTAGAATAGAAAGGAGGAAGTGTTGAATCATAAATATGAAGTGCTATAAGGCAGAATTTAGGGAATAAAGCTGGTAAAGATGCAAAAGAAAATGGTCCTCCTCCATTATTGATCTGCTCTGTGAATTTGGGCTTACTTCTCTGTAACTCTTTTAGCCCTCTTGGTCTTATCTACACATACAGAAAAAGATTTACATGATGAATTTAGTCATTAAAAGAGGACCATGTCTTCTGACAAGACCAAGCACTTATCATACAATCTGAGTAGCAGCTTCTTGAAACCATTGTCCTTAAAATATTAAAATATTTTTTTAAGTAGTATTTAATCTCTTTGTCTCCAGATGTGGTATCAAGAATTGGAATAAAAAGAATTACTGCATGTTTCTTAGCTAATTCAAAAAACATTATTAAAGCTTCTGTCGAAAAATAAAACATTATTATACAATTATTTTCCAGTTCTCTGATTTATTCTAAGGCTTTTGACCTGTTCTGTAGTGAACAATAATTAAGTTAGAATAAAATGTTTGAATACAGACACCAAATATATTTAGGCACCTAAAGCTGAAATGACTTTCAAATATACTGAGCCCATATCATAGGCAAAATGGAGGTCAAAACCTTCAATAATCAAGAGTACATATACAGAAAACAGACCATTTTTATGCACTATGGTACAAAATACTGGCCTTATTTTTCACTTGTTTTGGAACATTGTGTTTGGAATTGGCCAGTTTTAAATACTTTAAAAATGTGTCTCTTTCCCTCTGTCCTGCCAGTTTGGAGCAATTAATGTTATGTATACACACATACACATATATACACAATTTCTCACTCTATAGAGGCTAACATTTTCGTATCTGTCATGATACTGTGTTTCCAAATGAAGTTGTATTGTGCATATGAAACATGATCCCCAGAATCTGACGAACCCCTTCTTGCCCAATTCTTGCCCCTTCTGTTATTGTTGTTCAATGTGAAGGGCTGAGAAACCAACAAGAACTCTGCCAACTTCAGCCGATGGGTCAAAGTCCATTTCAGCCCAAGCTGTCCCAGCACGGAGTCTGCCTTGGATCACAGCTAGTAAAATACTGGCTGTAGTGCCAGCTGGCTGCCTCCATCGCCTGATGCGCAGGCTTACTGACCTGTGCACATGCAGAGTAAGTCATTATGCTTGGAAGTCTTCATAGGAAAGAGCCAGACTGCAGGAGTCAAGTAGTACTGGCGCAGGCTTCACAGAGCCCTAGATACCCAAACTGGGGGTTACTCTTCAGCTGCAAAATCTGGAAACCTCAAGGGTTTCCAGGTTTATGACACTGGCAGATGGTGCAGAAGCCCTGAGTGTGAATGGGAGCTCTCAGGCTTTGTGCCATAAAAATGACATGAGAACCGACATGTTCTCTGCCTCTGCTGTGCTAAGTGGCTCACCTGAAGTAGCCCTTTCTCTGAGGCAATCCACATAGTAAGCCTCTTCAACAGCTGTTGGCCTATAGACTTCCATCTGGGACAACCCTCATGGCAACGCTGCCCCCGGACTGGCGATTTGGAGAAGCTGATCAGTTTAAGCAGCAGGAAACTGGTCTATGTTCTATTGTAAGATTTTCTGAAAGGAACATTTTTCCTCTAGGTATTTCTCTTTCAACAAATTGGCATATTTTGACAAAAAGAAGTCAGTTGAAAATGTTCTGATCTGTTGTAAATGGGATACAATGCAGCAGACTATTTGAAAGGGAAGTGCGAGCGTATTGCAACCAAGATGTCCAGACGTACGTACAAGCACTGTCCTTGAACAACACAATCAGTGAAGCTTCTGTTTCATATAAACTTGAGTCCTGTAACTCCACTCCCTCCATCACTATAAGAATCCTCTGTTACCCACATCCTGCCTGCAACATCTCCAGTTTCCACCAGAACTTCTTGTCCCTCCATTCTGCAATAGCTCTGCCACCTCCACCTGATTTCTCCCTACTCCTTTGACTGTAGAAAAAATAGCACATATTACCAGTTTGGTGCAGTTTGGTCAACAGGCCAAAAAAAGCTAATCATTTTCTAGATGATCGTGGAACATATCCCTCTGTGACATATTATTTTAGGACTCTCGCACCTTCATACCACCACATGTTATCAAATGTGTCAAATTTAACTGTCTTTGAAACATCTTAGTGAAAGGTAATTGAAATTTTGCCAATAGATTTGAAAGATATTAGGAGGGGACAAGCAGACAGATGGACAGAGAACATGATTGCCTAGCCTTGTTTCTTAAGGAAATTAGGCTACAAACAGCATCTTCTCTCTAATTTAGCAGAACAAAGTAATTTTAATGTCAATAACTACTTTAGAAAAACTTGGCAAACCCTGAAATGTCCATGCAGACTTATCTGCATGTGATTGTGCTTGGAGTCGTGACTACCATATATGTAAGGATTTATCTCACTGTGTGTAAAAGTTGCCATGGCAACACCACTCTGCAAATAATTATATAAATAATAAATGAACAATTTTGTGAGCATATATTAAAGCTACAGTTCTCTTACAGACTTCTTTTGCTACACAAATTGAAGAAAAAGGTCAGGTAAAGTTTTTCTTGGTGTGCGCATTTATATGCCACACTCAGGGAAGTAAGATATTCTTCAAACAAATGTTTCAGGGGTTGAACACTAGGATTTATTCATCCAGAAGACAAACACTGGCCAAACTCCAGCTGAGGGATAATAAATTTTATGCTCTTTAAAACAAGAGGTCAGAGGCACAGATTCTGCGCCTTTCTCAAAAATGTGAAGCAAAATTAAAGCTGTATTAACAAGACCCTTGAGATTCTACCTGTATGGACAAATTTCCAGCAAATGTAAAACCAACAGTGAACTGCTCTAATGTCCTTCTTTAGGCTCCAGACAGAGCTTGTGGCCATGGAAAAGACACATGACTGTAATATACTCAGTCTCACGGCGAATCTGGCTGTCCTACTCCTATGGCAGCTAAAACTAGTATAAAACAATGTGCTCCCCATCCTTCTCTGGTCTTTCCCCAAGCACACACCTCTGCATTTACAAGCAGGAATCTAGTTACTGACTCATATAGATTCTGTGTTTCCTCGAGGCTGTGTGCTGTAGTGGTTCTCCACACAGCTCTCTGGTTTAACGAGTCCAGAGTTCCCTGCACAAAGCACTGGGGAATTGGGTGCTGAATATTCTCATCAGAAGGCCTTGAAATCTCTCCATTAGAACTAGGAATTTATTATGTGGGAGTATTTTTGAAAACTGAGAAATGAGATTTGTGCTTTAGGAGTGTCGGGGAGGGGAGGAAGAACTATTGTTTGACACTTAAAACTAGTCAGGAAGAAAATATGCATTGTGTTTATTGGATGGGTTCATCAGTGATGACTGCTATTTTGAGCAAGCTTGGTGAATTAGAAGGCATTATTTACATATGCAGCCTAATTGGCTAACATAATTCTATATTATCTTCAATATTTTTGATTAATGAAGAGGCAAACATGCTGCTTGACTCATCACTTGACTATTTCAGGCAATTTTGAACCGTGCTTTTCCTAATTATTTGTTTAGGCCTGTTTAGAATCATTATAAAGCCTATCATGATCAGCTAGATAGCTCATATATGTATGAGTGCATTATATTTACATTCATATATATATTCATACATATATATATAAATAATATACTATATATATGCATTTATATACAAAATCACAGTTAGTTAGAGGAAACAAAACAAGATTAACCCAAACAGGCCTCATTCTGAGCTTCAAATCATTTGGATGAAAATGTTTTCTCCTACCATTTTGTGACTTTGCAGATTCCTTTGAGCATAAATAAAGATCCACTTTTCATTATCAGCTTTAAGGTCTAAAAAACCTGCTTTTTCAGATTAAGGCTGAGAGTGAGCTCAGAGACAGGAGCTTTCACGTGAATTGTCCTGAAAACAGCTCTCTGTTACTTAAGCCAGGAGACCAACAGCCCCCCCATACTCCCATAAAACAAAATTGGCCGACTGTCAGATTAGCAAATCTCAAATTCTTTAGCACAGGGAGCCTGAATTCAGCTATGTGTCTAGTTTGAACATGAGTTGTCTCACTGACCTTATATTGTTAGTCTAAACAAAATTATTACATCCTCCAAAAATGACTGGGACACCAGTCTAGATTGTGAAGCATTGCTGTGATGACCCTATTGAGAAACTAGTAGATAAAATTTTGTGTAGTTCAAGTTTTGAATTAATGAGTAATTCTAACTGCAGGTTTTAGTTAACCAATCAAGATGAAAAGCCATGGCTTACAGTAGCAAGAGCCGTTTCTTAAACAAAGATGTGTATCTGGTTAAATATAGCACCTGAAGCCCTGTTCATTTAAGAGTAGCACCAAAAAGTGGGAGCCATTTTAAGTTCATTGTAATTTCTTGCAGTGATTCTCCAACTGTTCCACCAATTATGAGTTTAACTCTGCTGTTTGTTTTGCTGTGTCATACAACAGGGGAGGACCACCCACATCAACATAATCACTCTTTGCCCCAATACTAAAAGACTTCATACCCTCCCTGACACCCTAGAATAATCTTAAACATACTAGCAAAACAAATGGAACCTCTCAAAATAACATCCTGCAAGAAGAGAGGATATAAAACTAAGAAATGTTGAGGAATTTGTGAAGTGAAAATGGCCAACTGATCCTGACAATTGAACCATGTACCACATTATAGAAGGCAAAAAATGCAAATCAAAGGTCCTTGTCATTATAACTGGAGAAAAAAATCCTTCTTGTATCAAAATCAGACAATTGGTTTAACTTTGAATGTGTAAGCAGGATACAGTACCGGCCACAGGAAAAAGTTCTTAAAATCACTAAGAGCGTATTCCCAAGAAATATCCCTTTGTTAGCTTGGCTAGGCTTTCTGATGCTGATAGAACTGTGGTTTTTGCACTTTTTTTACCATCCTGGACTGGCTTTGAGAGGTTACTGCAGCTTATGAAACTGTAACACTCCCTTTCCTCAATTTAGTCTCCTGGCCTTGCCTGGGCTTCCATGGAGATCACAGTAAATACCAGAAAGATTGCAGATTTTATCAGTACATCCCCTAAAAACACCATGTTGAGAGCAGAAATATGTAAACTTCAGAATGAAAATGGATTTTTTTTTTCTTTTAGACAAAAATTGCTTCCAGATCCTTCTTTCATTCCAGCTGCTCTAATCTTTGCTAAAATACTGTTGTGCTAGTAGAGGTCATATTCTCTACTAACTGACAGCTCACTTGTCCTCTAGGGAAAAGGAAAAACTGTGTACACTAAGTGTAAGAAGGAAAACATAACATAACCTGTAGTCCAGAGCAGCTTGAATTTCAGAAAATCCACTAGTAAGAAGCTTGAATACAATATGGAAGTGTTGCCCTAACTCTTTCCTGCTTCTTCGGTCTTTTTTAAAACCGATCATATGTCTTTCCATTTGACAGTTTACTCTGTCTAGCACTTCTCCTCACCAGCTCCTCACCAGTTCACACGCCTTGGAATCCCTAATACAAAGATCTTAACACGCTGCTTAAGGGTGGAACAATTTAGGTGCCTTTTCCTGGAGAAGAAATATAAAAGAGAATCTATCACAATGAATGGCACCATTGAATTACTTATTGCATCAGATTTTCTTCTTTCTATTGATAGCAGTTCAATTCAGTGCTTGTATCATGACAGCAATGCAAGTAACAGTCAGTTCAGAGCACTCATGAAAACCACAAAGATTAGATAAATTGGTACAGGTCTAGATTAAGTAGTAGAAAAGGGTAAAACACGCTTAAAAAAACTTTTTGAAGGAAAAAAGGGCTTTTTTCCTTTTGCTCATTAGAAAAACATATGAATGAAGCTGCCACATTCAGATTTTGCACCTATGCAGCAATCCAATAATAAATATTTCTACAGCCTTGGCTCCACTTTGAGTTTATTGGATAGTAGTGTATGTGGTGAAATTATTTTCAAGTGTGTTTACATTTGTTCCTGTCCATGATTCCCTGGAGCAGATGAACATATGCCTGAGGTATTTTGTGTCTAAATTACTATGGTAAAAATTATTGACCAAGTCCAGCCACCTTTTGCACCATCATGGATGTTGCACACTTGTAAGGCTGTATTTAAAAACAAATATTATTTTCTAAAACCAAGCCAGGTTTATTGCCATCCTTTTCAGTATGTGTAGGTCTGGATTATAACTGTGTAACCATATCCATTAGCAAGTGTTTTGAGTGTACTTCGAGCATATTTTGAGCATACTTCTAGGATAGTAACTGCTCAACATTTGGGAAGTAGCAGCCAATTTTGATAAGATTCATGTCAAAATGGATTCCTCCATAGAATATACAATGCTTACAGTCATTTTGTGTATTTTGGATATCTTATTGAGTTTATATCTTTCAATAACCAATGTGACATACCTTATATTTTCCTATATAGGAAAATTCCCTCACTTGGGCCGGTTCCCGTGAAAGTATTCCGGGTGCACTGTATTACCGCATCACTTCTGCCACTTGGATTCCCCTAAAAATCATGCGTCTCCCCTCTGTCTCCACCACTACTCTCCAACCCACCTATCAGCACCCAGGGCCTGAGAGGAAAGTTCCTAAAACCTAGAATGCTAAAAGAACAACTGGTATTCTATGATTTACTTAGGAAGAAATCCTTGCACATTTTCTTCCTGCTCAGTCAATTCAGCTCTTCTAACAATCACCAGACAGCCTGTACAGTTACTTTGTGGATGCTTTCAAAACATGCTAGGCTTGCAGCATGTGACCTGCCCATACTCAGATATCAGATCTCTCCTAGGTGTGTCCAAATCTGCTGCCTGTGAGGAGAGGGGCTGTGTAGTGCAGCTAGTATGACATTTCCCAGAAGTGTTGGACTTACTTTCCATGTCTGCACAGCACAATGAGTAAGCACTATAGCACTAGCTGGGCTCCATGCTGTGGTCATGTCCAGAATACAGCTATTGAGCACACAGGTGACAGACATTCAACTTATCACAGCTACCAGATCTTTAGAAACCCTAAACTAAAATACAGAGTCTTTGGAGTCCTCCAGGAACTCTGATAGAACAAAGAGATGCTGAGAAAAACATGTGAAACATTAGTATTTCACTGATGCTTTTAAAATTTTCTTCCTACTGAGCCTCTGGAGAAACCCTGCTGTGGGAGCACAGTTCCATGACATGCTTCACAGAGATGGATCCATAATGAAACTCATAAGTATAGCATCTCAGGAAGTACGAGAAATGACTACCTCATGAGTCAGTTGCAGGTAGCATGACTGTAGGCAGATGTGTATTGTTAAGTGACTCTCCAAAGGCATGTTTCTTTCTCTAGAGTTCTGCATATGGTTGCCATCCTGTCCATTACAGTACTAAAGAAGATTTGCCAGAGAAACTAAGGAGATCTCAGAAAAGAAAGCAGACTCACACCTGAAAACTTTGAGAGTTTGAGAGGGCAGATATAAAACTTCATTATTTTTTATCTTTTTAGAAGTGAGTTATGATTTTAAAATATCCCAGCCCAAATACTCTTCAAATCTGAAATATGGGTAAAAAAATATTGGGACACATCATGATAAACACTAAGACTTTCTGATGAAACCTATAAATGCTATGAAAGAAGACAGAGATGCAGAAACAACTATTTGAAATGTGTGTTCTTATATGAAAGTTATGTGCTCTAAGTAATGACTGAGCTTTTAATAACAGTTTTATGTGATCAGATGGGAAATTTTTATTTCTAAGATGCCCTTTCTCCTAATTCCAAATGATCTCACCTATTCAGCTTCTTCTGCAAAATTTCTCAGAGCTTTGCCAAGGTCTTCCGCTTCATTGCTTGTCTTGTTACCATTCTTAAATACAGCAGAGTGCAATTTGTAAACCTTATGGAATTTGTGAGGATCATTTTGTGGTTGGGTTTATGCAGTCTGAATTCACTCCTTGCATGCGAATGTAAAGATCAGCACTCATAAAAAAAAATAAAAGACTGACAAAGATTTATAAACTATCAGCATCAAGATTTCAGTTATTAATTTGTTCTTGAATATCAAGAGTAACCCAGTTATACAAAGCACGATCTTTGGTCAGTGATAATCACCGCAGTACCAGTGAAACTGTTGATCTGGCTGATAGTCTTTAGAACTAGAAATAAATTACATGTAAAGGCAAAGAGCCTTATAGCACATTTCTCCCTCATATACCTGTGAAGTCCTGAATCACAGAATCAGTGTTTTTTTTTTTCTTGAGCAGTTGGTGGCAAATAATAAACCAGTGCATGGAAACACAGGAACAAAGATGAAATCTAAGTGAAAAAAAAAAAGTTTCTAAAAAAAATAAAGAAGAACAGAAAATAAAAATGCCTGTGGAGAATTTCCTAAGTCATATACTATTATAGAGTGATCTCTGCCCTTGTAGTATTACATTTTAGAAAAGATAAAATCCAAAGATAGGAAAAGCTCATTCTTTATAATCATTTCTGCCCCCTTCTGTGGGTATCTAAATGTGCCTTTTTCTGCACTGTCAAACCATTATGTATTATTTTCAATTTTGATGCAACTGACTGTGATAAGGGAAATATGGAAAAGTGAATTTGGCAAGCGGAGAAGAAGAAAAAGCGTCCTCCAGCTGTGTACTTTTCATGCTACAATTGTTATAACCACAAACTCTGAGCAAATTATCATCTTTAGAACTTACACAGTATCCACAGGAAAGTCAATAGACATAGGATTCTCAAACTGGGGCAGAGTCATGATTCAAACTGTGGCAAAATCAAGCCTGCAGAATCATGATCTGATTAAATGGATGAAAATATACTCATAGCCATAGAGGTGATTCATTTTTATGGGTTGTACTAGCTAGGTAACCAAGGGGGTCCTGTTTCAGACTATTTGTGCAACAAGCACATACTTTCCAAAAGCAGTAGGCATGTTGGAATCCAGATGATGAGCAAGGGATGATCCATGCTTCTGAAAATCAAGCTTTATTTAAATCTGTATCCTGCGTTTAGGACCTTATTTTAATCTTTGCCTCATACTTACACCAAAATGATAATGGATATAATCTATAGATGCAGGCTCTAAATTAGCTTCTGTCTTAGCATGGAAAGTGATTTGCTTGAAACGAATCAAGGTACATTTGAAAGTCTACAGAGCAGACTGAGCCCATATATTTTATTACTTAGATGCCAAGCGGTTTTTCAGTCTGTGCCAAGAATGAGGCATGTGGCTGACTTGAGTAAGAGACAGGCACATCTCTGATCTGGGTTAAACAGCAACCAAACTTAAAAACTACTTCTGATAGTCACAGTGAACGTATGTGTGCACAACATCACGAGGGGCTATGCAGTGACAGCAGGAATCCACAAATAGCCCACAGTTAAAGAGCAAAGAGTTCTCCAAAAGTACCAGTTAAGTAACTGCTGCTCACTACTTACCACTCTTGTCCTGCAAGGTGCTACCTATCAGATCAAAACCTTCAATCAAAGCTTCCCTCCCTGCTCTGCCAGCACCCTTCTGTCATGCTGCTCAGTAAATAAGGGTGCTAAAGCTACCATTACACTGAAACTGTCCTTTCTTCCTTCCTTCCTTCTTTTCCTTTCATTCCTCCCACCCCCATCTCTTGTGCAGCTGGATACTCACAGTGGTGTGCTTGCTGAAGTGCAGACACATGGTCTTACCTCTCTCTGAGCAGCTCAAGAAACATGAGACAATTTGTATCAGCTGAGAATCTGACCCTATATTTACAATTGATGCAATTCAAAGAATAATCCATATTAACAGAGCAGGCAAAAAGCTGATGAAGGGTGATGGTTCTTACCTGTACTTAGGAAATATTAGTTCTATAAGTTATGTCAAAAACAGAACAGAAGTTGAATAACTGATTGACAATATTCCAGAATCACAGAATGGTTGAGGTCAGAAGGGACCTCTGGAGATCATCTAGTCCAACCCCGCTGCTCAGCAGGTCACCTAGAGCATGTCAGAAAGGGTTGCATCCAGGCAGGCCTTGAAGATCTCCACAGAAGGAGACTCCACCACCTCTCTGGGCAACCTGTGCCAGTGCTCTGTCACCCTCACAGGAAAGAAGTTTTTCCTCATATTCAGGTGGAACTTCCTGTGTTTTGAGTTTATGCCCTTTGCCTCTTGTCTTGTTGCTGGGCACCACTGAAAAGAGTCCAGCCCCATCCACTTGACACCCTCCCTTAAGGCATTTATACACATTGATAAGATCCCCCCCCTCCCAGCCTTCTCTTCTCCAGGCTAAATAGGTCCAGGTCTTGCAGCCTTTCCTCATAAGAGAGATACTCCAGTCCTTTAACCACCATAGTAGCCGTTCACTGGACTCTCTCCAGTAGTTTCATGACTCTGTTGTACTGGGGAGCCCAGAATTGGACAGAGTCCTCAAGATGTGGCCTCAGCAGGGCTGAGTAGAGGGGCAGGATCACGTCCCTTGATCTGCCGACAACACTCTTCCTAATGCACCCCAGGATACCACTGGCTTTTTTGGCTACAAGGGCACATTGCTGGCTCATGGTTAACTTTTCCACCAGCACACTCCCAGGTCCTTCTCTGCAGAGCTGCTTTCCAGCAGGTCAGCCCCCAGCCTGTACTGGTGCCTCATCTAGCCTACACTTCCTGAGCTTACCTATGAGGATGTTATGGGAGAAAGTGTCAAAAGCCTTGCTGAAGCCAAGGTAGAGAACATCCACTGTTCTCCGCTCATCTACCCATACAGCCACTCCATCATAGAAGGTTATCAGGTTGGTTAAGCATGATTTCCCCTTTGTGAATCCATGCCAGCTACTCTTGATCATCTTCTTTTCCTCTTGCTTGGGGATGACATCCAAGATGAGTTGTTGATCACCTTTCCAGGGATGGAGGTGAAGCTGACTGGCATGTGGTTTCCTGGGTCCTCCTTCTTGCCCTTCTTGAAGACTGCAGTGATATTAGCTTTCATCCAGTCCTCAGGCACCTCTCCAGTTCTCCACAACCTTTCAAAGATGATGGAGAGTGGCCTAGCAATAAAATCCACCAGCTTACTCAGTACTCGTGGGTGTATCCCATCAGGTGTCATGGATCTGTGGATGTTAAGTTTGGCTAAAAGATCTCTAACTCAATCCTCCTTGAGCAAGGGAAAGGTTTCTTTTCTCCAGAGTTCTCTCTTGTCTCCAGACTCTGTTGGGAAGGCAAAATCTTTAGCTAGTTCCCAGCCAAAATTCAGTTACAATTAGCTCCTTTTATCTAATCAATCTGACACACAAAGCATCCAGTTTCACTGTATATTAAGTATCCACTCTGTAAAACATAAGCCCCTTGCACTTATTTAATAGTCAGTCTTCTAAAACTGTCACATCCTCTTCTAAGCTGACTACTTTTGCAGTAAAGACGGAAGCAAAGAAGGCATTCAGTAACTCTGCCTTCTCTGAATCCTTCATCACCAGGGCACCCAACCCATTCAGCAGCAAGCCCACATTTTCCCTAGTCTTCCTTTTACTACTGATGTATTTGAAGAAGCCTTTCTTGTTGTCTTTGACCTCCCTTGCGAGATTTAATTCCAAATGGGCCGTAGCCTTCCTTGTCACATCCCTGCATACTCTGACCATATTCTTATATTACTCCCAAGTGGCCTGTCCCCTCTTCCACATTCTGCATAATTCCTTCTTCTGTTTCAGTTTTGCCAGGAGCTCCTTGCTTATTCATGCAGGTCTCCTTTTCCCCTTGCTGGACTTCTTACTCATAGGGATGCAATGCTCTTGAGCTTGGAGGAAATGATGCTTGAATATTAACTAGCTCTCTTGGACCCCTCCCCCTTTCTTCTAGGGCCTTAACCCATGGAATTCCTCCAAGTAGGCCCTTGAAGAGGCCAAAGTCCAGTCCCCTGAAGTCCGGGGTTGCAATCCTACTTATTGCCTTACTTCCTCCACACAGGATCCTGAACTCCACCGTCATGGTCACTGCAACCAAGACTGCCCCCAATCTTCACGTCTCCAACCAATCATTTTTTGTTTGTTAGTACAAGGTCCAGCAGGATACCTCCCCTCATTGGCTCCTCCACCACTTGTGTCAAAAAGTTATCATCAGTGCTCTGCAGGAGCCTCCTGGACTGTTTGTGCCTAGCTGTGTTGTCCTTCCAGCAGATATCAGGGTGGTTGAAGTCCCCCACGAGAACCAGGGTCTGTGATTGTGAGGCTACTTCCAGCTGTCTATAGAAGGCCTCATCAACTTCCTCTTCCTGATCAGGTGGCCTATAGTAGATGCTCACAATGGTGTCCGTTGTCAACATACGTAAGTCAATTTGTTCCCAAGAGCCCCAGAATAAAATGAGAGTGCTTCTCTATTGCAATAAAATGAGAGCTGTTCTTACTATAATTTAAGGCAAAGAAGGTGATTTATCTGTGCAGTTTGGGATTAGCTTTTCTCTATTGACAGGAATTGCAGCTAAATGCAGTTTTTGTGTGCTGGTGCAGGAGAGCAAAATGGAGCTCCAGGCTCTTGCCTTTCTCTACGCCAGGGAAAGATTCCAATGAAAACATATTTTAAAGATTTTCTAATGTTACCTGCGTCCTGAACTACAACACAAATGTGTTATTCTTAAAAACAGAACTCCTGTTTCCACCAGATATCCTTGAGCAGAAGCTTAAGCAAACAACCATATTCTGGACAGAGCCTCTATCCCCAAGGCTAACCAGTTCAGGCTTTCCTGCCCTATCAGCTGAGGTCAAATCAGAAAAAAGTCTGAATATTCTTGTCAATGGATGGAGACTTTTACCAAGTGTTTCCTGCCTGGTTCTCTGCCAGAGTTGGGGCCCACAGCAGGAAGCCTGGCAACTTCAGAGCCCCCAGCAACCTGGGAAGAAAATCAAGGCAGGTAAAGGTTTCCAGATGCTGAGCTTCTGAGTAGCACTACAGCTGGACAGCTGGAGACCCAAATAGACCAGGGCTCATGTCAATTATATTTGGAATTGTTCTGACAGGGTCAAATGTTTTGATGTACTAGGATAAATAATGGATCCCTTCCCATTCATTAGGAAATTCCATTTTCTAGATGCTCTTCTAATGCAAAATTACTGGGGGATGGAGGAGTCATAACTTTCTGGGACACTAGGATTCTGGACTCCACCTCAATTTAAGACATAAACACATAAAGAGGTAAACTGCTGGCTAGACACCTTCCAACTTCTTGAATTTTTTTTCTAGGTGTTTAATGCATCTGCAAGCACTAAAATCATTGTGAATCTAGTTCTAGGGGACCAAGCTGATTTTCGTTCAGTTCAGCTTCCTTTTATGGTTCTTTATGAGTAAACATTTGGCAACCATTTTAAGACCCTTAAGGACACTGAGAAAGCAGCAGCTCTGTAACATAAATTATACTCAGGTGCTAATGACCTGATTTTAAAAATATGATGATTTCCTCATGAAAAATAGGAAATTATGCCTTTAAAAGTCTGAACCTAAATTCCTGCACCTAGGTTCTTCTCACTGCTGAGCCTAAATTCCTATATCTATGTTATTCTAAGCACTATACTGTGCAGTTGGCACAAATCCATTTTTGCTCTCCTTGAAAATGCATAGCCCCATGCTGACTTGCATATTGTTTAGACAAGCCTAATGTTCTACTTCTCATCTGCTCTATTTAAAGAAAATCAATCAGCATTCCTCTGATGAACTTCATGGGCACTAGTGTTAGACACTTGCTTAGACTTGCCTGCTTAATGGAACACGTTCTTACCCCAAGCACTTTTTTTTTCTCTTTTTAAGTAATAATGAGCCAGTTATGAGTTTACCAAAAAGGGGTCATAGGTGAAAGACAATTATTGGCTAAGGGAAATATCCTTCTTAGGCAATCACTGACTGCAGGTAGGAATTCCTTTTAAGGTTTAGCCATTGCCTTAAGCATCTACACTTCTCCACACTGAGTCAGCCCTGAAACAACTAAAGAGAAGGAAACAGACACTGAAAAAGCTCAAGGAAAGGAGAAGAGGAGGGGCAGTCGAAAAAGCTGTCAAAATAACAAATTTTTATTGTTACTCTTTAATGCTTGGGAAATGATTGAGTTAAAAATATTTCCTTAATTCATCTTTTCAATTTATGCTGAGTTATATGTCTCCTAGTTTCCCCTTCCTACCGACTGTAACCTCTATGGGTGAGGAGCTTCCTTCTTATCTGCTTGGAAACTGCCTGGATTTAATTTAATCTCTAAAACCTGTAAAGTCTGGACAAAGGGAATATGGGCAGATAATTTGAGGTCTCAGAACTTTTAGATGAAGGAACTAGCTTCTGGTAAATTAGCCCATTGAAACAAAACAGTAAAGTGGCAGAATGTTTTTCTCTGTAGTTTAAAGAATATTTGCTGGCACATACATGATGCGGAAAGTGCTGTATACAATACTATCTGTGCATCTGTGTTTAACGCTACTGTGGTAATTGCATGAATTTCCAAAGCAGAAGCATTTCAGCTTTGAAGTCGGAAGGATTTTATTTTGCCTATATCTTTCATTTCCTTCCACTTTCAACTGAAAATTTAAAAAAATAATAATAAAAAAACCCATGGGCAAACCTACCTAAATGACATCAAAGGAATGATTATCAGTTAATTTCTATAATAAATTTTCTGTGTTTCCTTGAGTAGTTCACTCTACTTTTATAGTGGTCTTTAAAAACTCTCTCATTATACTAGCCACACTCATACCTGTCAACTGTGCAAGAATCATCAGGTGCAAAAAATTGTTTGGGGACAGCACTCACACAGTGACACACTGTGAGCCGTTTCACCCTCCTGTGCACAAGGACACCAGCGGAGCTGGACAGCCAGCAGCACCCACCCTATCGCACATCCACTGCTCCAAGCACAGCTCATCTGCAGCCGGGACCCAGGATCGACTTCTCTGTGCCACTGAGGATGAAGATAAACTTTCCCAAACGGAGCCCTAGAGCTCCATTAGTCTAATGGCTGGAGCTGCTGTCCCTCTCCCAGAGCTGCTGCTGCTGCTTTCACACGCACCGTGTGAAAGAGGGATGGACTGGATAGGACGTCAACGAAAGGTTTCTCATCTCTCATACCTCTGTCTCTGATGCACTGCCATTTGCTACAGGTCGTGATAAGAATTCAGGCATCTATAAATATGAAGATTATTGTCTCCACATTATCTTTGTTCCAACGGAAAATTTTAATAGATTTTGCATTTAGGGGAAAATGACAATACAATTGTGATCTTGTTTTCAAGCTGAATATTAAGGGAATGAAATGAATATTAGGAGAACCACTGTTTAAAAAAGGCTAGGTATCTCTAAAACATTGTTGGGCCAATAAGTGGCAGCCCACAAAAGGAAAAAAAAAGTTTGTTGCCATGGCCAAGTCACTCGTTAAATTCCAAAATCTGAGGAGTTTTAGCTGTTTTTCTTTGGGGATGCTGCCATGTGATGATCCTTTTGATTTGTGTGAGCCAAAAATGGAATGGACCTAATGCGCTAAGTTTCTCTAAGAGTAGAAGTTATACAGAAGAAGTCAAAAAGAAAAAGTCTAGTGATTCATTGCTTCAGGGTGTTGCTGACCTCTATCCACAACATGTTTGCATGGACACATTACTACACTGTTCTGGTATATATGTGAAACATGGCAACAAAAAAGGGAAAACCACTCTGCATTAAGAGTAAGAGAAATACACAGCATGAGGATGTAGTGACAAGGACTGCTGAGAGAGGCCAGTCTGGACTGAGACAGAAGGTCAGAAGAAAGAAACAGGTTTAATAGGAAGTGCTGTCAGAGGAGAAACAGAAAACAGAAATAGGAAAAAGGGGGACATAGAATGGAAGCAGTGGGAGGAGTAAAAGATGCAAAAGGTTAATGAAAGCAAAAGGGCAAGAAAGCTATTTGAACAGGTCACCCCTATTTTGCCCACAGGAACCAAATATTCTCACTCAAGCATTCAATGTCCAGCAACAAATGGTAGGTGCTTGAAGTCTAGGTGAAAACTACCTATAATAAACTAAATTACACTATGATATGACTGTGGGGAAGTTTTTTCTGCACATTGGGGAGCTATTTGCCTGCACAGACTGGCTTCCTTATAAATTTAATCTTAACAAGTGTAACTGAATGATATTCATTTTGTTCACCTATCTGTGTCTAATCCTTTTAGCCTTTTTGCAAAGTGCTTTTCTTAACTGATATCTGTCATGGGGTAACACAAGTGAATTATGTACTCTAGTTTTAAGTATTAGTTTTTAAATGTTTCCTTTTTCAATCGATTTTTTTTTCTTTTCAGCTCCTGTATCCACCCCATATCTTCCCATTTATTTTATATGACAGATTAATATCACCTTATACATTTCTTCTCTAGACTAGTCATAACAGTAGCTAGTCAAAAAAGGGCTTACATAAAAAGCATCTGTTAAAATATTTCACTTTTTAAGAAAAAAATTTTAAATTACATTTTTAGCTCTCATCCCAGCATCACATAGAAAGCTTTCATTTCAGCAATCACTTCATTACTTCATCCAGACCACAGTTTTTATCTTTTAGTGACAGGAATGACCAGAGCTGAGTATCGGCCATAACATGAGGAAATAGCACTGACTCACAAACTGTTTTCAAGCCTTGATAAATGCAATCTCTTTTAATTATCTGGTTTTGTACTGCATCTCTGCACAGGGCAGATGTTTCCTTGATATTTAAGGATATATTTTTTCAACCCTATTTCAACAACAAATTTAAAACACTCAATGAAAAATCTTAAAGCTTCCTTCCAATATAAGTTACCTGCTGCTTTAGCTTATATTTGTCACCCTTCTGGCTTCTTATCTCCTTTTGGTAAGTCCTTCCCAATTTCCTCTGAAATTTCTAGTTTAAGCATCAGTAACACTGACACCACTGTCATTCAATAGTTAATTACAATCAAGCAAAGAAGATGACAGCTGGTTTAGCAGAGTGACTATAACATTGTTTATTTTAATTAAGGAAGGAGCAGCAAGACTATATCTCTTGAAAAAGAAGAAAAGGAAATGCATTCTAAAGAGAAAGATTAAATCAGAGGAATCTGAAAGGAAGATTAGCTGTGAAAACAAATATGCTCCATCAGGAAGTACTTTTTTCTGCAGCGGATGCAACCTGAGACAGAAAATATGCAGAAAGACAAAATCTCTGACCAGGTAGCTTTAGGAATGTCTACAGCAAATCAGCCAGCAGAATGGTGAGAGAAATCTCTTTGACTAAATTAAATAGAGTAAGCATGTTCTTTTCTTTCATTTCTTGACCCATGTCTTTTATAAACATCGGCAGCTGGGTTGTCAATTTTGGGTTAGAAAATCCATTATTTCCACTCACTCTCCCAACATTTTACCTTAATGTGTCTTGAATTAAGAGCATTTTTGGCTAATGCTAACGCATTCCTCATCTGGAGGGTTGTGCAAATCTACAAATGGGAGTGATGGGACAACCTAACACCTTGCTCCCCCAGTGCATTTCCCAGCCTGGCCAGTGGATCAAGGAGGGATCCTCCAGAACCATAGCCAAGGTAAGACCTGGTGTGATGGGATGGGGAAAGGAGACAACCAGGGACAAGAGATAACCAGGAGACTTGTCTAGCATGCAGCAAGGCATGAAAGAATATGGCAGAATAAAGACAGCTTTATATCACACCTCTGCAACCTAAATTGGGGCATCCAGTGGCACTGTTAGTCCCTTAAATTGGTATGTAAGCACTTAAAAAGACAGACTTCAATGTCAGTTTGAGCATTCAAATTCAGGACAGAGTCCTCCCTATCTGTAGCACTCTGGAAAATTATCCAGGATCCCAGATATGTACCGGAGTGATTATAGCCTTTCTTGTTACCAAAAACATTTAATGGGAGCACAGAGGGCTGTAAGGAATAGCTATAAAAAGTTTTATTTTAATTTTAGAGAAGTAACTGTAAGTAGTCTATTACACAGGGTCCTACTGGTGTTTCATATCTCTGGAAGGGATTGGGTGCCCAAAATGTATCTATTTTGGCCAACTTGGCACACAGATGTAATTGAAGCTATTATCTCCCCCCTACAAGCCTGTGCTCACATATATCCTGAGACCATCGTAGCTACTGAAACACTGTAATTTTTACCTGTCTATAAATACACAAGGAACTGATATTAGGCTCAAGCAGAGAATAACTCAATTTTTAGGAGGACATACATGTTTTGCTTTGATTCCAATTTGAACAAGAATCACATAATCATAGAATCAGTAAGGTTGGAAGGGACCTCTGGACATCTAGTCCAACCTCCCTGCTCAGCAGGGTCACCTAGAGCATGGTAGACAGGGTTGCATCCAGGTGGGCCTTGAAGATCTCCACAGAAGGAGACTCCACAACCTCTCTGGGCAACCTGTGCCAGTGCTCCGTCACTCTCACAGGGAAGAAATTCCCCCTCACGCTCAGGCAGAACTTCCTGTGCTTCAATTTCTGCCCATTGCCTCGTGTCACATGGGGCAACTGAAAAGAGTTTGTCCTCGTCCCCTTGACACCCTCTCTTCAGGTACTTACACACATCGATAAGATCCCCCCTCAGTCTTCTCTTCCCCAGCTAAACAGGTCCAGCTCTCGCAGCCATTCCTCATAGGGCAGGTGCTCCAGCCCTCTGGTCATCTTCGCAGCCCTACGCTGGACTCTCCCCAGTAGCTCCATGTCTCTCTTGTACTGGGAAGCCCAGAACTGGACACAGGACTCAAGATGAGGCCTCCCCAGGGCTGAGTAGAGGGGCAGGATCACCTCCCTCGACCTGCTGGCAACACTCTGCCTAATGCGCCCCAGGAGACCATTGGCCTTCTTGGCCACAAGGGCACATTGCTGGCTCATGGTCAACCTGTCATCCACCAGCACTCCCAGGTCCTTCTCTGCAGAGCTGCTCTCCAGAAGGTCAGACCCCAGCTTGTACTGGTGCCTACGGTTATTTTTCCCTAGGTGCAGCACTCTGCACTGGCCCTTGTTGAACTTCAGGAGGTTCCTCTCTGCCCAGCTCTCCAGCATGTCCAGGTCTCTCTGAATGGCAGCACAGCCCTCTGGTGTATCAGCCACTCCTCCCAGCTTGGGATCATCAGCAAACTTGCTGAGGAGGCACTCCGTCCTCTCATCCAGGTCATTGATGAAGAAGTTGTACAGGCTGGGACCCAGGACTGAGCCCTGGGAAATGCCACTAGCCACAGGCCTCCAACTAGACTCCATGTCACTGATGACAACCCTCTGAGCTCTGCCTTTCGGCCAGTTCTCAATCCACCTCACTGTCTACTCATCTAACCCACACTTCCTGAGCTTCTCTAGGAGGATGTTATGGGAGACAGTGTCAAAAGCCTTGCTGAAGTCAAGGTGCACAACATCCACTGCCCTCCCCTCATCTACCCAGCCAGTCATTCCATCACAGAAGGCTATCAGATTGGTTAAGCAGGATTTCCCCTTGGTGAATCCATGCTGGCTAGTTTTAAAAACTGTCTGAGCGAAAAAATTACTGTCCTCCATACAGCTCTGGAAACTGTGCCTCACCTGCAGTGCTCAGAGTCATGGCCTCCCCAGGCCATGAGTCTATAGCATCCAGGTGTCCAGGCACCCACCTTCCCTCTGAGGTACCAACAAACTAGGCAGGCAAAGCTGGTAGGACATCTGGAAGATTTCTGATAGAGTCCAAGCTGGAGTTTGGTGAATCATTGTCAAAACTGGTCAGACTACCCGTCTTAGATTTCAACAGATTCCCATTTTATTCTAAAAAAATCTTTTGTTTGTCATTGTATCTGACGAGGCTGTGTCATATAGGCTGGAAAAAGATAAATCTGCACAGTACGTCAGTTTGAATAATGCTCTGAAGCCAAACATCTGGAAATACATATTTTATCAGTGTAGCCTATGTCAGACAAGCTAATGTTGATATTTTAAGTGTTCCTACCCTTATTTCCAAGACCTGGCTCATGTTATGGGAATTGCATTGCTCATGGCAAAATGACTGATATGAAACTGCAGGAATTTTAAGCCCTTGGGAGGTAATGGTATACTTTAGTAATCTGATGCAGGACTGAACGTTGTGCTGATTAAGCAGAGTGGCCATCTTAAAATGATTTCCAGAAAACATATAACTTCTAAAATGCTTTTTGATACAAAAGCTTTGTGAAAGGATCATAGATTGCCCTTCTGGCCAGAATTAATAGTAAATTAGTAGGTGTGTTAACAAAAGCACCTGGTCCTCTTTGTCTCTCTTGCTGGACATCTCTAATGCAAATGCATCACTGTTCGGCTACTTTTTCTGACAACATAAAGAGGAACTAACATCAAATTATTTTGCATTTCATTGTTACTCTCCCTGCTTTCTCTTTTTTTCAGGGGAGACAGATTATCGCTTTTTTGTGGCTTGACACACAGAAAGATGTTTTTGCAATGCAATTTCTTTTCAAGGTAAAGAAAGAGTTACAGAGTTTTTTTTTTTTTGGGGGGGGGGGAGAGGGAAGGAGAGGCTAGGAAGAGTAGATATCCTTCTAGTGAGCAGCTTTTTCTAACACCTTAGGCATGTCTCTAATACTACTGTACATGCAACATGTCTTGTAGTTCAGTGAATAGAGAAACAAATGAAAATTTCAGTAAGACCCACAGGGAATGAGTTAAATGACCCAAGCTATACATATCAGCCTAGGAAGATATACTTTATTCTGTAATGAATGTGTAGTTAATGTGTCCACTAAGCAGAACATGATTTTCTCCTATTAATCTGATGGCCCACTCCTAGAGAACGCTTTATGACTATGTATTTCAAACCTTGATCAGTGGGAAAGCCCGAGTCTTGGCACAAATATAAACAGTGACAATAAATTAGACACAAACAGAGTGTAACTTTTCAGGATCCCAGGCTCCGTCTAAATTTACTGACTGTTTGTTGAGGCTTTGTGACTAATGGTAGCATAAAATATTTTAGTCAACTAGCAAAGTGAGGGCTCAGAATGATTGAGAAGTACTGAAAACCGGCTGCTCTGATTAACAGTTGAGTAAATTACTGTTAATGCTGGTAATAAACGTCATTAGCAGTAATTCACTGAATAGCAGCTCTGCAGGCTCAGATCATGTCAGAGTTTAGCAAGAAACAATGACTGTCTAATCTCGGCAAGGTAGAAACTTTTCTGTGCTTCCCAAAGGTTGCTTGAAGACATTGCAGGGCAAAGTGGGCTTTGCACAATCACATCTTGCAAGGCATTGGAATGGCTTTTTTATCAGCTATTACTCTTTCCTTCAGCTGGAATGACACGTGCAATATATTTATATTTGAAAGCAAGCAAAGATCCTCTGCTGCTTCCAGTGAGGTGAATTGCCACAGCACCTGGAGACCTGCCTCTAGAGCAAACTTCAATGCTGTGCTCTGAATTCGACCCTTCATGGGAAAAATCTTTTGGAACCCGGAAGCGATTACTTTCTCTTCCCTTGCTCCAACCTGCAAGGCATTTTTCTCACACTTCCACCAGTCTAACAATACATATTCGTGCAACATTGCACAGGCTGAGCACATAAAACGCTGGTAGTATATGCATTCCTGCTATTGTCCTCTCTGCTACGCCCGTATGTGAAGCCCAAATGTAATGGTACTATGTTTTGTAGTAGAGAGGGATGAGGGATGGAAGTTATGGTGAGGGATATCAGGTAAAAAAAGTATATTGGTGTATTTAACAATCTGTAGTGACAAAAGCTCTTACAAAAGTCACTACATGACGTCTTCCTGGAATCTCAAGCATTATACTATCACGCTATCATACTATCAAATATCATATTGTCTCATGGTACTGAGATAAATAGCCATTATCTTCTCCCAGGCATACAAATTCAGGATAAACTTCACAATGCTGCAATCTTTTACCTAAGACTTTTTGGTGCTGAACTTCCATTACAGAATATTGTCTTCCTGCTTGCTTAGTCCTGAGCATTTCTTGCACATGTTTTGTTGCGTGATTTGAAACAACTCTGTGTTTTGGTGCTTTGAGGTGGACACATACCCAAACCTGCTATACTTGCTTACTGACTCACTTTGGATTCATTGAGAGATTTGTACATTTCCAAGGTTTGTGTAAACATTTTCATTAGGGGACAAAACTTGGTCCAAAAGGAGGATATGCTTTTTCCCCATGGTGAAATGAGACAATAGCTTCATCAGTCAGCTTAACGAACTGCTTACTGCTCATAGCCACACACAGCCAAACATTTCCGCCAGCCTGGCTTTGGTTAAGCAGAACATGAAATGAGTCAATATCTGAGTCAATTGTTTCTGGAAATGCCAGAATATTGTTTTTTCAGAGTATTCAGATTTTGAATAGCCCTGAGTTGCCATTTACAACTTCAACATAATAGTAAGAGGGAAACTGGAAGAGGGAGGAGAGCCGTTTTGCAAAAGTGAGATATAAGAATGGCAGCGATCTGTGCATAAATGTTGAAACAAGAGAAGAGGGAGTACTTAAAGAAGCACATGTGGTACTGGAAAATTTACATAGTCATTATTTGAACCTATTAGACATACATTCCAACAAAAGTAAGATGGCATTTTATTCCCAGACTGGTAGCAATGTATTCATTCATGCTCATCATATTTCCTATTTTCAAGAAGAGAACAATTCTACATGCAATTCATTACAAATAAAACTTCAGGCTCCTAAAATATGCTTATCTCACTGGAAGTTACTGTAAGATAGATTACTCTAAATATGCTATAAGTGAAATAAATATACTACATTCTTAATTTGATAGTTTACCACGTGATACATTTTTAATAACATATTTTCATTAAATTTTACTCTCAGCTATTTGAAATGTTTGCAGATATGAGATGTCTGATCTTCCCTTCAGAGTCGAATTACAAAAAAAAGCTTAAATAGGTTATTTTTATAGGTTTTGAAATGATATTTTGAAATAATAGGTGACATTCCAGCTTGTCTTCCCATCATTCCCCAAATTCTCATTGTTTAGAGGAAGATTTACATATTTTTCATGTTTGCACATCCTCTCGCCCCTGTCTTCCTTATCCACCCTCAACACTTCAGTGAACTTCCCTCCTCCCCAGACAGCCCCGTACTCTGTCTGTCCACATTGCTCCACCTCTTCCCTGCCACAGAGTGGTCCTTTGCAGACATTTCCTGCCCTTGTATACTCTCAGCCAAGAAAGGCTGTTTTGTGAGTAGCCAAATCTGCTCCTGTTCCCAGACAATTTGAGAAGCATCTTTCGACTCATTTGAATTCAGTCACAGTTTGTTAGGCATCTGACCCTAGCCCCAGAAAACAATTTCATATGTCTAATTCCAGTCTTAATTATCTTATAGATGCATGCTCAATGATCTCGTGGAAGAAAACCTGCAGTGTCTTACCGCATACATCCACATCAGTATTAACCAAACCACATCATATTTCATTGTTCAGCTGCAGCCAGAAGACAACAATAAAGCCCCAGCTAAACTGAGCTTTCTCATTTCAGCCTGTTGTGCTGCAAAAACAGAGTTGTTTATTTTTTTAATGCTCCTAAAAATACTTTTTTTCTTACTGTAAAACTGTAAAGCATAAAGGAAATAACCAAGAAATGCCAGTTCCACAAAGGAATGAGCCTTACAACAAAGGCTCTTTGTTGAATGTCATTTGTTGAATGAGCCTTACAATAAAAGCTTACAACAAATTTTATTCTAAGGCTTGCTGCTAGGCCTCTAAAACCCCTTAAACAAATGTGAAGTAACATTCTCATACAGTGAGCGGAGTTGCCACAGAGCCACATGACCACAAAAACATCTCATGATCCAAACAGTCTTTTGTTGTGGTAGGTCATTAGTTAGATGTGGGAAGACAGGATGGAAAAATCTAGAGCCTTACCTGCTCGTTTCCAGTAAACCCATACCATACATAAGCCCACCAGTACAATTATTTTGGATTGCTTCAGTTATCACTTAGATATAATCCCTGGTTATTTGATTGTCCCTCCTCCCCAAGAAATTATTAACTTTTCATGTTTGGAGCACTAAATGGATCTGATTTGGATCCTTTAGATACATAGATTATAAAACTGTCATGGATGTAAGGTATCACCTGCATCTTTCTGGGAAATTTTGAAAACTAGAACAATGTCTGTTTTCAGGAGGATTTTCTGTTGTTTAAAAATTTTGTGTGGTATTACTTGATTCCTTCTGTAAATGGAGTTTAGTGGAAATAGAGGGGAGAGCAGCTGAATGGAAGACATAAAGGTTACAGCATCTGCTTTCAGCTGTTCATGAACTTTCATCTAGCATGTTAATACAGCTATTAAAATAATCTCCTAAATGGGTCAGTAAAATTTTATAATACTGCATTTAAGATAAAATTTTTTTCTAGGATTTTTCATCCAAGAAAATAAGGCAGGGGAAGTGGTTACTTACCTAGTGTGAGTTTTGGATGTCAGAAAATTAAAGAACTAACATCTTCACTTCAAAGATCTTCCCAGTAATTATAATCAACACAACTTGAAAATTAAGCTGTTTATAATTCAAATGAAAATAGACTTTTGAACTTATGCATTCCTATGTTACTCCATTGGGCATGAGAATGAAAGTAATTGCATAGGCCAGGAAATGGATTGCTCGGATAAAATGGCTTAGCTCAATGAAGTTAAAATTAGGACCTTCCCACTTCAATACACTGAAAATGTCACTGCTGTCAGTGAATATTCTGATTGGGTACACAAATCCTGAATTAATTCAAGGTACTTGCCCTCTGATCCTATCAACAGTTATATGTTTGCTTATTTGATGCATGCCACACAGAAAATTAACATGCTCTCTTGTGTAAAGTGCTTGCAAAGAGTGGGCTGAGTTGAATAGTTAACAAGAATTCAAGTACCGATATTTCCAAAATTGGAAGCCCAAAGTGTTTTAAAGAATACAATGTCCTATAAGACCTCACACTTTCTGTCTTGAAAGTATCTACTTTGAAAAGAGATACATTTCAGGCTATTTGCCTGAAAAGCAAAGCTACAAAGAAATTGGCAGCAGTAATGTAATCCTTTAATATGCTTCACTCACTGTGCCTAAAAATGCAGGTGACAGTCTTGCCCCTCAGACAGCACTCATAGGAATGTAAATACAAAAGCCACCCCCGAAAAAGAGATGAAGCATTAATATGTGAATGCTCCTACTTATCTCTCATGTACAGCCACCATGGTCTTTTATTTCATGCTCAGCTAATACAAATCTGCATTTCAAAGAAACTAGTAAAACTTCATAAAACATAGCATTTGCCTTATTCAAAATTAGCTCGGTTGCCTTTTTAGTTTTAACTAAATCTATTAAAATTGTACAGAACGACCTCTTAGAAAGACAGAAATTACTTGAAAAAGTAACTTACTTTGACAATACATAGCTGTATACACTTTAGAAAAGTGTCACTTTTTCAGACAAAAAGCATTTATCACATTAAAACAGTTATTATCAAATATCATGCACTTCTTAATAAGGAATGAGTGCTAGGAAGAATTTCTCTTGCTTTTTGCTAACAGCTGGCTTTAGAGTAGAGGGCACAGTTGTGACTTCCCAGCCCTTGGTATGAATATTCAGCTTTCTTTTTGCAAAAGCTAGTCTAGGCCAGCTACAGCACTTAATAATCTTGCCAACAAAAATGGCACTAAGGAAAACAGAATGTTAAATCTGAACAGTGTTGATTCCCTTGTTTGGAAATCAAAACCTTTAACCTTTTCATATGATATCCCAGGAGGCAGATTGATCTTGAGAGAAATAAATGAGCAACTCCACTTGATATTGAGTCTAAGTCTCACCCCTTGATTTTTCATTCTGTTTTTTTCTGAGCTCTGTGTAGTCATTTGCATGCCTCCTAAGTGGTAGTGAAATGGTACTGAATCAAACTTCCCTATTTACTTCTACTACTTGCTATTTCTTTCACCAGCTTCATGAAAGCAGAACTGACTGCATGAGAGACATTTTGTACTTGTGTGATTTTCTGGAGCTTCTATGAGTGCCTGCTGGACGTTGTCATGTCCCCTCTTCCAAAAAAGAAAACTGTCAGTGAAGGTCATTTGCCATCCCTGGTCACTTCACATTGCTTCAGAGCTTTTGCAATTTCCTCACCTAAGAAAGGGACATAACTCTTCTCACAACTGCTTGGGATGGATTTGGTGCCTGCTTCGCAGACTGCTTTGGAGAACTGAGCATAAGCTACGTGAGCATTATGTCATAGGCACGCTACGTACTTGTTGATTAAATTTTCCACTAATTTTCTGTCATTCTGCTGTGCTCTGAGGATGGCTGTTGTTCAGGGGGATCACTGCTTCTCCCTTAATGAGAGCAATGCTGACTGATCAGGTAGTTTCTCAGAGCACAGCTGGAAGCTGGTGATGGTCGACCCCTTACTGAGATGATTCACCAGGCAGATAGGCCTGCTTCCACGGTCACGGCAAACTGGGGACAGTGATAGTACATATAGGATGCTTCAGAGCATCTTACACGATGAGTCTGCAGGACTGAAGCCTTGGATAAGCTCCAGCTCCCAAGTAATGTGCAGAAGATGCCGTCCCAGGTGCATCAAGACTGCTGTGCGCAGCCGTGCCACCTAGAAGACCCAACAGCATGTGTGCAGTGATACTAGACTTTTGTCTGTTCTTGCATCTGAGACTAGACTCATTTACATGAGTCCATGTTTCTGTGCTGTGCTGTGAGCCTCCCAATCACTTATGACAGTCCTGCAGTGCCTTAGAGGGCCACCATGCACTGGTATGCTGTGCTGCCACATTAGATGTATAAATATAAGCATTATTTGCTAAAGGAAAGCAAGGCAGAGCAGAGAGCATGCCAGGAGAGCAGTATTTTTCCTTGTTACTTCTGAATTCCCACTTCAATTTCTGCATATGTATATGATCATAAATAATACAATCACAGGAGGATCCCTGCCTATGAGATCCCATCCACTTTTGTCAGATTCTTTTGAGTTGTGTGAAGTTCTGAATATACAGGGATGTCTGTTGATTTTTTTGCAATGAGGGGACTTTTCTGGGTGTCTATCGGGCCTTGTAAATCTTGGTAAGTTTACATTAGCTAAGGTTAATTTGCTACACTGTGGCAAAGGAGGTGTTAAATCTTCCCTATGACCAGAGACAGATTTTGCTCTCTCAAAGACTGTAATATCAACAACATCTGAAGGAAGGAAGACTTCACAAGAGTCCATCAGAAATGCCACTTAATAACACACAGATTGTCTGAATATCCCCTCACATCCAGGAGAACAAGTTTACTTGAGGTATCACATAAGACTGAGGTGACTGTTACACCAGAAAAGTTTCTGTCCAGTTAGCCGCCAAATGACATCACTTCTGAGCTCATTTGCCAATTCTTAGAGGAACAAACTCTTCAAAGTGATACCTCTAGTACTGTTGTCTCTATCTTGCCCTTATTGCTTTTGTAGAAAAGAGATTCTATTCTCTTCCAGTTTTGTAGGCAAAAGTGATAATGGCCATTTTTCTTTACTTGTCAGCTGCATTTGTTACCAACTGGCATATTGTCCTGTTGGCCAAAACTGTAAAGGTGCTACTTGGATGGGTTGTTACAGAAATGATGCTTTCAGATAGACATTTCCATAGTAATGATAGTCAATAAACTGAGCAAATGCAAATTACAGATGAACAGATTCCCACACAAATCTGTTCCTGTCCCAGCTTTTATGAACTGTTGCGAAGTTTCTCCCCCAACAGTCTTCAGGTCATTGAAACAAAGGTATGGTATCTAGAGAGATTTAGAAAAAAAAATGAAGGTACCTTGCACTAGAACACACAGTCACTAAGAAACTAAAAAAACCCATGGTAGCATGGCAAGAACAGTGTCACCATGTTTCTATCTTAGTCCTGCCAGGCAATGACAAGAACTCTGTTTCTTCTTGAATGGGTTACAACAAGCAGAAGCCCTAAGTCAGGACTTCAAGGTGTAATTCTAGATTGTGCAGCTCCTAAAAACACTTTCATCTCAAGTCAGCTCAGAACATTAAAGCAAAGAGGGCCTCCAAAATAGACATGCAAGTTTAGGTAATGTGCAAACACTGACCTAGTCAGTAATAGCCCTCTGCTATTCAGGTGGTAAAAGTTCTGCTTCTGGGAAATGAAATGTTTCCCTCACAAAAGCAGCTGATGAGTAAATGGATCAGAAAATAATAGTAACAGTGCCTAAGAGACTAATAATGAGTTCACTAGTAGCTGCCTTCTTACCGTTTTGCCCTTTAACATCACCTCCTGAAGGAAATCGGTGACACACAGTTGCCACTTCTCAAAAGCATGGGAGAGGCCACATGCCACTGTTTTATCAGCAGATGACATGATTGGACAGGTCACCTACCTTGCTAAGCCAGCCACACTGTGCTGAGTAGACCTGTCCCTGTGGGAGTCATAGGCTGCAGCCTCACGGGAGACTCTCAGGCTCAGGCTGCCATCGCTACTGCCACACCATTGCAGTGGAAAAGCATGCAACAAAAAAAGAAAATCATGACTCTGCGTGAAAAGTAGCTGTCTGGTAACTGCAGTCATTGAGGATGCCACATATCAACCAAAACAGCTGCTTATCTTGTTCTGGATCATAAGGAAGACATATTTCATGGCTGACACTGGCTTTGGGCAGCTAAAATGTAAATAATGTTTATTTAAGCACCTTCCAACATTTTTTCACTTACGTGCCTCCTCTTAATATTCCCATCTTTGTATTTGTTCAGCTGCTTTTCTCCAGTTTTAGTTGAACCACTTGCACATGCATAACAGTAAATAACAATAAGTGCCCAGCACAAAGTCTATATTTCAAAAGAAAAGGACATCTACATCCAGAAAAACACAGCATTTAAATGTCAGACTGAGCACTGAGCATATCTTAGAGTGTGACATTGGTGGATTTGCCAAAAAAAAAAGAAGGTTGTAATACTTTGTGCTGGATTTTTTGTTTGTTTTATCTTTGACATATGATCCTCTTTTTTTATTGAAGTGTTTTTCAAATACACACACAAAAAAAATGAGAACTAGAAAGTTATTGTGCAAAGTGAAATATGGAGTTGTAGTTCTTCTGGGCATGAGATACACCTCTGAATGAAATGTGATCTAGCAAGTTATCCTTCTTTTCAGAACCTGAGATATTGTGGTCGTGGACAAAAATGTAGATCAGATAGGCACGCTGTATTTCATTAGGCCTTGCCTAAACTACAAAAACACTTCTAAGGAAAACAGTGGCTATTACCTTTTAGCTCTAACCATGGTATGATCAGATTTTAACAACATTCTTTAACACAGATACAGAGGGAGGTTAAAACACTTTTTAAACGGCTTAGAACTTAGTCCGACCCCATCAACAAAGAGCTCTTCAAAATGCGCCTGAGCTGTTTGAGCTACGGCTTTGGGAGCAGGTAGGGAAAGCCATGCTATTGCATTAAGTATGCAAATCTTTAAGCAGGTAAAGTTTTAGACATATAATTGGATCCTAAGAGAGCTTTCTTTGAGAAATATGTGATTCTCTCTAACTTGTTAGACTAACTATTATTTCATGTTTTACCAGGGGGTATTCTTTTATACTGGGTAGGTATATAATAGTTCTGTAAATTTTAAATCATATTCAGATTTAAAAGTCACGACTGTTCTTTCACTAAGATACAATACCACATGCTTTCTGGAGAGAGCTCCTGTATACTGCACTGGTTTTGCTTGTAACACTTGTTTTGTAAATGAAATGTTTATTATCAGACTTCAAGGATACAGCGGTCAAGATATAGGATAGTTACTGAGCATATTAACAAACTCTTCATTCCTACCAGCTGCATTGACAGACTGCCTCCACAGAAATCTGCAGTCCTTGTCATTGCCAGAAAGCCAGATGCTCAAATATCCTCTTTGCACCCTGATGGTCACTGGATGATCAAAATACCCAGCATTATGCCCTCACCATTAAGTTATGAAACAGTCTTTTGTTTTATTCTGCACCTTTCCTAAAACATGTAATCTGTGTATTTTTGAAAGTGGAAGCAAAAGCATTTGGAGAATCTGGCTCTGAAGTTTTGAATACAGTCTATATGTCAAAGGGAGTTAGTGAGAGATTCAGTCTGAGACACACTGATAGGCGAAGGGGTGTCATTGTCAACAGAGCTTCCCAAGGTCACCCAGTTAGTACTTTTTACAATGCAGAGCTGTGCTTTTGTCTCAGAAAGCAATACTCATTACAGCAATAATCATCAGAAATTACTGTAATATCATTAGGGAGTGCACCAGCTTTCCTTTGAAGCTATAACAAGCTGCAAAGATTTCTACTACAGAAAACATCACAAAGTTAGCTTCTTTAGCCACTAGATCAATTTTCCATTTAATGGGAAATAAGTTATGTCACTTGATGGTCTTCAGGGACATTTTCACAATAATCCACTTGACAAGTGAGACAGGTAAGCTTTGCAAGATTTATAATTGCTCACTGGTGCTATTGTACACATGATGGAAATACCATATATAATATAAATATTTTTTAGAAAATGTACTATTGCTTCATAATCAGGCATAGGTGTTAGTCTCTGATTTGGCATCACTTTGACATAATGAACGTATGGTTCTGCATATACAGACTATAAATATAATTATGTTTTTATAAGGGTTCCAGACGTCTTTCCTGTATATGAAATGTAAATACCGGGTTCAATCTTTAGCTGTTGAAATTGGGTGTGAAGAAGGGATTCTGTTTGGGCCTAAATACAGCTGAGCTTTATCTGGGGGCTATATTCCTATGGAACTGCAGCTGTTCAAATGCTCTTAGCACCTAACAAAGGCATCATTGTTCTGCTGAAACGTGTTTGCCGGAGCTAGCGCGGCTCTGACCAGCTGTAGGTGGGCTGGCTGCAACAGCAAGAGCCTGTTACTCAGCAGCCCCACCGCATGATGCCCGGTGGTTCATCACAGTGATGATGGACTGCATCTGTCCAGGGGAACGAACACTAGGGAAACAAAGACACTGCTCAACAACAGTGCACTGTGTGGATGGGTATCTGCACTCCTGCAGTACATGGGGGGAAATGCCTGTAAGGATTCTGCTTAGTAAAGATGACTGATGTGACCTTTTAGACTTCACGAGAAATACCTTAGCAATAATGCTATCGATCCTAGTTGCTGGTTCAATGTAATGAATAGGACTCGAACAACTGCATTTAGTTGTCCGTAAAAGAATATTGATACTTACACTCATACAGACTCTCTTGAGACACCATTATCTCAGACACTTCCAACACAGTTATCACTCATTTGCAAAATAGAGTTTGGGGAACACTACACTGTTTTATCAACAAGGATAGGTCAATGACATGGCATACTATATGCAGCTCATCTTGCTCTGCTTGTATTCATACATGAATTCTATAAAACAAACCACAGGAAGTAATTTATGGAAATCTGAACCTATCAGGCAATTCCTGGTCCCCAGGAAGCTATTCTTTCTGGAGAATTGCCTACAGATACAGAGAACAGGACAAACAGAAAATTTGATCTGTTGTATCCCATTGCACCACAAAACTGGCAACAGTGTAGAATTTCCTGAAAGATGAAAATCTTGCTAAAATACTAAGAAGAATATACAAAAGGCTGGCACTGCTGTATCAGTAGGAAATTTTACTGGAGAAATATAAATCCTCCTGTTTTGAGGCACAAGTCTTTTCCCATTAATCAATGGGAATTAATAGGTTACTCCACCATAACAACAAGGACTTCTTATCCTTTTATTTGAAGCATTTAGAGAAAGAATATCAAACTAAATGGGTCACTGGTCAGATCTGTGATAGTAAGAATTATATGCCTGCCCAGAAAAGCTTTGTTTAAGGTTAGCATCTGGTTTGTAATGAGGTCTTCCTTCGTGTTCGTTTTTATAGTTAGTGAGTTTGCACCAGGAGGACCTCAAGTTGAAAATAATTTTTTTGCAGCTCAGCTATATCCAACACAGTCATCACTAGTCCATAAGGATGCTAGCTGTTCTTTTCTTTTCCAGAGACACTGCAGTAATGCACGCTACCTCACTGTCTTTCTCCCAGGAGTGGCTAAACTTCACCTGAAACTTCAAATCTGCCACAACCTTGAAGTAATGAATTTATCTTTTCACTTCAGTTGGCTGAGCCTCATGCTTTCAGCTCCTAGGTGCAGCCCTTCATGGAATCACAGAATGGTTGAGGCTGGAAGGGACCTCTGGAGATTTGCTTACAGCCCAGCCAAGCCTTATGTTATGTTGGCAACATGAGAAAAAAAAAGTATGAATCCACTCTTTGAAGTCATAGCACTTAAAGGGAGTTGTATCTGATACAAGGGATTCTTCATGAATGTGATACTTTCTTCAACACTTCATGTGCAGGTGTCCTTGAGGGCTGGCTTGCTGCAGCCAAGGACAGAGTACATATCTCCCCTTTTTGCTCCTGATATCCCAATATCAGATCCAGAGGTTAAGCCATATGATTCATCTCCCTTCCAAACATTTTCATTTCTCTGTTTCCCACAATCCTTTGATTACACAAAGTAAAAAGGGAACACTCTAATAGAGTCTCCCTGTTGGCATAGCTACAACAGCTTTAGCAATGGGGAATACAGAATGGTTTCTCTCCTTTTTCACTTCCCTGTGCTCCTATTAGTTTCAGTCAAGATCTGACTTGCCAGCACATCTTAAAGAATGTGAAGGTGCAAAGTTGTACTTATATGCTGATGTTTTCAAATAGGGCTTATTTTCCTAGCTCATATGGAGCACCTGTGATCTTTGCAAACTGTCTGAGGTCCTTTGGTAGTTATACCTGTAGATGAGCAATTTGGTTGTAAACTAGTCCTCTTCTAGGAACGTCTCATATTTCATTGGAAACCATGTGATCAACCCAATTAAATTCAAAGTCTAGATTTTTTCTTTTTTGAAACTGAACTTAGACTCAATGCTTCAAATTTGTGATTTTGGAACAGTATGTCCTAACAATTAGGAATAAAATAAAAGATATGGGAAATAAGATTACTCAAATATAAATTGATAGTACCAACATTTCAAGAGTGTTATGAATAAAATTTATTCCCTGAGTTTCTTGAAGCTTCATCTCAGCAGTTACTTTATTCAGTACTATGTCCACCTCTGATCACCTGCTTCATACACTGAATTTATTTCCTATCAGGTGAAATCCATCTCTGTAGTATTTTCATTCTCTTTCCAAGTGACACTCTGTCCCTGTTGCAATTAGTGAAGTTTTTGCACTTATTTCTGCAGGTCATTAATTTAATTAAGCATATCTACCATACACTGCTGCTGAGATTAGAGCAGTAGAGAAACAATTTGCTCAACACAGGAACAAATCTGGAAACTCAGCATAGCTCCCTACTGAAATCACGGTTGCAAAGCTTGTGCCTGCTTAGCCATGAAGAAGAAGTTAAGTGCTTTCTGAAGGCTCCTAAGAGCCTTCAGAAGCTGTATGTGACTATACAAAGCACCTGCTACTTCCACAAGCTCCTTCAGCCAACCTAAGCTATGATGGAAGCTGCCAAAGGGAGCACTCTCCTTCTTCTCTGCTCTCTGCATTTCACTCTGCAAGAACAAGTTAGGGAATAGGCTGAGGAACTAATGTGGGCTTTTCAGCTTGGTAAATTTTAATACAGATTCAGCTCCCTGCTCTTGTTTAATGTGTAACTACCCACAACCACACAGGGTGAGGAAACACAAGAGAAGAAAGAAGTAAGCTTGAGACATTGAGGGACAAGAGGGGTGGGTGTGGCAAGGCCAGATGTGCTACTTTCTACAACGCTTTTCTCGTGCCACCAAAAAATATGCAATGGCAGTGGGAAGCATTCACTGCTGCTTCACATAACATCTAAAGCACATACACAATGTAAATATCTAAGCAAGACAGACTGTATCCTATCTTTTATTATTTCATAGAAGAGAGTGTTTTATTTATGAAGCAAATCTTAGCAGATCACTCCAAGCATCTATCTTCTCACCTCCCTCTCCTAGATTTTTTTTAATCCTAATACCACATCTTTACAAAAAATACAGAAAATCATGCCACTTCAAGCTTGGGGTTTTGTCTCTCAAAATTCACAGATAATATAGGTCAATTATCAGAACATTTAGATATTCTTAATTCAGGACAAAGCCATAAAGAACCTGGAGCTGCACTGTAGCTATATCGCTGTGACCCCAGTTCTGCAATCAGAGGCCTCTACAGTTCTGTGTAAGAGCTTATCCATGTGGAACTGATTGCAAAGTTAAGTCCTAAATTTACCCATTAGTGTGTAACAGTGGCAAGGTCCTGATGAAGATACTTTAGCTAAAACCCCTGTCTCTCTGAGTATCCTGATTAAATCAGAGTGGTTTGGATTTTGATTGATTATACAATTTATTTTAAAAATAATTTTCCTCTTCTGAAAAGTCAGGTTTGTACTGCTGATGTACATTCTTACTAAGAAAGCCTCCTTTTTCTTTTTCCTTTTTGTCTTCCAATTAGTTCTTATGAAGCTTTCAAGGCTTTCATTTTTACAAACATAGGCTCTGCAGCTCTGGGGAGCGGGGAGTTTGACACTTTTGGGTGAGCAGGGAAAAGTACATTAGGCTGATGGAGAGGCTGATGTTTTGTCAGCAGCTGTTGAATGGGCCAGTCTCATACAGCTCTCTGCTATATGTCAGTTTGGAGAGTATTTTGGACTAACTTCTGATAAGTCTTAGAAGTTTGGGTAAAAATATCTTTTAAGGCAAAGCAAACAAGGAGAGAGACACCCACAAGACCTGCAGCAAATACTCCTAGGATGAAGAGTCACAGTCCTGGCCAAAGGGTGCAACAGGTAGCACCCGTATTGCACAGTGACGACATCTGCAAGCCCTTCCCACACTGCAGCAGGAGTGAGGGTACTGGGCACAAAGCAGGGCAAATCGCCGCAACACGGAGGACTGCAGTCCCCAGGCCATACCTAGTGTTCAGCCCTTCAGTCAGGACACAGCGACCTTGAGCACAGTGAGTGGTGGTGCAAGGGAGGAAGGGAGATGTCCCAGCAGAAATGCTGCCTCATTGAGTCTTTGCTTTGGTGGGTGAGGACAGGGTTTCAGACTGCCCTGACACATCCTACACGTGTTGGATGTAATAAGGGGATTCTTATCTGACATGCACAGTACTGTTATCACTGGCTTTCCAGATTTATTCCATGTCCCCTTCTATTCTTCACCTCCAATGATGTTCTCTTTGTTTTACAGACCAGACCTGGTGCTTTTATATACCAGATTTGGTGTTTGCTAGGAGGAAGTATTACATGACAAAAGTATTTAGTTTCCCAGGGGCCTGGATGAAAAATAAATCTAATACTCTTGGGTATTTGTACAAAAAGAGAATCCCTAGAAAATTAAATAGGTGGTTTTTCTTGCCAGTAGCACCTGAAAAGAAGAGTTATAAAAGAGTTCTTCTCGATCATTTTCCTAATGGAAAGATATTTTATTGTCGCTTCTGTTACTGTAATTATCATGCAGTCTGAATAATTGCAACAATACACTTTGGGAAAGTACAAATGCTGAAAGGAATTAAGGAATTTAATAAAAAAAAAAAACTAGAACATTTTTCCTTTGCATAATATAAAAAGAAAAGTTATATAAACCACATTTATTTATTTTTCTATCCAGCTGATAGTAGTATACTAAAAACCTGGAGAAATTGCTTCACAAATACCTTTTTTCAGCTGATATCTAATGGGCAAAAGACTTACTCACCCAAGTGTCATAAAATGAGCCAATCATAAAATGACCAGACTGCATGAAGTTCATTATCCAATTCACTGACTTTTTCACAAGAATCAGCTTATTTATAGCATGGTGCAAGACATCATCTGCCAAGTCTATGCATATAGTAATATTAAATTGTAAAGTAAAAAAACATTTTGTAGCACATTAGTGAGATTCCATTTGTGTGTGTTCCTGACAAATAGCTCCCCTACAGTCATCTCAGCATTTGCTTGCCAGACAAGACCCATTTACTGCTTCATTTATTGATACGCAGTGGAAGTTATAGAATAAGTATCATATCAGTGAATCTATAGTAGTAATTCACACAGTTCTTAGAGCCATAATGTCTGGAGAGTCTAAACTAAACTAACTCCAGGAGATGTTTATGAGTATTGTGAATGAAGAACAAAAAAAGAAAAGAGAGCAGTAACTTAACGACAGGATTTTAATTTAATTTGAAGTAATGCAACCAAACTGCATGAGGGGAAGGAAAGGAGGGAACAATCAAGTCTCTTAACCAACACTATTTTATCCTGCCATTAAACTGTTATAATTACCCAGTATTTGACCAGATGGCAAGTCATTTCTAAAGTCAGACCAGGTGTTCAAGATGCAGAGATAATCACAAAGCTGATGACTGTGGTGAAACTAATTAAAAAGTGTGTTGCAGTGGCACAGTGGTGCTGTGCAGAGAGAGAGAGTGACCAGAAATAACAGGATAGAAAAGATCTAATGTACTACAAAAATGTGATTTGGAAAATAGTAAGCAAAACCAAAGAGAATTTAATTAATTTAAATGATCAAGGTCAGAGGAGTACTTTAGTAAACTATTAGATAATGCAATCTACTTGCATTTTTCCAGGGTTTTGTTTCTGTTTTCTAACACAAATACAAAGACAGAAGTGAAAGGCGGAACTCATAAAGACGAAAACTGTTGACCAGATTAGAAGAAGGGCAAAACATGGGCACAGATTCACATCAAAATGAAATATGGGCACAAAAAATCCTTTTCATGCATATGAATGCTGATTACATGGCCACAGCTGGAAATTATAGAGGGCTTTATTCATTAAAGACTGACTGTCTTCAATTAGGTTTTGTTTTCATGATAAAACAGCAGAGTAGCAAAGAAATGAATTGCCGCGCAGCTCTCCCGAACACACTGTACCTCAGCCCTGCAGCCACCACACTTCCTCTCCTTCTTAATAGCACCCTTCTCCTTTATGGGACCAAAAAACAATTCTGCCATGAGGGAAAATGCACTTAACTGCGGATAGAGGGGACAACTTAAAAACGAGAAGAAATGTCCCACCACATGATAAGAGAAATCAAAGTATCTTATTCCGTGTAAGTGCAAGTATGTGCACCCTGTATCTCAGTACTTCTGGATCGCTTGCAGCTGACTGTTCTAAATACGTAAGTGCAAACGTTCACATTGCACCCTGGCCCTCAGGAGATCTTTAATTGGCTCAGTGCTATACCTATACATGAAGCCTGATGCTAAGGGACACAAGCAAAAGCTCAGACCTAGTAAAGACAGCTCACCACACTGTTTTTCAGACAAGAAAGGAAGGCAGTCCTGGCTGCCCAGCTGGTCATCTCTGGCAGAAGAGGTGCTCCTCACTGTCCCCTGGCAGCCTGCTCTCAAGCCTGATGACACTCATTAGGGACACGGGTCGTAACATCATCAAGTTGAGGAGAACCTAAAATCCACTTCTTCAGTGAGCCTTTTTGCCATTGCAGTATGATGAAAACAGTGTGCATCCCTTCACTCTGCACTGCCACATCATGCTGATGATGTATTTTGGCACACTTGCATAGGGAGCTTTTGCTAGCAAAGGCAATTAAGATTCAGAGTCACTCTGCAGCTTGGTTTTTATAGCCCACAGAGTTTTCAGCTGCGCAAACTGGCCACAGTTTGTGCAAGGATGCTAGTAGCATTTGCAGTCTCATCCAGCCCTCCAACATTTGCAGGAGTTTCTCCTTGTTGCAGATGTCTGCCTGTAGAAGAGCTGGAGATTCCCTCATGTAGAGATGCTAGGATTTAAAAATAAAGATAGGTACCAGATGGAGTTGATAAATCAGTTACTACTCCAATTAATTCTGCCAGTAGGAATTTTGCATTCATATTAGTGGTAACAATAACATATTGTTGTCCTCTCTCTTGATTGGGGCTCTAAGGCTGCAGGAACCCTGTTGCTGCAAGCATACCTATGTTCTCTGGAAAGTGAAAGTGGTCAATATGTTAATGACTGTGAACAGCTGATATCTCTGGTACCTTATTTAGTCATCAATGTCTGGAACAGAATGAGAGAAAAAATACAGTTTGTTAAAAATTATCCCACTGGTTTTTTAATCAGTTCTCTAGTGGGTTTGGAAATAGGATTCTTTTTTTAATCTATTCCTCTTTTTTTATTGATCCCATATTTTGGAACTTTTCAATCAACTCTAGTTGTGACATTGATTTTGGGAACACATTTCCTTCACTGGAATGAGGGGGGGGAAAAAGCCATAATTGGAAACAGGAGTGTAGACTCCAGAAAATGGTGCAAATCTATGAAAACAGTTTACCCAGCTGAAAATATAGCCCTATTCATTCCAGCAGTGCTTCCTCACCACAGAGTGCACATTGCAGCATGTGTAGCTTTCCAAGTATTTTTAACCTCTTATGCAACTTGTATTCTGGCAAACGTATCTAAAAGCACTTTATATTAAGTGCTTTGCAGTTTCTAATGGATATTTTTCTAGGGGTGATTATGAGCAAGTATTTGCACTTTGTCTTCCTACTGCCATACTTCCCCTGTGTCTACATGAGCAAGGTTTTGCAATTTTTGGGGAAATAGTCAAACAAAGATCAGTTTATGGATTTTAGAAAGAAGTGCTTCTCTATGAATTCAATAAGGACACTATAGGCTTGAAGTAAGCAATAGATAACTGAAAGAAGAGAAAGATGTCATGCTAATTTGCAGATTTTCAATTAAAAGTTGAAGCCCACATGCTGGAAGTCTACAGTGACTGCAGAGGTTTTTAACGGCCATGCAGTCCTCAGCTTTTAATGTTCTTTAGGCTTTGCCACATGTTTACATTTACACATAAAAGCGAGAGGGAGGCCCTTTGTTTCTCTGGCCCTGTTACACCACAATCTTTGCTGGTTAGTGGCAGACGACCTTTCTCAAGAAGGTGGAAAACTGGCTCCTCTTCTCTACACAGGAGAAGATATGGCTTCAGGTTTTCCCACACCAAGTGTGTGCATTGGCCACTAATTACAAAGAAGTAAGAAAAAAGAAATTGAGAGAACAGAAAAGGCAAAAAAATGTTTCTCCATTCCTTTTTTATATCTAACTATTTCTTTGTATTAGACATACTCAAAAATAATATATTTCTGGTTGAATAAGACTTCTTTTAACCTCAAATGCATTTGTATTGGTCAAAAAGAATTTAATTGGGTTTCAATCATATAGATATGCATTTTTATCAGTTCCACCAAAGAATCAGTTCCACTAAATACTCTTCTTGATGTTTATAGCAAGAGACAGCAAAACTCCAAAGTAGCACTCATATGTGCCAGTGCCTCTTGCAAGAGCAAAAGAATTAGCTAAACAAATCACAGAATCACAGGACTGGTGAGGTTGGAAGGCACCTTTGGAGATCATCTGGTCCCATATCCATGATGGAAGCAGAATCCTGCTGGGTTTTAGATATCTCAAAGGATGGAGGGAAATGCCACAACCTCTTTGGGCAACCTGTTTCAATGTTTGATCACACTCACATTGAAAATGTTTTTACTTATGTTCAAGTAAAATTTCCTGTGTTCCAATCTGTGCCCATTGCCTCTCACCCTCTCACCCTGTCACTGGGCACCACTGAGAAAAGTCTGCCTTCATTACATTCTCCCATCAGACATTTATACACATTGATAAAATCCTCTCTCAGCCTTTTCTTCTCCAGACTAAACAATTTCAGCTCTCTTGGGCTCTCCTTATATGTCAGATGATCCAATCCTTTAGTCATCTTCACGCCCCTGCACTGGGCCCATGCCAGTATGTCCATGCCTCTCTTGTACTGGGGAGTCCAGACCTGGACCCTGCACTCTAGATGTAGCCTCACCAGGGCTGAGTAGAGGGGAAGGATCACCTTCCTCCGCCTGTTGTCAATGCTAATGCAGCTCAGGATAGCATCAACCTTCTTTGGTGCAAGAGCACACTGCTGGCTTATTTTTAGTTTGGTGTCCACCAGGACCCTCAGAGTTTTTTCCTGAAAATCTGCTTTCCAGACCATCTGCTCCACGTACTTGTGCAGAGATAACTCCTCCCAAGGTGTAGGACTTGGCATTTTGTGCGGCTTCTGTTAGCCCATTTATCCAGCCTGTTGAGATCCCTCTGAATGGTAGGAGGCAGAGCAAGGCTAGACAGACTGGTGGATTAGTAACAGTAATACCAACCTAGTTACTTGCCCCATTTTGCATCAGGCCTGTGATCTCTAGCCTTCCTTTGACTACTGGTATACCTGTAGAAGCCCTTCTTGTTGCCCTTCACATCTCCTGCTAGATTCAATTCCAGATGGGTTTTGACTTCTCTAATGCTATCCCTGCATTCTCAGAAAGTGTCTATATTCCTCCAAGATCATCCGTCCCTGCTTCTACTTCTTGTCCTTTTCCCTGTTATGTTTGAGTTTAGTCAGGAGGTCCTTCTTCATCCATGCAGGCCTCCTGCCATCTTTACTTGACTTCTTACTCATTGGGATGGACCAGTCTTGAACTTGGTGGTGGTGATCCTCAAAAATCAGCCCCTCCTGGACTCCTCATCAGGACTATATCCCATGCAATTCTTCCAAAAAAGTGCCTGAATAGGATGAAGTCTATCCCAAAAAAGGAGATATAGACATCCTCAGGGCCATGGTCTCTAAAGATTTCCAGGTTACTACAAGGGAAGCAGGTGACCAGCTATTGACTGAAATCAAAGAAGACCTAATATTTGCCTAGCCCTAAGCTCATAGACATGGTTTAAGACAACTGCCACTCACTCTATGATAAATTTACATGAGTTGTCTCAGTACTTCCTTTGGATTTTCCCTTTCAAAAAATGTTCGGTGCTGATCTCATACTAGCTTCACAAAAAATGTAGTACCACTGCCTTTGTGAACAGTATCAGCCCTGCAACCTGCTCAGCTGTGTGAATTCTGTGCTATTTAATATTTAATACATGCTCAGGTATCTCAGATTTCAGGCCCACCATCAGATGATGCTTAGTCCAAGTAGATGTAGCCTATTGTTGTATTTACACATTAATTCTGTCACGAAATGGACAACAGTGTTTCCATAATAAGTTCACTCATGCTAATAAAACTAAGGAGTCTAGAGACAATAGACCTTGCTGCTTCACAATGAGTGACCTTGTAAGACTGGAGAGTGGAGGTGATTGAAAATACCTGGTAGAACGTTTTTCCATTAGAAAATGATCCTGACATTAAGATATTTCACAAGAATATACACTTTTATGGTGATTTTATAGTTTAGACACAAAAGTATTAAAGTAGTTTGTTTGAATAATTTTGAAATTCTCAGGTAATGTGATCATAAAGCTTTGTTTTGTTGCATCTGGATTTGAAATACGTGAAGTACAATGTAACGTTCAAAATAAGAAATTTAGAACGGAGAATTTCAATCAAATTATGTCAATGTTTCTCACACTTCTTAAATCGCTCTGTTAGAATGTTTCGCTTTTCATTCTCAGTCATAAAGAAGGAAGGAAAGGAAGACTTTTTTTCCAGATTTTGACCAGAGGTACTTGGAGGAGTATACTACCAATGAAAAAAAGAGAAAAAACAGAATTTCTTAAACAGACAGAAAGGTGTTAGCTTAATTATTGCGAGGGGACTTCTTTTCAATTTATCTAATTAAGACACTGAGATGATAGCAGTGTTCACATGGTTTGGGAGGAAGAAATACCGGCATTCTGCAGAGAAAAGAGATGATTTATCAAACACTGAGGATAATCAGCATATTTACATACACACTTTTATGTTTAACTGCCAATTTCTGTTTTCCAATTAAAGTGGTTTATTTTACTGTTATCTTTAGCTAATTGGTACTTATTTTAGGAAGTGAATACAGAGTAGGTTTCATGGGAAAGCAAACTCACTGGCTTTGAGTAGGGGAAATAGCTTGATGGCTGATGGAGAATCGTCCTAGATAATGAATTCCTACGTGTTTTGTAATGTAACCTAATGTCTCATGCAGCCACTAAACTCCCAGATGGCCCAGCAGAGGCACATACTCATCACGTGACGTATTAGTCAATTTAAAAGATAATTAGTAAGCACCACATTTTCTGTATTCTTTAAACTTTAGGAAGTTTCACATTCCACTTTTTATGTATGGCCTTCAATCCAGAACATATGGACCTTTTTTTATGTGTTTTCCAGAGGTGCTGCTCTCCTGCAGTTCCCACTGACTTCAGGGACAAATTTCCTATTTGCGATAGACAATATTGCATTTTTGCTAGTGAGTGTCTTTCTTAAGTTAGTCACATTGGCAGGTTATCTATTGTTGCAGATGTTCATTCTTGGTTTCAGACTGGGGACAATTTAATAATATTTTTTCTACAGTCCTAATGTTTTATTTCCCCAACACAGTGCATCCACTGTGTCATATCAGACAGATATGATTCAACTATTGTAGGATGTGAATGCCATATTTGTGTTGCATTAGAATAACCTAAAACTTCAGTAAAATGATTTGACAAAACCAGGACACTGATGAGGAAAGCCCGGAGAATAGGCCTGGAGTCTGGTTTCATCCTGAAACAGTCAGAGCGGGAGCTTGGCTATTCTGGGTTCCCATCTTTTTAGACAAATACATCAAGACTCAGTGGATCCAACAAACTCTGCATAACACACTGAATGTAGCTCTCCCTTGGGAGTTAGGCTGGACAGGCTCTGAATCAAAGACCACGACTGCTCTGTTCTGGTATAAGCAGATCACTGTATCCTTTTCCCCAGAAGATCCCAACCTGATTTCCCTTCCCGAGCAGTTAACAACGAAAGGTGTGAAGTATTGTGCCAAGTCCACAGGAGGAATGCTCTGAGGTCTGGCCCTTCACCCTCTGGATTTCGAACAAGGAAGTCTGGATTTGCTTTGAATGCTTCAGGAGCGCAGCCCTACAGCTAATTTCGCAGTGGAGTATCCACGTCCATTCTAGCAACTGCTTGTAACTTGGAAGGGTTTTAACTATAATTCAGCATATATAAAATAGCTGCATATGTTGCATTTAGTTGTCTCTTTAGATCTTTTATCATAGTTGTTTTTTTCTCTATTTTTATTCAATCAC